>NC_079156.1:134566142-135766142 GCF_947563725.1 Argiope bruennichi | reverse complement strand
AAAAAACTAGTAGTAAACTTTTTATTCAAATCAAAAGGTTCATTTTCAGGTGCTAGCAATTTGTAAAATTTAATAGATAAATTTATTTGCAAAATTTAAAATATATGTAAGGAACTCTTAAATTTTTTTTTTAGAACATCTGTGAAAGACTCGCATATTAACTCGGTAGTGCAACATGACTCTTGTAGCCAGTGCAACACATGAAGACCTGATCACACTGGCTACAGAGTTGGGTGGGCAGCAAAGAGACGTAGGTTACCTTGAAGGATGTCATTTTGAAATCTGTTAACTATGAGGAGGAATATGTTAAAGAACTTCTTTTCACAATCGCAGAGGAGCGAAGGCAAGGGTCGAAGAAGAAAAAGCAAGAGCAAGGGCCGAAACAGAAGAAAGGGAGAGATCGAAAAGACTAATTGGAATTCGAGGAAAGGAAACGCAAGGATTATATGGATTTGGAGTTGCAGAAGTTAAGATTGCAGCACAATACAAGTCTAGCAGAGCCAAGTAGAGGGTCAAGTTCAGAAACGTTGGTTTTGAAGACCCAAGTGAGATCTACAAACCCTCATCCATCGTTTTGATCCTAACAACAACAACATCAGTCTTTATCTCATTCTCTTTGAGCAACAGGCTCAACGTGCAGAAGTACCGAAGGAGTTTTGGGTATCCCACCTCATCGGTTTGTTACCAAGTGATATTGCACAACTGTTGTCTTGGGAAACCGAAGAAGTTGCTCAGGACTTCGACCACATAAAAAGGCTTTTGCTTAAGCGGTACAAGATGACACCAGAGAAGTTCCGACAAGTTTTTAGCAAGCATACTAAAGGACCAGAAAGCTCCTGGATGGACCACTTATAAAATAACGAATTATTTTTATGGCTGGATCACTGGCCTAGAAATAAAGACATTCGAAGATTTGATAGACTTGTTGGTCACCAATCAATTGAAACGTAGAGAACCTCCAAAGGTGCGGGAACACTTCCTGAATGAATGGACGCTCCTTACATCGTCCAAAGAACTGGCACAGAAACTGGACAACTGCGAAATGGTTCATCAAAACCTAAGAAAGGAACCGTCGTCTACTGTCAAAAAGTGGCCTAGTAGAAAAAACAAGATAAATGCCCAAAATCAGAAAACAAGACATCAGGAAAAAGTTGGAAACCAAGAAATGAGACCTCCAATCTATTGCTACAGATGTTCCCAATCTGGATACATCAAAGCTAAATCACCCACTAGCTCTCAACTTTCTGATTCTACAAGCAACCAATTCTCCGTTGGCTCCGCTAGATGTAAACATTGTAGGATTGACCGTTCGAGCCTGTGCTGACACTAGCGCTTCAAAAACAGTTGCTGGAGAACTTCTGTATTCCCGTTTGTTAAAGCAAGGTGTGACCTTCCGGCCAACTAGCATCACCATGACTTTGGCGAATGGTTGCCAAACTAAAGAAGCAGCTTGCACTGCCCTGGTGACGTTTAAAATTGAAAAGAAAGTTCTTACAATGGACCTTCTATCTCTGCCCAAAGCAAAAGGAAACAGAACCTTGCTCGGGACCGACTTTCTTTGAAAAGCTGGAATAGTACTTAACCTGAAGCACAAAAATCAGCACTTTTATAAAGATTAAACAAGGAAGATCCCTTTTCGAGAAGATGTACCAGTTAGCCGCCTATGCCCTGTAGAAACTGTACCAAACCCCGAGTTTCTCTCACCAGTCAATCCTGTAAGAGATGAGACCGAACCAGATGCCTGTCAAGGACCCGATGCATTGCCTAACAATTTGTCTACAACTCAGATTAGTGAAGTTGATCAACTACAGAATTGTAGTCTTAGAGAAGAGGTAGAAGAAGGCTTGACCAAGCCCCAAATGTCCCGTTTGAACCAATTGTTGATGGAATACCAGGATACCTTTAATCCAGGGGGAGAACCAAAGGCGTATATTGAACACTGAATCAATACAGGGAATGCACCTCCAGTTGCAACAACACATTATCGCATGTCACCTGCTCGACAAGAGATACTTAAAAAAGAACTCTAATATCTCGACTCTGGAATTATAGAAGAATGTGACACCCCATATGCTTCCCCAGTAGTGTTAATTCCTAAGCCAAATGGAGAATTCAGATTATGCATGGACTATAGAAAATTAAATGCATTGACAAAATCTGATCCAGATCCATTGCTAAGAGTAGATGATCTGTTGCATAAATCTTCAGAGATTAAGTACATGTCCACCATTGATTTGAAGGCAAGATATCATCAAGTTAAGATGTATACCCTGACATGGACAAAACTACTTCGTCTGACCATTTGGAGTTTATAGATTCACTCATTTGCCTTTCGGCTTGAAAAGAGCTCCAGCAACCTTTCAGAGACTAATCGACTTTTTCCGAAATGAACTAAAGGTAAATATGTTGGCTTATCTTGATGATATTATCATAATGTCCCCCACCTTTCAACAGCATCTTGAAGATTTGCATCTAGTATTCAAAAGGCTTCAGCAGTTTAAGCTACAAGTAAATTGAGAGAAGTGTCACTTCATGTGTCAGAAGGTTAAATACCTTGCACATCTCATCACGAGATCTGGCATTGAAGTTGATCCTGTCAAAGTGCCAGCCATTATTGGACATTCCTCCACCAAAGAATGTGAAGCAGCTTCAGTCTTTTCTTCAAACCTGCAGTTGGTACCGACGTTTTATTCCCAACTTTGCTGGTGTCGCAAAACCTTTAAATACTCAAACCAGAAAACGAGTTACCTGGACCTGGAGTTCGGAAGAGTAAAATAGTTTTGATGCCTTGAATAAAAGTCCGATTTCACTACCAGTTCTAAAACAATTAGACGAGAACAAACCGTTCATCCTCAGAACTGATGTGTCAGCCTATGCCTTAGGAGCAGTTTTGTGTCAAAACCAAGGTTCTGAAGAACACCCAATTGAGTAAGCCAGTCCTCTTCTTATACCGGCTGAAAGAAATTACTCAACCACAGAACGAGAAGCTCTAGCTGTGGTCTGGGCACTGGAGAAATTACGAGGATACATCGAGGGTGCTGAAATCCAAGTTGTTTTCGACCATCAACCACTGAAATGGTTCCTCAGTCTGTAAACAGCAATAGGACATCTTGCTCGATGAGCTCTACAAATACAGTAATTTAACTTGAAGTTTGAATACGTCCCTGGAAAAGCAAATGTGGTGGCAGATGTGTTAACTCGACCTGCGTGTAACCATGGTGAGATAACTTGTGAGTGCTGTGCTGTTATGCTGGACCTCCCCACCAGGTCGTCGAGTGACATACGAGAGGAACAACTTAAAGATCTAGATTTGAAGAAAATTATAGAAACCTTCGAGCAAAGCTCAAAAGATGAGAACTTCCTCAATTGGACGAGTCGAGGATATCTTATGTCCCAAGGAGTGCTGTACAGATACGTACCTGAATCTGACTCTGAGGAAGCTCAGCTGGCAGTCCCCAAACGAGAATGGAACGACATTTTGAAAGCACATCATGATGCACTGACTGCTGGTCACCATGGTTTAGAGGGGACATATCAACAGATTTCAAAAATATATTACTGGTCGGGAATGAGATCCTTTAGCTCAGACTGCTCGAATGTAGTAGGTATAAAGCTGAAAATCAGAAATCCGCTGGACTATTAAAGACCCCAGCTTATTCGAAGCTTTAGCAATAGATCTTTTTGGCCCTCTCCCAGAAACACCAGATGGGATGAAGTGAATATTCATCATCATGGCCACAAAATGGGTAGAGGGTCATTTTCAAAAAATATTACAATTTGCTGTCCCACACGAAAAAAGAAGAAATTGAAAGACAAAATATAACAAAAAGTTAAATCTGAGTATTGCACTACAAGAAAAAAATAACACTACTATACATTTTCAGCATTAAAAATCAGAAAAATTATAAAAATTGTTGAAATATAACAATTTTTTAAAAGGGAATGCAGGCAAAAATACCTGTCCCTTTCAAGTTATGTTATATTCAACTCTTTATTTTGTTAACTTTGGTTGATAATTAAAATGAAAAAAAAAAAAAATCTTTTTATTACAATCTAGGCAATTGATGTAACATTTTATTATATAAAATTAATAAATTTATTTATTTTCTTTAGCAGATTAACAGATATATTTTGTCCCTAAGTCTCTGTCAAGTCCGTTACCAAATAATTATTTCTTATTTATTTGTTTAAAAATTTGCCAAAAGATGGCAGCAATAATCTAGAAACATAGCAAAACTATTCAAGTTAATTTTTTAGCCATTTTGTTTCCTTCAGTTGAAGATTACAACAGTTGTGACAAGAATCAGATAATATCAGGGTGAGTATTTTTATTCATTGTCAAGTCTGTTACCATCATTTTAAATATAAAACAAAAAATTTTTATAACTTTGTTTTTAAATATTGCTTATTAGATAGTTTAAGAAAGTAGTTGTATTGTTATTTAAGTAAAAAAATTATAGAGAATATCTCTTTTTTTCAAGTTTTGATGTGATTGTCAAATCCGTTACCGTCAAGTCTGTTACCATGTGATTGGTAACGGATTTGACTGAAAGTAACAGACTTGACAAAATTTGAAGGCAGTTGTTAAATTAAGTTATTATGCTTCCAGAATGGCACTAACACCTGCGTCAAGGCTGCAATTATGTTGAAGTAACTAAACAATATTTGAGACCCAGAAGCAATAATAAAAGCTTGGCTTTAAAACAAAAAATAATTTCAAAATTTTTTTCTCGAGACGATATTAGCCGTACAACAGCTGGTAAAAAAGAAACTATCACAAAGAAAAAAGATAAGCGCCAAATACATTATTTGTCTGATACTATGAAAAATTTATATAAGCAAATTTGTACAGAGAATTCTAAATTTTTAGTATCATATATGACATTTACCAGATTTCGACCTTTTCATATTCTCTCACCTAATGTAGAAAATAGGAACACTTGTGCATGCATTGTTCATTCAAACTTTAAATTAAAACTACAAAAGTTAAATCACTTGAAAGCTTTTCAAACAAATGATCTTAAGTTACTTTATTCATCAACAATTTGTGATTTAAATTCAATACAATGCATGTATAATGAGTGCATAAAGTGTGCAGTGAAAATAGAAATAAACGTTCCTAATAAAAATGACTTCACTTTTTGGTATTCCTGAGAAAAGAGATAAGAGAAAAAATTATTGAAGATCTGAAGAAAGAAGTATCTGTTCAAAAAATATTTAAAGAGAAAGTAGATGGTTCTATTGCATCGCTAATTGAAAAGTTTAAGGAGGACCTTATTAGTTTTAAAAAAGCATGTTTTCAATATCAGTCAACAATTCAAAGCTTATCATATGTGTAAAAACAATTTAAAACCCAATGAAGCTCTTTTACATATTGACTTTTCGGAGAATTATGCCTGTAGATTTAATGTAGAAGTTCAAGCTTTCCATTTTGGTGCCTCTAGGGCTCAAGCTACTTTACATACAGGTGTTATATATATATAGCTAACGAAAAGCCCATATCTTTTTGTACAATCTTGCCAAGTTACGACCACGACCCAGCAACCATATGGGCCCATCTAAGACCAATATTAAAATTCATAAAGAGTACAGCACCTAATGTTTAAGTTCATTTTTTTCTGATGGACCTTGTACACAGTATCGTCAGAAGAAAATTTTTTATTTGTTTACACATTTGCTTTACGATTATGGGTTTGAAAACCTGGTCCTATTTTGAAGCTGGCCATGGAAAAGGGCCGGCAGATGGAGTTGGTGCTGTAATGAAACGTACAGCAGATGATTTAGTGTCATTTGGCAAAGACTTATTTGATGCTAGTGAACTATTTAAAAAAATTCAAGACAAAACAACAATTAAAGTCTTCTTTATCAACGACAGTGATATCAAACAGATTCAAGAACTTCTACCATCAATAATTCCTCCTCTTAAAGGTACATTAAATGTACACCAAATCATCATTAACAGCACAGGAGTTTTTTTTTTTTTATAGAAATGTAAGCTGCTACTGCGAGCAAAATAGCCTCTGTAATTGTTTTCCTAAAGAGAAATTCTCTTTCTCTGCTGTAACCCAAGCCCCCAAAAAGAATTATCCTTTGGAAAAAATTTATTCCTCAGATAGTGGTTCTGATTCCATTGATGAACCTGACACAGGAGAAAGTGAAGAGATATTCTCGGTGGAGGTATCAGCTAATAAAATGTATGAAGGAGTGTATGTTCTTGTTGAATTTACTGGAGGAAACCAGAAGGAAGATCAAATACACCTATCCTGCCATTATTCAAAACAAAATGAACGAGGACGGAGAGATTCAAATAATGTGCTTGAAGGCTAAAGATTCGAAAAGAAAAATCTTTCAAGTTGACGAAAAAGATGTTTCATGTGTCAACTTCAAACAAGTTTTAGCCATTCTACCCCAACCAAGGTTAATAATGAAAGGAAACCGAATTTTTTATGAGTTTCCTGCTGCCATCAATACATTTGAAAAGTGAAATGTAATATTGGCATTCAAAACCCATTTCCTGTGATAAATAAAAGCCATTATTTTATACATCAAAATCTCAGTAACGCTTGTTTTAATCTTGATGATCTATGTAGTGGAATTACTTGACTTGCATTTGTTTATGTTCTAATCTACTGTATTATTCATTTTAAAAACCCAATATTAAATTTATTATTTCATTTATGTTTTTCCTGAAAAATAACAACAATCTATAGATACTTATGTGTAAGTAAACTTAAATATAAGAGTAAATTCTTCCTATAATAGATATGTTGTTTGATATTGCATTAACGTCAAATCCGTTACCGGACAGTTTTTGCTCAATATTATTATATAAATATAATTTTTTCCCCTTGCATTTATAATTTTATTTAAGCTTAAGAATAGGGCTGATAATTTTAGTGAAATTCAAAAATTTTAATGAATGCATACTTAGATTACTAGAGAAAGTTCTTGTATAAATTTCTATTTAAGGCAAATTTGTAGACATTAAAGTTCCTTTCTTAAATTTAAATTGAATATTAATGATAAATATGATGTTTTGTACTCAAGCAATTTAAGTAATTTCAAATTAAGTTAGTTTTAGAAACTTTAATAAAATTTATAATGAAGATTTCTCTTAATTTTGTATGGTAACGGACATGACAATTTTCTAGCATTTTGATAGTTTAATAGTATTTACTAATTGAAAAATAAACTAAAGTGCATGACCAATTACTTTTCCAAGTACCTTAAACATATTCAAAAGCACCTGTTTTCATTTCAAAAGGTAATTGAAAAAAAAATTTCTGAAATTGTAACAAATTTTGAAAATGACCCTAGAACTCTTTGCCTTGAGGGATGCTACAGCCAAGAGTGTGCAATAACATTGCTAGAAGAGGTTATCTTGAGATATGGGCTACCAAGGTGTCTCATCTCTGATAATGGAACCCAGTTCGCAAGTGCTGTCATGCAACAAATCTGTAATTTACTGGACATTGATCAATGTCTGACTCCAGTATACTGTCCACAAGCAAACCTGGTCGAGAGAAAGAACCGTGACTTAAAACCCAGAATTGCAATCCTAGTTGTGAATGGTCCTCATACCGCTTGGGCAAAAAAACTACCAGTGATCCAATTTTCCATGAACTCTGCAAAATGCAGCTAAACACGGTATTCTGCTGCGTTTCTTTAATTTGGAAGAGAAATGCACACAGCAGATGACGTCAAGCATGATCTGCGCTCTGTTATACATAACGATAATTTCTTTGCTGAGATAATGCCATACTTGTGAAAATTTGCCGACCTACACCAGGAGATAAAAGATCGTGTGGAGAAGAAGCAAGATCAATGCAAAGAATATGCAGATAAGAAGCGCAGAAATGTTGTGTCTTATGCACCTGGAGACCGAGTATGGGTAACTACTCATCAGAAGAGCAACAAAGCAAATCAAAAATCTGGAAAGTTTACACCACGGCGTGATGGACCTTACATCGTAACGACGCAACATTCCTTGACTAGTTACGAAGTTGCAAACCCCAACAACCCAAATGTCCCACCTGGAACATACCATTCATCAGCTTTGCGCCCATGCCTTGAATCTCTCGCCAACAGTCAACCTGTACATCCTCTGCGTAGAAGAGGTTGCCCCCAAAAGAACTGAACTTTATAAACTTCTCTTGCTGGCTAATTGTCGGGATGATAGCGAAGCCAGAGAAGGAGTCTGTAGCACCAGAACTGTAATGCATCACCAGATAGGATGACAGAACTCTACCTTAAGCGGACATTCTGGCAACCCCTGACACCGGAAACAGAGTATTTCCAGAGTTTTTCTTCAGTCTGTGTGCGGTTTCCTTGCTTGCATGTGAGAAACCCATGTTTACTTAAAGAATGTAATTTTTATAGAATTGGTTGATTAAAATTTCTTTTAAATTATTACTTGACTAATACCTATAATATTCATTTTAAATACTTTTTAAAAAATTGTTAGTATGATCCTTATGTACTAGGACATTACATAAGGATCATATTGGCATTTCAAAGATTAATGTCTTAATTTTAAAATCGAAATTTACATGTTTATTAAGAGATATATTACATTTCAAATATTTAACTTTGAACATTCTTGAAGGAAAACATTTCAAACAAAGATATACAGTAAAAGCAATAAAATAAGCATGCACATACCTTAGATATATTGACTTAGCTGTTTCCAAACTGTTCCATGCCAATTCTAAGTCATCTTCCTGAAACTCACACAATTTATGTTAAAGAATTTTTTAATGAATAAAATGCAGAAAACCACTTCATTTCAAAAATGTTTAAAACTACTAAATAATAATAAAATGTTTAATATTTCAGAACAACTATGTAATATGCATAAATACTTTCTGTTAAAGAACATAATTTTTAAAGATAATTATGTAAAGGAAAGAAAAAATTTTCATATTTGTTGAAGGATGGTTAAGTTTCAATATTATTTTAATAAAGTTCCTCAGTATTGATATAGTTTCTTTTTTTCAGAATAGGTGGAGAAATTTCTGAAAGTTGATATTTTAATAAATGGAATAATGATAATTTTGATATAATCCAAAAACATATTTTGTTGTAGATTCTTAATTCAAATTCATTTTAAAATCTGAATGCAGATTAATAAGTGCAAGAAATGAAAAACTATTCTCATGAAATGCAAATAATTTCGGTAAAATACCAAGCCATTTCATCAATAACCTTAAGGCAATCAATAATTTCTCAAATGGAATTCTTTGATAAAAAAAAAAAGCATTGAAGATGTAATTTTGTTCAATGAAAATAAATAAAATTTAACAAAATACTCATTATATAATCTATGAACGTTCTATGTTAAAATTTTTGTCTAAACATCAAATGCATTTAATCTCTGAATAATATATTTGAGAAGAATAAATTGAGTTTCAAAATTTGAGTGATGTATTTGAGAAATTTCGCCTGCTTTCAGAGCAATGCATTCAGAAAATAAATGAATCTCAGTTAAGATATAATGTTTCACCTCAGTTTCCTGTTGTTCCTCGTTAGCATTTGCTTCATTTTCAGCAACAGCTGACTGTTCACCTTCCTTCTCGATAGGTTCTTTGGAAGTCTCCTCTGGAATATGCTGAGGAGAATCTGTAGATTCAGAAGGCTCCTTCTCATCTTCTTTAGTTGTAACTGTTGCTTCAGTATCTTCTTGATTTTCCTCGCCATTTTCTGTGTCTGAAAAATAAATTCACAAAATGAAACATTTTATAAGATAAAGCTTATTTTTATGTAAAAATTTGAACTATTGACCCCTTCTAATTATATTGCCGAATATCAAAATTGTAAAAGAAATCCCCCTAAACAAAAACAATATATATATAATCAAAATATCTGTCAATTTTCTTTAAGTAATATAGAGCTCTTCCTCTTTAGAATGAATTAAAAATCATAATTTTGAAAAAGAATAAAGTTTATCCAAATTAAAAATTTAGGGTTTTTTTTTAATGTGAATTATTTCTATATAAGAGAAATAAAACTTATGTTTTTACATACAAAAAAAAAAAAGAACGTTGGAGATTTTAATCTTATTGAATAAAATTCCTACTTTATAAGACAAAGAATACTTATTTATCTCTAATAACTTTGAATTTATTCACACATATTAATAAATTATAGAGTTTTTTTACATGTAGAAATCACTTTACATGAGTTTATACACTTTTTTTAAGTAATAGCAAGAATTACAATAATTTGAAGATTACTATGAGGTGCTGCTCTCAATTGGGGAGGGTGAAAAAAAAAAAAAAAAAGAATGTTTTACTGTGCTGATAAAATTTAAACAAAGACAGCTTAAAAATAAACATATTCAAATATGAAGCAAACCTGAGTCATTTTTTTCACTTCCTTCATTTTCTTTACCTTCCTCCTCTATAAAAATAAGAAATGTCTTTGTTTTAAAAGAATTTTCAACATTTGAAAGAATAAATTAAAACAATAACCATAATTATATATAAATGAAACAGTAAAAATAATAACCATATTTTTTATTATAGATATAAATAATTGTAATTAAAGATGAAAATATGTTTCATACCAGAAGATTTTTCAGGTTCATCTTCATCCTCATCTTCATCATCATTGACTTCTACAGAAGTATAAAAAATAATCATTTAAAAATCCATACAGCAAATAAATGAAAAAAAATCAATATTTCAGCTTATTAAGTGTTCAATTTTCTCAACTGTGTAGAAAAATCTTTTAAATTACTATGGTAAGCAATAAAATTATATATGTGTGTGTGTGTGTAAACATATTTTAGCAGATGTGTGGTCAAGACGAGGACAATTTTGAATTTTTAACTTTGATTTATTTCATCCTGGAAGACATAATTTACTTACAAGAACAAGTGGTAAGAAATACATTAGTCTACATTGTAACACAACAGCAGAGATTTCTTTGATACATGTTGATTTAGGATAGAAAAATTTAGGTACTTGTAAAAAAAAAATGTGCTAAGCATTAAAGATTTTTATCCCTTTACAAGGAACATGAGAAAATGCAGAAATAAGTATTTTTATAGAGCGCATGTTGAAAGTAATTAAATAAAAAGTAGATTTGGATCAGGAAATAAGAGAACATTTTAGAATGAAGTTAATATGGGTTAAATTAAGATAAAAATTTGGAAATTAATTAGTATTTAAATTAGATTAAGAGATATTACACACACACACCTGATGACACATATGATAACTGACTCATTTTAAATATATCTAAAATTCCAGATCTGATTTGTATTTATTTATTAAGTTATTTAAGAATTTTCAATGCATGACAGGAGATCAAATGTTGTCTCATCCACTTTTTAAATCGTTTGCTAGATAAAGATAGAATTTAAAGACAAATATTATTGATATCATTTATTCAAACACTTTCAAGGATAAGATTCCTCAATTTTGATATATTTTACAATTAAAATGTTCCCTAATTTTTTCCCCTCATTTCCCACATACAATATAAGTTTTTAAAAATAACAGAAATTAAATGTAAATACTTTGGGGCATATTGCGAGTTAATGTCAGTATGAGAGCTGCATATCAAATTGTCTCCGAGGAAGATATTGTAATTTTTTTTATAAAATATTGATCAATGGTTTCTTATATGTACATTATGCATTTTATTTTCCTTAATTCTTGCTTTTTTTTATGGCAGACAGCTTAAAGTAAATTAATGTTTTGTAAAATTTATAGATTATTCCATAGATTTTATTTCCTGCTATTGGAAAACTGATATTTCTTCATATTATATTCTTGTTCATATACTATTTTCAAAACTGTAAAGCTTTTTCAAAAACTAGCTACCTTTGACGAACAGTTTGTATGTTCAAATTATTGACTTTTTCAACTGTAAAAAAATTAAAACAGAATGCATAATTTGTAAAAAAAAAATTTATTTGATACAACTAAAAATCCTGAGCATAAATACAATATTGATTGCATTTACTGTGTGAACAAATAAAAAAATATGTACTACCAAATACAGAAGTACACCTACATTGGAATTAAGGTACAACTAAAGAAATTTTTATCTTAATTTTAATATTGGCAAAAACCTGCAGATGTTTAAGAAATGTTTTGACATACAAATTTGAATTTCATAGTAACATTAAAATTATTTTTATAGATTGTACATCAAATCAAATTTAAAGAATTTATTAAAAATGAATAAGAAAATTGCATGGAAATAAAATTGATATAGGGGTGTAAATTTGTTAACTATGCAAAGTTTTAAAATATAAGTTTTGGGAAACTTTTATTGTATTGAATTTGATTTATGATGTGTAGCAATTTTTTCAAAAGTTTTGAAATGAAAATTAGTTTTTTTTTTTTTTTTTTTTTTTTTTTTGCAAATTTAAATTATGAAGTTTATGAATAAAAATTAAATGTCACTATTAGAAGAAAACTCATACCCAGTTTTATGTGATACATTATGAGGCGGTTGAAAAAAAAAAAAAATAAAAAAAAAAAAAAAATTAAAAAAATTAAAAAAAATGCCTATTTAAAAATATTGTTTTTTTTAGAAATTAGCATGTAAATTTTGAAACAATACCCAAATTTCTTGTAAGAAACTGTTATATTAATACTAGCTTGCATAAAAAGCAAATTAATTACAATAAAAAAATTGTTTACATTAATATTTTTAAAAAAATGTTTAGATGGCACCATATTGCTTTAAATGCTAGGTTATTCAAAAGAAGGAACATATATAAATATTCATTTCTAACAATATATAGAGACTCATACAATGCATGATTAAATAGAGAAAAACTCAAAGTTTTATTTTATGCATTCAACATGAACTCCATTTGCTAAAGAAATGTTGATTAAGGAGCCCATTTTTTGCCAACCATGAAATAAATGACTCCTGATTATTTAATTCATTGCAATAATAATTATATCTTACAAATTTTGAAGTGTAGAAGATGATATACATGTGTTGTCTTTTAGTAGCCGTACAAATAAAAATCGCATGTAACAAGATCTGGTAATTTTTTGATCACCAGTATGCAATGCCTGAAGTAACAGCATATTATGCGACTTCCAAACAGGGATATTTTTTTAAACACATGAAATACCATTGATTGCTGAATTCCAAGCTCTCTACTTCCTCTTCTTGAAGATTTTCTAGATAAATTTGGCTAAGTCTAACATCTTTATTATATGTAGAAGACAACATATGCATTCCAAACATCTCCAAATTTGTTAACTGTAAACCTGTTCATTTTAAAGGAATCTTTCTTTGGGCCTATAAGAAAGCACACACTGCACTGCAAAAATGGGTTTACTTTTTGAATAATACAGTATAAAATAAAATTTTCTCAGAAGTATTGCAGTTTTCTTCTAAGCAAATAGTGTCACTTTTATTGAGAATATTCAACTGCATGAAATTTTTTTCTTCCATTC
This sequence comes from Argiope bruennichi, assembly GCF_947563725.1. Classification (NCBI taxonomy): domain Eukaryota; kingdom Metazoa; phylum Arthropoda; class Arachnida; order Araneae; family Araneidae; genus Argiope; species Argiope bruennichi. The sequence goes on along the minus strand of NC_079156.1, from coordinate 135,752,712 downwards.
AGTGATGTATTGTGTGTGCCTCTATCTATTGTCAATAATAAGAAATAGTTATTTTAAATCTGCTCTTTTTAATTAATCTAATATAATGAAGGGTCATCTCCAGAAAACATTAAGGAATTGTCATAATTTTCATATTAAATAATTAGGCGAGTTTGCTCTCTGCTCGCTTTCGTTTGCCAACCCCGATTTTGTTTGATACTGTCCACAATGTTTGTCAGTTCCAGTTAACAAAGTTTTTGAACTCCATTGGCCATTTGTTCAATACTTAATCTACCCATGATGAGAGCAAGCATATTCAGATTGGCCTACTTCCGATTAAAAACTCAAAGCCCCACAATGAGAGTATTATATGCTTATATCTTCAATATCTAAATATTGAATCAATTTTCACATTTTGCTGCCAAAATAGCAGCTCCCCCCCCCCAAATTGTCAGATTCTCACTATCTTCACAATTTTTCTTCATCTGATATCGCTGGACATCACATTACTATTTTAACCTTTAGGTTATAAGAACCAAATTCTGAAAAATTCCTCCAACTATGGGCCCTCATTGAGAAAAACTCAAAAATCTCTCCCCTTCTTTTAGCCATATTTGTTGAAAATGACCCCTTCAATTTCGGTCACTCTTAGTGTTAATGGGTTCACTTTCCCCCACATAGAAAAAAAGTTGCTCTTTTATGGTTTTGTCTTTGTCAGGATCCCAGATATGGCTTCGCATCACAGTTTTATTTTATTTTCTTCTTGAATTGGTAATTCACTTATTTTGCACAGAACACTATCAAATTAAGTATACAATAATATATATATATATTAAATGAAATTTTCCGCTGTTTCTGGCTAATTAAACAAAATTTCACCAATTTTATAATCTTTTATTTATAGATATAATATGAATAGAAACTTCTACCCCATTCAAATTTATTTCTTTTAAAACTTCAACATTGCATTGAACTTCATTTTATTTGTATATTTCTAACAAATAAATTTTTTTATAAACAAAGATCGATTTATGCATAATATTTTAAGACTAATTGCTTGCATTTTCTATTTAAAAATAGCCACTTCTTTCCTTGAATATCACATAGGTTATACTTTTCTTCTATTCCATAGACAAAAAGCATAACTGAATACATCAATATTAATGTGTGCACTAAACTGCACAGAAAATTGATTATAGTTTTTATTTAATGTAGTTCGCAAATTTTGTAATATAATGAAATAGTAGCTTTCTCACTAAGTTTTTAATACTTAGTATGCATGTTGAAAATTTAATTTTTTGGTGAGAATCAGATTTATTTAAAATGTGTATTGCTTTTTCAAAAAGTACACTTAGAATTTAACATAATCAGTAATTGAAATATTATATATATTGATTATCACTTGTATATTAATTCATGCATCCAAGTCGATATAATTGATAATTTGTGTATAAACTAATATGTTTCAAAATATTATAGTTGTGACCATATTATTTCTGAAAAATCCTCATAAAATTTCAAACTGCATGAATTTTCGATAAAAGTCAACATTCGCTATTAAAGATTAATATGAAGGGGAAAGTAATGTCACAAAACTATGGAAAGTGTTAAAAAAAAAGAAGCAATTTGATGCCATTTACTATAATTTATGAATGAAATTAAGCATACTCATTTCATACATCTTAAGTCTGTTTATATGGGGGGGGGGAGCTGCCAAAACAGGGTTTTGATAACTCTCCCGCCAACACTATTTTTAAACTTCTGCTAGCAGAAATCACCTGACCCTATGATGTACAACACAATAGGGGAATGATTTTTTTACAGCAATTAGAATATTGTTGGAAAGTTTACTTGGAGAAAGGACATCCTAAGCAGTTGTACTGACCATAAGCAAAAGGTTGAAAAATAATGGAGGATCAACATATGTAATGCTTAGGTATTCAGACGATTGTTAGCTGAGAGATGATAAATTTCCATTACTTGAAAAAGATAAACCAGAAAGCTATTTATTAGCGTTGTCACAAATAATGTATATATAAAAATTGAATTAACAAATAAGGTTTTTAATTCATTCGTTGTTGATTTGGTGATTGATAATAAATAAAAAAATTTATTTTAAAACTTTTTGACACCATTTCACCATCAAGTGTAATCCTTATTATGATGTAAATATTTTCGTTAAACATTTCAAACAATACTGGCAAAACAAACCTCAAATTTCATGGGTCAGGTGACTCACTATCTACCAATCACAAAACGAATAAAACACAATGTTTATATAAAAAAATTAATATAATAGATAGGTAATGTTAATAGATGACATTTTACTTATAAAGAATATGAGAAATCAATGTATTTGAAGAGGCAAAAACGTCAATACATTAATATACAATCTAAGCAGAGTTTCTTTTAATTAAAAGAATAATTTCTTTTAAATTATATTTAAAAAGTTTGCTATGGATAGATAAAATATTTTTAAAATATAAAATATCAAAAATATATAATTATTTTCAAATTCCATTCATTACTTCAGAAAAAAATTTAGCTTTGGATACAACCAGATTTTGATAGCAAGTCAAAATGATATTTTAACTTAATATGGCTACTAAATAGTTATATTCTCAAAAAAAAAAAAAAAAAAAAAAAAAGTCAAATTATATAGAAGTTTGGAATACATATTGTCTTTTCACACAAGTCAAGAAAAAAGTGTTTGATTTGGTCACAGTAATAAAAGACAACTTTCTTATAAGAAGGATGTGGGGCATTAACAGATTTAGTTATTGATATTAGTAACTTTAATTTTTTCCCCCACAAATTTCGTTATTAAAATGATCATTCACCAATCTTAAAACTAAATATTTATGGCTATGCAAAGACACATTTTATAACTCTGGTTAATAACAAGTAAAGTTATTAAATCCCTAAACTATATTGATGACTGTACTTTAAAAAATGCTAAAAATTGGAAATTAAAGAATGATACCTTCATTTAAAGCACCACCTAGAATGCCAGCCTGTTGCTGGGATAAACGGAATAATGCCTTTCCATATAAGAAATGAACTTCACCACATTCCAAAGCTAATTCTCCAAAATGTTGAGTGTACAGCTCACAGGCAGTAGACAAACTTTGAACAGCATGTAGGTAGTCTTGAACAAGTATATGTCGTTTACCTTGCAAGAAGTTATTAAATGCTTCCTCTGGAAGTGTTCTAAATGGAGAAAATAAATTGTTCAAAAAGTATATCTAAAATAATAAGCCAATAAACTTATCAATTGTATTGTGATCCAAGAGCCGAAATATAAGAAAACATTGCAATCTCTATGAAAGTCAAGCTACATAGAAATCAAATCAAAAGAGAGAGACAAAGAAGTCACAAGCAAAGATGCACCAAGTCATCCATCAGATACATAATTAGATGTCTGAATTAATTAACATTAATATTTCCAATTGAAACAATACAGATATTAATTGTAAATACTTAATATAAGAATGATTTAATACTTAAAAAGATTTATTAATACAGTAATTCAGTTATATGGACTTAGTGATTATGAGAGTACACACACTTGTATCCATAGTATGGTTGTTTATATTATCTTAATTACTGGATAATTAGTTAATCATATTTTAGTTAAAATATGCCTGTCAATAATATGGAATATCTTAATCTAAAATTTTTAATATCAAGTTTGCTTAGACTATGAAATTGTGTATTATTTCTACTAAAATCGCGATTTAAATAATTCTTTGCATTCATGCGAAATTAATAGTATGCATTTAAGACATATCTTTAATCTCATAAGTTCAAATTCGATAAGGAATTACCAAGAATATGTGAAACACTAAAGATTTTTATAGGCCATAGAGCAGTTTTAGGAAATTTTGACCTATTTTAGTAATTAAAAAAAATTATCACAAATAATGGAAAATAATCCAATAAAGGGGAAGGGAGTGATAAATGCAGATATAAATAGCCCAAGAAACATTACATGTATCAAACATGAATGAAAAACATCACAATACTGTAACAGAATCAAATCAATATACAATGAATATTGTGACACATAGAGAAAAATAAAACTTCATGGGCAAATTTTAGAAAAAAAGATAACCATACTTATGATTATTTTTAATTGAACTGCCCACCATTTAATGAATTATTGAAAAAATTCTTATTTTGATGATTGCTATACAAATTATATAAAAAAAAAAATATCCTTCATGGCAGTCTAACTGTTGTTGAACAATAATTTCTTTATCTTCCCACTTGAAATAAATTAAAATTATCTCTTTATGCTTATAGGCATTCCTCAGTGTGCTCTGTTAATTCATGATTAAATATATGTAGAACTTGTATTATATTCAATATTATACATTTAATTAAATATTCACAATAAAAAGCAATATTAATGATTTTTAAAATATATCGATAAAATTTTGTCTACTCATGTCAAATTTATACTGCTCGAAAAGATGATAGCTGTAAATTATATACAAATTTCTAAAGTTATTGTTTATGAATTGAAAATAATGAAGCAATTCTTAAAAAAAATATCTAAATGTCAGGTAAATGGAAATATTATTTCAATATATACAGCTGCCTAAATATTGATGAATAAACATCAATAATAATCTATTTATCCTTTGAAACCATTACTCAAACAAATGATATTTAGGAAAGATTAAAAAGAAAAAAATTTATATATATATATATATATATATATATATATATATATATATATGGCATCTTTCAAGATAATAACCAATATATCAATGTACATATATTTAAAAAATACATATATTAGTGATTAAAAATATTTCCCTTTTCTTTTAAAATATTTATATTATGTTATCTAATAACCATCTTTGATGACTAGCTGGTTCATCAAGATTAATGCATGCTAAAATTTTCAATCAAATATTTTATATAACTTGGTTTTTTTTAATGGCTTCTTCCATAAAATTTTTAAACTTCAAATTTTGATAGTCATATTCATTAACAATTTACCTCATTCATAATAAAATTAAGTCTTCAGGTTTAGAATCATAAGGATTTAAATGATGCTAAAAATACTTTATTTCAGTCAATAAATATACTTCTGAAAATAGTTATTAATTCTAAATTTTACTCAATACTTTGCTCCTATCATAAGATAATGTTGACAATCAAATGTTTTAACTTCAAATCTGATCAAGTTATAAAGCTTTGAATATAATATTTTAGGACCATATTATTTCAGACTTATCAGCGTTGGGGAAATTCTGAATGCTGATTGCTCTATTTTCTACAAGATAATCTGATATGGAAATCTAAAATTGCATATTTTTATAGAATAGTGACATAAAAATTTTCATAACTTCATACATTTTAATTGCAAAAACATGGAATTATCTTTTATTTAAAATATTAGTATCACAGTGATATTTTATTTAATGCGACTCAAAATACAAAGGGTCTATAAAAAAATTTAAACTTCAGAACAAGTATTGACTATTGCATAAAATGGGATTCTTAATTCACTATGATCATTTTTTCAATTATATATACATGCTTAATACTAACTATTTAGGAATTACAAGTTGGGTTGTTATTAAAGTGAGCAACCTGTATATATATAAACCATGTTTGCCTTAAATAAAACTAAATCATTGAATTAATCATAGATATTTTAAAGACTATAAAAAACTTATTTTAATTATTTTTTTTAGAAAATAGCACATTTCATAATTATTTCATTTCAATGTATAATATGTTTCCGTTTAATATTTATTCATTACAGATACATGTTGAAAATTACACTTTGCTAAGTTTAGTATGCAATTAGAATTAACTTTATCTTTTAATATGTGCTGATGTTAATGTGATGCAAAATGTTCATAAAAGTTAATTTTTGTTATGTATACATAATATGATCATGCAAGCTTTAAAAAAAAAATAAACACTGAGTCTGTATATTTTATGTTTGATAGGGAATGATCTGGGAGTATTTCTATTGTATAAATCCTTTAATGAAATAAGAATTTTCACAAATAAAGTAGTATAATAATTACTATAAAAGATTAAAAATAAATGATGAAACATGCAAATCTAATAAAGGAAAAGACAGACTTTATAAATATTAAGTTTTTCAGATCACTAACAAAATATTGACTAATCACACCGTGGCGAAAGCTTATAAGCCAGTTAACAGCTATCCTACACGGGCAATTGCTTTTGTATTGTGGTCATGTTACTGGGCTGCGAACCACAAGGTCCCAGGTTCTATCCTTGTGCATACCAATTCTCCCTCATCACATACTGCCACATTTATCAATAAAATAAATAAGAGAAAAACTCAATTAACATTAATAGAAATTTATTACATATTGAAAATAATCTATTTTATTCCACTGTCCAAAACTGTCCCTAAATATAAAATAAAGTAAAAAAATAATAGAAAAGTTGGTTAGAAGTTTTTAATATAGGACAATGAGTAGGAAATATAAATATTCTAATATTAAGAAAGAAAAGCTATTCAAAGCCTAAAATAATATAGATTGGAAATTGTGTGTTTGAGAATAATCCTTTAAACAAAAATTTTGTAATCATATAGGAATTAATGCATCCCACGGGCTAATTTTGAATAAATATATATTTTAATAAACATGTTTATTTTTTGGAAGTTCTAATTATCAGTTACTGGTTACACAGATTTTTAGTTTTCATTAAATAAATAAACTAATCTTACATTTTAAAGAATTATAAAGTAGATGAACATTGCTGCAAGTGCAATTTTAATGAAATTATAGTAAAATTGGCATGATATGGTTACGAATGGGAATAAGCATAAGGAATCGGCAAAATTGTTCTGAAATATATATTTTTTTAAACTAACCCCAGATTATTCCAATGACGCGCTAAATTTTAAAATTATTAACATTTTTATAGTTATAATTTATCTAAAACCTAAAACATAATTTACAAAAACCACAATTACCAATATATCTATAGTTTCAAATACATTTTCGTATTTCATTGATAAAGCTCAGAACAAAAATGAATGATAATGCGTATCAATGAAAACCTAATGAACAATGTTGCAAAGAAAAATGAATATAATTGAGAATCATACTTGCTTAAATCTTTTGAGCGGGATGGAGATTCATCCACAGGCTTAGTCTCATCTTTTACTTCCTTTGATTCTTCCATGGTAATTTTGGGTCAGAATGCAAACAACAAAAAGATCAAAACTTTAAATGAAAAATTGTAAATTTATGCTTAAATACAAAGAACAAAATATACGAATAAGCGCTTACAAAAACTCGTCACAAACTTTTGATTTTAAGTGAAAACCCGCATATTAAAATTGGTTACAGTTAAGCTAAAAAAAATACCGGTTGATTTTTAAAAAAATATTTTGTGCATGATTAAAATGCATTAAAAATACTTTCATCAGTATGACTTCAAAAAAAAAATGTTATGCAAAAGGATTATATTAACTTTTAAATTAATCATTGTTACAAAATATAGTAGTTACGAAAAATCTTCCAATTATGAAATATTGCGCAATCCTTGTGTTTGTCTTTCATCATTGGTGTTTTTAAGTGTCTATTATACAGAGTTGCGATTGTGATATCAATATTCTTCCTGTGATTTCTTCCTGATCAAAGTAGCAAGTTTCTCGTTTAAAAGCGCAACGTAAGAAAATTTAAACCAAAATTATACAGAAATGGAAGAAATGCCTCATTTTTCATCAGAATCTTATATCCCCTTCGTATCTGTTAATGAACAAGTTTCAGATACTGTTGATACTAATTTCAGAGAAAGAAGTGATTTTGGACAGCAGAGAAATGATAAGAATATATTGAGAGCGTGTTGTAATGTTTCTAGTTCAGATGCTCCTTGGAAAAGAGCATCCAAATATTCCTTTGGATTAATAGGGTAAGTTTAAAAACTAATAGCTCACTTTATATATGTAAATTCACTTATTTTTAAAATTTTGCTAAAAATTATGACTTTGCTTTTCCATTTGTGATTGTTACAATTAATTAAACGGATTCGATATCTTTCGTAATAAACATACAAATTTGGTTGGTCTGATATATTTTTAAGGGTTATGTGGCTTATTGATAGATGTCTGGGTTTAGGTTCATATGTTTAAGATACCATTCCATTAAATATCTGTTTTGCATATGATTGTTATGGAATTTAAATTTGCCATTGCACATCAAGCACCCTTCACATTGCTATGTTTTGGAAATACATGGTACATTTTCGGTTCATGCACTGGTTTTTTTATCTTACCAAGATAAAATTTACAAGATCTATTCTCAAAATATGTCTTCATGTATCTTCAAAGCAAGATGTAAATTTGATTAAAGTGATTATTATTTTATGATAAAATATAGTCAATGCTGAAAAAATAGTAACAAATGCTGATCAGCTGATTTATTAACTTTCTTGTAAAATAATAAATGCATTTAATTATATACATACCTTATGATGCAAACTGGTAACGGAGTAAAAGTTCCTTGTTCAGTCTCGAGGAAAAAAATATCTACTCTTTTTTTAATGTTTTATTTATTTATTTTTTCCTTGCTGATATTGTGTGATTTTACATTGTAAAAACTTTTGTATTTGCTTTGTGCCTAATTTTAAACATTCTCTTATTTTTATTACATAAAATGTTAGATATTCAATTTCAAAATGAGATATTTTATTCCAGTATAAATGCTACTGTTTTCTATCAAAGATAAATTTGATAGAATAACAGTCACTGTTACAGTTTGATTTAAACTTGAGAGATATAATGGAAATGATTAAAACCTTAATAAATAAATAGCTGTAAAATTAAATAGACAGCTAAGAAAAAAAAATGGAATTAATTGAATGTACAGTATGGAAGTATTATCTTTTAAAAAATTATTATCAAATACATCTGTAGAAATTTATATATCTGTTGCTTTTATTAGTAATTGCAGAAAGAAATTGCTTTTTTTTTATAATTGCCATCTCATTTTTTGTTAGTATTCACAAATTGCAATTAAATGCCACCTGCTCCATCTATTGACGAGCATTTAATAATCATCTTTGGAGATAATTTTATAAGAAGTTATAAATTTCTTCCTTTGACATTTATTAGTTATTGTTTTTCTAATTTTAGATGGTAGTAATTAAAAATTTGCAAAAAGTGTATCCCAAAAATATAGATGAAAATGTTCCAATATGTTGGTTGGTTCTTGCTTCCTTGGCTAATATAGTATAGTGTAGGGTCAAATTGCTTCCATTCCAATGACAGAACAAGCATTTTATGGGAGGAACTGTATCATGGCTGCTGATGGCCATTAGAACTCAATTATAGTTATTGTTTGGGTGCTGTTTGTGATTGTCATTTAATTACCTTTATGCAACAGCAGAGGTCATGAGGAGGGGGATACCGGTTTCAGTTATAGCATGCGATTTTTTTTTACTAGCAATCTATAATTTTACTGTACTTACCACATATGATATTAACATTAGCACTTCTCATGCGAATAAAATAAGAAAATAAGAGTATATCATTCTAAACATTGTACTTAAGCCAATATAACATTGTGGGTTCATTGACTGAGATTATAAATTTTCTTTGTAATATATTTTCAAATACAGAAACAAATTCTTTGAGTTGTATTTCTGTTTTGGACATTATTTTGTTAACAGGATCACAGCCAATGGCATGATTGTTGGCATTAAAATTTAACAATTTTGTGTTTGGATCTCACAATAGAATAATACTCAACTTTGAATCCTCTTTCTGCGATCTGATAATACATAGCTTTACATTTTCCTGATTGTACAGTTCATTCTTAACCAAAAAAAAAAAAAAAAGCATTTGTTTTGTTTATGATTTACTATATTATTTACATATATTATTATTTTTAAATTGTATTGCCTTTTTAAGTAAATATTTATAAAAACTGTAATATTCCTTATATAGTTTTGACTTCAAGATCACGGGTTTAAGAGCCCAGTTGAAAATATACTATGTATGTGACTATGAATATGTTAATTTGTGACTTTAGATATTATATAATTCATATATTTATTTAGATGGTTTTATATATGAATTTTAGTTAAAATTCAAGATATTAGTAAATTTATTTTAATAACATTTGAAAGTTTATTAGCCATTAGTTTTATCATAGATGCAACTGTATTTGTTGTATTTGCATCTCTTTATTTTGAAAATTAATACTAATTTGAGATTCAATTTTATCATCCATTTTTAGACTTCATGAAGAAATTAATGATTTTTATGGAACCATGTGTCCTAAAGAACAAGAGACTGAGCTTCGATTAAAAGTTATTGAGCACATTACAAGAGTTGTACATTCATTGTGGCCTCAAGCCCAAGTAAGACACTAAACACTAAAAATTTTGTGATAATTTTACTAGACAATTTGTTAAATACTTTCATGATATATGTTTTATGAGATTTCATCACTTTCTTACTTTTAATATATCATTTGATATTGTCTGTTTTTCTTAATATTTCTGTAATTAAATTTAAATATATTAAACTTCCTTTTAATTAAATATATTTTCTTCAAATACTGTCTTATAAAATTGATATATGCTTATTGTGAATACGTTTTGATTTTTTTTAAAGCATTTTAATTGATCTTATAAGGCTGATTAATTTTTAGTGAGGGAGCATTGATTTTGCTTTCAACATTTCTTTTTAAGAATTAATTTTGATAAGTATTTCTTGTTTATCAATGTGTGTCTCTTTTAATTTCAGGTTGAAATATTTGGAAGTTTCAGAACTGGTTTATATTTATCCTCAAGGTAAGCTTTTCATGCTGTTTATAAATAGTCTGCAAATTTCAGGAAGATCATTTAGTCAATCATTGTCGAAGAAAAGTAAAAAGTATTGATCTATTTGAGCAGTATCATATTTGGTTAAAAGAGATTTGGGCTTTTAAATAAAATTTCTGGAATTCTCTTATTTATATGAATGATTTATCTTATCTTATTTATTTTTTAGTGACATTGATATGGTTATCTTTGGAGAATGGAAAAGTTTGCCTTTGAGTACACTTAGTCAAGCTTTAGAAAATAATGGAATTTTGGATAGTGACATAAATATTATTGCTAATGCTACAGTAAGTTAGCTAGATTTATCTGTTTTTTTTTTATTGAATGAATTTCTTTTTTAAAATAATTATTAGTGTGTATATGTGATATATATTTATTAGTTATAAATTTAGAGCAATTTTTTATAAATATTTTTAACAGTTTTAGAAACATTTTCAACTGTATGGTGTGCGTGCGTGTCCTAGATATTTAATGTGCTAGCCCTAGATATTTAATGCTTACATTTTTATTTTTTATAAGATCTACTTATATATTTAAATTTATTTCTAAATATAAATGGATCTTATAAAAAATCGTTTTTATTTTATTTCAGTTAATTTTATAAATAATTGTTTTGTTATTTGTAAATTAGTTTCAATCTGAATTACAAAATAAAAATTCGATACTTTCTAATACAATAATCTATCAAATTTGAAGTTTTGTTTGCTTCAGAAAAAAAATATGTTGATTCTTAATGATTCCAAAATTTTGAATTATCATCAAAACCTTTGTTTAATTCAGATATACCTAATTTCATGCTGAGAGCATTCTTCTTTTTCATCATCTTTAGAGCCATAATTGTCTGAAAAATTCATTAAAGAAATGTAATTTTTTTTTTTTTAACTAAATTTCATACACTACTCTTTTCTTCTTAAAATTACTGATAAAAAAAATGTTGTGTAATGATAACAACAAATATGTTAATCCCATATTTTTGACTTGCAGTTAGAGTATAATTCATAAGATATTTCTTACAAATGATCAAAGTATAAAAAATACGTATAACAAAAATTAGCAAAACTATTTCTACTTTGAAGGCATTATATTCCAAATTCACCTACCTATTGATAATTCAGAAAAAAAGAATAAATCTTTCATATTTTTATAGTGCTAAGTTTCACTATAAGAGCCAATGTAGCAGTACACTGGTATTGAAATCCATTGACTACTCTTTAAACTATAAGATGCTAATAAGAAAGTTTCTTGCTTAGCATAATGGCTTATGAAAAGTTGAAGAAATAAAAGTAAATTAAGTGCTATATATAAATATATAAATAATAAATCTAAAAACAGCATATATATATTTTTTTTGAAAATTAGAGGTAAATGGCCTTTTTATGACCATTTAACTGTTTATGTATGTTTTTAAAAAATTGCATTTTCCTAAGAAAATATCAATGATAAGAAAATAGTGTTTTCCTTACATTACTGTAAATACATTGTGAAAAATATAAATTATTAGAATAGTAAATAAAATACACCCTATTTGCAAACAGCTGTTTCACTTTATCATTTAATATTTATGAAATCTCTTGTATATATAGTTATTGTTTAAGCATTTTTAATATTTTAATGATTTTACCACTATTTTTAGGTACCTATTATAAGACTTGTCCATTCACCATCTGGTATTAGAGTTGATATAAGTTTTAACATGTCAAATGGTGTGGAAAGTGCGAAACTTGTTAAAGTGAGTATAAATTAGAATTATTTAAGATTAATTATTAAAGATGTTAAAAATTTGATAAATTATAAAAATGTTAATGGAAGCATCAAATTAGGTAATTATTTATTTTATATAAAAAAATTTCAAACTGTACAATCTTTTTATATTATAAAAGCCAAAGAAATGTGTTATGCTCTTTTGATATCTAGCCATTTTTTTGTTCTGGTGAGGTTTTTTTGAAATATCTATAAATAATAAATGTGAAAAGGAATAATAATTAGTTATAGAATGCTAAACTTCTTTCATTATTTATATATATATATATTTATATTGAATTGGAAAGATAGGTGATAACATTTCCAAATGGTAAGAATGTCACTAGATTGTGATTCTCTGTCACAATTTATTATTCTTGCTTCATGGTACAATTGAGAGCCCCCCCCCACACACACACTTTCTTTCTTTCTTTTTTTTCTATTAGTAAATTACCATATGATTTGATATAAATTTAATTATTAGTTTTCATATAAGTGTTCTGATCATTGTGCAGCTTTGGAAATATGAAAAATGAATAGTTTCTGACTTCAGTACTGATCGAAATGAAACATTATGTAAAGGAAAAAATTTGTTGACTAAAAACAGTTTGGAATTTAAAAGAATATGTGCATAAATATTGTCAGATTCATCTTAATAATATACGCAGAAATAATAATAAATAACAACTTGTGTGACACGAACGAAAAAAAAAATAGCTTGATACAATCAGTTTTAACACATTGCCACTATACTCTTTCCCCTCCCCCAATCCAAGGGACAATGGTAGGCATGAGTAAACGCTCTTTTCGTACATATTTGATGGAATAGAGGTAATGTTTTTACACCCTGGAATAGAGGCAGTATGCTCCATTAAGCACCAATCTGGTTTCAGCCTATTGATGGAAATCCATGTGGACTTATCTTTTATTTGCATCATGTAGACATTTTCTCTCTTGAGCACTTTAAAGGGTCCTTCATTAGGTCATGCAGTGAAAAGTATACAGTGTCTTGGCAGAAAAACACATGAGAAGAATTGACATATTCTATCTTAACAATGTGACAGAGTGATTGGATCAACAACATTCTTCAAGTCTCGTAAGTATTGTTGCAAAAGATCTAGAAATTCTGATGTCTTAGTTTTAACACTAATTGCCTGTAGAAGCTATCTGAGCTAGATCCATAAATTAGCTCAGCTGATGAAGCTCTAATATCGTCCTTGAATGTTGTATGGATATCTAATAAAGTCATTCGTAACTGTTATTTATGCTCAATGTTCAGTTGAGCCCAGGTAGCATTTTATGCAATTCTTAAGTTGGTTGTGAAAATTGTACCACACCATTCACTTTGGAATTGTACACAGCTGTGTAAATTTTGGCAATTCCTAAAAAGTAGGCAAGGGAATGGAAATGATCACTTTCGAAGTTTCTGTCTTGATCAGTAATTATGATTTCCGGGGCTCCAAAGCATGAAATCGTGCTAAGGAAAGAAAGTCTGCACAAAATGTGAACCATTTGATCCATCATGGGAGGAGCTTCTGGTCAGCTAGTGATTTGATTGGCTGCAGTTAAATTAGTGTTTGTATCCTTTGTAGAGAGGTAAGGGACCTACAACATCTATATGTATATGTCTAAATCGTGCAAAAGTTCATGGAAAATCACCTTTTAGGATTTAACATGGCAATTGACTTTGGGTTTTAACAAGGATGCACCATTTATAAAATTCTGTGCAGTCCCTTCCTAACAACATTCAGATGAATTTACAGCATTAGCTATATATATATTATAGGTTAGTCTGCTCAAAACTAAATGTGCCAAAGTGTGCTCTATGGGATTTCTCGTAAGCTTTGATGTTACAATTTCTGACAAGTCTGGATGGTAAATGATTCTTAGTCTGTTGTATTCACAAATTGAGGATTCCTGCGCTTTAATACTTCCAAAGTCGATATTAATTAGATGTAAGCCGTCCAGACTTGTAACTCTTGAAAGTGCCACGTAAGCTTGACCGGATGTGAATACTGCAGAACTGATATCCATCAGTGCATTATTTAGACTTAGGCCCTGACTTTTGTGTATAATTATAGCATAGGCTATACATATGGGAAACTGTTCGCAATGAACATAAGCTCTATTAATAATTTCAAATTTATTTTTGACCTGACTAAGCTCGTAAACATGTTCTTTATTAAATGTAATGTATATTTTCTTAATTATTTTTGTATTTTCCGGATCAACATTTACTCTTTGCACTATACCAATAGAACCATTAACAAAACGAAGACTTGCGTCAATATTTCGCCTTAACTTGACTTTTGCTCCTATTTTTATAATTATGTTCTCTTCGAAGCCTACAGTCATAGAAGCATCGTCTTCGTATTTTTTTATGCATTCATGAGCTCTTTTTGTTAGGTATCTGGGGCAATCTATGCTATCTACAGCTGTAAGTTTTATTTCGGGATGTGGAAGAGATTTAAGCAGTGCAGTATTTAATTGTTGACACATGTTTTTTGTAGGTAATAAGCAAACGGTATCATCAGGAAGTTTCGAGAGGTGTTCAATTATTTCAATTAATCTGTTTTCATTTGAATTGGATTTGGGAGTTATTAATCTAGTCGAGAGTAAGTCATGGTCTTTTTGTGTAGTCACACTTAATCTTATTCTATTTAGCATTTCAACAAAGTCAGAATCATTGAGCTGTCGCATGTTAATTGTAAGCTCATCGTATATAACCAGTTCAATCCACAGATTCGGTATACTGAGGGCACCTAACAACTTGTTAGTTTCAGCAGGTGATAGTTTTTCAAAAGGTGACTTTTCTCTTACTGGCGGAAGCTGTAAGAGATCTTCAAAAAATACAAGAAGTTTTTTTCCAAACCACCCATTCTGATCGTCGTAATGAATATCGTAAATGAATATATGTTAAAGTAGCATTGGATATCATCGACACTTCATCTATGATAAACAACACTACTTCTTTCAAATCTGACCTCAGAACTTGTAGCACTTCATCAGAAAGTGGCTTGTACTTCGGTGTTTGCTTGTGTTCTACAGGCAGCTGCAATAGTCTATGTATAGTCAATCCATTCACATTGAATGCAGCTATTCCTGTTGGAGCACTAATTGCCACTTTTTTGTTTAAATACGTCTTAACCCAAGCTTTCAAAATTTTTATTAAAAAACTCTTTCCAATGCCACCAGTTCCACTGACAAAACAGTGTAAAACGTCAGCGTTGTTATCAGTTGTGTCCATTTTATTTGTGATCATATCGAAGACTCTTTTTTGATCGGCATTAAGTTTTGCGATCATACTTTGAAGATCAGTTTGCTCTTCTTCTACCAGATTGATTCTTTGATAGTCACCCATTGCGTTTGCAGCATCCACATATTCAAATTGAATTATTTCAAATTAGATATTGTTACAAACCTGTAATTTTGCTTCCCAGCGCGAATAGTGTCATCATAAGAAAGACCGTTTTACAGTAATCTGTATTGGATGCTGTCGGATGCCGAGCCAGTGATCCCAGAGCTTGGTGACAAACTTGGCGACGAATTTGCCGACAAAATGGATAATGATCTAAACTGCGAGAAATTTATCGATCCGTCCATTATTTCCCGCATATTTTAGTTTTTCCTTGATTTATACACTAAACACTAATTGTATTCTAAATTTGAAGCTTCTATGTCTGCTAGAAGTGCCTTAGAGTTTTGATGATCGGTCAGTCAGTCAGTCAGTGACAAAATTTACGAACTTTGACTAGTTATAATTCTTAAACTACTGGTTCAAATTTAATGAAATTTGAAATATACAGTGTTTATATAATGCCTGCTTGGTTACTGAAAATTCAGGCTTCTAGTTTTATTCACAACGAAGTTATAAGGGGTCGAAAATGGCTTAAACTGCTTCGAGAAAAGGATGGTACGGCCGTGCCGCTTGTTTTTGCTCGACTTGGCAGGGGGCACTGCCGTGCCCCCAGATGATATCGGTATTAAACTAAGATATAAATTCCAAATGTCATTACTTCCAAGGTGATGTCCTAAAAGCTTTTTGTTGGATAGCAAACTTAAGAGGTTTTTTTATATCTATGATGATATTATTGAAATCATGATCTTCCAACATATTGGAAAAATACTTTGCAGAAAAGTGAACAGCAAGTAATTCGTGATTGCAATATTGTATCTCAATACCACTGGATTTGTTGGGGGGGGAGGGGGGAGTACATGTGAGAAAGTATTTTTTGATACCATTTGTTGTAAAATTCCCACTTTACCTGTATTAGATACATCAACTACAAGTGAAAGTTGAACTTTTGAATTTGGATGAGTTAAAAGAGCTACTTGATTGACTGAATTTTTTATAAACAGATAATTTTGAATAGCAGTATTGCTCCAAACAGTAGCAGTTTTATACAGACAGTATTATAATTCATTAATTCATCATTTTTAGGTCTAATCACAATTGAGATTAGTTTAGCATTAGTAAAAAGACAGTTTAGTTAGAGTAAATAATTGGCTAAATTGCATTTGGAGCTGCATAGGAAAAGGAAGAATAACCACCATATCTAATTTATTGGATAAATATATAATATTTTGCTAGAAAGCTTTTGTTTGTTTTAAGATGTCAAGTTATCGACAAAATTAGCAAAAATGTTTTTATTTTTGCATCATAATTGAAAACTTAATCATACCACATGTTTTGAAACCGAAATTATGAACTTTATATCAACATTCAGGATTATATTGAACTGGATTTGTCATTTTGAAACAGTTTATTGTAGTTAAATAAGTATTTTACAATAATTTTTTTTCCATGTTTCAAAAATCTTTTGGTTGATTTATGAAGCATGAAACGTGATTGCTAATATTTTCTAAAAACATTCTCTCTCTCACTCTCTTTCTTTGCTTTCTTTTAAATATTATGAATGCAACTCTTTTAATCTGTTATTAACTTCTTCATAATGATGACATAGAATGGACATTATTGCTAATATTTTCTTTTTAATTTTGTGGTTGTTTAAAATTTTCCATACATTCAACAAATTGCTTTCTAATTTTAAAATAATATTAAATGAAAAAAATTAATTGGTTTGATATTCTATAGGTGCACATTTTTCTTGTAATTTCCTCAAAAAAAAAAAAAAAAAGGCCAACATTTTTCTTATACATTTTGATGTATATGAAACCAATTGCCACAAAAATTTACAAAATTCATTCATACTATCTTTTTTCAAATTAGTTTATATATATATATATATATATGATAAAGGAAAACAATTGTTGATAAAGACAATTTTCCACTTTTTTCTTCTTTTTTTTTCTGTATGTTATGAGTTAAACATTCAGCCAATATTATTGTTGATGGGTTAAAACTTAATACTATTGTGGTATTGTTGAATAATTTTTTGTATTTTGATTTAATGATGTATTTTAATGTAGTGATTTCATTTGTAAAATATATTTTTTTCCCCCTGTTAGTAGAATTCTTGTTAATTTTGATTTGTGTGTTGGTTAACATTATAGTTAGGGGAATAAAATAAAAAAAAAATCATTTCATTCTCAAGCACTCTGCCAATATGCATGTGTTTTTGTACTGAATCTTTTGTAAGTAAATCTGCCAAATAATTCTGAGATATGACAGGTTGCCTAAAATTCGGTGTAGGTAGGCATGCATCTTCTACTGCTGATTAATATATTTATAAAAAATAGGAAGTGTTTTGGATAATTGAAGCATATTTTGCATAATTGAAGATTATCTGAAATTCAGTATGTGGAAATGTTATTTTATTTTCTGAGCATAACATTTTATTTTACATTGGTTTTAGTTAGAAGAGTAGAACAATTTTTCACATACAGTTAAGAACATATTGTTCAATAAATGAAGAAAAGAATAAGCCAAATCAATCAAAGGATGATAGATACATCTGAATAATGTCTATGAAATTTCCTTAAAAAGAACCTGAAAAATTCAGGAAAATTCAAACTGTAGAAATGATGGTCACTCTTTTATTGTCTTCTCTTATTTAATTCTGAAGGTATCTGATCATAGTTTCCATGTATCCATTATTCTTAGAATAATTGTTTTGCTGTAATATATATTAATATGTTTCTTTGTATTGTACAGAGAGCACCATGAAATGAAGTCAGTTTCATCAAATATAGAATTATTGTACCAGTGTATTCCTGATTACAAATTCTTAAAACTAAATTTTATTAGATTACTTACTAGATTTTATTAGATTAAAAATTATATATTGATTACTTTAAATTATATTTGGATCATTTTGAGAACTATTTAATTGGATATTGTCTGTAAGCATTGTCTCTGACTGTAGTTTTTTTTATTGTTATGGTTTCAGTACAAGAGAAAATTTAATACATGTTTAATCTTTTTATCTTTCTAGAAAATGATGAAACAACACCCAGCCTTACCGAAATTAGTCTTAATTCTAAAACAGTTTCTAGTGCATAGAGGACTTAATGAAGTATATAATGGTGGAATGAGTTCTTACTGCCTGACTTTGCTGATAGTTAGTTTTTTGCAGGTAAATAAATATGTTTTAGTGTTCTCATTAACAATGAGTTAGTTTCGCTTACTTTATAATTGGTTATCCTTTTTCCTGTCTAAAAATCCTGCGTTATAAAAGAGATTGAAAACCGATACATCTTTTTATAGATTTCAATGGAGATAAAGAATGAATATATTTTGCAAACTGTTAAATATTAAAGCAAATATTTCTTTTATTTTTAGGGCTATCACAAGCCAAATTTTGAACCATCTGCAAATTTTGGTGCTGCATTACTTGAATTCTTTGAACATTATGGCATTAACTTTAATTATGACAAAGTTTCTATACATTTTCAATCTGGTGGACTTTATAAGCCTAGAAGAGGTGGTGGACATTTTTTAAGTGTTGAAGATCCTTTAGTGTCAGGTAAAAACTTTTAATCTTATTTCCAGTACAATTTTTTGGTAAATTCAGAAAATAATTTGGTCTATAGAAGACTTTAACTTTTTTTCAAATATGAAATTTCTAGATCAGGGTGTGTAATATCATGAAAAGTGCTTAAATTTGAGAATCACTTTTAAGTACTTTAAAAAGGGCTTAATTATTTTGAGAGGTGCAAAGAAAGCTTAGTTTTTATTTGCTTCCTCACACTTTGAATAGGATAATTCTAAATTGTGGTCTCAAAAGCATATTTATCAGATGTATGAAAAAAGGAAACCTACAAAAGAGCAGAAATCTTGGGTTAAATAGATCTAGGGGTTTCAACACATATTAAGATAAGGACTAATGAGCTCTCCCCCTCCCTCTCTTCAACTACATGCATTGCCTTTTATCAAAATAGTTATCCAGAAGGGGCAGTATGAAGCACATACTGTACCATACTTTTTACATTTAAAAAAACATACAAAATTTCATTTTTAGGGTTTTAGATGCTGAAGAATTTATTTTAGTTATACCTGGTAAGTATGAGAAGAATACACAGATTGTTTCAGTCTACGGAAAATAAGAATATAGCTAGATGGATTTACAGCCCTAAAGAAATATATCAAACATGAGAGAAATTGCTCTAAAAACGCAATGAAATCTCTTTGTAGTATATTACACATTCAATAATCATTCTATTTAATATATCATTTTGGAGCAATCCCTTGAACAACCTATTAAAAGAATTTTAATGTACTATTTTGAATTGTAATTAATTGTTTGAAGTGTCATGGACAATTTGTAATTAATTAAAATTCTTTTAAAAATCACACTATAGATCTTGCTCATATGCTCCATGTTCCAACCATATTCACTTTTATTAACAGTGTTAGTTATAAAATGTTTGGAAACCAAATTTCTTTTTTAAGTTTATGTTCTTTATTAAATGCACTTTATATATGAATTTGATAGTTTTAATTTTTATTGTGTTCCTTTCATGTTTTTTTTTTAATAGGTCATGATGTTGCTAAAGGAACATATTTAATGAATTTATTAAAGATGTCTTTTCAAAATGCATTTTATACACTCTCTAAAGCTGTGACTGAAAGCATAGCCACAAAAACGTAAGTTTTTCTTTGCTTTGTGTATAGACTGTTGAAGCATTGCTTTAATCTGTATATTCTATATTAACATTATTACATTCCCCAAGAAAGGCCTATTGCATTTTAAATTACAGAATATCTGAAAAATTTGTAAGAAAGTTAAAAGTTACCATAGAGCATTAAATTAAATGCATGGTGCAGAGAAATTATTACAATAATTACTGTAATTTAATTGATGCTTTTATAACACAATTTGTTCCTCTTCTGTAAATTTTCTATTATTTTGTCTGGCTTGAAATACACTAATCTTTTTAAAGCATGTACGTATCTAAGAGACCATCTAGTGTTCTTTTAAGGCATTGTTTGTATTATATTTCTTTATTAATGATATTTACAATAACATTTGGTTCATTTGTTTATATTTATTTTAAAAATTACTACATTTCTTATTCAGTTTTTTATAATAATTAAAATTTCAATATTCTTTTACATAAATTTAATGATGCCTAAATGAAATTTTTTGAAAAACCATTTTACATTATTTGGAAAATTATTCATGGTTATTCTTATTTTTTTAGACATTAAAATCAGTTCAAGTTTTTTTTTATCTGTCTTTTGAATAATTATTTATAACCCTTATACTATTAATTTAATGAATTTCTTTTAATATAAATCTTTAAATATCTTTGTCTTTTTTTAGTCCTGTGAAAAGTTTCTTGCATCTTATACTTAAAGTTGATCCTGAAGTTTTGAGAAATCGTGAAACAATGCTAAATAATCATTCAAAAATTATGAAAAGATTATCTAAATTAATAGATAAATTAAAGTAAGTATATTTTTATATTCTAAATGCTGCTTTGAAATTAAGAACGTGTTTTATTCTACCAAATATTTATGATGTATATAAATCTATATTCATTTTAATCTATAAAACCTTCATATCTTGTTGTTGAATCAAATTTTAGAAATGAGATGCTGTTCTTCTCATTTAACCATGAGTCAGATTTAAATTCTGTCCAAAACAAGCAGTACATTAATGTAATCTAATCTGTCTACAACTCTTTCTTTGTTATTGTTCTTTTTTTTAATGTAACTTATTTTGAATTAAATTCCCATGGAATTTTATTATAATTCACTTCCAAAAGACACTAATTATTAAATATTCAAAAATAGACATAGGATATCATTATTATTTAAAGATTTTAATTGGTGTTATGTATTGCATGAAATGTTAGATTGCATTAACTTTTCATTGCTTTAAAAAATTACAGTGAGAATCAATCTGTAGAATCTGCATCTACTTCCATTGCAAGTTCAAAAAATTTCCATAAAAAGAAAAAGTTTGGATAAATTGGTAATTATTATTTAAAAAAATATTATGTTATCATTAAAAAAAGATATAAGTAGAAAGACAAATGATTGAACTGAAGATGTTTGGTTCTTAAATGCTTGCAATTTAAAGTAATGAAAATAAATTTTAAAAATTCCAGCAGTTAATCATAGAAGTCAAAGTATCTTAGATTTGACTATAAATATTGTTTTTTGAATTTTCAATACTTATTGGTTCCCAAGTTTTAATTTAATGAAAGTACTTTTTGTATTTTAATTATTTTTATTTTTTATATCAAAAAATAAAGTATTTTAGAACCCATAAAATCAATATTTTAATTTAATAATTTGATTAAGATTTGACAGATATGTTTTAAAATGCTTGAAAGTTTACATTTAAAATAAAATTAAGTATAGCAATTGAATTTTATGTATGAAGTCTACAGTTGTTAGATTTTTGATGAAATAGTTTAAGTTTTCCAGTAATAAATGCAATTAGTAAGCGAAAATATTTTGATTTATGCATTTTTACTAGTCCAAGGAAGAATTAGAAGAAATTAAGATGATTGGAATTCAAGGATTATTAGAAATAAGCTTCTATATTTAAATAATTAATCATTTGTCTTTATATTAAGGTCAATTTTTCTATAAATATTCTTTGGTTGTTAGTTAAAAAAAATATTGGTGAATTTTACAAATTGGGCTATTTTAAATGGCCACTACAAATTTGTAAATACATAAATTATTAAGTGAATAAAATAGAAATAATTTATGAGAAATATATATAATTATGGCAATATATATTCTCGCATTTCTGATTTTGATGTTTCTTTTCTTTTACAGGTAATTCAAGACAATATTATTTTAATTTTTTGTAAATACTTAATTTAAATAAAGTTTTTTCGTCTTTACTGAAATGTATTTATTTTCTGTCATTAAAAAATGATCCAGGTTTTTTTTTTATTATTATTATTATTATAGTTATCGAAAGTACAACAAGTAAATTCCATTGTTGACTACTGAAATACGTGTGAACTAAATGATATTAGTTTAAAATATAGTATGAAAATCCAAAATTAAAAAAAGGAGAAAAGGAATTAAGCATAATAGTTAGATTTTTGTCAATTTTTCAGACAAGACTGCTAATTTACGAAAAGCATGACAACAAAATCTTATCTGTTATTTTAGCTGCATTATTTATTTTAGCCTTTATTAAATTGAATGTATTGATTGGTCAAATAATTTTTTAAATATAATTTTTTTTTTTTTTTTAAGAATTTTCTATTTTTACATAATTTAGCCAGAGCAATGAAGTCTGCTTCAGCACAATTAACTAATGTATGGAAGAATTTGAATGCTCGTAAATGCAAGTTATGTGTGAATATGACAAAGTTGTAAATTGATAATCTTCCTTCGCCCCCCCCCCTTTTCAATAGAAATTAGCAACATTTATTTACGTTTGGGAAAAATTTTAAAAAGTTTCAAGACTTTTAGAGTTTAGTAGTATAATTAAATTTTTTTGTATTACCATGATAAATAATTATTATGCACTAATATTATATTTCCAAAATTATTTGTTATAACAAAACACATGCAAAATATTTCTAATTAGAAGTAAACAGCATTAATTCTGCAAAGTGTTCACATTGAATTGTGAAATATGTCATTTATTTGATCGATTCGAACAAATAGAAGATTCCAATATTAATGTAAGTATCCTTCTGGGATGGATTAAAAATTTTTTCATTGGCAAATTTGGTTAAAATTTATTTTAATGTCCTCTTGAGTTTGTTACCAGTATTGTACCTCAAACAAGCGAAAGTTGTTGTTTCTCTAGTGTTTAATATTTTTTTTTCTTTTTTTTTAACATTAAGTGAATTATTCTCCCATTTCTATATTTCAGTTCTAAGAAGGAAAGTATGTTTCACTTTCAGAACGCAAAACAATTATTTTTTTTTTTAAATGTAAATATATTCTGATAAATTGTAATGCAATTAAGAATTCTTTTTATGAAAATGAAGTTATTTTGGAATGCAAGACACTTTATTGTAAATAGAAGTAGCTGTTTTTTTTTTTATTATTATTATTTTTAAGTAACAGCTACTTCTATAGGCTAGTCTTCTTCATGTCATAGGGATTTAGTGACATAAGAACTATTTTCTAACCAAATTATGCCATTTCATTTCATTGAGATCTTTTTGATTGTTTGAATGATTTTCAATTTTTAAAGGTGTCCGTAAATATATATATTTACATCTAGGAACCATATTATTAAATTGGGATGTATAGCAACAATAGCTATTATTTCCTGGTTTCAAATGTAGAAACTGAATAAATTCATCAATATGCATATATTAAATTTTAAAAATATCATGACAAAAAGTTTCATATCCATTACAGTTGCAAAACAGTGATACTGATACAGTTTAATCCATATTTGTGTATCTAAAATTTTAAGTCAAAAGAGGTACAACAAATCGTAGAGTAGATGCAGCAGTTATAAAGTCTACCAATATGTCCTCTACAGAATGAGATTGATGAAATTAGTAGATATTGAATTGCTTCATTCCTTAGAGATTGTTTTATTGACAGTTATTTTAACTCAAAATTTTTTCAAGAAATATTATCTAGTTGTAATTTAGTCTAAATAAGAAGCATATTTTTTACACAAAAGAGCTATATGATCCATATCATTAATAAGTTAACTGGCACGCTGAATTTTTCACCATGTAATTCATATGGCCCCGCCGGCCACTGGTGACCTTTATGGCAGTCAACTTGTTAATGCTGTTCCATTCATAACAAAACGGATCATCATAGAGATTCAAAAGACCTGGAGTTATAAGTACTTTGCTGATTAGTCATGACAAATGTCGTATTCCCTCCAGTTTTGGACCAGGTAAAAATAGACCAGATATCAAGGTTTGGGAGATGAAGTATTTGCTGTTTCGATAATTATTAATTGTGATGTGATGTCTCATTACTTTAGAAGAGATCCATGCAATGCAAGGCATATTTTCTGTAATTTTTCTGGCTAATCGATCTGCTAGCTCTTTCCAGATTATTTCGAAGTGGCCAGGTACCTACAGGAGGGATATTCTTTGGTTTAGTTTGGTCATTGTTAAGTTTGAAGGCAATACATTATATAATTTTTGATAATTTGATGAAGATATTTTTCACGGAAGTAAGAACAGTGTAGCTATCTGTAATTATTTTATTGCTTTATTATTCTTTTATTAATGTTTTGCCCTGTTTAGTTATACTACTACTTTGGTAATATGAAGATGCACATTAAATCATATTTTAAACGCAAATCTAAAAATAGTACAGATTTTGGTTATTTTATTGTTTTTGCAAACAAACAAGCAATTCAGATTTCAAAAGAAGAATGAAATGCTTTCACTACGTATTATCTTGATTTTATAATAAAATTTCTAAAATATTTATTTAATAAAGAAAAATATTTAGATGTACAACATTTACAAACGTTTCTGTTACCAATGATTAGGAGTCTGGAGTTGCAGTGTGTGCCACCAATCTTGCTTTAGGTATGTATCTGTTGCTAGTTCCATTCATGGTGATAATGGGAATCGGAGGAGCATTGAGGCTCGCTTTAGCGGGAAATCGCTTTCCAGCAATTTCAATTTCAAAACTGGCATCACTAGATATAAATTCCGAGGAAACCACTTGAGGTTCGCCAGTCTTTTCATCATAATTGTGCACGAATCCAAGGCAAACCACTCGCTGCAGTGTGAAGCCATAACCGGAAGATGTAGTCTTCCCCACATACCGTCCATTGCGATAAATAGGTTCTCGACCCCAGGCCCAAATGTCGGCTTCGGGATTGTGATTTTCTAATTGAAAGTGGACCAGGCGTCTTTTCATCCCCTGATCCAACTGCTGCTGTAAGGCCGCTTTGCCCAGAAAATAATCTTTCTGCAAAAAAATAATTTCAAATGAAAAACTAATTTTAACTTAAATATTTAGGTTCGTTTATCAAGAATTTTACTGAAAGCATGATAAATATATTTTAAATGTACAATGAAACATGATTAATGAAGAATAAATTTAACAGCATTCTGGAATGCAATTTTTTAAATTTGGCATTATAATTGCAAACATGTTTAACCTGTGAATGTTTTGTATGTAGCAAGTTACATTCTCAAAAGTGCATCATTCATATATGATATTTCCTTTTATCTTAATTTAACCCATATTAACTTCATTCTAAAATGTTCTCTTAGAAAAAAAAAATCTTCTAAAATGCAATACGAGCTCTGTAAAAATGCTTAAATCAGCGGTTCTCAGGCTCCGACTGAAGGGATATAAATCTGTTAAGCCAAGCAAATTCTTTTAGAAGATACCTATATTCCCCTTACCTAAATCGACACGTGTAAAGAAATCGCTATCAGAATCTCATAGTATATACTCGCCGGGGGGGAAATATTTCGGTCTGTTTCGCTCTTGTGCTGTGCTGTAGATTGACGTATTTCGTCACTTCTTGTACATATTATGCCTCCCAGGATGGAGTAAAGCGAAGTTTAAAATTCAAAAGTGTCTCCTCTCTTCGGTCACGGAACTGCTTTAAAAAAAATGTATTTTTACATTATGTATATGTGTAATGTAATATTTTAAAATCTAATTTAAATCTTAATTACCAAATTTTTAACTTATTTAGCCCATATTCTCTTATTTCCTAATCCAATTCTCTTTTTCATTTATTCTACACGCGCTCTATAAAACTGATGATTTCAGCATTTTCACACGCTCCGAGCGAAGGTATAAATGTCTCTAATACTCACAACATTCTTTTAACAATACCTAAATTTTCCTATTCTAAATCGACACATGTTTAAGAAATCTATCAAAATCCCATATTAAAATCACCGAAGAAAAAAATTTGTCTCTTTTTGCACTTGTATCACGATCTAAACGGACGTCAGTTTTATCTTCGCTTCTTGTCTATAAAATGCCTTCCATAATGAAATAACCTGAAGTTAAAATTTCAAATGTTTCTTCTTTTCGGCCACGCATTTGCTAAATTACAAGGGGTGTTCAAATGAAAAAGTACGAAACGTCGTAACAAGGTAATCGTTAACATATTTGCCTTTGCCGGTATGGGAGAACGTAGCGAGACATCTAGGGATGCGATTGGAGTCTCTGGTATAGATCGGAGCATGCGCAGGCTCTCCTGAGCTCTGAAACGCTCTTTATAAGAGTCTCGCGTCTCTAGAAGAGGCTCTTATAAAAAGCGCCGTCTAATTGACGTGGCAGTACATTTTACGGAAGGCAATGGCCGAAAAGGGAGCTATGGCGAAAAGGCAATGTACTCACCACAGTCCTGCCGGCATGGAAGTTGAACCCGTTAGTTCGGAAGTCAGATGTCAGTGCATTAATTGTAAAAGAAAGAGATCGATCAGGAGTCAGATATTGAAGGATGAACATCAAGTAGAATATTTAACAACATTGATAGGCATGTTCGAAGGATACGGAGATGATTCTAGCCCTGAATATCATGACCACACTATGCAGAGGAAGATGATCATGGTGGAACTGGAGCACTTAAAGAGTGAACATGAATTAATTAACTGCCTTCAACCCCATGGCTGCCTAGAAACTGAGCAGGTTGAGGATTTTAAACTCTCCCCTAAAAGGTCCATCAAGAAGAAAAGACCGGGGCTACTCACGGAGAGTGTGGTTCTGCTCCTTGATAACGCGCGTCCACACGTATCCAGGGTCACACACGCGGAACTGGTCAAGTTCAAGTGTGAGCAACTCGACCATCCACCCTACAGTCCGGATATGTCGCCTTGCGATTTTCATGTGTTTGGTATCCTGAAAAAACATCTGAAAGGGACGCGCTTCAACTCGGACGGCGAACTCAAGGACGCTGTAAAA
Organism: Argiope bruennichi; assembly: GCF_947563725.1. Classification (NCBI taxonomy): domain Eukaryota; kingdom Metazoa; phylum Arthropoda; class Arachnida; order Araneae; family Araneidae; genus Argiope; species Argiope bruennichi. The sequence goes on along the minus strand of NC_079156.1, from coordinate 135,724,901 downwards.
AACTGGGTCTCGTCACGACTACAGGAATTCTAGGGACAAGGAATCCTTCGTTTCATTAATCAATGGGATCGTTGTGCTCAGACCTATGGTGTATACTTTTAATAAAGTCTTCATTTATACCCACAGTATCGTTTTGCACTTTTCATTTGAACACCGCTTGTATGTTTACTCATATACATGCATGCAAATTTTAATATGGCACTGTAAAAGCTATTAATTGCGAACGGGACATGCATTGTAAAAGTGAGTTATTTTTCTATCACTTTAATAATAATTTCACCCTGCTTATTGATAAATTTATAGTAAACTAGTCGCCTTTGGCGCCAGCTAGTTCGCCGAAAATTTCGACTATTTCTGTTTACTTTCATTTACATCTCTTATGCATAACAAAGCCAAAAAAAAAAAAAAAAAATTGTAAGCATTACATTTTAGAAGACGTTAAAGCCATGTTATTTTTATAGCCTTATATATGTTGTATTCATTATGAATGTAAACCATTCTAATGGAGTCAAGTCCTATAACATCATATTGCTATTTAAAAAGTAAACTTTCATGTATCTGTCAGGATACTGTAACTTCACATTTCTTATTCCTTACTATTTAAATTTAAAAGTTTCATAGAGCTCTAATTCATATTATGTACAATTTGAAAGTTGTGTTCTACAGTCCACTTTTTTTCATCTGTATGTTCATTACATCACTGGAAAGGTCAGTAGATTTAAAATTGTTTTAATTAAATCATTTCCCTTTGCTTCATTAAATCTTAATAATAAAAAGAATCAAAACTTTCACTAAACAATTTTACAGCTTGTACTAAAGCTCGCTCAATTTGGGAAAATAAGCTGAATCTTGATCATCAGCAATGGGGAGGGGAGCCAGGATAAAATAGTAGCAACATTGAAAATGACTTGAATTTCACTTTAAAAATGAAATATATTGTTGTCAAATGCACTCATTTTTTAAAAAATTGATAAAAGAACAGAAAATAATTATGCAACAAAAAACTTCACTTTTATTGAAAAGGTAATTTTTTGAATTTTATTAAGTGTAAAGATCAATTTTGTGTAGTAATATTTTCGGAAGTTTTTCCGAAAAAACAAAATTTTATTCATCTTTTATTTGAAATTCTAATAAAAATATGAAGAAGAAAAAGCCTCTCAGAGATGCATAATCCCACCCTCCAAAATATATATGTACCAAGTTCGGTAGAGCTCTAGATCAAACAATTATGCCTCTAAAGCTACAACACACATTTTATTATTAATAGAGATGTAAATCAAATGTATATTAGATAAAGTTCCTCTTTCTTAGATTAAAAGATAACTACACAATCAAATAATTGAACGCTGTTTGAAATTCAATTAAGCAAAGAAATCTAATGTTAAGAAATACAGAAATATATATATATATATATTAAAAATTTGCCAAAATTTGAGAAAAATTTAGACACTAATAAAATTTGTGTCATTAAAATGACAATTTTACAGTAATGTAAATGACAGTTTTGTGAAATAATATTTCTAGGAGTTATCACGGGAAAATATCAAAGTTTCAATGATTTATAATTACAAATTTTTTTAAAAAAATCACTTTAAGATGCACATTTTCAATTTCTAAAGTATATTTGTGCCAAAAGATATTATATTTGTTATATTAACCCTTATTTATCCCTCTAGAATAGTGGAGAGTCATTAAAATACATTTAACAAATTGATTGATCGAAATGATACATGATTCATAAATCATCAAATATACGACATTAAATCTTTTTCAATCCACTTCTTAAGATGCTACCTAATTTAGAATACTTTATTGTTCCTATTTTAGTTTAACAAATTTCTCATGTCGTTGATCAAAAAATATTATACTGAGAAATGAATAGTGTCATCAAAACAATAATAAATGGATCCATCTTCAATTAAAGAACAAATTTTGAATATGAATAATTTCCTCAGAATTTCAGAAATATTCCCTCTATAAAATTTAATTAATGGAAATATGTTATGTAACATTATCTATTTTCAATTTCTGAAATGATTTTGACAAGTAAAGGATCAGGCAATACGATTACTCTGCTAGAAGTTGAGTATTTAAAATAATAATAATAAATTGTGCCTTCATTTGGTCATTACTTTTAAACTTTTATTTATTAAAACTATTTCTGAAAATTTTTCCTTAATTAAAAAATTTTTTTTTTCAAAAACTGCTTTAATTAATTAAAAACTTTTTTTTTTTTTTTTTTTTTTTTAGGAATTATCTAGAATGCATTTTTTTATATATATATAAGTCCCTTCTTTCTTTTCTTTTGAAACAATCCTTCAAATCCTTTTCAAACAAACGAGAAAGAAAAATGGGGGGAGGGGGGAAAGAATGCCCACTGTTTCTTGATTTACATAACAGAAAGAAAAAAAATGATTAAGCACAAAAATCATTGAATAAACAAATTCTGTATAGTGTTTCCCAACAGTAACTTTTTTTATTATTGTTATTTATAATTTATAACATAAATCAAAGTTATATAATTTTTGATCAATGATTTTCTATTTCTATCCCCGCCCCCCGGTTCAATGACTCGGCTAAAAAAAAAACTTGATTTGCCTACAAAAAAGTAACATGCAACATTTGTCTTGCATATATGGTAATGGACCATTCTAAAAAATAATTCGTTGGGAAAAATATATTTATACATTGTTCCTTACTTACATCTGTTAAGTATTTTTAAATACAAGTTGTTATATCTAATATATAAAAATGACTTTCTGTTTGTTCATATTTTATGTTCTGCCATGCCATTCATCCAATAGCGATAAAACTTTGCCAACTTATTGCTTACACTTGCGCGAAGGTTATAGGCATAGTACAATCACTAGCATTTATTTTGAACACAAAAAAATTTACAAATAAATCGTTTCTATTTAATTAATTTGTCAAAAATTCTGCCTCACAAACTGCAGTACAAATAATATCAATGGAAGACATATTGGGATCAATGTATAAAAATAAGAGAGTATTTTGGATGAGAAAAGTCTCTTTAAAAGATATTCTTAAACTCTTAGTAAAATTGATACATCCTAAAAACTCAGCTTCTCTTTGAACACACTATATAAATGTAATATATTATGTACATGATGTAAAATATATATTAAATATCATTCTTGTTTTAACATCCTTTTATATATATTAGCATTATTTTTAGATGTCTTTTTTTCACTTACTTGCATCCTCACTTTAAAGCCTCGTCCAACTTCAAATGGAGTAGTGTGGCTATCTAACTCTTCCGCCCAAAAAGGAATAAACTTTTCAATACGAAGAAAACGTAATGCATAATATCCTACATTTCGAATTCCATAATCTTTTCCAGCATTTAGAAGATTATGATATACATGTAGGGCATACTGAAGAAAAAGGTAAATAAATAGATATCATTAAAGCAAATTACAGTAAATTTTTTATTGCCAAATTTTAGTAAATTATTTCTATAAACATATGAAGACAGCATTACAATTTCAATTTTACACTTACACTTTTTTTTAATTAATACGGATTTACAGATATAATATGCGATATAGCATTTTATAAATACAATCAATAAATCACTGGAGTAAAATTTAATATTTATTTTAAAATATTTTTTTGTTTTATAAACTAATTTGTTACTATAATGCATGCAAGATATGTAAATAACATTTCAAAAATGATGCATTTTTTTAAAATTCAGTTTATATTTGTTAGTTTTAATTTTCACAGTGTACATTTGAGAAGATAATCATTATTAATTTTTTCAATAAATTCTAACATTATTTTTTAAATGAATAATGCATTCTTACCTCTGAAGGTATATACAGGGAATAGCCAGGTTCGCCTGTGTTATTGAATCCCATGACAAGAACTTCACCAGCATATCCAACATTGGTTTTCTAAATTGGAATTAAAGTTTATATCAAAATAAAATTCCTCACTCAATTCCATGAGCATTATTGAGGCATAAAGAAACACAAAATTCAATACAATCTTTCTGAATCAATGACACTGCATCACTTTTGAAAGATAGTCAAACAAACTCTATTGCTATAAATAATAACGATGAATATGTGTGTTGAAGCTCTACAGATCAGATCATTTAACCTTGAACTACCAAATTTAGTACAGAATGGGAACATGTACTTTGGGAGCAATTTTAAAAAATTAAATGAATCTTAGCATTCTTCCATGATAAATTTCATATATATTGTAGCACAAAAATGATTTTACATCTTAATACTTTTCTTTAGTTTTTCAATTATTCCTTTTTTTTAGGGGGGGAGGCATATGTATACATATTTTTTTTTAAGTTAATTTTTAAAAAAAATATTTTGAATATATTTTGCATCAAAATATTATACAGTACACTCCCGATTATCCGCGGAATTGGGTGGCGCGGCCGCCGCGGATAACAAAAATAGCGGATAATCCGAAAAAAGCTAAAAACGGGTATAGCAAAAGAGAAAACAGTCATTCCAACTTTGAAAAATCGTTTTATGTACAATAAAACGAAAATAAACAGCAGGAAATGTTTAACTAACGCTTAATATTTTAGTATATCACTCAAAACTAACCTAAAATGCATTTTGTTAATGAAAACAGAAAAGTGCTTTGTACTTACGAGAGGCATCAAGGATGCACAGAAAAATGAATACATATTTACTGTTTTAATACTATAATGTATTATGTAAATTTTTATAAGCATAACTGTAAAACTGCACCTTTTTGATCAGTCATTTGTGTTTGCTTCTTGCTTTGGAAGCATTTTTTCTTTGTTTGGAAGCAAAAAAAAAAACTTAATGCGGCAGGCGCGGATAACCCGCCCGCGGATAATCGGGAGTCTACTGTATATATATATTTTTTTATGAAGTAAAATTCAAATTGTTTTCAGTGTTATTAATATTTCATCATTCTAATTTTTTTATCTCATTCACAATGATCAATCATATGAAGATCGGCTTATTTTTACATGATGAGCATATTTCAATATACAGGTCTTTTTAATAAAATTTTGAAATTTGTTGCACTTAAAAATGATTTAATCAAGTAATGGTAAAAAATTTTATAATGTATCCCTTTTTAAAGATTGATGCTTTTTTCTGTAATATAATTAACTGAATAAACACATTGATAGAAGTTTAGGAAAATGCATAATACAATTAACTGAACTGTATGAGACTGTTCAAATAATAGTATAAATCATATATCTGTCAAAATTAAAAAATATTTAGCTATGGACATCATAAAGATGTTTCAATGTTTTTGAATACTGTTGCTTTTCCTATAATATATAATCAGAATTTTTTATATAATCAGAAACATAAAAATATAGACAGAAAATTAGGGAAATACAAAGCACAATTAATAGGAAGGTGTAAATTTCTAAAGTTGCATAAGTTATGCATCTATGAAAATTTAAAGTTTAAAAATATTTTACTGGATATGTCATTAAAACTAAGTTACACAATTTTTTAAAAATGAAATTAAAACATTTTTTAACAATCATTTATGCTATTGTACTGGTCATCAAATGAGATACTATTATACAATATTAAAATTAAACATTCTGAAAGAATATTCCTATGATTTTGATATGTGCGTAGGAAATTATGCCGTTTTGCAGATTAAAAAAAAAAAAAAAAAACTTAAAATAAATGAAAATTCTAAAGGAGTTCATTCTAATAAGAGTATAAATAAAGATCATGCATAGAAATTCACATCGGACTTATGGCCCAAGACAATCTAAGGTCCAAATCAATATTAAACAGTACAATAATTTTAGCAAAATTTCATAATTTTCTCAAAATGAATATAAAAATTGATGCCAAAACACGACACTTTCTGAGTTTAATAGTGATCAAATCAATGTTATAAGTGAATTTATTCTTTATTTTGACTTTTACTTTTTAAACACATTTTTGCAAGAAATAGGTACAACAATTTATACCAGTTTTAGTTTAATTAAGGTTATTAAGTTATTTCAGCAGTTTTAAACAGCTTAAAATCGAGACATGGAAGATGTATGATAAGGGGAAAATGTGATAATTAATAATTCTAAAAAACACTGTCTGCCAAAAGCAAACAAGCCTTATTTTTACAAGCAAAATAAGGAAAAGAGAGTATTAAATGTTTTGGGAAATTTTATATTCCTGTCACCATAAGAATCATGTTTCTAGATTAAAGGATTGGAAAATACATGTTAAGGGGATTTATAATAATTAAAAATGCAATGATTAATGATTCCAAAAACATTATTTGCCAGAAGTAAAAATTCAACATTATTATTATCATTATTTGACAAGCCAATACAATAATAATTTAGTTTTCAACTAATTCCCATAGCAAATATGGAAATTCCAAAGCTGCTGGAGAATACGCTTGTGTGCAAAGAAAATTGTGGCAAAAAAGAAATCGGCATTAGAATTTGGTGAAAAATATTAAATATTTTGATCAAATTTAATTCAAATCCTACTTCTCAAAATATTATGTTTAATTACAAAAATGCCAATTTTGTGTTTATAATGGACAATGCATTTAAAAATAATAAATGGTTATTGAAAAATCCAATTTTTCAAAAATCTTGTTTCACATATAATCAGTCGCCTTAATTTTTTAACAAGTTGTCGTCAATGATGGCTAGTATTTAGGATTCAGTCAGTATATTAAACTAGCATTTACATTAAGCGAACTCTAGTGCAAATTTCTTCCTTTCAGTCGTTGTTCCATTTTTGCCGAAATGTAAACAATTTGAACAAAGTCAACTGTTTCTGTGCATGCATATCTTTTGCAATTTGGTGCAAGGAGGGGGGGGGGTGATCTTGATATATATACGGAGCATCATCCTGGCAGCCAATAAGAAGCTATCATATTCTCGCCATTAAAACTGTATTCAGTAACGTAAAAGCATTCATCGCTGTAAAACGGCCAGCCGTTTGTCCAGTTCATTCAATTCGTTTATGTTAAATTAGTGTAAGATTCTTGTAATATGAGCCATCTCTAAGCATTAATCTCAACCAGGCTTTCCCCTAGGACCCGTGAGAGATATTTGATTTGATATATAATCCAATTAGTAGCGGCCTGTTTTTCGAGCCAGAGTTAACATGTCTCTACATATATATATATATATTGATCTTGAAATAATCTATTAACATTTTTTTTATTTGTGTATTCTACAGATAATTTTTTAATAAATTCTTTCTCATCCAAATTCAAGTATATTTTCCTTATTTCATGCTTCAACATTTTCGAAAAATGTGGATTATATATTTGTCTGTTGAGTACCAAAAAGCCTTCATGAGGAAGACAGGAATTTTTTGTAGAAATTCTGACAATTACAGATGATTTGTTTGACAACTGATCATGATAAGATGATTATGCGTGTTGAAATTAGATGTTTTTACTTCCTCATATATGAAATATATATAAAAAAAATATTGTAATTGGAAAAAAAAAAATCAAGCTCCAGATTTTGATGAATCTCCACGTTCCAAATCTCCCTAAGTACGAAAAATACATTTTCAGAACTATGTCTCTCTGTGAATACGATAAACTATACATATTATATGAAAATGTAGATTTTATACCAAATTTGCATACAAATTCGGAAAAAGTCCGGCTGTCTAAGTACAAAACATATAGAGCCAGATAGGCAAAATCTGGTACACAAATTTAGCTCTAAAATCCATATGAACCAAATTTCGCAAAGAATTGACCACCTGTAATATGATGCCTTAAAAACACAATAACTTAAATATATGAATTATGGTTTATGATCTTGGGACTTGAAATGTAGTTCTGCTTCAAATTTTCACTTCAATCGGCCTGGAAAAATGCATACGATTTTCGCTTAGTTATGAGTTAATCGCATGTCAACAATTAATCATCAAGCATTGATATTTCATAACTATTTCTTGTCAATGCCAAGCAATTAATGCAAAAGTATCGATTTTCTTTACTTTGCTACAAAGTACATACAACTTTCATGTGTGAGATTCAAAATAAATATTTGAACATTCGCAGAGTTCACAATCCTACCCATGGTCCACAATTTTATGCGGAGGAAGAGGGATAACAATGATTAAAGAATATGAGAGAAGGCTTTGGGTGACCACTGCCACTAGTTGTAATAATGTAAACAAGTCTAAGCATTTCAAAGTTAAAAAATCTTTTTGCAAACAAAACTATTGATTTAACAAATCAAAGCAATATTCTATTAAGTATTTTATTTTATTAAAGATAAAGTCCTTCACTCACTTTGCAAGTGAATCCTGCAATATCCATTTCGGTTCTAGTCAATTCTGACATGAGTTCTCGAGATTTCGGGCCCACAACATTCAGAACGGTATACATTGACGTAACGTCACTCATTGAAACTGAACCATCTTTTGGCATATATCTTCTCATCCACTCACTGATGCGTGTTTGCTGTGCAGTAGGTGACATCATAAAGTAGCTAAAAAGTATAAAACATACATTAACGGAAATAGCAATATAATTGTAAATCAGGCACACCCACATTTTTTTTTTTTTTTTTTTTGTTGAATAAAGAATGCAATACGAAATAACATATACATTTTTTATTTATTCCATTTCCCTTTTCTTTTTACTGTTATATATCACTATATTAGTTATACTTTTTAAAAATGTTTTTGAAATAATCATTTTTTTATATCAGTTTCAAGACAATATAAATGCATATATTATAAATATTATCATTGTTCCCAGACGAAAATCACTATAATTGTAATTAATAGTACAATTATACATTAAAGCATTAACCGAGTAAATATCCTAAATTTATTTACGATACATGATACATGTCAATAAACATGTCAAAAAAATATTTACATTACATTTGTTTGATAATGATTTAAGACAGTATTTATATTTTACATTTTTATTTAATTTGTTACAAGTTTGTAAAGATGGAAACTTGTAACTGATTTTTCACATAATTACTAATATGTTACTCTTGTGAAATTGTGTATAATTGTGTGCTTTGGATTACAATAAATTATTTTAATATTTTTACACCTTAAAATGATTAATTTTATTAACTTTTGTTTCAATAGAAAGGTGCCATCTGTTTAACAAAATTTGCAAAGGTTAAATTAAGACAAAAACTAAATAAGAATTTTTTTAAAAAATTAATGCAAACTTTGATTTATAAAGAGCTTTAATGTCCATAACTGATATGCAAAATGTATACTTGCAAGCAATATTTAAGATGTAATAAATACCAGTTATGAGCTCTTCTTAACAGCAGGCAATCGTTTTCATAACAGCCCTGGTCATTCTGCATGCCAGAAGAAACAATATTTCCAACTGGAACATTGATATCATTGGAGCAGAGTAGTTGAAGAAAGTCAACGACTTCAGTTCCACCAGACTGAAAAAAGAATCTACAAATGAAGTAATTATGATATAAATGAACTTAATTAGAAAATATAATGCTTTTATCAAAAAATATAATATTACTAAAAATGGAAAATCATCCCAATAACAATATAATTTGAAATGTCTAGACTAAATTTAATATTCTTTTTTAAAAAAACCAACTAAGAAGTGATAAATTCATCATATCATAATCCATAATCAGAATTCCATCTTGAAAGAAATCCTCCATGCCGAAAAGGAATGTTAATGACAATGTATGTTAAAATGTCCCTTTAGACAGAACAGTAATGGTAAAATAATTAACACTAGTTTTATGGAAGTGCATCATTTTGACACATTTCAAATATCATAAGGAAAATTACAAACTTTGCATTTTTATCTTATCTCTTGCACTGACTTTAATCTGTTGAACGAAGTAAATACATATTGATGTCCATTTTCTTCAAATGAGTTGAAATATTGTAATTTTCTATGTGGCATACTTATCTTTACGAATGTGTGTCAGTTTGACGCAATCGTAAACCTAGTGTTAAAAGACAATAACAAACTCTGGAAACAATAGTATATTACAATGAGACAAAGTTTAGAGTCAACATAGAATACCAAATGGTGTGCAAATTTACCATTAAGGCAACATCTTTTCGATGGCCTCTCTAGCTGTTTTTCAACATTTGAGATTTAATGGTAATAAACACACAAATCTTATACAAGAATGTACTACATCAAAACTATCTTAAAGGATTTTCTATTTCAGTTGTCCACTAAACTTGCAGAAAAGCATAGATTATAATCTCCCATCACGTAGTACTTCGCAAGAACGCAAGGGTTACCAAATTAGCTTTTGTAAAAGAAACAGAAACCATAACACTTGCAAAATATGTGAAACGATTGTTTGTGGAAAGCATACAAATACAATTGAACGTTTGTGTAAAAGATGCACAAAATGAATGTAAAATATTGAAATAATATATACTAACATGTTTGAATAATAAAAACTTTCTATAAATATATATCTCATATTTTTATTTTTTACTTATGGAGTAAAATTATATTGCCTTCTAAGTGGTTGTTTTATCTTTAAATATATGTAGTCATTCACGCGTCAGATTGATGTGTGTTGTAGAGATAGGTAGTGTATAGGGATTGCAATATTGGTATACCAGAGCACTAAATATCGGTATTTTGAGCCATTTGTACAATTTTGTAATATCGGTATTCACAAGTTTAAATACCGGTTTTTCGGTATTTACTAGAAATTTTTAAAATTGTCTCCACTATATGTTCAGGTATCGCGAACATAGCAAAATAGTGTACGTTTTTGATTTTATGTCTCCCTAATGGTGTGCAAGGGCAAAATTAATAATTAATGGCTTAATTAATTGTTTAAATCTAAATTAGCACCCTGAAAGAAAATATTGTATCCATAACGACTGAGGGAGCAAGTTATGAAAAAGTTGGAAAGTTGATTGGTGCAAATCAGCAGTTGTGCTATGCACATGGAATTCAATTAGAAGTAATAGATGTATTATACCAAAAATATAAAGAACAGAAGAATCCAAATACTGTGGATATAGAAACTTCGGATTCCAACTTTGAAAAGAGTAAGAGTGAGAGTGGTATTCACAATGAAGATAATGACAATGTAATTGTTGAACAAGATATTGCTAATGAGGATGAAATATTAACCTATCAAGAATTGCTTCCTATAATTTATAAAGTTCGAAAAATTGTTAAGATTTTTAAATGTTCCTCTATAAAAAATGATATATTACTAAAATATATACTAACTGAAAATAAAACAGAATATATGTTAATAATAGATTCTAAGACATGTTGGAACAGTTTACTCCTAATGATGGAACGGTTTTTGAAATTTAGAAATCCAATCCAAAAAGCAATAATCAACTTAAACCTGCAAATTAATTTTTCAGACAGTGAATTCGACTTAATATCCAGAACTATATCAGCTCTACTTCCAATAATATTGACTATTGAGGCATTATGTCAGAGAGATTCTAATTTATTAATAGCTAATGCAAAAATATATTTCATGTTGCAGTCACTGAAAGAACAATGTACATCACTATCTGAAGAATTATATATTACATTGAAAAATCGCATAGAAGAAAGGCATACCGAAATAGAAAATGTCTTACGGTATTTACATAATTATAATGATTTTAAAAATGAAAATGAAAAAGAGGAAAAGAAAATAACCATTTCAAATCTGATTACGTTTAGAGTAAATTTTCTTAAATATTTTTACTTACAAACCTATCCACATTCATAAGAATTCGGTTCAGTAATCGAAGATTATGATGTCACTACTGTCGATAGTGAAAAGGAATTGTTTCTTGAACAGAAATTAGAATTAGCGATTAATAAAAAAATTTCAATGAACCAAAAAACAATACAGAAATCAGATATATCCAAAACCATCCAACGAGAAATCGATTTATTTGAAGATAAGGGATTTAGAGGTAAATACTTGGAAAAAAGTATATCGCGCATTGCTAATATACCACCAACTATCGTAGATGCCGAAAGAGCGTTTACGACAACTGGTAATTTTTACACAAAATTATTTTTCAGGCTTAATGACAGTACAATTGATGCATTATGCTTTTTAAGATCACATTTCAAAAATTTGTAATAGTACCACAGACTGAATAGTGATATTTACACTTTTTTTGTGATTTAAATAAATAAGATGTTTTTTTACTTTTTTGTGATTATATACTGTTATAATTTATAAGCTAAAAATTATTTTTTGTGATATTTTACACTCTCTAACAAAACTGGCAAATAAAACAAAGAAACACCTGTGTTTGTTTTCTTTTTCTGAAATTTCTAATACCGGTATTAAGATTTAAAAATACCGAATGCCAGTATTGAAATTTTGGTCCGGTATTGCAATCCCTAGTAATATATGAGAAATGTCTGTAAACATAGTTTTAATGTCATGGAGTGAATCAAAATGGTGAAATTCTTTGAATTCATATAATATTTTTTTAAAAATAAATATCATATCCATTCTTACTTTCAGATGGAATTTAGTAAATGATGACATATCAATAACTCCAACACGTTCCCTACAAGCAGTATATTCTTCTCGAACATTATCAAACCATGAAGGTTTGCCAAAGGTAATCTTTGGTGGTTGCATACGTTCGTCTTCTGTAAGAAAAATATTAAACTATCTTTCATTTCTAATTAAAATATTTGTAGCCATAAAAATTTTAAATTGCTAGAACTCATTTTATGTGTTTAAGACAATAACTAAGAGCTTAATTCATAATTTCGTTTGAAACAAAGATTTTATTTAACAAAAATTATATTTAATGAATATTTTTAAATAAACTCTTTAAGATTGTTGTCATAATATAAATGGTCGATTTAAAAAAATCTGAGGACTTACAGAAGTAAAACATAATTTTGTGTTATAGTTGGCTAATAAGAATATGATTCTCTGCAAATTTTGACATCAACCTGATGACCAAACTTCAAAAGCTTTAATGTTCATTAGGCCACAAACAGAAAATGTGCAATGAAAGCAAGAATTGAGAAATGAATCCAGAATTAAGAATCTGCTTCCTGAACAATGTACTTACTGTTATTAATCTTTGATGTCAAATGTATTATCATCTAATTTATTGCATCATAGTACAATTTTTTTCAATCTATAATATGTACCACCTCTTCATGAATATAAATTCACTGCTTGTGTTATGAAACAGATTTTTGCTATAATATTATCTGAATACTAAATAAATCATAACACTGATTAATAATTTACAAAACATTAAAAATATAATGACCTTTTTCTCATAATTGGTTCAGATAATTTTTCTTTTTATATATAGCAAAAATTATTCATTTCTAAATTATCTTTAAATCAATTTTTAATTAAAAATCTTTAAAATAACTACATTATTAATATCAATTTAATATTTGATTAAAACACTGATTTTTTTACTCATTAAAGTCAATAAGTTAAATAACTGCCATGTTTGAAATAGCAAAAGGGTATGATATTTTAATGATAATTTTTTGGGTATGATATTTTAATTTTAAATTACTTTTAAATGATGATGGAAAAAAAAATTGAGCTTATACTCCATTCAGTAACCTTCTGCATCTCTCCTTGATGAGTGTTTGACTACAATGGCAATCCAAATGTGCCACAGGTTCACATGCACAGTCAACTCTAAGTGGAAGCGAGATTTGAAAATACAAAACATCACTATCAGCCTAGCAAGTAATCCTTTTGCCCAATATGAATTAATACAATGCACACAGAAGATAAATAAAAAAAATCAGAAAACTGTTAAAAATTAATGTTTCCTGACACATACAAATTTTACAAGAGTTCAAAATTTAATACTGCCAACCATGCAATTACATCAGATACAACATAAGTATAAGTTAAAGAAATTTTGGCTATTTTTTTGATGAAGAAACCTAAATTGGGATGTTAATATAACAAAGCTAAACTCGATGTAGACATCAACACAGTATTAACTTTGAAAATCTCTAGAAATTTCAGATGTATGCTATGATGTGGTTCCTTCTTTTGAATGTAAATAAATCAACAGAAGTTTAAATCAGGGAACACAATCCTTGCAAGTCAAAAAAAAAAAAAAAAAATCATGGTTTGCCAAGAAATTGATAATGCTAAGATTTCCAAATTGCTGGAATCAAGTTGTACAAAATATCAATGAGCCAGTACACAGCGAGTTGTTACAATTAGATTTGAAACTCTTGTGTCCTTCTATCAAAACTGAATTACAGAGAGAAGCTAATTTATAAAATATGATTAAATATTTTGTACATATGGGCTTAAATTGAAAGACTCTGCTAAATTTTAAAGTGTACTTTAGATTGTAAGATAAGACTTAATATATGATTTCTCGCCATCTTGGATGTTTATCACAAAGGGTAAAAAATTTCTTTTAAGGTTGCCATAAAAACTTGTCATGATTACTTTGGCAAGAAATTAAGCAAGACTTTGAAATATTTCTGTGATAATTTCCCAAAATATTATTTAAAAAATTATTTCTATAATGGTGCTAATTTAATCATAGAGCAGCTTTTCTTAACTTATAAATTTTTTAAAGATATATTTTGAATAATTTTAACAACGCACTGAGTTATTGTATAGATATTTGAATCATTTTCATTATTTCATTAAATACTTAATCATATGATTTTTTTCAAGTAAAAGAAGATTATGTTTATTATCTACATGAAGAATAACAAAATGGCATAATAGTACTAAAAAACAACGTGCAATAAGAAGATAAATTATTTGGAAAGTTAGGTTTTTAATTCCACTATATTATAATATTTGAATCTGTTACAAAGTTTCATTCATACAATACACAGAATAAGTAAAAGGCTATTAAAATAACATTGTTTTAATGTTTACAACAATTTCATGCTTTAAAATATTGGTGAGTGAAACATGAATATCAAAATTATGTATAACAGATTTTAATGTAATTAAACACAACCAATAGATGAGCCAGGTGATCATCAAAGATGGCTTGAATGTTATAAATATGTGATCTTCTCACATATTTAATATATGAATGTTATAATGCAATTAGTAACAGATATTTATAATTATTTAATTTCAAAATTTAAATATTACTTTCAATATTATGTATTAATGTACTAGCATTATATTTCAAAATTATTACTTTTAAATAAGTTTGTATTAGTAGCATTAAATTTGTAGTAATTAAAGTTGTTTATTACTATTTCAATTACACACTTTTATCATTTTTATGTTTTTTTTTTATAAAAGTTCCTTCAAAGACATATACCGTAATCATATAAGACATATACAGTAATCATATAAGACATATATAATAATTAAATTTTTATATTGCATGTACACATAGAATTATCAACAATATTTTGGAAAGCACAAGAGGAAGATAGAAATACTCTAATATCTATTTGAATAAATTCATTAGTAAATGGAGCAACATTTTGCTCATTTTATGCTAATTTTCAAAAAATTCTGCATAAATAGATGCATAAAAATGTTTAGTTTTTGAAATAATGAATAAAAAATGGTGTTTCACTTACTTGGCATTGAAGGATCAAAATATAAAACTCTCTCGAAACCCATTCTTTCACCAAATATAGCTCCTGCCTGTTCTTGTATTGTATACAGAGGCGAGCATCGAGCTTTCCGAGCTGTTTTGAATTCATTCAGCAACGGATGTCGAATAGAATAGTTATGACCTAAATACAAAAATATATTTCAACAAATAATGATGCATCCAATTAAAATCTTTTATTAAAGAAATTGGTCAAACAAAAATTAAGTATAAGTTAAAAAATTTATATAAATATTCAAGTTTATGATTAGGTGTACTTTTTAAGAAATTCTTTTGCACATAATGAATATTATCTGTCTTTGCATCACTCAGAACAGTGGGAATATAAGGTGTTAATCTTTTTTAAATGATTTTTATTTGGAAAGAAATATGAGCATCTTTATTAGGCAAATAGCAACTTTCCAGTCCTAGAAGGCAATTTGATTCAATCATTTATGTATTTGAAATACGGAAAACTAAAGAACCATTCACCCAATTCCAACCACTGGTTCGAATACTCTAATTTTTGTTTCATATGAAAGATCATGTCCTCTAGACATATCATCAATGGCTGCTCGTCTTTAATTTTCGTGGGACATTTCAAAACCACAACTTCACTGTGTATTCTCTATGAGGTAAATTTGTAACAGAGTACCCCACCCCAGCCACAAACATCGAAACGATTTCAAAAAGTTTTATTTTACTGGAAAGCTAATAAGCCTAAATGCATCATCAATGATTATTTGTGCTTCATCATTCTTTATTCGCGATAGAAATTGAAAAAGTACTACTTCTCAACACATTTTCTATGCAAAAAACTTTGACAAAGTCTTCCTGTTACAGTCATTACCCCTATTCCGAAAATCGTTTCAAATGAATGATCATGACCCTTCGATACCAAATCAATTATCATCGATCCCCTTTTTTTTTTCATTTTGAGAGATATTAAAAAAAATTGATTTTGTTAATTTTTGTCATTATTTTGAAGTGTACTTATTTAATCCAAATGCTTTATAATTATACTGCAAGTACAGTTTTAGATTATGTTCTGTTTATTTTTACTTATATTTTTGTAATTATACTTCTGGTGATAAGATATAATTCATCAAAATTTATTGAAATGATTATATTAATCTTATCAATTCTTGCCGTCTTATACAACCATATTAATAGTACTAATATAGTCATTACGACCAATATTGATGAAATAACACAACAAAAGAAGAAATTATTATTCTAAACTATAAGAGCAAAGAGATAGATAAATGATAATATATCATTTTGATTAGTTAACTATACATGTTACAAATTGATATTATTTGGCTAAAAAATCCACAAAAATGGCAAGTTATTGAAGTGGATACTTCTCGAAAATAGAAAAGAAAAGGCAGATGACTCTTAAAAACTACCTTGATAACTAGGAATCTGAACTTTCAAATGAAATATAAACTGTTACCACAGTTTATTTAATAGTTGTGATGGGGACCTATGTCAGTTTCTCCCACTGAGAATTACAATAAAACAATGCCTTTGATTTCTTTCGTCTACAATTTTCTTTCCACATCTGAAGCCTGACATGCTAAAGAATCATTGATGAGATATCTAAATTATATTTAATTTTATACGGAATAAAAATTGACAAACTCAATATATCGGTTGAGGATGAAAGACTGGTTCTGCTAACTAGATCAAATATATAGATGACGAGAGCTCAACTGGCCACCAAACGCAACTAGATTATATGTTTATGGTAATAAAGAATATCAAAGAACCTATAATGCAAGCCCCCAATCACTGATCCAATTTCACCAATTTTTATTTCGTATGAAAACTCATGACATCTAGAATTTCAATCAATCCCAACCGCTATTACTAGAAAATAACTACTTCACAGAATATTCTTCATACAATAAAATCACAATTGTAATCACGCCTATTTCTTCGATTTTTTCATATACATAATTTGGCATATTTTGTATAAATATTTGCATTATAGTGAAGAGAATCAAAAATGCTTTCGGACATTTGTCTCTTGGTTGAACTGGGTCCAAATTTAAAAATAATTTTACAGCAATTACCCCATATCAGATTTTTTTCTTTTATTTATATTGTTACGTTTATGAATCATATAATCAATGTACTCTCAAACAATCCGACAAATTTAGTTAAATTGTTGTGAAAAATGTCTACAAAATTCTGGAAAATCACTGACAATCAATAGATCCAATGTAGAGAGTGTAGAGTGAAATAGTCCAACAGGTTCAATAACAAATAAAGACGTTCATTCAACATGAAGACATAAACACACAGACAGCAAAAACACAGCCAAACGTACACAAGAACAGCAACACACAAACAGTGAAGCTACAAAGAGAGTCAGACAAGAATCAGCAGGAAGAAAGATTTCACACAACTAATCTGCTAATCCCCACTGTCTATTCACTTTAGCACATCTTGACTGCTGACTCAATGACATGACTTGCTACTCAGCATACAACTTGATTCTGCTTCAATGACTACAAGATTCGGCACACGACTGACTAAATGCTTGAGCTACACTCAGTTGACTTATTCCAACTCTGTCTTCCAGTCTTTAATAACTTCCGAGACAGAGCAAAGACAGTTCAGCATAAATCGCGCCTAATGGTTAAAATTGTCACAGATACCAGTATCTTAAATTACTGACTTGATTATAAGACTGGCTACTTAGCATGAAGTAGCATTGTCTGAATACTTGATTATAAGACATAGCAGGCGACTCAATACCCGGCTCATTAATCGCACTCGACTTAGAATCGACAACTGATTCCAGCTCGGCCTCCCTCCATTTTATAGTTCCCAGAACAGGGCACAGAAATTTCCAGAAGAATCGACGTAATTCGCGTCCTATCATCAAAATTCCTACTGATTCTGGAATCTACTATTTTGTCGTCAAAATCACAAAATGGTCGCAACGATGATGGATCAATTATTCGGCATCCTTTTAGCATCCGTCCTATAAAGTCCGATGTCCAAAACAGTTACATTATCCAATATAACTGTTTTCCTAACATTGAAACCAACTGCACTGAAAAGCAACTCTTACAGTTTTGTAACAATGGATATTTACCATATTGGTAAAAAAAAAAAAAAAAAAAAAAAAAAACTAAGAGCTAAATTTTGTCCAACTTTGTTGCTTTTATGAACTATCATTTCCAGATACAATTAAATGGATAATTGAGGATTTTCACAGAAAATTTAAAGGGAATTTATAATTTTGGTATAAGGATCCTATACAAATTCCATTCCAAACTGGCTTAATTCTAAAAAATTGTTTGTTCTAAATAAAGTGTTTCAGAATTATGACAGCTTCAAGAAGTTTGGGAAGTGGAGATTTATCAAAATTTCAAAAGAGAAATTCTCTACTATTGTAAGAATTTCATTTCCCATACTTTCTATACAAAAAATTTCAAGTAGGAATGGGAAGAATTAATAAATTTCAAGATGGGACATGTAATTGAGTAACATAAACAGAAACAAATGCCAACTATGTCCAAATTATTAGTTTCCTTTAAGATTAGTTTAGAATAATGAGCGATAATGTAAGCTCTGAGGGTATCAGTTTAGAGAATAAAATTTTAAGGCGGAATATTTACCCTATTACACCAAGTAAGCAAGATCAAGATAAAATTTTGGGAACTTTCCTCCAGTATTCATTGCCCCAACAATGTGTAAATACACATTCAATGTGTATTTGGCTAATTAAGAAGAGGTGTCCTCAAAAATTTCCTTCATTATAGATCTTTCATTTAATGATTCTGCAGTACTGGGTGAGTTTTGGCATTAAAAGGACAATGATTCAAGGAAGATTGAACTGTATTAAAAAAGGTTTGCAGAACATTATTAAGTTGAATGAGAAGACTTGTTTGTATGGTACCCACTGAGAAAAATATCTCAACAATTATGAAGTACAATACATTTTTCCCTTTTTTTTATCTAGAAATTTTTACTAATCTAAGCCAATCCATTAGCTTAATGCTTATTGAATGTTCCATACAGTTTGGAAGAGAAAAATTGAGATAACTGTGTAAAATTAAAATGACTATGATACAATACAGTTATTAAATCCTTATATATATATATATTTCAAATGTGGAATCCTGTCTATACAAAACATTATTCTCTTGCTATTTTAATACCCCTAATGTAAAGAAATTGAAGATGGGGAACAAATATGTACATCAAATAATAATAATAAATCCAGTCAGCATGCCAAAGTAGATTATATTTGTTCAGAGATATAAGGAATCTTCGCTTTTTTGCCATTTCTTCATCCAATTGTATAAGATATCTCCTAGGAAATAAGAGGAGGAAGAGAATGCAATTGATAGAAAATTTCGAATGAACTGCTATACGTTTAAATTAAAATGCAGTCAAAGTTAAGGTACTGAAAATAATTGTTCAACTTCTGGTTTCTTAGCTATTATAACTATCAGAATCTAGCTTTGCAATTATGGAAAAAGTTTTAAACTGTTTGCTATGATGTAGCAGCAATCAGTTTAAATTGAATTCTCTCTTTGATTTTAAATATGAGGAAATTGGGATGAATTAAATTTTTTCTTATATTTTTGAGTTGGAAGGCCCATCTATGAACACAATTGAGATTTTCTCCCACATTGGTATATATTACTCGCCAGTTCAAATCCAATAAAAATTACTCAAGTTAACTTGTTCAGAAATTAACGTAGAACAAAGGTTTATAAACAGATATAGATAGATAGCTAAAAGTTTTGGAAGCTGTCTTGGTATTCTACAGACCAGGATTGATGAAAAATTGCAGGGATTTTTCTGAATGTTTTTTTTTATTAAAACTTACAATAGGCAGTAATTGTATTTAAAAAAATGCAACTTATCAGAAATCCTTTATTTATAAGCAAATTACTTATTTTCATCAATAAATATATTTATTCTGACTTAACTATTATAGTAAAGAAATTAAATATTTAAAAAAAATCAGCTATACATGCCTACAGCTTCCTTAACTCGTTCCCTTAAGAATCTGGCATTATTATGAAAGTCAATAAATCTTTTGATGTCAAAAGGTAACAAATAAGCTTTTGGTTCGCCCGTTGTTATCCAGTCAGCCAGCTCTTTACCTAAACCTCCTGCACCTTGTACTGCATTTACATTCATTCCTGCTGCAACATATAAGTTGTCGATCTGTAAAATGAGTAATAATTGAGGAGTAATGTATTTAAATAGTAACCAGAAATTAATATTATGTGTAATAGAGCTCTTTTAATAACATGAAAAGTGTTTAATGTTATTGCAAATACATAATACATATAGATACCCAAATAAACTCCTTCAGTGGTTATGGAGTACTTCAAAGTTTTTTTATAATTACCAACTCGAGCTGTCAATGACTATAGGAATAAATCAGATCAGAAATCATTATTAATAAAGTACAGGATGAAAAGATATAACAAAAAAATAATAAATTTTCTCTTCAGTTTAAATTATTAAATGTTTTTATTTACATATCACCACCATCCTGAATGCAAAGATAGAATCCTAATTGATGGAGACGAATTTCTTTTTCTTAGCAAAATGGATTAAATAAGGAACTCTGTTATTGTTCCTTCAAGATATGCTATAAATTTTCTACCTTTTAGTTTTCATAAAGAGACTATTTTTCTATATTCATTTGCAAAATTTGATGGATCTTGCAATTTTTTCATTATATTAGAAATAAATAATCTAGGAGGATCAAATAGAAAAAGATTACAGTATTGCAAAAATTCTCATATATACACATATTTCCCAATTTTCTTCACATAAGAAAAATGTGGGCTAAGCAAAAATAAATAAATAAATAAATAAAATTAAAAATGCTTGATTGCTCTATAAAACACATCTACAAAAAAGTTTTCAAAATCATTTCAATTTTAAAATTTCATTGAAATTTACTAGATAAATATAATATAGTTAAACCTTGCTTGAAAAGCATCTTTCATAGTGAGTGATTCACATTACAAGCAAAACAAATTGTAAAAATGTGACTAAATGTTGAAGAAACATCTTGATGACACATGCAGGAATAGTCTGTATCAGTCTGTGTTGAGGGCTTGTTTGAATAAAAACAAGCCCTCAGATTGCTTTGGCGAGCACGACTCTGATGGGTTTGAGCAAATATCTGTAGAGCCTTAATCAGCAAGATTTTATCTTCAGCCAAAATTAAGGGCTGGAAATGGGCAGTAATGACATTGATGAGCTGGTGAAAGAATTTATGGAGCTGCATTCTGTATCACAGAATGCAGTTGCAGAAAAAAGTTACAAAGGAGATTTGGTCATGTGAGGAATACAGAACAAAACTCTTTCAGTAAAATAAGGGAGATGTTGGAAACATGGGAAATTATTGCATATGTTAAGAAGTATTACCCTTATAAGGCAGTAGCTATGTGAACTACAAATGCGAGCCACAAATTTATTTAATGATAATGCTGTCTTCATTTTGAAGTGCAGCCAAAGAAAAATGTCTTTAGGCAATTTTCTTGTCAAAAAATACACCTTATAAATAATAAATTATGTGGCGATTTGTTAGGAGCAAGGATAAAACCAGAGACCTTGTGGTTCACAGTGCAGTAACATGACCACAATACAAAAGCAATTACTCGTGTAGCATAGCTGTTCACTGACTTATAAGCTATTCACTACAATTACATCATTATAAAATTGTTTGAATTTTTAAAAACAATGGAAAGCATTGTTCTATTTTACATGGATTCCCTTGAAAAAAATTATTTCATTTAATGAATGTTTTACATTATGAATAAAATGAAGAAAAAACGCTAAGAACACTTACTATATAAAATAGTGGTTTGCGTTTTATGACAAATATAATTTATATCACTATGTTTCAATAAACACATTGACATACAAAAAAAATCTTATATATATTTTGAATATGGGAAATAATGTTGCTTATTTTCAGGAAAATATGTGAGCAACTTCATATAAATAATGCAATATATTATAACATTCTGAAATAATATTGGGTTATCAACTTCATATAGCCATACTCCTTGAAGATGTATCATAAAACTTTTATATGTACATAAAGAATTCTAAATACTACCAGAGTTGTTTGAAATACCAAATGTAATTGGATCTATTAAGCTTATACAGCCTTTTTTACATATACTGTTTGCTATAATATAATTATTAACTGTAATAATTCATTAATTTTTAAATACATATAAAAGTATAGGTATAATTAATTATTAATGGGTAATTAAAAATGGTATTTACTGAATACACAAAGGAATGTCTTATTATTATTTGTAAAAATAATTATCTCAAAAATTGCAATTTTCGATGGTTGAGTAAAAAGGGATTTAAAAAAAAAAACACTACTTAAATAACAGTGTGTAAGAACATTTCCATAGAAGGCAAAAGAAAAAAAAAATTTGTACCTCTGAAGTTTCGCCAAGAATCCAGTGGCCATCAGGAGTGAATGTGTCAGGACCAGTTGAATAACGCTGAATATCAACTTGCTTAAGGATTGGAACCCTGAAACAAGCTTCTTCATAAACTGGTTCTGATAAAAAAAAAGGGGGGGGGGGTGAATACATTGAGAGGTTTCCTTTTCAAATTTATATTTAGTTCCATTATAGTAAATTCTTATACTATACTATATAATTATATGCATATTTATTATATACAAAACTATTATTAAATTTTAATTATAATTAAACATTTGTATACATGTGTGTGAGTAATTATGCAATTATACTACACATATTTACTCTTTTACAAATGATTATAAAAAAAAATAATTTTTCCATTTAATTTCATAAATAATGAAGGTTTTGCAAAAATTTAGATAGTATCTTTCGTTTACTGAAAAATTTTTATTCAAGATGTTTTGTTCAGAATTATATAATGCCTAAATAATACTGCATTTACATAACTCTCTGTAAAAGAATAATATTGATTCTATATTCTTAACATATTCCAGCAAACATTTATATTTCATTTAAAATCGTCACGAAAAACAAACTACTTATGCAAATTTTGTTCAAAGCCTTCCAGATACCTATATATACATACAGCAATAATTACCAACAATACAGAAAGTCAAAGACATTTCTTATATAAACTAAACCTTTGAAGATAATATTTCTAACCTTTAGAATCATATTGATACTCCAATAGGGACCGAGTTACATGCATGCATTAAGCTTAAAACACATAATAAAAAAAAAATATTCAAAAAATATAAATAGATGTTTATTGAAATCACAACTATTAATTTGTTATGATGAAAACGAAGAAAATGCATTGTCTTTATAGGTATTTAACCTACAAATGCAAACAACAAAACATTACAATATTCTAAGTTTTAGGGTGGAAAATGAAAGATAAAGGTTAATATAAAGAGTTTATTTAAATTAAGAATACATTTTAAGAAAGTTCTATGGCTTTTTCTTTTCATCAAGAATGTAATAATTTAAGAAATTTGCTTAGTTCAATTAACAGTTCAAAGAACAATCGAGATATTTATTAATTTTTTATATAACTTTTAATTAAATAATTAATTCTAAGAATTGTTGAATTAATAAGTTTAAAGAATGATGCATGTATGTATAAAGGAAAAAATCAGTTGAGTGGGCTATACGAACCAGAATGTACAGACAAAGTTCATATTCCTACTTATATTAAGTTTGAAGACAGAAGTTAATGTTAACAATCTGATGCAATCAAATATTTAATTTAACTATATTATATTGTTGAATTATAGTATATTCAACAATAATTTTAAACTTTTGCACTGCTGTAGGTTACTTATGAAAAATTTTGTACTGAAATTAAAAATGTTTCTTCAATAAATTAATCATAAATTTGAATGTAGAGAACTTTTTAATAAATACTCATCAAAAAACGTACACATATTGAGTATGAATATTTACCTACTTTCATTGTTAAATGCAGTCTTAAAAATTAGATAAAGGATTTTGGTTTATTTTTGTAAAATACTTACTGAAATATTCCCAATTTGGAGTGAGTTCTTGAAAAGAAAAATAATCAGGCATTTTATCAGTAAATAAAGGATTTGCTTTTTCAGGGAATCCACCCACCATAAATCCAGAATCATACGGTCGAACATATACACAAGCATCATAATCCCTAAGCACTAAATTTTAACAAAAAGAAAAAAAAATACTATAAAATATAAAAATAAATTAAAGAAATACAATAAAATAAAGGCAATAAATTTACATCAAAATTTTAATTAAATACAGTACACTCCCGATTATCCGCGGAATTGGGTGGCGCGGCCGCCGCGGATAACAAAAATAGCGGATAATCCGAAAAAAGCTAAAAACGGGTATAGCAAAAAAGAAAACAGTCATTCCAACTTTGAAAAATCGTTTTATGTACAATAAAACGTAAAATAAACAGCAGGAAATGTTTAACTAACGCTTAATATTTTAGTATATCACTCAAAACTAACCTAAAATGCATTTTGTTAATGAAAACAGAAAAGTGCTTTGTATTTACGAGAGGCGTCAAGGATACACAGAAAAATGAATACATATGTACTGTTTTAATACTGTAATGTATTATGTAATTACAAAAGCATAACTGTAAAACTGCACCTTTTTGAAAAAATCAGTCAAAAAAAAAAAAAAAAAAAAAAAAAAACTTTGTGCGGCCGGCGCGGATAACCCGCTCGCGGATAATCGGGAGTATACTGTATAATAAGATGAAGTAAAAAAAATTTACTCCTGCAATCATTTTTATTAGTTTTATATTATGTACCTCTGCAGAACAAATTAAAAATTTTCCTCTTTGTCTCATAACATTAAAGCAAGTATTCTCTTAAAAATTTTCAATATTTGCTATGACAAAGAAGTTCATGCTCAAGTGATACACATCAAATTCACTAGATCTAATTTTGGCACAATGTTTGAATATCAATAATATCCTGGAACATCATATCAAAAAAACAGCACAAGATAATATTAAGTGTAAGATGAATGGTGTGATTAGGCTAGCCATGTTATTAATTCTTCATAACAATAAAACCATAGATTGTTTCTTTATTCATGATGTTTTAAAAAAATATAAAGAACAATTGTTTTAGTCTTCGATACTTAAAACTATATAATAATACGAGAAAAATATTAACATTCTAAAGCCTTATTTCAACTTAAATATGATTATTTTATTTATTTATTTATTATTATTTGTTGTTGTTGTTAAAAGAGAATTTCATAACTTTATTGCAGGAATAACATCCCATTCGAAACTACACTAAGGATTATTTGGGGAGAGAATGAAACTTAATATTTTTTAAATAGTCAAATAATAAGAAATTTATATCTTAGTTTAGCTAGATCAACATACATTTTTAAGACTTTCTGAGATTCGTTTTGAAAAGGACATTCTAATAATGAATAATGGGATCAAAAATAATATTTCAGTTAGAAAGTTCCCCGCAAATTTTCACAGCATATAAATAGAAAAACATTTAATCTTGGAGATTTAATATACATATCTACATAGCAGATATTTAAATGAATGAGGTTTTAAACCAGCTGATTACTCTAGGTATCATGCTACTGGCTCTAAATAAATGAATTCAAAATAAATTGGTTTAAATGAATAGTGATACCAATTTATTTTTTTTTTAAATTTTTTATTTACTAACCATTTTTTTGTAACAAGTGGTTCACCAGGAATATTATTTTGTTTAAAATCAATTAAATATCATATGCACAGTTTGATTTTCATGATTCTTTTGATAAATATTTTTAGACAAATTGAGGTAGCCTTAATCAAGTTATTTTAATAGTTTTATGTATGTTCTGTTTATTGCATTCATAAATTTTCCTAATGGAGTCAAGTCCTATGACATTATAAAGGCACTAAAAATATAATTATCTATTTAATGCACAGTATGTCAACTTCTTTATTTCTACACTGCACATATAAGAAACAGAATCCTGAAATAAATATTTAATAAGATAATGAAGACGGTTTGAATTTCAGTTCAACAAAGAAATCCCTTGTTAAAAATTATGCAAAAAAATTTAATTTATAAAATTCAAGTAATAATAATAAAATCTGCACAGCAATTCAATTAATATCACTAAAAAGACCAAATTTGAAATTTTTTTTAAATTTTAAAATTGTATAAAAATTAATTTTGCACCATAATATTTTCGTAATTAACCACTAGTAAACATGGAGATTTTATTAAATTTCAATTAATTAAAATTACAAAGAAATCCTTCCAAGTTATTATTTTCTACATTCCAAAATACATTTGTACTAAATTCGTTAACCAAGAGTTAAATAGTCTATTTTTTAAGTACCAAATACACATATATTCTCCTATATTATCAGTAGATTTCACACAATTAAAAAAATATATGCATAAAATAATTCTATAGATAGGTCTGGTTTATTTCAAACTTTAACTGATCAATCAAAACATCTAGTATAACTTGCACTTGAACAATTACAAGGAGTTGATGTAGATACTCCAGGTACAGGTCTGGTAATGACATATCCATTTTCAGCTGGTTGAGTTGGTACTCGAAATGGAGGAACACAATTTACACCCAAACTTCTAGTCCACTAGAAAAAAATAGTCTGAACTTTCAAAATGCATTCTATTTAACATAAAAAAAGCATTTTACTGTTAGCTTTGACAACAGCCAAATGTGCAAAACACAATAACAATACACAGCAAAAAAACACAAAAACAGTATAAAGTTGCTTCATTTGGAAAATATATGTACAATCAGAAAATTAATGTATTACCAATACAATGATATTTCATAGTAAATTCATGATAGCTGACAAAGCTATGAAACTAATGGGGGGAGGGGGCTGAAATGTATACTTTCAGTTAAGATGCAACCAACAGATATTTATTTTATGACAAGAAGATTAATAAAATAACATAGATGGACACACATTATACCAGATATTTAAATAGATAATGCAGTAAATAATACAGAAAAAAATCAGGAGTTCTTAATATTTTCCGAGTCTACTTGTTAATGGTGAGGTATGGGCATATATTGGTTTTTCCATATTACTGTAATTATATTTGCTTTGAAGTAGAGTTCTGTACAAATTAAATTGATTCCCAGTAAACAGTTCCAGAATTCCAGATGAAAATGTTCATATTTTTATTTTATTTTATTTATTTATTTATTTTGCTATATTCTTGTCCAGGATCCTTCTTTATCCCACATTAAAGAATTTCATTACACATCTAATTTTTTTTACCTATTTTAACTATTTGAATTCCAGTTTCTCAAATTTATAAGCTTTTAAAATAAAAATGAAGAAGTTATTTTTAAAGAATTCTTACCATTCCAGCACATAGCACTAAATATTCACAGTTAATGACGCCAAGGCTGGTTTTAACACCAGTGACTTTGAAACCATTCGTTAAGATTTCTAACACTTTGCATCCCTCAAAATACTTGACACCTGTGAAAAAATTAATTTGAAATATTTTGCATTTAAAATATTTCAATAAAAATTAATAAATAAATTGAAATTAATTAGATATGATCATAAGGATGGGAAAAATTTATTTTTCCATAAGCATAACAGTAACTGTTGTAAATAAGAATGCTGTCACAGTTTCATTTTTCTGTTAATACAACAATTATTAATATGAATACAAGTGAGAACTAATATAGAAGACTTGGACTCAAAAAAATCATAAATATAAAATATAGTTGCTGTACTTAACACAATTGAAATATATTTTAATTGTTAATGCTTATGAAACTAGAAAGATAATATTTATGTTTGTAGGTATCAGGGGTAAGGGGTGGGAACAGAAAATATATAAATCGATTTAACACAAGAAATCATATGACTTAAAATATAGATTAATAAGGAAGTAAAAAAGTGTATAATTAGCATTTTAATTCAACATCTTCATGAAACATATATAAGGTATTTTTCCTCAAAATACAGTTAAAAAAGTAGGTGCAAATTTCAATGATTTTTGGAAATTCAGATTGCTTAAACGATTCGATGACCAAACAAGGAAGATTCACTGTTTTTGCAATTATAAATTGAAAGTAAAATAAAGAACATTCAATAGAACCTCAAAACAACTCAGAATACAAAAGCTTGCATGTTTACATGAAAACACACTGGCATTCTAAAAAAAATGAATGATCCATAATTAAATATTATTATTAATAATAATTTCCATAAAGGAGGTACTATTAAAATTGCTGTTTAGGAAAAAAAAATTAAAAAACATAAAAAAAACTATTTGGAGAATAAAATATAATACAAAGACTATGAATCATCAAATTTAAATTAAATCTGTATGTAAGCAATATATTATGTTTCCAAAGGTCATTTAAATATAAAAGTGTTTTAGTACTTATGTATGATAAATAAGGCAGTAATTAATTACAAATAAAGCAACAACAAAAAACTCATATTTATTGCAACCAGAGATTAATCACAGAAGATGTCATGTTAGACTACTGACTATGTTTGACACTGGCATATGGGTAATCCACAAGTCCCCCAATGACTTACAGTTAATACACAAGTACCAGTATTTCAAGTAATAAAATTTCTCTAACAAAAATAAAATATGTAGGTAAATTTCTATAGAGAATTTTTTTTTAATTCTCTAAATTTTTATATCTTATAATTATTAAGATATTATTATAAATCTCAAAAAATTTTTTAATTAAAAACAGCATTTAATTACATAATATTTCACATATACAAAAATCAAAAGAGTAATTTATACTTGGAACTTGAAAGAAAGAAAATTTTCAACCTCTATCTTTGGAAATTTTTGCTAAAGCTTGGCATACACTCAGAGGATTTACAATACCATCACTTGGAACCCATATTCCACCCTTAAATAAAATCAAAGAAAAGATGCAGAGTTGGTTGAAAGAAGAGAATAATAATAATAATTAAAAAAGAAATGCAATCCATATTTGAGAAAGCTGTGAAAAAAATATTGCTTTTTAAAACTTTAAAATAAAAATTTATTATTCTTTTTAATTGGTAAGTTTGATATTTTTTATATCAAAATTTGGTCATTCTTCCATATTATTCTGATAATTATTCATTTTGATCTGTTGATTGTTAAATTTAAAAGAGCTTAATTTAATATTTTCAGATATTTTTAAATTAATTAGTTGGCTTTGTGATCAGTTGTTTGCTCACAATATTAATAGCATTAATTTAATAATAGCAGCCAACTATGAAGAACAACAACTAATCACACCAAATAAAAGAATTATTTCAAGTCATG
Source organism: Argiope bruennichi (assembly GCF_947563725.1). Taxonomy (NCBI): domain Eukaryota; kingdom Metazoa; phylum Arthropoda; class Arachnida; order Araneae; family Araneidae; genus Argiope; species Argiope bruennichi. Next base: position 135,695,063 of record NC_079156.1, on the reverse strand, counting down.
TAAGTATAATAAATAAATGCATTATTTATTATGCTTGCATTGAAAAACACAGAGTATTCTGAATAGTTTGGTATGCACACAAAGTAGTGAAATTAATTGGGGGGATGGCAAAATAGATCCAGTTATTGAGGATAATAGCTATATAAAATTTTATTTTACAAGATCTCTAGAAAATAGAACAGGAAGATATAACAATTAATGATGTATCTAATTGTCATCAGCTATTAAAATGAAATAAAAATTAGCAAAATTAGTTCAGTAACTGAGACTGAAAACTCCATGGTGATTTATCCCCCAGAGAGAATGTACAGTAAAGTAGGTTTTTAAAGTTTATCTCAAAGATGGTGAAGGGGGTAGGTGACTATCAATCGCTTATATATCCTGACAATCATTTGAAATAAAAATTGCCCAAATTGGCACGAAAGTTGGAACTGTGGAGTTCTGTCATGCCTCACCACCACCAAAGAGAACATACATTGAAATTGTGTTTTTAAAATTTATCTGGAAAATAGAAATGTTGAGATAATGAAGTATTGATGACATGTCTATGGGGTATAAGATTTAATTGGAAATAAAACTGAATCAACAGCACAATAAAAAACATTATTTTTTTAAACTTTCAATGCTTAATCTGAGAATAAGCGAAAGAATTAAAAAAATTCCATGAAAAGTCTTTTTTAGAATATATATATAAATTGTTCAGTATTATTTATTTGAAATAGAAATTTAGACAAAATTGTTTATAGAATATTTTATCATACTTACCACTAAATCATCACTTTTTGCAAAGGGGTGATAGTTTGAAATATCTTTAGGTTCCAAAATGTCGCATTTTATCCCATGTATTCTAGATAGAAAACAAAAATTTATTCAGTTTTAGGTAAAAAGATAACTGTCTTCTTTTGAAGCAGCAAAGAAATCTAAAAAATATATTACATTCAAAGATTTTAAATAATAATACAAAAGAAAGATAATTTAATAAATCATTAGATACAGTTAAGATACAATAGGAAAGAAGAATGTGCTTTTTGTAGGGTTTTAGTTCCATTGCTTTAAACTGTATTTAAGAATGGATTATTTAGAAATCAAAACTAAATGATTTTCAAAAATTCTGTAGTAAGCTCTCAATAATTAAATAGCATTTGATTCTTTTTTTTTTTCTTGTATGTTTTAGATGCATATGCATTTTTAAATGCAAGATGCACTGGAATATTTTTTAGATGCATAGGCATTTTTAAATGCAGATGCATCAATTCCAATGCTGATGCAGATGCATTGGAATTGATTCCAAAATGTATTTTGTGAAATGAAAACTAATATAAATGTTTGTATGTGATTAAAATCCTATAAATTTAAGCAATAATACAAATGCAGAGATATCACTAGGACAATAAGGACAATTTTAGAAGAAATTTCAAGGTAATGAAATTAGTTTTATCAAATAATATTTTTAAAAACTGGAGAGAGCAATTATAAAAGATATTTCAACAAAAGGAAAAATTTTCACCTAGCTTCAGCAGCAATCCGTCGAAGTTCTATCATTCTCTCATTAGTACGAGCAACATTCACAGATCCAGTTTCAACAAAACCTAATCCAAACATAAAATTTGACCCAATTTTATAACTTCAATATTGATATTACAAAGATCAAGTTTGCACTAAAATAAACGGTTCTAGAATAGGAAAATAAAAAAAAATTTATCCTGATTTCAAGCTATCAGATATATTAATTAAAAAAGTAAGTAACAATTGTTAAGAAATCGATTACCATCTATTAACCTATATATACATAGTGACAACTCTATATTTAATTTAAATTCAAATGAATTTTATAATTTTAATCTTAAATTAGCCTATATTATTTTATTTTAAAATGTTCTCTAATTTTCTGATCTGAATCCTACATTTATTATTTCCACCACACGATCTAAAAAAACTGCTGGCACTTAATTTTCCCATACTTCAAGTGAAGGAATAAAAATCCTTAACACCTACACATTTCTTCAAAGATACCAAAGATTTCCTTTCCTCTGTCTGCATGTGTCCAAATTTAATTTTAGTTGTATTAATGTCCCGTTTTAAAGCACCTATTTTGGAGATGAACCTCGTCATTTTGAAACACAGTCAGATGACGAGGATGACACCTGAGCTGTCACTGCCACCTCTCTAAACTTACACACCACACCAGCCTGAGGACGATTGGCCCCAATGGATTTAACGCTCGCCATACCCACTTATAGGATGGTTTTTCGGTGAAATCCTGCATGTGTCCAAGAAATCTGAATAAGAATGTCTTAGTAAAATCAATCAGGGAATTTGATCTTTTGGTAAGATGTAAATAGACATGTCTTTTTACCATCAATCTTCGCTGTTGGATTATTCCAAAAATTTCTTCTGTTCAGTCCTGGATCTCCAAAATTATGTTTATACATATACAAAACCCACTTTGAAGAAATGGTGATGATTTTTATTCTTCACTAGTTCAAGAAAATAGCTCATTTTTTTGCTTTTCTTTGTTCAAGCCCTGGTAAGTGTACCACAGAGAAGTTGAAAGCAGAAAGCATGGAAGAGAGATTGTAATAAAATATTCAGAGCTTATTTAATTTTAGAAAAGAATTTGTTGGCACAACATTTTGTTCTGTGGAAAAAGTAATAGCTCACACAACTCAAAAGTTACAGTAAACTCTGGGTTCGAAGTGATTAGAAAATCATTATTAGAGCATAGAATAATTAGAAATTATTATCTACATATAGAAAGAGATTATCAATCAACCTAATATTTTATTAACTGCCTCCTATAAGCACTTGCCCACCCATCATTTATATATTTAAAATAACTGACAAAATCAGAGAATCATTCCTCCAATCAAAAATATTGCATCAGTTATGCCAATTTTTATTTCATATGAAATTAGTCACTAATGGTCATATGAAATCAATGAATCCCTCTTACAACTCCCACTCATTTTCGAGAGATATTTCAAAAGCACATAATTAACTGTACATCTTCTGCTGAGTAAAATCTTGACAGAATTTGTAGGTTACACTAAAGAAACTAATATATGAATTTCGTCAAATTTTATTTCGCATGGAAATCCATTATACCTAAATGCATCATCCAGAATAGTCTACACCTTATACCTCTGTTTTCAATAGATTTAGCAAAATAAAGCTTCAATAGAGTCTCCACCCCCCCCCCTACAATATCAACAGAATTCTTCTAATACCTCATAGACTAACAATCAGAATTTAAAATAATACTTTCCTCATTGACAGGAATAAATTAATGTCACGTAATATGGCCGCCAAACATAACTAGTATTAATAAAAATAATTTGATTATATTAATAAATTCTGATGAAGTACATATTACAACAAAAATGTAATAAAAAATAATTAAAACTTAGTTAATATAAGTAAAAGTTGCACAATAATGATAGAGCATTCTGATTGTTTAGCTATACTTCAAAGTGGTGATACCGTCATGTTAGTGACAAAATTGGGCGAAATTTTTCCAGTTGCAGGCACTGAAGGCATTGTAAAGGTTTTTAATTGGAATTCCACTCAAAATGTAAAGGAAAGGCTTGGTAATCTATCAAAAGGGGGTAAGAGCATTCATATTTAAAAAAAATAATTTTGAAATCGGTTCGGTGGTTTGAGCTGGTAAACATCACAAGATTTCTACATAGAAAATGTATAGCAGGACAGAATTTTTTCAAATTCTCTCAAAAATGCAGGATGGAGGAATACAGACCGTTTGTTCATTTGATGATCTATCTAGGAATCACAAACTTTCATACGAAAAAAAATTGTTAAAATTAGCGAATAGCTCATTCTTTCTTCAGTGTTTGGAAACAGATGGCCAATTCATTGATTTTTCTGATTATTTTAAATATCTAAATGTCTTTATTGTTCTATATAACAAAAAGTAAAAAACTTTCTGCATATAGATTAATACGAACTGAAGGGAATTACATTGTAAAATATCATGAAGTAGCTTTGATGTAAAAAATTGTGAAGTATGATGCTTAGTTTAAGAAAAAATGTTACTTGTCCAGGTTAGTTTACATATTAAAGTTTAGAAATCACCGTTACTTTATGGGAATATCTTTATGCAGAGCAACAAATTTTCAACAGATAAGAAATTAATAACTAATAAAAAAATGTTATCAACCAGATAGTTTCAAAAAAGAAGTTCTAAAGGTTTAACAGGTATTATGTCAATAATGATTTGTGCATGTGGTGTGAACTTTTTACTGTGCACTATACACATTCGAAAATATAAAATATTCTATCTGCAACATTTTTTTTTTCCATTTTTATCAGAATTCATTTTGGTCTTAGATTATTTGAGGTACTTTAGCTATTGTTATGCTTATTAAAGTTATATTTTGCTAATAAAAATAAATTAAGTCATTCAACATCAGCTGAACATGCAATAGATACACAACTCCCCTAAATAGTTTCCAGAGTATGGCTTTATTCTTGGATATACTATCTACAATGGTATACAGATTTATCTACTCCCAATGTATCCTATCATAACTAAAACTTTTCAGGCCACAATTTTCAAATCTCATTTCCGTTTGACGTCATTCTCACAACCTCAACTTCTTAAAAATCATTACCAGTATTTCAATTTTCATATTAATTTAAATTAAATTGCATAAATAATTTATTTGTATCATAAATATCAGTACTTGTGTTCCTAGTTTTATGATAGATAATGAAAGTTTTTACACTTGCTGAAAATGTTCATTTAATATTGATATAAAAATAATTTTTTTTTACTAAATAATAATTAATTATTCACAAAATTTAATAAAAATTCATTTTAACCAACTTAAATAACTTTAGATAAATGGTTATTAGGTTACATTATGAGTCATTAGAACAAAAAAAGAATAATTTATTATTAATTCTGTAGAATGAAAGAAAGAATTTTTTAAATAATTACTGAGCTGCAGGAGACTCAAAAAAATATTTTCTAACTTAATATTAAATTTAAAATTTTAAGCCTTTAATCTAGTTTTTTTAAATATGACATTTATATAAAAAATGAGAAAATTGTAAGGTATTATATGATCTGGTGACCATTCTGAAAGCCTTCTGAAAAAGTCACCAAACAGGAAAGAAAAAGTGAGACAGAGAGAGAGTAGATGGGAGTTCAGCTGAGAGAAGAGAGCTAAGAAGTGTGGAAAAAAATATGATCTGATATTTTTTTTTTAATATCTTTATATAGTGTTGTGTTCCATTACCTAAAATGCGTAAATAAATAATCTTAGGAATAAAATCATCAGCTGACACATTTGCAAAAATGTTATAAGTAAAAGAAAGCTTGTTAAAACAAAACAAAGGAAGTTCAGATAATGTTTACACACTCTGTTCTTAAAAAAGCATCTTTTTTATGAAAATGTTTAACAAAAATCAAAGTACAGCAGAAAACTGGTAATTTTGATATATTAAAAATAATAAAGTAAGTGTGGAGAAAAAAATGTTAACAGTTTAATCTGGAACATGAAACATTGAGAAGGGTGTTTAGCTAAAAGTAGCAAATTATGAATATGAAAACAAAGCATATTAAGCAATTAACATATAGGCAACATATAATAAGCAAAATATGAGATTTTTAAAAATACGTAAGTTCAATTGCACATTTCAAACTTATTTTAACCTTGTTCACTAGAATCCAGGTCCTATTATTCAATATACTCATGTAAACAATCTATTGGTAAATAGTTGTTAGAAAATTGGTATGGTAAAATAAGTCTGTAAGTCAGACAATACAATAAATATTTTACTCCAGTTCTACATTTATGTAACTTATGTTTTTTACAAGAATAGGCATACTTTCTTAATCAACTGTTATAAATACTATGCTTCTATTATTTTTTTTTTACATCTGTGAATAAATTTAGTGTGTTAGTACTGATTTTAAATTCCTTTTTGAAAGCTGCAGCCTGCATATACTCATGTAATTAGAATTAAAATATCCCTTTATTCAAAGAACATAACAAGAAAAAAAATACAGCAATTATAAAATAAGCAACATTATACATCTTCAAAAATAGAGAAAAATTAAACAATAAAAATACAAAAATGAAGCTTGGAGGAAAATATGCAATTAGAGCCTTGTATCAATGGCATTTTATCATAATTGTGATGCCAATTAATTATGAATAGTAAAAATAGAAGAGGGTATTATAATAAGACACTAAAACTTCCATAAACATTCAAATGTCAATTGCACATAAGATAAAGAATTGCATGATAGATTGTAATATACATTTGTTACAAATTATTATAAATAATTTCTAACAAATGTCCTCCTCTGAATAGTGATACTTTAATTCTAATAATTCACTGACATAAAATATAAAAAATGTGTATAATACACACACACACACACAAATGAGGATACTTGCCCATTTCATGACCTTCATTCTGCATTTTTTTATAGAGTTCAGAGCTATAAGTTGTCATTCTCCCTTCTGACATGGAATGAAAATGCCCAACAATTCCACAACTTCTCCAGGAGTCTCCACTACCAATTCTAAAAAATAGTTGTGATAAGCAATACAGAAAAAATATCTTTCAAGTGACACCAATTTATTAATATGATGAGCCATATGATAAACTAATACACATATTCCACTTTTCCTTGTGGAAATCTTAAAGATAAACAATGTTTTTAAAAGAATTATTTCACTGAAATTGATAACAAAGTACAAAATAAATACACTCATGTCCATAAATGAAGGAAAATTCAGAGTCACGCAGAAATTGAACTCTAAAATACATATATCACCCGTAAAATGATTATGCACATCTTCAAAAATCATACGTAAGTTGCAAGAAGCCACCAGATGACACCGATAGTATGTCACAATAACAAGAGTGCAAGAGAGCGATGTATAAGGAATACAGGCAAAGAAGTAAAAATTTTCGCAAGTGCTTTATAAGCCTTTCAGTGCAATAACTGCATTGTTATGACACAAAGGAAGTGGTAGAATTTTCGTCCGTCTAGAATGTGAGTGTACCCAGCAGGAAGTATCGAAGGAACTTGGAATCGCCCAGAGAGTCATCTCCAGACTTTGGCAACAATTCCAAGATAATGGTAATGTGAATAGACACCCCTGAGTTACAATACCATATGAAGACGGTATTTGGCAGTTACTGCCAAAAGAAACAGATTTAGCACAGCATCAGACCTGTCTCGTCAACTGAAAAATGTTGTCTCGCCAGTTGAAAAATAATTTTTCTTAAAAAAAAAAGTAATTTTAGCATTAAATAAACATTAAATAAGCATATATTTAGTTAAAAAAAAAATCATTTTTTTAATAAATGCTTGTCAAATTGGTACCAGAATAACAGAAAAATATAAAGTATTTATTTAGCAGTCACACAATCTAATAAAATGGAAAATTATTCTTACTTGCTTTGCTCTAAAACAATGATATCTTTCCAACCATTTTCATTCATATGATAGGCAACTGAATTTCCTGTAGCTCCAGCTCCACATATTATAACCTGAGCAGATTGGGGAACATTATATGTTCCTAATCTGGCTTTTGCCCAATCCTGATAATTTAGCAAGAAATTAGGTGAAGTCTTGCTTAGAATATGATGATCAAGGCATCTTTTGGTTTGCCCTCCTAGTAGTAAACAGGCAATGCGTACAGATCCCATACTATAATGAAGAAAATGGACAGGTATAATAATAAAATTTTAGAAAGAAAATAAGGAAACAGCTTATGATGCATCAACACTTCTAATTTTTTTACTGAGCAAACAATTTTATTAAAAAGTAATATTTGCTGACAAATATTTCATTCTGAATTTTCTAAATATATGTTGTATATGAAAGAACATTAAATATTTACTTTTTTCTGATTTAAATAAGATATATCATTTCCAATTAGACTGAAAGAGAAAAGATAATAGGTTTGGCTCCATGCATTTATAACAGATTGCGCAAAACAGAAACTAGCAGAAATCCCAAATAGAAAGCTTTTATGGTTTTGCAAAGTGTGAATTTGATGCAGTAGTTCAATTTTACATTTTCTGTAGGAAGTTTGTTCTATAAAATAATAAAATAATTTGGTACGTAAGTTGTAATGGTGACCAAAGAGCACCAAGAAAAATTTTTGCCCATTTGGTGATTTCAATCATCAAACTATATAGCACGGGATTTGCATGTTCAAAATAAATAATAATGCACTTAAATATATATATATTTTTTTTTATAATTTGGCAAAAAATTTTTTTAGCACTTTTGGGTACTTATTAAAACTGAATTGTACGCATAATATATTGTTGATATAAATAATTAAAAAATAAGGATAGATAAATGTGTAGGGAGAAAAAGTTAAGGTTTAAAAGTTAAGTCAATAAGAAAAAAAGCATAAAGAATACAATGTAATTTTTTCTGACTACATGTGGTTATCTTTTATAGGCCATTTATAACCAAGCTTATATAAAGGCTTCTAGTACCTACTGTATTACCTGGTTTCTATTTAGGACTAAAAAAATTAAGAAATCTATAGCTTCAGAGAAGCTGATTCAGGGATTGGATAATTTGTCCATATGTTGGCTGTGCTATATCTGATAAAAAATATGCATCCATAAGAGAAATTGCACATTTTGCTCATTCATTTTCTACATCTCTTTATATAGAAACATAAAAATCCTACTATAATTTTTAATATTTCTTAGACATAAAATTGTCATCATTTAGCAAACATATTAATAAGAAAATAATTCAATAAAAAAAAGTTGGCAATGCAAATTATAAAACAAGCAAAAAAAAAAAAAAAAGTAATATTTGCACCAATAATTTATTTTCAGTATCACATAACATGTTAACCCTCTAGACAATATTTTCATCAGTATGGTGAAAAAACATTATAAAGCAGCTATTAAGAAAATTTAAAATATTTATCTTCTGTAATTTGATTTGTCAATACTTTTCTTACAAAAAAATGTTTAAGAAAATAAATTAAAAGTTTATAATACAACAATAGCAAAGTAGCTTTGTCAAAATACACTATTATTTATTTTATATGTAATAATTTATAATTTTAAACATTTTGTACTAATAGATGATATGCATTTTAAAATTTTTATTCCATAAGTTTGTTATCCATTTTGTAGTAGCCTTTTCATAATATTTTCATTTATGATGTATTCAATAAAAGGAGATTAATTTGGAAAATATTATAAATTGGCAATAATTCTTATATGCATCCATAAGTCTTCCTTATGTTTGAAAGAATATCATTTAAAACACACACAAAAATCCTTTGAATTTAAAAATAACGAATGAAATTCAGATCATATTTACAAAAATTGTAGAAAAGCTATTAAAACCTTTCATGATGCAAAAATTAAGTAAAAAGCGCAAATTGATTTGAATTCCAGGGAAAAAAAAAACACAAAAAAGCCCAACTCAAAAAAAAAAAAAAAAGACATAAAAAGCATAACTGTAAACGTAAAATTTTCAACAAATTAATATTATTCCGATTTTAGAATTACTAAGAATAAAAACTTCAATAATATTTTCTGTAAAAAGATCAAATTGATACATAGCAGCAAATAAATAAATACTGAAAAATTCATTGCAAAAAATTTAATTTCCAATTAAGAAATGTCTTATATACGTAATTTTCGCTATGTTTCATTAAATATTAAAGTTTAATTTAGAAATGAATAATTTAGAAACATTTTATTAGATTTACGACGAGACAGAGTATAAATTTGTTATAAAATTTCAGCAAATGACATTTATTACTTCGTATTTATTTTTGAGTAGAATAAACTTTTTATATTAGACCATTCAATTTGTAATAAAACATCATCCTACAGATGGATGTGATTCACCCTTCCCTAACATTTCCAGTGCACTGCTTCTATATTTGACCTAGACTTGAATATAAACAGAACAGGATCTAAATTTTATTTACTAACTACGGAGAAAAAATAAATAAAGGAAGTTGAAGTATTTTTTTCAACAATACTTTCAATAAAATTTTTGGAACGTAAAGGAACAAAATGTGTGTAAAACAATTATAGATATCCTTATGAAAAATTTGTTTTTATATAAAAGTGCAAAGAAGCAAACTATGCATTTTTTTTAAACAAGTTCAAATTTAATGCTTAACATTTCGAAATTGAGGATGAGGGTGAGCCGATGTCGCCGTGGTCTCTTCTCGAAGAGCAGGAAGCGGTTGTTTGTTATTTGTTCGAATCAACGAGGTAGGGACAATGTAGTTAACTGATTGTCAAAAATAAATATTTATCTCAACAACTGTTTATATTCTTCAGATTACATCTCTGAAATCATTACATTAGTCATGAGTAGTGATACATCTTCCATGCCAGGTAGAAAATGTTGCTAAAAATTTATGTTTACATATATATAGATATCTAGATGATATTATTTTACATCTTTTGTAATATGTAATCTCTATCTTTTCTCCTAATTTATCTAAATAGGAGAAAAATTGCATGTAATTCACTCCAAATATTTATTTTTATCCATTTTTTTAAAAAATTATGCGTTAAAGTTTTAATTAATCGGCAACCTCTTTTTTTATTGTGTCATTATTTTTAAGTTATTTGTTTCAATTTTTATCGTGTGAATTTCAGCACATCATATCATATCATTATCGCGAAGAAAAATAATCAAATTAATTTTTTATATTTATTTTATTTTTATAACATTTTAATTAATATTATAATTTTGATTTCACTGATTTTCATGTTTTTGGCAGTGTTGATTTAGTGCTGCTAATTTAATGTGAGATTTCTTGTTGCTAAATTTAAAAAATTCTTCATAATGATTAATATTTTGCCAATTTTTATATATAAAAATGAATGATAAACTGAAATTGCATTTTAAAACATGTTCTTTCCCTTTAGATATTGAAGAGTATATGGCATCTATCTGTGACCAAAATGGAAAAACTGTAGATAATATTCATAATATTACAACCTCCTGTGATGATGAGTGTTCATCTGATGAAGTAGAGGTAATAAAAGAATTGAAAGTAAATCTTGATAAACATGAATGTGATTTGTGCTGTGAGGGGACATTTTTAGTGAATAAATTATTGCAGTTTGGTGGTGTCCTGAATGATGAATATAAGCATGCTTGTGACATATGCAATGTGGGCTTCAAAACAAAAGCTGATGTATATAAACATAAGAAGCTGCACGAAGATGGTGTTCTATCAGAAGATTCATGCATTCAAAATTTGACTTCTCTTTTATATGTACCAGATAACTCGCATGAAATCAGTTCATCAACACCATCATCATCTCGTAAAAAGTCAAATTCCTCTGCTCCTGTTGTTTGTGATACGTGTTATAAAATTTTTAAGTCTGAAAAAACTCTGAAGACTCACAAGAAAAATCAACATAGCAATATAATTTATACTTGTGAAGTTTGTACTCTAAAATTTTCAAAGTTTCGAGATTTTAAAAAACATTGTGGGACTCACACAAATTTGGAAAAATTTATTACCTGCCCAACATGTAAAAAACAATTTTTATATAAAAACTCTATAAAAAAACATGTGTGTGCTCTAAAAACATAATATTTGGTGTGAAATTATGAATAATATCTTTTACTTAAAAAAAATTGTAATTTTTATCAGTAAATATCAAGATGTTATTGTAAATAAATCAGAGTTTTGTTTAATTTAGTTTTGTTTGTTTGTAACTGTATTTGAAATCCTGTATGTACAAAATATCTTCCAATTATTTATATTTCTGATGTAATTTTTTTCAAATAGGGAAAAAGATTTGTTGCCCCAAAATTCGAATATAAATAAGAAAATGGAGCATCAGTTTTGAACAATTATTTAAAAAAAAAAAAAAAAAAAAATTGAACAAAAAAAATAATGATTTTGTGAATTTGTATGAAATATTTTAAATTAAAAAGATTTTGGGGGTATTTTTATGATAAAGTTGAGAAATCTAAAATCAGATGTTTTGAAAGTTTTCTTAGCTGTAAATTTTTCTCCTTAGATTTCTTTATAGTTGAGAATTACAGATTAAGAAACTTTCATTATGATGGTATTAGACATTGCTTTTAAAATGGATAGCTGCATTAAAGTTCTATTCTGTTCTATCTTACTTTTATATTTTATTTTTAAATTGAATGTGACATCTATATTTTGTAGTTAAAAGGCATTTTTCATATTATTCAAGAACCTTGTTCAAAAAAAAAAATACAATTAGGGAATTTTATTTGTTGGAATATAATTATCACAGATTTATACAAAAGATTTATTTTGCAATAAAATATTCAAAATTTGTGAGTTTTTATAAATTAGGATTAAAATTTACCTTTAAATTAAATGTAGAAAATGCATATTTTTTTGACATTGAATATTTCTTTCACTGAGTTTTAAATGTATTTCTGTATGTGTTATATTAATTATTTTATAAGTGTTAACATATTCATGGGCAGTACAGTTATAGTAGTCAAATATTTTTTGTCCATAAATACAAGTGACAGCTATACCCATCAATAAAACCATTTGAGAAATAAACAAAAATGAGCTTGGTAATTAAACAAAAATGTGTTTTAATTATCACGCTCACTAGGATATTGTTCTATAAGTATTTCAAAAGAAAAGCCACTTTAACACAGATGATAAATGTATGACATTGATAACTCTGTTTTTAAAATGTTTGTGAATGTGTTAATGTTTGAATAAATTTGTAAATAAATCTCTTCTTTTAATGTTTATTTTAAAATGTATATATGGCAATGATAGCTTTATCTTAGAGCATTTAAAATTGTAATAATTACTGAGGAGGTTGATTTCTAGATTCTATATTAAGAAATAACAAAATAATTAGATTTAAAAGAAATCTCTAGCTATTTTGCAGCAAATACGAAAGCAAGGTAAATAAATTTATTGAGAGTCAATATTTTATAAATAAATAGACATAGTCTCAAGTCACAGTTGGTCATATTATATTCATCAGTCTGTTGGCTAATGTGTGACAAAACAATGCTTTCTTTGCATGAAATTACTATGAAAGTTAAGACAAAAGAATTATTTATCCTAGGAATTGATTTGTGATTCACTATAAAAATAAAACGACCTGCTTGTTAAAATGGCTTCCACCAACTTTTTAGTTATGTTCTGTGAAGAAGAATTTGGTCTATGAATTGAACAGATGGAAGTACCATCAAACATTCCTCTAAATAGTCTACAGGATTTAAAATTTTGTTTGCTTTTAAAAGTTATTAAGTTTGCTTCCAGATTTTTAAGACAGTTAAGATCTCTAATATTCTTGATGAAAAATTTTGCTAAGAAAAATATATATTTATTTTTCTTTGTATGTGATTTAACAAAACTTGAAACACAATGCATTGAATAAAAATTGAAAATCAGAGAAGATGGCAGCATGATTTGAGGCAAAATGGTATCTTTGAGAACCAAATAAGTATAAAATGATCATATTTTTAAATATCAATCTAGCTATCAAAATAGAAAGAAATATCAATGGAAAATTAATTTTAAGAAATTCCTTTGTGCTGCAAAGTTGTCCTAAATAGAATACCGGTTTGGGGGCTGTTATTATGTTTGTATTATTGAAACAAGCTCTATTCATTATTCATTACTACATATTTGTTGATCTTCATTTAAATATTCTTGGGAAATGCAGCATTTATTACTGCATCAAATAAGTCTATACTTTATGCCAAATTTTATTTTTGATTAGATTGGAAGTATTAACTTCTTGCCATTCATTTCTGGATGGAATGTACATTCAGTTTGTATAGAGTGAAACTTTCTCTTTGAAATATGCCCAAGAGCAAGAGGATGGTACTTCTTTATGGTATTACAAGTAAGAAACAAATTGCCCCATTTCTAAGAAAAAAAATCAATATAAAGTCAGTAATAGACTATCACAAAATTATGGATGTAGTGCTATTGATATATGTTTATTTTGTATTTTATTGGAAACTTTTCTATTCATATATTCATTTGGTATTCATATATTCGTTTTTTTTTAAATAAAAATGAGTATATGAATATTGTTTCAGTTTGGTGTAAAAACAATATTTATCTTTTTTTTTTATTATTATTATTTATGCCCTGATGAGATATTTTATCTGTGTTAATATGTGAAATGTTTGTACATGTATTGTTTTCGCTATCATTGTTCTCGTAAATACAAGGTAAAACAATTATTGTTCTAAGTAAAATCTAAGATAATTTACTTTTTAAAGATTTTTTTAATTAGATGTATTAAATTTTGGATTTCAGTAAGCATTATTTTAAATACATCCTCCTCTTCATTTCTTCCTCTTACTTTTAGACAATTTTATTGAGTTAATAAGTTAAGTTGAGTTAATAAGTTACTAATAAGTTAAGTTTGAAAATTTACTTTTATATTGCTGAATATTTATATTTAATTTTTCCCTTTGGTATGTCTGGAAAGATAAAGTTTTAATCTCCTAAATGATAAAGAATTAATGCTAAGTTAAAATGCTGTCATAATATTGTGTACATTTCTACAGAATTATCTTTGATTTAAAATAAAACAATACAGAAAGAACTTATATCTTTATTTATATATTTCTCGTTTACTTTCAAATGATGATTTAAAATGATTTGTATCTAAACCCACTATTTTTATTTAATAATGTTATTACTTATTTAAGTAGTTTATCTTCTCGAGTTTTTGTTGAAATACAGAGATTTTTGATTCTGAAATTAATATTTCTGCTTTTTTTTTTAACAACTTGTGACTAAATTCATTTGTACAAGAAGGGAACACTGTTAAAATTATTTTTGTACTCATTTAAGGAACTTACATCATACTTATAAATGTGGAATTTTATAATTGATATTTCTCCATTTCCTGCTGCACTAAAATTTTGAATTTTTATGCATGCGTAGCGTCATGTTTTTTATGCCAATGTATTTTAGTATCTGTAGAAATTATGCAATATTTTCAGAATTTAATCAACAGAAATGAAATTCAAATTAAACAAATTCAGCAAATTAATGAAATTTCGATTCCCTACAAATGACACTCACTAATAACAAATTTGCAAAAAAAAAAAAAAATTGATTGCAAGATTTAATAATATTTATTACTAGCTGATGAACCAAGCATTACCCCAATTGAAAATATTTTAATGACTATTTTTTTATGTAGAAATTACTTTTATATAAAATATTATAATACACAAAATTCTCACATTATATATAAGCTCTTTAAAAATAAGTAAAGAATGAATTAATGGAATAGGAGAAAATAAGTTCAAGGTTTTATTATTAGCACTATTGTGAGAATAAATGAAGTATTAAAATAATAATTATCGCGGTGCGTAGCGTCATGAAAAGTGTTAAAAAAGTTCTTAAATTTGAAAATCATTTTTAAGCACCTTAAGTTAATTTTCTCTTGAAGGCGTAGAAAGCTTTTCGTTTGGTTTTATTTCCCAAGTTGAATACGATAATTCGAAATTATGGTCGTAAATGCTTGTTTACCGGATGTATCAAAAAAAGAAAACCAACAAAAGGGAAGAATTCGGAGAAGTATTCCAGGTGTTCCAGCACATTATAAGATAACACTCAATGGCTCCAATTTCTTAAAATACTCGAATAGTTATCTGGAAGAGGCAGTATGAAATGCGTACTACGCCATATGCTGGCTTTTAATGGGAAGCAATATATCCCTACATGCTGGCCATGTGTGTAGACCATTTAGATGGGTTATGCATTTTAGTCCGTGGTGTATCAATCAGCCGGTTTCTAGTCGTTTGACTGGTCTGTGAAGGGGATCAAGAAAAAATGATCAATTTCTGGAGCTTGGCATAAAGAGAGATCAACGTTCTCGTAAGTGGTCCTGAGCTTATAGATCCATCTAGCACTTACGAGGCTGGGAGTGAATAACTGGGCTGCTTTTTCCTATTGGGCTCGGTGGTGGCTGGTGCCGTCGTAACCCGAATCGTTGTCGTACTTGCATGGGTACTTGTTTGAGTGCCTATGTCCAAATTCTCCGCTTTCGTTTGTCAAATTTCTTAATGTAACACAGTAAAAACTGTCTCCTATTTTAATTCCCAAAACTAATATTATTATGGTTAGTAAACCAAAACATATAAAAAAAACGATTTCAGGTGACCTTGCCGAATGTTCACCTGCAAATCAAGCTAACAAAATTATGACGTAAGAAACATCGAATATGTAGGGAACATGAAGTGTCAGTCTCTCCACATAATTCTCTCAATGCTTCTCGTGACATTATCTCTTAAATTGATTTTCAAAACGATTCCGAATCTTCTATATTAGAAACTTTGAAATGCCAAAATTCAATGGAGTAAAAAAAAAAAAAAAAAAAAAAAAAAAAAAAAAAAAATTAAAATTAAGCGAGATAGGAAGCTCCTCCCAACCATGTACATTAAATTAGCATTTGATCAGCCTTTCCCTCCCAAATTACTTAAAATTGTATATTCAAACTGTCCGACCATTTATGTCAAGCCCATTGCATTGATACAAATGCGAAGAATTTAGTTACACAGTACAAAGCTGGCAAGCTAAACAGACATACCCTCGATGCTCCATATTCGGGCATGACAGGAAAATGTATTCAGCATCCTTTCCAATAATATATTAATTCTATTTAATAGAAATAATCCAGCTCAACCAAACTGATTTCATTAGCCAATATTATTGGCAAATGAAACATTAATATATTAAATTACCCTGATTGCACAGGTTTTGATAATTGCAACGAATACTTCATCCCTAAAATTTCTACAAAATTTAGGAAGCAATGAAAAGTGCAATGGAATAATGATTGTAAGATGCAAAGAAAAGCCTGGGTTACGTTCCGTAAGTACCCCTGTCCTGAGAACTTCATTCGGTTTAAAAAGCTTCGTGATGATTTTAAAAAGGAACGTCCTTGGAAAAACAGAACAATAAAAGCTAAGTCACAACTATGCCTTTCATTATGTATCGATGCTCTCGGTGATTTCTACCAAAAATTGAACAAGATCCATCCAAAGAAAGTCTGACTATTCGAGTACAAGTGAATACGATAACTACAAATTATAAAGAGCTAGATAAATAAAATTAGTACACAAGTTAAGTATTTAAAATGTAGATTCTTTTCCATTTTTGAACACGTCAAAAATTTGACCGTATGTCGGTCTGTACATTCGATACATGTAAGCTAAACGACTTAAATAGGTGAAATTTGTGGCAAAAATTCTAATTCCATTTCAGATTTTGGTTTCAATCGTTGGAAAAAAAGCGACCAAAGAACAAATTCAATTTTCAGATACTTATTCATTAACCGCATACCAAAAATGAATCGCCAAATATATATATACTAGCAGACCCGGCCACTCGTTGCTGTGGCTAAGGTTTTTGTTATATTACATAGTAGTAAACTATTCAAGGAAACGGTAGGAGAACACCAGTCATGGGGACCACCATGCTTTTTTACACAGATGACATTTGTAAAAAAAACATGGGGACCTCCATGATTGATTTTCTACTACCGTTGATATTGAGAAAAAATCAATACAAAAAAAATAAATTTAAATTTCTTTATTTTTTGTATTCAAGTTTGTAACAAATGAGTACATTAAAAAGTTGTTAGTAAAAAACACGTAACACTTAAACTTATAAATGAGGTAGGTAGGGCAGATAGTTTTAAATCTTTGACAATAATGTTTATTATTTTGAATTATAAATACTTTTAATTTCAATTTAATTTAGCACTAATCGGTGCACAATATTTTTGATTAACCTGTCTCTAGCTAACACAAATAGATTTGACGGTTTTCCTACACGTGAACATGCAACATATAGTTGCCCATGAGAAAAACATGGATTTTCCTAATCTAAACCGCAAATAGACATTGTTTGGCCTTGAGACTTATTTATAGACATGGCAAAAGCTAAACGAATTGGAAACTGTAGCCTTTTGAAGGGTATCGTAGATTCTGATGGTATCATCGGAATATGTGGCAACAGGACCACTTCTCCTTTAAACTTTCCAGTTAAAATGGTAGCTTCAAGTATATTTCCGGTGATCTTTTTGATGACCAAACGCGTACCGTTGCATAATCGAGGTGGACTAAAATTACGCAGGAGAATAATAGGTGAACCAATCTTTAATCGAAGGTTATGTGGTGGCATTCCAGGTATATCTAGTGACTTTAAAAATTCAATTGGAAAATTTACACTATCATTTTCATCAACAACAGTATCGATTGATTTAAAAGACATCAGATCGCCTGGTAACAACTGTTGTATTTGGAAGTTAATTTCGTCAACATCAACATTTTTGGCTGCCAAAATAGCCCGATCACTGAGCCAGTTATGATTCAAGTAATTACTCTGTATATCCGGAAAAATACTCTGAATCAATTCATTTTTTCCCTAAAGAACAGTGCAGAAATTGTCTGGCAGTTGAATGCATTGCGTATTTGGTTGCAGTTCTATTTTACCATTCGCAATATCTAGTAATTGTTCAAAAAATATTTGTGCTGATGGATCATTTTGCAATTGTACACGCATGTTTATGGCCAATCGAAGTGTTTCAACACTTCGCCATAAGAATGATTGTTTTAAACATGCATTTTAATTAAAGATTGTTGAACAATAAAGCACTAATAATTAAAAAGCAAGAAGAATTCCACTGTATTACTTTTACTATAATAGGAATTCAATTTATACTTCAGTCTAAATAACACGTGGTCGGCTATGCTAATACCAAAAATTGAAAAAGTAAGAACAATTGAATTTCATTGTATTGCGTTTACTACGAAATAAATTTAACTTATACTTTAGCCTCAGCAGCACGTGGTGGTTATGCCATTAAATTGTAGCTTATGTGAAACGTTGGTACTTTTAACACAGCGCCATCTGTTAGAATACTTACTCAATCCAGTCAACAAATATCGCCATCTGTTAGAATTGCTTGGAGCTAACAGATAATTGTGACTGTCAAATAATGAACAAATAATTTGTTCCTTCTTAGTATAAACCCTTTATGTGATGTATAATAAATCCTCTAACTTCAGTGATACAGATTCTGACTTCCTCAGCTTAAAGGAAAGATTTTAAAAAAAAAAAAAAGTTCTATATTCCACACATGAAGTTGCCATGAGATTTATTCCGTCATTGATACATTTGTCTGTTGCAATAATTCAAAATTCATTTACAAAATGAAATCAGTTTCAGAAACATTTATTAAATAATGATAAGCATTGTAGCTGAAGTGAATGATAGCTGAGTTGATGATAGCTGACATAACTTGATACGTACATGCAGTTTATTAGTAAAGAAATGAAAAACTGAAACGATTATTGTAACCATTTTTTATTATCATATCTTCAATAATTTATATAAAAAAAGATTAAATTTCATTTAGCATACAAATGAGTTAATATTTTTTTATTATCCGATTAGAGGAACTTATTATTGGCTCGTTCACTTACCTTTTTTACGATATCCTTAACAAAAGAAATAAAATCATTTAATTGAAAATTCAATGAAGGTAACAAATGTTATTGCCGTACAATTTTCTTAGTAAACAGTCAGATAAAGAATCGGAATTCATTCAAAACGAAAAGTAATAATTATCCGTGTGCACCTCCAAGTATTTTTCCAAACTTCTTTATAATTAAAAAAAGTAGAATTTTAGTATGTTATATTAATCAGTGATCCGTTAAAACGTTTGTAATTAATCATTTTCAAATAAAATATTGTGCGGGTTGAGGTTCGAACTCGCAACGTTAGGGTTCATAGAAGAGTAACATAACCACTAGACAAAAGAGTACTCTCTTCTCCGGAAGTTGTTATCTGGCTTATAATGTTACCACCACAACAGTCCCCCACCAGTGAGTCGGTAGAGTTTATAGCGCCAGTTATGGCGAGCGACGAACGTGATTATCGCGCCAAGCGTTATGGCGAGCGACGAACGTTGTTATCGCGCCAAGTGTTATGGCGGGCGACGGCGAGTGTGTGTGAGTGGTTGCTGCCGGTAGATGGAGCCACGACAGCAGAACGAAGGATGCGGTTGTTCAGAACCAGGGTCACCAATGTGCGGGTTGAGGTTCGAACTCGCAACGTTAGGGTTCATAGCCGAGTAACATAACCACTAGACAAAAGAGTACTCTCTTCTCCGGAAGTTGTTATCTGGCTTATAATGTTACCACCACAATATCTTATTTCTGAGAATTGCCACCGTGCACAGCAATACAAAATTCAAACATAAGATCGTGATACTTTATCCGTTGCAACGTATCAAATTTATTGTATGCATTAAAAAATAATTGTGGAAAATGATATCTTATTCCTGAGAAACGTTTTCGGATAGGATCATGAATAATTCGAACATTTGGATTCGAAACGTAACGCAAATGTGTGAGTTTTTCTACGCCAGTTGGGGTAACGCTATGCAGATTAGAGATTTTTAATTTCCTTTATTCTGTTTTATTTTAATTCAAAAGTACTTAAGAATGAATCTGAAAAATCGATTAATTAACAATGTTTAATTTTAAATGCATCAAACATTAAGAAAATAAATAGAATCGTTTCAAATAATCAGCCGAAAAATCTTAAGCCTAGCCTCATGAATGTTGGGGAAAAAACTGAGCCGTACTCATTTGGCGGTGGGGAAAATGAAAAGATTTTTTTGGCGGGAAAGTTAGTTTTTAATTAATAATTAAAATTCTAATTAAAAATTCAAAAAAAGGGCTATCCTATCTTTTAAGTTAGATCAAACTGCACACGGTGTGCAAATTTGATTAAAATCGGTTAAGTAGTTTAGGAGTCCATCGCGTGACAATGTGACACGTAATTTATGTATATTAAGATATACCAGGTGTCCCATAAATTTGTAAATACTTAAAAAATTCATAAAAATTGAAGGTCTGGGTATATTTGAATGCGTTTTGCGAAACTATTATTCTCATGAAGGGGGATTTTTTTTTGATACAGAAAAAAAAAAAAATTCAAAAATTTGTCAATAGAGGGCGCTGCACACAAGCAAATCAGTGGAAATATGCAAAGTCTTATGAAAGGCAGAGTGAGCGATTGACACATCATTTCTAACGGTTTGCATGATGTTTGTATTAAGATGTTGACACTGGTGGATAAAGCACTATTGGTAAAGTTGTTTTATGTCAGCAACGAATCGGCGGCTGAAGCCTTACGAAAGTTTAGGACCCACAAAAGATTGAAGAAAGGTTCATGTCCGATCACTCCTGCTGGACTTGTTTCCCTAGTACGCCGTTTCGAAGAAACTGGAAGTTTGTGTCATCGGCCACGCAGTGGTGCACCTCGTTTAACAACAGTCCGTACCCACGATGTCTCTTCGCAAATGGACACGCTAAGGGAACAGTCTACAAGTGCAGTCAGTAGCGCACGAGAAGTGGCACGAATAACTGGTATACCAAAGACTTCGGTCCTTCATGGTGTATTGCAATTGTACCCATACAAATTGCAATCGCTACATCAGCTCTTACCAAATGATACAGCTAAGAGATTGGAATTCTCAAATTGGGCTTTGGCGAAAATTGAAGATGATCCGCGATGGCTGCTGAAAATATTGTGGACAGATGAGGCTCTTTTTGCTTTGCATGGAGCAGTTAATACCCATAACTGTAGAATATGGGCACATGAGAATCCACATGCTTACACTGAGAAGCCCCTGCATTCACTACGGGTTACTGTTTGGTGTGGTTTCACTGCATCCATTATTGTAGGCCCTTTTTTCTTTGAAAAGCCCTGTAAAAAAGCAGGATGGAAGACATGTTCAGTTAATAGAACAAGTTACTTGGAAATGTTACAGAAGGAAGTGATACCGTCCTTATTGGAACACGATGTCCTTGACACAGTGACATTCATGCAAGACGGGGCACCTCCTCACATCGACACCGAAGTGAAGGCATGTTTGAGAAGAACTTTTACTGAAGAACGGATAATCAGCCGTCACTTTACACATGAATGGCCCCCACGCTCACCAGATTTAACACCCCTTGATTTTTGGCTATGGGGTTACCTTAAGTCTCGGGTGTACCGCCATAGGCCAACTTCGTTAGTGCAGCTAAAGGAAGCCACTCGCTACGAAATTTCATGCATTCTTCCGGATATGCTGTATGATGCAGTTACCAGTGTTGCTTCCAAACTGTTATTTGTGGTGATGGCGGACACATAGAACAAGTACTGTAGTACTGGTGTGATACGCATGTAAACAATTGCTTGCATGCAAATAAAAGTATTTTTCCCGTAGAATTGTATGTTTTGCTTGTGTTTAGCGCCCTCTATCGACACATTTTTGAACTATTTCTTTCTTTTTTTTGTATGAAAAAAAATCTCCCTTTATGAGAATGACAGTTTCGCAAACCGCATTAAAATATACTCATTCCTTCAATTTTTATGAATTTTTAAAGTATTGTTACAAATTTGTAATTTTGCTACCCGGCAAATATAGTGTCATCCTGGAAAAACCGTTAAAACCTTTGTAAGATCTGTCCTGTGCGTCAATGACCTGAGAACTTGGCGGCCATTTGGCGACTAAATGGATCATACTGGAAAGTTCGAGAAGTTTCACGATCCATCCAGTAAGAACTGAGATACACACAGATACGCCCTGATTGGTCTGAAGATTCTAGCCCCGCCTCCCGGAACTATAAAAGACTGGCAATCTGAAGCTGCGAGAAAGTTCTAGATTTCGGCCTCAGTCAGCCAATACAATAGACCTCACCTTAATTAAAGTCTTCCAGTACCCATATGAAATTCACTCCTTACCTGAACTTAGCTCTGACCATAATCCCATCTTATTAATTTTTTTTAAATATTCCCTGCCCAATAATCTTAATAAATATAAAACAAACTGGAATAATTTTAAATTAACCCTCAGTCAATCAGAAACCTCAAACATTGATGAATTTACAAACCCAGATAAACTTGACCATTTTGTAAACATCTTCGAATCGCAAATTATTAATACAAAAAATCTAGCCTCCACCCCCATTATAAATAGTCAAAATTTTATTGACCCTAAAATTAGAGACCTAATCAGGAACAGGAACTTTGCCAGGAAAAAATTTCTAAAAACCAGAGACCCAGTCTTCAAGCGACTAATGAACCAAATTAATAAGGAAATTGAAAAACTTAACAATAAAATCCAAAACAATGAATTTATACACAAATTAATTAGTGTTAACACAGAAGACGGATCAATCTGGAAACTTGTCAAAACTTTTAAAAGTAAAAAACAAAAAATTCCGGCCCTTAAAGGCCCTGCTAGTATTGCAATAACTGATAAAGGAAAAGCAAATTGCCTGGCGGCTAGCCTTGAGAAACAATTTCAACTTAATGAACTGAGCAATTTCACCACAGAACATAATGTAAATGATACAGTCAAAAGCTTTCTCGACTCATTGCCACAAAAATTTATTGATATTCCCCCTCCCTCAACTGATGAATTAAAGGATCATATTAAAAAACTTAATATCAAAAAAGCCCCTGGCCTTGACAGTATTAACAACAAAATGTTAAAAACACTTCCCGACAATTACCTAAAATTTTTAATTAATATAATTCATAGCATTCTCAAATTAGCATATTTTCCCATGTCATGGAAAACAGCTGCAGTTATCCCCATATTAAAACCAGGAAAATACCCAACTGATCCCTGCAGTTATAGACCCATATCCCTACTCTCCTCTGTCAGCAAAATTGCTGAACAGATGATTCTCAATAGATTAAATAATTACCTAGAAGAACATAATATACTAACACCTGAACAATTTGGATTTCGCCGTAACCTATCTACAACCCACCAATTAATTAGAGCAGTAGAATTCATTGAGGAAGGTTTTGAAAATAAACAAAAAATTGCAGCGGTTTTCCTTGGCATTCAGAAAGCTTTTGACAGAGTTTGGCAAGATGATCTTATATACAAGCTAATTAATTACAACATACCCCCACACCTTATCAAAATTATAATTTCTTACCTCAGTTACAGATCCTTTAAAATCAAGATAAACAATGAATTTTCTGACGTAAAACCTATTCTTGCAGGTGTACCTCAAGGATCTAAACTAGGGCCAATTTTATTTTCCTTGTTTATTAATGATATCCCCAAGCAATTTAACACTATGTTGTGCATGTACGCTGATGACACTGCAATACTAGCTAGAAAAAAAAATCAAAATTTCATTGCCATAGCTTTAAACCGACATATTAAATCTCTTGAGGACTGGTTCGTCGAATGGAAAATTGAAATAAATGCTAGTAAAACTGAAGCTATAGTTTTTAATAAAAATAACTGTAAAAAGAATTTCTCCCCAGTTAAAATTAAAAATCAAACTGTCCCGTGGTCTAAGGAATGCAAATATTTAGGCGTTATTCTAGATAGTAAATTAACTTGGAAACCCCACTTTATTTACACAGCTAAAAAGTTTCGAGACCTAACTCGTAAATTTTATCCCTTAATTTCTCGAAACTCCAAAATGAGTAGACAAAATAAAATGCTTATTTACTCTGCCTACTTGCGTCCAGTATTAACTTATGCCTGCCCTGTGTGGGGATATGCTGCCAAGACTAATCTTAGACTTATTGAACGCCAGCAAAATAACTTAACTAGAAATTTCTGCAATATGAAATACTACATGCCCAATACAAATATGTACTTATGCCTAGACTATCCCCCTCTTAAAAAATTCATTAAAAATTTAGCCACTAACTTCTTTAAAAACATGGATAAGAATGAAAATGAAGCAATAGCCTAAAATCCCTAAATATAAACCATCTACAAACTCTAGAAGACCCCGTAATATACTACTTTAATTTATCTCAGCCCTTTAGTTTTTCTTCCTAATTTTTATTTTTTCAAACTCAAATTAAACAGTATCTCAATAGCCAATTCTAGCTCACAAGCAGTAAAAACTTACTAAGCCCAACGGCAGCGTACCCTCCCTCCCTACCCTCACCCTAATATCAGACAATCACAATGAGTCCTGACACTCGTCATCTCCAAATTTCGTCGAAGACGGCCACGGCAAAGTATAGACAGCAAAGCACTGTGAAGTCTCTCCTTACTGGGGATAAGCCCCTGCCGGGGCTAGGCGCCCCGTCAACCCAACCATCAAGCTGCGAGGAAGTTGGTGTATCGTCAGAAGTATGTGTGAGAGTGGTCGGAGTCGCCGACGAGTAAAAAGATTTGGAGAGGATTAGACAGTAAGCAAGCAAGCTGCTGAACTAGCAATTGATTAGCGGTATTTGTAGAAGAAAATTTTTGTAACAGTATTTACAAATTTATGGGACACCCGGTAGATGTTTACATTAAATTTTCTTTGAAATGGAAACTTTTTAGTTCTCAGGAATTTTGTTTTTTAAAAAAGGAAGCTAATTAATAGTAAAAGATTTACATGTACGAAATAAAAATTGCCGTAAACAAAAAAATTTGATTAGTAACATAATGAGATTATTCATTAATTTTTTTAAGCTTTATATAAATATTGGATTCAAAATATTTTACTAGAAATGTTTGTTTAAAAAAATATAGCAAATGAGCTGTACTTGTATAAAGAAATAACACATTTTATTTAATAAACATGAATGAATTAAGAAATTATAAAATATGAACCAGATGAAGACACATATTAGTAAACATTTATTTATTTCAACATAATAGCAAAGAAAAAAAATACAATTATGCAGAGCTCGTACATATACAAAATAGAAATACTATTATACTCTGTTTCACCCTAACTTGGCAGTAGTGTATATTCTAGGCATGCCGAATCGCAGTTGTTGTCAGGGGAACTGGGTTATTTTAAAGTACAAAGTTACTAGAAATGCAGATCACTGGCGAAACTTCATCTCGCAAATTTTTCGCCAAATAGTAAATATTTATTTACTTTATTATATTATCATTTTATCAGCGAACTAATTTTTTCCTTATTTTCATTATTTTTTCAATAATATTGATACATTATTTTAATAAATCATTAAAATTATTTCATTTCGTTTCATCGTTTCTCAAAAGAAAACCCTAAATCTTTCAATATTCTGTAAAGCATAGTTCGGCTATTGTTTTTAGAAAAGATATCTGTAGCATCGTTCACATCTTTTAAAACTTTATCTAATGTTGAGATCTCATTTTTACGAAAAAAATGCATGGATTTTTTGCCAAATACAGGATAGTGTAAAATCATCATATTTTACAAGACCTGAATGTTTACCTAATGAGCCTGGTCGCTTCTTTCCTGGGGTACTTAAAGGACTGAATGCTTTATTTCTTTTTTCAAAAGGAAAACTGTTCATTGCGAAACACCTGTAAGATGCGAAACTTTATCGACGATTTGATTGATGGAATCTTGAGGGTTTTCTCGGAGACGAGAATAAACCTTTAATATGTTTCTGCATGTTGCACTTTTCGTTGGTTTCACTCGTCTTGAAGGTGTGCACAGTGTAGTCGGTGATAACACTTTTTCTTTTTCAGACATTTTAGAAATGAATAGAAATGACGAATCGAATAAATATTCAACAATCAAAACTAGTAACTACTAATGATTAATAGTATCAAAAATATCAGCTGGTAAAAAAGAGAGAATAAAAAAGTACGAAAGATGATAATGGTTGCGAACTGAATGAAGCTGAGTTGGCGGAGACGTAAAAGAAAAGCGCGCCAAATATTTGACCTTGAAGACCGGTTCTAGCCAAAGTGGAATTCATTATGTCAATCTTTTAGTTTTATTCGTTCGCTTTATTTACAAAATACTTAACAGACAAGCACTTCTAACTTGAGAATAATTTTGAATACAAACTGATAAAAAAAGAATTTCTGTAATTTATGATATTTTTTGACAAATTTCTGCGCATTTTAACTATTTTAAAGTCGGAATTGAAGGGGAACTCTTTCCCAACGCGGAGTGTCACATTTTCTGCCTTTTACAATACTGCCAAGTTAGGGTGAAACAGAGTATAACATGTGATTAATAAACAATTATTTTTATTTACTATATAAAAAATACAATTATTTAGAATACATATATGCAAAATAGAAATATATCAGTAAACATTTATTTATTATAACATAATAGCAAGAAAAAAATACAATTATTCAGAACTCATACGTATACAAAATAGAAATATTATTAAAATGTGATTAATAAACAATTATTTTTACTGTGTGTCCATGACAAGAACACTTCCAGACAATCGTGTATGTTTACGGCGGGCGTTATAGAAACAGGTTAATAGAAGGAAGAGTTCATTTCGCAGAGGTAGAAATTCATTCAAGTTTCTTACGTTGGCACGTTTAGCACCAAATTGGCGATATTTGATATTATTGCATTTAAATCTTGAAAGCAAATTTTAAAAAAAATTCACTAAGCTGAAAATCATTTGCATACTCGAAATATAAAATATCTGATATTTCTGTCATATGTATACAAGGAACAAAACAAATCAAATAGAAAAACTGAATATTTATTTGTATGTCTAACGATTGCACAAGAAGAAAAAAAAAATTAAGAAGTAAAATCATGCATGAAAAAACATTAATCGTCTTTATTTCATTTGTTTTAAATTTATATCAGTTATTAATATCAAATTCTCCGTAGCAAATGCGAGGTAATCTGTCTAATTTAACAAAAACTATAACATATATTTCATAATTTTTATAAAAGGTTGCTTTTATTCTGTTATAAAGTAAAATGTTCATTGTTAAATATGCTTGAAACCTTTCCAAATTTATATTTATTTATTTTTCTGATGTATATACTATTTCCCGAAACACAAAATGAACGATTACCATACTATCAATTTTCAGATTTTAAAAAATCAAACTTTGAGTTGTAACTTATTTTCAATATGCACAAGCTTTTTGCAGCATAATTAATTTTGCAAAGTTTATATGTAAAAGTATTCTGAATTTGAAGATAATTCAAGTGTTCATTCATGTACGTGCCAGATATCCCGAACTTAACGGAACCCAACTAAATAAGCTAAACATTGTTTTACATTATTCTACGAAAAAAGCTGTAAAATTTTGTTTTTATATTCCAGATTACCATTTATTCATTTCCCCCGGCTTGAAAAAGAAATACAATTATTTCAAAGAAAAAATTTTCTCACGAACTATCAATTTAAATAATGGAGTGATAAATGAGCTTTTCCTTTCAATGTATATCAGTAGTCATGAGCTCGAAGCAATAAAGGATCCAAATTCCTGCATGCATTTTATCATTTCGGGTTGAAAATTCTTCACTCCCAATGTTCTTCACATTTCTATTCAAAGCCCATCAATGCCGTTTGAGAATACTTATCTGCTACCGTTTTATTATCACAATCAGCGCACCTGAGTAGAAAGGAATCCCGTTAAATACTTTAATCCTTCTAACTCACATTAACGTGCATCAATTTTTAGATTCTTGGAATCATAGTTAAGAAGGAAAGCTATTGAATCAACAGGGAGGCGAGAAAACAAGCCTGGATAAATGACTATTTTTCTTTATTTTATTGAGAAAAAAAATAATGCGCTACCTATGATATAATATTTTCTTCATACCATTATATATTGAATAATATTTCGGAATACAAAATGAATAGAATGACTTCTTAACAATTGCATATACTCATTCAATTCCAGAAAAGAAATGAAATCGTTTGAATCTCTAAATATTTTCATATAGCAGAATAGAATCACTATTTTTAATTTCAAAGTATTTCTTTTTTCTTTAAAAACTATAAATACAATTTCTCATAATTATTATTTAACACTAAAAGCAAAAGGTTAAAACAACGGGTTTTTTTTTCTTTCTCGTTTTTTTATTTTGCCAGTGATTGTGATAGGAGATAACTGAATTATACCTGTAGATTTAAGGAAATTATTCAATAATTTCGATGCTAATAAAATACTGAATTATAAAGTATACTTCTTTAAAAAATAATGAAATTCAAAGTTCCCTGCAAGAACTTTTTTTTAATAAATTTTCAATACACTTTTCAAATAAAGAATTCAAAATCAATAATCAATTAATTTTACTAATACAAACAGCTGAGTATAATTTGCTTTAAAAGTTTCAATTGTTTATTTTTTTTATAAATATGATCTGAAATAGATTTCTATATTTTCCATTTCCATATTTTACGTGCTTGTGATTTTAAAGTCTCTCCTTTCTTAAATCGAAAAGGCATTTTAAAGGATGTCTAAATTTAAGAGAAAAAATGTTAAATAATGAAATGCAGTTTATGTTAACCAAAAAAGAGATTAATAAAATATAAAAGAAGTAAGCTTAGCAAATATAAAAATACGTGCAACTGCGACTAAAGCGAGAAGACGAATGAGCAACAGGTTTTCTTTTATCGCTTCACATTGACACCAAGAAAAAGAATACCCCCCCCCCCCTCCAGACTTCTGTCCGATTCCACCCATTCAAAATGGATCTTCCCTACCGAAACCTGTTTCTATAACGCCCGCCGTAAACATAGACGATTGTCTGGCAGTGTTCCTGTCGTGGACAGACAGTATGTACTATATAAAAAAGGTTCATTACTATATAAAATAGGTACTATATAAAAAAAAGGTTCATTAAAGGTATTATATAAAAAAGGCATTCAGGTTTACACTTCAGCAGATGATTTGCTCAAGAAAAAATTCAAAGAAAAATTTACATTTATCAGTAAATACTTCTTTTGAATTTTTGATGATAGATTCAATAATATTAATTTTGACATTCAATGAACTTGATAATCTATCACAGGGATCCTTTTCATAACCATCAAGAATATCAAATATTTGATTTATATAATTAACTTTAATTGGTAATGGGAATTGCACGTGTTTCAAAATCCTTTCTCCCATAAATGATGCATTTAAAAATAGATCATTGTTAATATTTACAGCATATGTTATGGTAGGAATGCCATCATTAACAGATAGGTGGATGAATAACATATTTTCATTCTTTTCAATAATAGTCCAAAAGGAAGAAAAGGTATGGTCTTTAATACATTTTTTTAATTCATTAAAATTAGTAAATGCAGTCTTGCTGTCATAGTTCTGTTTGGAATTTAAGCTTTCAATTAAGGAACGTTCAATTTGGACTTATTCTAATCGTTGCCTCTTTTTTGAAGGACTCTCTCGAATTGAGGATGTTGATGATGTCAGATATGTTGGACAGCCAGGAAAAATACTTGGCACATCATTTTCTTTCAGCCTGGGCTTCTTCAGAGGAGTAGATAATGTTTCCCCAGTACTTTCATTGTAGAAAGTAGTTCTGTAAAGCACTTCACCATCTTTAAAATGTCTTTAACATACCTGAAAGAAAAAGAGAGAGAAAAAAAATCGCTATCATGTAGAATAACTTTTTATATTTATAAACCTACAAATCAAGAATAAATTTTTTTTAAGTTCTAAAAATGTTTTAAATTACTGCTTAAAAATCAGTTATTTTCATGCTTTATTTTTTTAAAAAAAATGAATCTGAGTGGCCTATATTTTACGTTAACAAAAGGAATGAACTAAAATTAGTGCATCTTAAATAAATTTTAATTAAATCAGAATGACATTAAATATTTTTACAAAAATTAAGACTGTAACACAAATTATAATATTTTACATCTAAAATAATTGAAACTATTTCAAAATATTAAAATGTATTAATTATCAATGCTAATTTTTGCTAACCTTAGAATTTTTTGTAATGGTAAAAATTTTTCTTGGAATTGCATGCAGCCATTTCTCTTTTTAAATCCTCATCAGTGGGATATCCAAAAACAGCGACTTTACTTTTTTCATCATAATTTCCACGGCAAGCTAGAACTAAGCATTTATATGTCATCTTTTTTTTTTTTTTTTCTTAAGAAAAGGTAAAATTTATTTATCAAAAAATAAATAATTTAATTAAAATAAAAGTTCGAATGAAGTAATATAAATCTCTTTGTTTATCGATATTCAAAGTGATATTAATCTACATTGTAACTTTAAAAATAAAACTCACTGTCATGATTAAAAATACTTAAGAGATAATGGATGCAACTTTATAAATTTTATGTAACTAAATAGTAAATAAAAGATAAGCTTGAGAATAATTGATGTAAAAATTTAATAAAGAGTTTATTTAAACAGAATTTTTATATCAAAATTATGAATAAGAATCGAATAAGTAAGAACCCTGACAGGACTATCATAGATAAACAAATGATAGTCTAAAAATCGATTCGATTTTTGACATAAAGAAATAGAGAATTTGCATAAATAGATTACAGTTATTTATTCTTATTTCATTAAGTTCATTCTTAATCAACGCTACATCATTGCTTAACAGTAACAGATTCAATAACACTTTAAGTTTATATTTAGGATTATAAAAGAAATGCACTTACCTTCAATAATTTGTATCTTAAACTTGCTTTTGCATCTCATCTATTTCAATATAACACCATCTTGGATGAAGAAATAAATATAAAAATAGAAAAAAATGAAGGCTTATAAACGCCAGCCCGTCGTTCACTTCGCGCAGAAAACGTGCAGAGTGACGATTGTTAACCGGCTTTTCGATCGACTAGCAGTGGTGACTCATGCAGGAGCGAATGGGAGAGCCAGTAGGCCTTGTCTCTCGGAGGTAACGCTACAGTTGCGATGATAATGTCTTTAAAAAATTCCAAATCATCTTTAGCCGCTTGGCTATTTTCTATAATTTGTTTAAGCTGCACAAGATTATTTTTTTTTTCGGAACTACCTAACCTATTGCTTCAGCGACAATAATTAAATCTTTCTGTTTTGTATTTTTAAACATTTTGAATATCCCTTTATTTTTCCTAATAACATATGCTAATATAATAACGATAATAATAATAATAATAATATTTCTTCAAAACAGAAATTTCTAAAATAAACACATTCAAACAGTTTCTTTTTCTTGAAAAAGTCATTCTCAAATATACAAATCTTAAAATAAATGCTTGCAAGATTCTTTATTCAAAATGATATAGAAAATTCTCCTACCTGTTCTTCTTCAATTATATCCGTTGAGATAATATTCTGCAGGAATTTCACAACTTGCCGGCCACTGCCGAACTGAAAGATTTACTTGAACAATTTTGCCGGCCACTGCCAAACCGAAGATTTTCTTGAAAAATTTGTACACCACTGCCGAACCGAAGATTTTCTTAAAAAATTTTGTCGGCCACTGACGATCCGAAGATAATTTTTTCGAAAACTAATGGTGAAATTTCCGGATTCTTACCGGATCGAAGATTATTTTCCTATTTCCGAGGTCATTGCATCCAGGACCGAGCCCCCACATGTAGAGACATGTTAACTCTGACTTGAAAAACAGGCATCTACTAATCGGATTATATGCCAAATCAAATATCTCTCACAGGCCCTAGGGGAAAGCCCGGTTGAGATTAATGCTTAGAGATGGCTCATATTACAAGAATCACACACTAATTTAACATAAACGAATTTAATGAACTAGACAAACGGCTGGGCCGTTTTACATCGATGAACGCTATTACAGTACTGAATACAGTTTTAATGGCAGGAATCAGATAGCTTCTTATTGGCTGTTGAGTGATGACGCGAGTGCCGCCAGGATGACGCTCCGTATACCCCCCCCCCCCCACATATATATATATATATATATATATATATATATATATATATATATATATATATATATATATATATATATATATATATATGTAGAGGTATGTTAACTCTAGCTCGAAAAACATGCCTCTACTAATCGGATTATATATCAAATTAAATATCTCTCACGGGCCCTAGGGGAAAGCCCGGTTGAGATTAATGCGTAGAGATGGCTCATATTAAGAGAATCACATACTAATTTAACATAAACAAATTTAATGAACTGGACGAACGGCTGGGCCGCTTTACATCGAGGGACGCTAGTACAGTACCGAACACAGTTCTTAGAGCGGGAATCAGATAGCTTCTTATTGGCTGTTGAGAGACGACGCGAGCGCCGTTAGGATGACACTCCGTACCGCGAACGCCGCTGGGATGACGCTCCGTACCGCTAACGCCGCTAGGGGGACGCTCCGTACACTACATATATATATATATATATATATATATATATATATATATATATATATTGGTTCTTAATTAAAAAATAACGAATGGATTGTAAGTTTGTGGGGATGGAATCTATGACAGAAAGAGGAATGGAGCGCTGTAGACAATAATCGCCGATTAAAAAAGAACATTCATTTTCTCAATACAATGTATTTCATTAACGTAACGAACATATACATTGATCTCTTAAAAGTTAAACGTAAAGTGAAAAAAAGTAATATATTTTTTTTATCCTAAAGTTTAAAAATGAAATAAAGAATCAATATTCATTTCGAAGAGCAATTGATTGTGCGATATTTTTTGTCAATCCGTCTTTAGCCAACACAAATAAGCTCGATGGTTTGCCCACGCGAGAACATGTCACGTATAATTGTTCGTGTGAAAAACATGGTGTGCCCAAATTTCAGCCGCAATCATACATCGTTTGGCCTTGCGACTAATTTATTGTCATTGCGAATGCCAATCTAATAGGAAATTGAACGCATTTGAATTCCATTGGCACGTCTGTGAGAATCATTTTAATTCTTGGCAGCAGAACATTTTCGGCTCGGAATTTGCCATTCAAAATAGTGGCTTCGATAATGTTTTTCATCAATTTTTTAAAGACCGATCGCGTGCCATTGCACAGCCGTGTGGGTTCAAATTCCGAAGTAAAATAACCGGAAATTCCACTTTCAGTCATAAAAGGTGTGGTGGCATGCCTGCCAAATTCAGTGAGTTCAGAAACCCTGTTGGATAATTTACAGCTTCGTTAGCATTACAAACTGTGTCGATCGATTTGTATGATACCAAGTCGCCTGGCAAAGACTGCTGTACCTTGAATTTTAAATAGTCAACGTCCACATTTTTTGCTGCCAAAATGATTCTTTCTGCCAGTCATGCTTGATTTATGTATTGTGTGCGTACATCGGGAAATATGCGGTCAATGAGAGCAGTTTGCGAATTAACGACAGTGCGGAAATTAGTGGGCAATTTTAAGCATCTAGTATTTTCATAGACAGCAACTTTTCCATCGCCGATATCTAACAATTGGTCCGAGAATGTGTCAGCAGATGGATCTTGTAGCATTTGGACGCGCATGTTTATTTTTAGCTGGACTTTTTCAACATTTTCGAAATTTTTCATCATGGCCACAGTGGCGATGATTTCAAGCAAGCGTTGGTCTCATCAGTGTACGTTGAACGTGGATAGGGACACCCTAATTACCTAGCGTTATGAAATATACTTTACGACCTATTCTCATACTTACCAAATACACATAAAAAATTTCTTAAAAATCGGTCGAGCCGTTTCGAAGGAGTACGAACACAAACAACGTGACACGAGATTTTTATACATTAGATTAAAACTAATTATTTTGATACCATACACATCATGTTAAAGTGCTCTAATACATTTTTAAAGCATGCATAAAAAAATTACAACTAACAAATATATTTTTGAAGCATGAAATTAATAAAATACATATAAATTAACTTGGAAGAGGTACATTCTTTTCAACACAATGTGTCAAACTATGCTTTTTTAGATGTCTTTTATAGGTAACTCAGAGAAAATTCCATATACATGTTCTTTTAGGGCAGGTGGTAATGCTCGCTTAACTGGTCTTCCACCAACTTGACTTTTCCTTCCACAATAGATTGATTTTGTTCTTCAATTGTTGTAGGTTGGACAGGTATTTGATTGCCTCTCCTTCTATTGCACTTCAAAACTCTGCTTGAGTAGTTAAGATTTCTAAAAGGAGGGAATAAATAAAAGAAGAAATTTAAGTACATTTCTTCCAACTTTCATCATACAACTGAAGAGTTTAGTGGAAGAAAGTCCTACATGACATTTTAATGAATTAAAGAAATTTAGCTTTAGAATGTATAAAAATACAAGAAAGCCACTTACAAAACCTCTTTTCATATTGAAACTATCTTATTAAATTGTCTATAGAATAGATCCTACCATATTATAAAAGATGAATATATAAGTTTTCAAACTGCCATTTGATACTTTCTTCCACTAAACTCTTTAAGTGTGGTGTAAAAAATGATAAGTTGTTAGTGTTAATCCGTAACATATAGCATTAACTATACTTTAGAGAACATTAAAATAAAATTAATAGAAACCCAATAAGTTTAGCAAAAATTTTAACAATATATTTTTAGATTCTTGTACTGAATGTATATCGTAGTAAATTTATCACTCTTTCAGTTTCAATTTTTACAGCTATAAAAATTAAAAGAAAAGCATCAAACAATTAAGAAATCTAAAGGTAAACAGACTTCAAAACTAGATTTTTTAAAGTTTAGTCTTTAAAAATAATAAAAAAAAAATTACTTTGCTACAATATAATATAAACATTAAATTGTCACACAATAAATCTTATTTTCTATCTTGCCAATTTTTTAATGTAAACTTAACAAGCCTACAAAAATAAGTTTAAAAAAGTACCTTCCTAAGTTATGCAAGGCAGACATCAATCCAGTTTCTGTTTTTCCAAACTTGTTTACATTCTTAACAATTTTTCATTGCTGGCTTAAAAACATCGGAATTATTTTTGTTCCCTGATTTAATACAATTATTTATATCATCACATTTTTGTAAGTAATCATCATTATCTGCTTCACTAATTTTACTCCATGTTTTCGTTATAGTTTATTTCCCCTTAGCCAACAGCATTCACTTAGTAGCAGCAAATATCGTTTGTCTCACTGGTGGAGGAGTATTGTGGTGTAGCTTCATAAGGAAATTAACAACTACCGTATACGATTGATCGCTTTTGTCTAGTGGTTATGTTACGCGGCTACGAACCTTAACGTTGCGAGTTCGGTCCTTCGCAACTCAACCACGACCGTTTCATTTGGCTTTTTTCTTTCTTAAAGAAAAGTAAAATAAGGAAGGAAAGATTTATTTTTATTTATTTATTATTATTATTTTGTGAACAAGACTACAATGTGGAAAATTTACTGTCAGAATAGCACTGCTTATGAATCTATACGTAGTATAAAATGAAGTCTCCAGAAAGCGTCGTATGTTTGAAAGAGAAAAACTCGAGAAATACTTAACTTATATTGGAGATATTTGTACCATTTTGTAGGGCATTTATTGGGAAAGGTTTTAGTTTATTAAAATCATATCAAAATAAAAAACGAGTTTTATAATTACGATTTTAATTATTTTTTATTACGATCCGCACATGCGTAAAACAGAGGTATCTGTGCTTTGCATTTATCCGCACATGTACGAAAACCTCAAACTGCGCATGCGCAAATAGCAAGAACTGTGGTATGCATATGCGATACATTTCTTTGTTTACGCTTGATTTTAAACAGCGATTCAAAACTCAATGTGCCCCCTCCCCCGAAAAAAACAACAACGGAAAACCAATCTTGGACGGAGCACATTAAATGCCAAAATGCTTCTTTGATATTGCGTGACATGCCCATGTCATATCGGGTGGAGGCTAGACTTAAGTATAAAGTTAATTTTTCCTCTTGGATGTTATGTCATAGGCAACGTTGTGCGGGTACTGCTAGTTCTTTCTAAGTGAAGAGTCCTGAGCTGATTAGGGGCGACGAATATTTTACGAGCGGTTATTACCAATATAATAAAGTCACAAATACTAGTGATCAATACTTTTCAAAGAGGGGCGTGATTCAAATCCTTGATACGTCCTTACTGGTGATATTTCGATTACAGGTTTTGGATCACGATAGAAAGTAACAATCGATACGATATCACTGAAATTTATCGGAGCGGTGACTTCACTGGAAAGTGACAATCGATACGATCTGTCCAATGGAGGCTCTTGAACAAAATAGAAACGGAGAAATCTGTGAATGGATTGAAAAGTGAATGAACCGGTTATTGGAATTATCATATTATTGAATTGCATATTACTGAAATTTATCGGAGCGGTGACTTCACTGGAAAGTGTGAAGTCGCTGCTCCATTTCGTGAGAGTAACCTTGACTTTCCGATATTCGTATTTGATGATGCACTATTCCATACAAATCCTTTTTAATTGCTTGTGACTTGACTTTGCATATATTCCATTTACTGCTGGCGCCATCAATTGGTAAAATATAGAACTAAAGTAAACAATTTAAAGAAATGACATGTATATTTAATTCAAATTTTTTAGAAAATGGTTTACTCCAATAAAGAAATTAAATAAATAGGTTTGAAAAATAATCAAATTTAAGAAGTAAGCTGAAATAGATAAAATAATCCAATCACACGTTACTTAAATTAGTAAATTAAGTATTAATTGCAATTAATATTTATATTTAATAATAAGTAATAATTTTTAATTAATAATATGATTGAAATAACAGATATTTGGAACAAATATTTAAAAATAACAATAGCAAAATTATTTGTTATTCAAAAAATCGTGGATTATGCATCTCTAGAGCTGATTGCTTCCAATGTCTGTGCAGAGAACCGCTGCTGCCCAGCTTTTATCCTGTCAGTCAATATTTACAGATTTCGTAATTGGTTGGACGCTCAATTTTCTTCATTATTTAATCCTAATGCCGGGTTTACACTCGACTTGTTATAAGACGGCCAGTAGGCAGAGCATGCGTAGAAAGGGACTGATTTTTATTTGCCACAATTTCATAAGATATTTCCGGTATTCAATTCTTGACTATGAATTGCCGTTTCGGCGTCTCTGAAATTTTCTTTTTCACTGCGTATCGTTTAAAATGATGGATATTTACACAAAGAAACATGGTACAATAAAAAAAAATTAGGTCAATATACCTAAATTTGAAAAACTATAGAAAAAAATGGCAAATAATATGAGAAAAAAAACAACACCCTCGCAGCAGAAAGAACAAAGATAAAAAAAAATGTCGAAATAAATCTATAATAAGTGTTTAATTTTTTCATGCCCCCCCCCCTCCAAAAAAAACCCAACCTTCCCCGCCAAATTCTACAAACGTATGCTCAGAAAGAAATAAAAGTGCAATATAGCGGCATGTTGTTGTCTTACCATGAACCGAACTGCATATTTTCAGCCTTTAAACGCATGCGCTACCTGGCCATTTTATAACTGGTATAATCCCGGCATATCTGTTGAATGACACCTTGATTGCAAATAGCTTAGGATTATGTTAAAAAAGTATCGGGAGTTCGTGCATGTAATCATCTTCATGCCCCAGCAAAATTTAAAACAGTAGTAACAAACGGATCTTAAGTAAAAAGTAATCGTCGTGTACTACTACTACTAGTAATAATGAATAAAATGCAAAACCATAAAAAAATTTCGATTTTTTTAGTTAATTCACTTATTTGAGCTAATTGAAGCCCCTGTTCCTTGGCATAATCAATAAAACTTCTTTACATTGAAGCAGGTTGATTATTGATGGTTGTAATAGGGAATGATATTAGGGAGCATTTAAAAAACAAAACGAGATTAATGAATGGATAAGGGAATTTAAAATGTTAGGAAATGGTGATTAAAGTAAATGTTGACAAATATGCTTATCAGAATACAAATATGCTTACCCTGCAATGTAAAATATTCATTGCAGGATAAACATTTTCTAACCATCTATTCCTATTTAATATAAGGATAATCTTTAAATAAGCATCATGATTGCTACGTCATTGCTGTCGGACAAAATTCATATCAATTTAATTTGGTTTTATTGCATTTCGAATTTTAACCCAGAGTGTTTTAGAACCATGTCGTTAATTCATAAATGAGTGTTTTAAAATGAGCCTCAAGATCAAAAAAACATTTTACATTCATCTGTAAAAAAATAAATAATTATGTATTTTTTATTTACTGTCTTTTTTTAAAGAATAATATGAAATATTACATTAACTTGTTTTATCCTTCATCTGATAATATTCGAAAAAGTTTTGGAAAAACTTTTATTTTGTTGGCAATAGATCATTACAAATCAAATACCAAAACAAAACTTCGATATACGATGGCTACTGGAGTTCGTCTAGTTGCAAATGGTGTCCTTTGTAAAGGTGAATTATTATATTTAATTAATTTTATATTTGTAAACAGAATATTCGAAAATGGTATTTTAATTTTTCTCTATTAACATATATGTTTATATTATGCATGGATCTGATGACATTGTCTGCTTTTAATGAGGACAATTACATAACTCTCTCATAATTGTTCGATGCAAATAATTTTCCTTTTAAACAAAAGTTATTCTTTTATTCAACTAATTTCTGAAGATTCCAAACTTAAACTATTTTTTTTCGTATTTCCTAATATTTTTTATCTGATCTTTATATCGATTATGCATAAAAGTAATAACAGAATAGCTCTACAAAACAGTGTAATATTAGATATAAATAATTCTCTGTGCTTATTTGGGTTTGGATGTTTTATTTATATATTTTTGAATAGGGCATTGGGGTTAAAAGAACTAAAAACCTTAATATAAGAGGTCTTCTATCTAAGAAAATATAATTTGTGACATAATTATTAGAGAATTTAGTGTTGGAAGATCTGAGGGATAAAAGTAAATGATTAGATTTTGTTTAGGGAAAACTATAGGATTTTCCTTAAAGAGCATAGTATCAAAATATTTAGTTTTAATAGTTTGGACTTGAATGCATTGTTCTAAAATTATTTATTTTAAGTATGGTTAATTGTTCTAAGCACTTATCCTGATGATTAAACATTCTTACAATTGATGTTTCTATTAATTTTTTACCCCCCCTTAAAATAACTGACATATATATATATATAATATTAATATGGATATAAAAGATTTTTTTTTTCAAATTCATTGTCATAAAATTTAGGTGTTAATGTTATTTTTTATTATCTCTTCAAGCTTTATTATAATAAGTTATTTTTATTATTCTATTCATTTGGAAATTAATGTACTTAAAATATAATACTTGTAATAAAATTATAAAAGGTAAAGTCATTTAACATCTTCAAGGGCACCACCATGTAAATGTATTTATAATTTTTTTCTAATGGAAGTGATGACCAATTTATATTGGAAAAAAATTCTGAAAAGTATGTTTTACTTTTTTGGGTATAATATGATCAAACAAGAAATATATATATATATATATATATATATATATTGCATCCATAATTATATAATGTATATTGCTTTAATGTTTAAAATGATTTTAATATGTCAACAATTTAGGAAATTGGACAATTTTATTTCAAATGAATTTCATAATTTCTAAGTGAGATTTGAATTAATTACAAATAATAAATTTGTATTGAAATTTCAGGGCATTTTAATACAAGTCCATTAAGTGCTTTGGTTAGATGGAATTCTACATCAACTGAATCACCTACAAAGGTATAGAAATATTATGTAGTGAAGAAATATTCTGACTTGATTTATTTTTTACTTTATTGATTATTGTTTTATGTGAAATGTTATAGTCAATTGTTTTTACTTTTCTTTTTTAGATATTTTCAATTGTTAAATTATGACTACAAATGAGGTTGCATAATAAAATTTTAGAATTATAAAAATTTTAAAATTATGATTTTTTATATAATTTTTTAATATTAATAATGGTTATTATTAATTATAAAGTAATCAAGTGAAAGATTTTACTTAAAAATTTATGAATTCTATGCATTAATTTTCTTTTCATTTATTAAAAAGTATTTAAATTTTATTTTATCTTCTAAAGACATATGCTTTAGATTGTAAAAACATTTTTCAGCTGTAAATGGGCAGTGAAAAAGTTTTAATCAAAAAGTTTTAGCAACAATTTTCTGAGGTCCTGATTTATCATGAAGTATTTAACATATTCACAGGTTGCTTATATGGCCGTATAAATGAAAATTATACCCAGCAATAAAAAAAAATTACATTTTTTTTTTTTTTTTTTTTTTTTTTAGTTTCATATTTACTAAGATATTAGTCTATGATAATTTGAAAGAAAAACCACTTCAACCTGGAAAATAAAAATATGACATTGCTAGTTTAAAACTGTCTGTGAACTGTGTTAAGAGATATTAACAATAAAATGTATTAAAGAAAGAATGAATTGACTGAAAAATTATGATTGTAATAATTATAAAAATATTTCTAATTCTATATGCTTTTATGTTATTCAGACTAAATTTGGGCCTTTGAAAGATCAAGATAGAATTTTCACCAACTTATATGGTAGACATGACTGGAAACTCAAAGGAGCTCTTTCGAGGGTAATTTATTCCTTTCAATTTTAAATGCTTTCAGTTTATCACTTACATTTTAAAAGTTATTTCATAATCCTTTTTTTTTTTTTTCATTAGGGAGATTGGTATAAAACAAAAGAAATCCTTATCAAAGGAGTGGATTGGATCCTGAAGGAAATAAAGGATTCAGGTTTACGTGGAAGAGGAGGTGCAGGTTTCCCCACTGGAATGAAATGGGGATTTATGAATAAACCAAGTGATGGAAGGTGATGCATTTCTATCCATTTATTAGATCCCCCCCCCCATCAAAATTGGAATGTCATAGTTCAGTTTGCTGTTAAAATTCAACAGTGCATGAAAAATGTAAGCAATTATAATAATTAAAAATGTGTCCCAAATGCATAATGATACTGAAATAGCTGATATGACCATGATTTTGACTATAACATAAACAGACTTTCAAAAAGTCTTGTTTTATTAAAAAGTGCTTAATTAATAATGATACAAAATGAGTATTACAGAATCAAAAGGAGAAATTAACCCTGATCCCCAAAGCAATTATTCTAGCTCCACTTTTTCTCATTTTTGGCAGTATCTGCATACCATTTCCTGTAACTGGTCTGTTTTTTCCTTTCTTTAAAAATACATATGATGGACTATTTGCAGCACGATCCATCTATGATTCTGAAGAGAAACCAGTTTCTATACTCTAAAGGAAACAGACAATACAATGACCTCTGATCTGAATGTAGTCATTACAGGGTGATAGTGCTAGGCCATAGTCTGCTTAATTAGAAATTCCTCTTAATTTTTTTAAAAAAAATATTATTTTCAAATTGTAAATTTTTTGTTTGTAGTTATTTTATTTCTATACATGGTGTATGTTTTTGTTGCTTTGCAATATGAGTAGTTGGTGTAATCAAATTCTTTGAATGTATTTTATGCATGTAATTCTTTTTACATAGCGTAAATGCTTTGTGCACTAGTCATAAAAATTGATTTTGAATATATTATAATTTGTTTTTATTAGTACTAATTGCAGAGAAAATTTATTTTAAAATTATATTTTCCTACTAAATTAAATTGTACCATATGAATTCATCAAAGATATTTTATTTGACTTTTACACAAACTGTACCATTTTCAATGATTTAATTACTTAACCTAATTTCCCTTCTTTAGCACTGGCTACTTAATACTTTTCACTGCTATATTATTTATTGATTTTGTCAATTTTTAGTTATGTATCTTATATATAGTAAAGTTTTCACATTTTCCTCATTAAAATGCTTTAAAATAAATATATTTTTTAAAATTATAACTTAAATATTGATAATTTAGCAATATTATTTTAGAAGTCTTGCATTATG
Organism: Argiope bruennichi; assembly: GCF_947563725.1. Classification (NCBI taxonomy): domain Eukaryota; kingdom Metazoa; phylum Arthropoda; class Arachnida; order Araneae; family Araneidae; genus Argiope; species Argiope bruennichi. Next base: position 135,652,448 of record NC_079156.1, on the reverse strand, counting down.
TTCATACTTTTACAATCACTTATTTACTGTCTCACATAGAAATAAGCTTAAAAAAATTATTTCATTAAAAAGTGAAAATGATGAAAATTTAAATAATGTAATATTTTGCTATGGAATTCAACAAAATTCATCAAAAGAATTATGCACTAAAAAGAAAAGTAAATCATATTGCTGATGAAGTAATAACACACATTTTTTGACAAATTATGTAGAAAAAAGGAAAGCATTGTTAGAAAAAAAAGCAGATTATAAAAAATTTCTATCTTTGCATCTGAAATTACGAATCAGTTAACTTAAAGTTAATTCAAAATTGAGAAAGCATGTTAACCTAAACATTTAAATCATTCTTTACCAGAAAGTTTTCATAAGAATATATTATATAAGAACAATTTTAATGTCATTACCATGATGAAAGGTATTTTTATCAACTATTTATCAGACCATATAGTGGTCTGCTATGTAGAGCATTAACACAAACATACGAATATATGTATGTTATTCTCTCTCTCTCTCTCTCTCTCTCTCTATATATATATATATATATATATATATACACAAATTATGTTATTATTAATAATATGTTCTGTAGTTGATGGCTGTAGCTGTCCAGTTTTTCATAGGAAAGTGTGTGCTAAAATTAAAGTACATGGCAGCTTGTTAGAGATATATGTTATTGGTCAATTTTACTCTTATGTTAACTGAATTCAATGCTTTTAGACCAAAGTATCTTGTTGTAAATGCTGATGAAGGTGAGCCAGGAACATGTAAAGACAGAGAAATCATGAGGCATGATCCACACAAACTTGTAGAAGGATGCTTGGTTGCTGGAAGGGCTATGGGTGCAAGAGCAGGTAAAAATTATTATTTCAAAATTATTTTAGTTTTATATTTTTTTGCAATGCCTGGGTAGTAGATTTTTATTTGTCTTAACTTCTGAAAACTCTTATGGTTCTTTTTTTTTGTGTGTATCAATGAATTTGTGTAAAAAATTGATGATTAAAAAATTAAAATTAGGATTAAATCTCTAATTCTAGAATTCTAGGTGTAATATAAATATACCAATTTAACGGTTTATGTAATTGCTGAAAATAAATTTTTAAAAAATCTATCTTAAATAATATATATATATATATATATTTCTTTTAAGTTTTAAAGATCACTGCATTTTATTAATTTTTAACAAGTGGATTATTTTGTTTTATTTCTGATTTATATTTTTCTTGCAAATTTCTTCATATCCATTATGTTGCCGATTATTTTTACTATAATATTTTAATTAAAAAGTATTAAAGTAAAAATACTGGTAAAATTTTAAGAAATAAATGTAATCTTTCAATGTAAATTTAATTATAGCCTATAACTTTTCAATATAAATTTAATTGTAACCTAATTTATACAAACAGTATTTTAATTTTTCCATGTTAGTTGTGACAAGTTTTTCATAAGATCTTTGAATGGTAATATATGCATTTCAAATTTGGTGAGTTACATACATATCATTCTATACCTTTGTCATTGCAGCATATATTTATATTCGTGGAGAGTTTTATAATGAAGCATCTAATCTGCAAGTAGCCATTAAAGAAGCCTATCAGGCTGGATTTCTTGGAAGAAATGCATGTGGATCTGGATATGATTTTGATGTATTTGTTCATAGAGGTGCTGGGGCTTATATCTGTGGTGAAGAAACAGTAAGTTGAATATGAAGTAAATATAATTTCTTACAAATTCAATACAAAAGCACTACAGATATGTTTTCAATGACTGGAAAAATTACTGAGTTGCAGAAAATACATAATCATGTCTTTAATGTTACTTATCATTACTTGCAAATATGATAGCAGTATATTTTCTATTCTCTGGATCTAATTGTATTGTTAGTTACTTAATGTGAAAAAAAAAGTTAGATTTTTGCCTTATTTATTCTTAAATTAATTTTAAAAGGTTGGATCAATTTTGAAATCAATGTTTCTATATATGCATGAAGCAATAGCTTTATAAAAATTAAGATTTCAGTAGAATAAAGTTTGCAGACTGTTAGTTTTGAATGTAATTATTTATTTTTATTAAGTTCATTACATCAGTTAAATGTATAATTAATTCTCTATATTAAAGTTATGATCTGCCTTCAAATTTTTTTTTTAATTGAATAAATTTGGGTAAGTGTATTCAACTATATTTTCAATATAGGCTTTAATTGAATCCTTGGAGGGCAAGCAGGGTAAACCTCGACTGAAACCACCATTCCCTGCTGATGTTGGCGTATTTGGTTGCCCAACCACTGTTGCCAATGTTGAAACTGTTGCTGTTGCACCAACTATTTGTAGGCGAGGAGGAGCTTGGTTTGCTTCATTTGGTAGACCCAGAAATTCTGGCACAAAGGTAATTTTATTTAATTAATCATGTAGATATCAGTTTGATGTTTACATAATTACAATTATCAATGTGATATCTGTTAACAGCTGAAATATTAACTAAAAACAAAATAATATCCTTATTTATATTATAACTTTTTTTTTAAAGAAATAAAATATTGTGAGTAAATGCTGAATTATTAAGAAGTCCCATTGGAGTTTTCAATTTCTAATGTCGATTTTAAACAATAATGCAGATGGAGGAATGTCTAGATTGTAATAGAAAATGCAATGATGTATTCACATATGGTGATGTATACATAGATATAAAAACATATTAGAATTCATTATCAAAATAGTTGTTTCATTTTGCATGGAGTTAAATAATATTTAACTTCTTATATGTTAATGTCTTGTTTCTACTGAAATTCAAAGTTGTCTAAAACTTTGAATCTAAGCAGAATCATCTTTTTTTTTTTTTTTTTCATTTAAAGAAATTGGGCTATTAAATATAAAAAATAAATGCAAGTGATAAGTTTTATATAATATATAAGCTTGAAAGTTAGAATACATTAATAATTTTAACTTTCAATATATATACATATATTTGTTCTGTGAAATTATTATTTTTTGTCATTGTATTTTAAAATATGTAATAAAGTCATTTTATTTCAGTTGTTTAACATTTCTGGGCATGTGAACAATCCTTGCACTGTTGAAGAGGAGATGTCCATTCCTTTGAAAGAATTGATTGAGAGGCATGCAGGGGGTGTTTTAGGAGGATGGGACAACTTACTGGGAGTTATTCCTGGAGGTTCATCTACTCCTGTTATTCCAAAGAAGTGAGTATTGCTATGTGTATGAAGATAAATATATGTATCATATTCCAGGAATGTATGTAATAAATTGCTTTCTTAAATACAGTTATAGTGAAACCACCATATACTGAAAATATCTATGTATTGAAAAAAATTCAAGAGTTTTGGATTTTCAATGCAGAAGCCATTTTTGGGTGTTAACATTTCTATATAAATGAACCAAGAATATTAACATAGAAATTATGCATATTTTTTGCAGTTAAAAAGAATGGAATACAAAAATAATTTAATGCAAAATTAAATTTTTTTCTCATTAAGGATGTTACAAATATGTATTAGCTTAACTCTTTGAAATATAATTTAAAATATAGAACTTTAATAATTTAAAATATAATAAATTTCTTTTAAATTGTGTTAAAAATTCTCAGATTAAGATAATTGTTATAAAAGATTAAATTTAAAAAAATTTGTTGGAAATTAAAAAAAAAATATTTGTAAAAACTCATTTTATAAAACTTTTTAATAGATTGATATTAAAAAGGATTAAAGTCCAGTGAAATATCTAAAAATAAAAATTACTTCTATATACATTGCATTAACTTGGAACATAAATCAAAGTAATAAATAAATAACAATTTGACTTTCAAATTTCATAAATGGTTGATATATGCCAGTTGAAATGTATTTAGGAGTTAGGAAATGCATATTGACTTCTTAGAAAGACACAATGAAATGTTTTTGGTTTAGTTTAGTTACAGAACTGAAATGTAACTATGTTATAAATAGAACATTGGACATTGATAGGTTAATGGAATATTGATGAGAAAAATGAAAGGTTATATGAAAAAATTGTAAATTTTCAAAATATTTATTCAAGAATATTTATCAATGTAAGTACAGTAGACTCCCGATTATCCGCGAGCGGGTTATCCGCGGTGCGGATTATCCGCGCCTGCCGCACGAAGGTTTTTTTTTTTTTTTTTTTGACTGATTTTTTCAAAAAGGTGCAGTTTTACAGTTATGCTTTTGTAATTACATAATACATTACAGTATTAAAACAGTACATATGTATTAATTTTTCTGTGTATCCTTGACGCCTCTCGTAAATACAAAGCACTTTTCTGTTTTCATTAACAAAATGCATTTTAGGTTAGTTTTGAGTGATATACTAAAATATTAAGCGTTAGTTAAACATTTCCTGCTGTTTATTTTACATTTTATTGTACATAAAACAATTTTTCAAAGTTGGAATGACTGTTTTCTTTTTTGCTATACCCTTTTTTAGCTTTATTCGGATTATCCGCGATTTTTGTTATCCGCGGCGGCCGCGCCACCCAATTCCGCGGATAATTGGGAGTGTACTGTATATTGTTCTATGAACTTGATAAATTAACAGTATTTATTTTTACTGTCTGCCTTGCAGTAAACTTTACTTTTTATTTTGATGAGATACAAATTTCATGAGTTAAAATTTAGGACATCATAAGTCATTTTAATAGTTTGGGGTTGAATGTGCATTTTTTGTAATATTAAGGTCTCATGTCATTCACCATATTTCCTGTTTGTTGGTTAATGTTTTAGTATATATAAGGCAGATATATATATGTAATGATATTTTGATATCTAATTTAATCTAAATTAATTTCTTATATTTTTTGCCTAATTTGGCCCATGTTGGGGTCATTCTAAAGTGTTCTCTTGTTTCCTGATCCCCATTCCACGTATGAAGCTGTATAAAAATGACTACGCAATCAATTCTACATATCAAGTGAAAATGATCTCTCTGTTGCCCTTGTCAAAAGTCAACACATGTATTCAATCGCCACGTGGCTGGAAATCCCATGTTATATAAGACTAGCGATCCTTTGTTTCGGCCCTTTTTCTTACTTCTGCTATTGTGCCGCACTGTGGTGGACGTGTCTTGTCTGCGCCTGCTTGTAAATAAATTGCTTCCTCGGGATTAATTAAAATGAATTTAAAAATGTAAAATGTATTTAAACCTGCTGCTTTAAACAAAATAAGATTACATATTATTTAGTCGACAGGATAGTTTCCTGTGAAAATTTTTTTAATCTCCAGGATGAGAGGCAATTTGGCAATTTGTTGCTATGGTATGGCTCCTCTGTTACTTTGAAGATGGTTCCATGCTTGTTTGGCCACTTGCTTGCTGACAATGCCGGGTTACTTCCCGAGGCATAGCGTCTTCAGATTCGACCACGTCGCTGAAATTCCAGAACTGATGATGCTTCTGTTCTTGTTACTGCATCGCAGATGGCACCTGCAGTAACCTGTGATCTCATCTGATACTCTTGTTCAATACCCTAGTGTTTTTGGGTTCCTTGTCATCATAGAGAAGTTCCAGTTAATCAGTGCTCAAAATTACCTTTTGTGATTTCTTAAAAAGTGATTAATGTTTTCTGGCTCAACGGATAAAATTCAGGATTTATCTTTTGAACTTTTGATTTTATTTTGAATTGCATTTTTCTATTATAATATAATTGTAAATAATCTTTTTATATTATTATTCAAAATATCATGAGTTTTAGTTTAAAATATTGAGTTTTTAAATTTTTTCAAACTTATTTAAAAATTATGCATACAGACCTTGTGAATGAAAAAAGTAACATACCAAGATTCTTATATACTTAATAATTAATGGCACGTGATAATTAGACAAATGTAGTAAATACCTCATGTTAAATTTTTACACCTCTGATAGTTATTAAGCTACCCTCTATTATCACTGTGTCCAAATACTTGTTTTTTACAAAATACAAATGTTTTTTTGCCCTTCAATTACCAAATATTTTTTTATATATTTTATTTCTCAAACACTTATGATTAATCTTTTATTTTGAATCTTGTGTTTGTTACATTCATTCACAAGTGTTTTGTTTGAAATCTTTGAATCTTGCATTTATTACTTTTAGTTCCAAGTTTTTCATTTGATATTTTTGAATTTTGCAATTATTATTATCATTTCCAAATGATTTATTTGAAATACATGAATCTTAAATTTATTTACATTTCCAAAAGTTTTATATGAAACCATTCAATTTTACAAGTATTATTTTCATTTCCAAGATTTTCATAAGATATTTTTGAATCATATATTTATGGTTTCAGTTCCAAGTGTTTAATATGAAATATTTCAATTTTGAAAGTATTATTTTCATAACCAAGTTTTTTACCTGAAGTTATGAAACTTGTGTTTTTATTTACAACTAAAATATTTTTCTTAAAATCATTGCTATACTGATATTTCATTTGGGTGAAATCATACCAATATTGATATTATATTTAATAATTTAATACTTTATTTCTAAATTAATAATTTTGTTGAGTCAGAATTCTTAGCATTTCGGAATAATATAGACAAATATGCCATAAACTGTCTTCATTAAATTAAGTTCATCAATTGAGTTTTTACAGAAAAATGGTCAAAATAACTTTGTACTTTATATCATTTAAATTTTAATATTTTGTTATTACTGTTGATTATTTAAGATTTTTATTTAATATTTTCACAAAAATAAGTTTTTTTAATAATTCTAATATAAAATGATGAATGGGATTTCTGTGTTAATGTTTGTATAATGCAAAGGCAAGGGAAACTGAGGTGTCACTTTCAATATACTTTTAAATTAAACTTACTCAGACACCACTGTAAAGTATGGCTGTGTATCAAAAGGCTCTAATGCACTTCCACGTCTTGCGGCGGGTGGAAAATTGTAATGATATTTTAATATCTAATTTAATCTAAATTAATTTCCTAAATTTTTTGCCTAATTCGGTCTATGTTGGGGGTCATTCTAAAGTTTCTCGTTTCCTGATCCCCATTCCACTTATGAAACAATGTAAAAATGACTGTGCAATCTATGTATCAAGTGAAAATGATCTCTCCGTTGCCCATGTCAAAATTCAATACATGTATTCAATCTCCATGTGGCCGGAAATCCTATGTTATATAAGACTAGTGATCCTTTGTTTCGGTCCTTTTTCCTACTTCTGCTGTGCCACACTGTGGTGGATGTGCCTTGTCCACGCCTGCTTGTAAATAAATTGCTTTCCCGGAATGAATATTAAAGTGAATTAAAAAATCCAAAGCATCTTCTATGTCTTCAAACATGCATTCTGCTTCAAACAAAATAAGTTTACATATACATTTTATTTGCATTTAATTATATTTAAATGATATTTTATATCATTTAAATATATCATTTTTATTGAAATTTTTAGAAGAAACAAAATTTGATCAAAGTTTTATTTTAGAGTTTGTGAGGATGTTCTGATGGACTTTGATGGGTTAGTTGCTGCTCAAACTGCTTTGGGAACAGCTGCTGTTATTGTGATGAATAAGCAGACAGATATTATCAAAGCTATTGCACGATTGATCGAGTTCTACAAACATGAGAGTTGTGGCCAAGTAAGTCATGTATTTGAAGCTTATTAAAATTTTTGGTAATTCTGAACCTGCAGAAAAATAAAGAATTTAATTCAGATTTAATTAAAAATGCATATGAAATTATATATAGATATATAAAATAATATCTGTTGAAACTAAGTTTATAAGTGGGAAAAGAGTTTTCTATTTTAATTATATTATATTTTTATTTAATTTTTGTTGAAATTATAATAGAATTTTTTTCAAATTGTGAATTTTAATTGAATGACTAAAAATGTTTTATCATGCAGTTTATCAGAAACTATATTTTCTTGCTGTTTCATTTAATTTTTCCATAATCCCAATATTTTTTATCTATTAACTAAAGAAATTAAACTGATATTCATAATTAATGTAAAAATTTTGTCTGAGAATGTTATGTTTATGCATATGTTATTAAAGCATAAAAAAAAAGTTACTTCTGAGAACTAATTTTAATATCAGTTGTTGAGGACAAATTTCAAAAAAGTTAAAAGAATCTTAAGGTAAAATAAATATTTATAATATTTAAATGCATTTTTAGAGGCTAACTATGACTGTTTTGACAAGATAATATTAGTAAAATTGAAGTCATATTCTTTAAATAACTTCAATATAAAAACATCAAAATAATATTTTTTAAAGATTGGCTTGATCATTGAAATAAAGCTACAAAACTAGGAACAGATATTTTTTTAATAATTAGTATTAATATGCTATGAACTTAATTGGGTTTCATTTAATGATATGACAAATTTAAAATGAAATAAACCATTTTATTTCCCTTAAAGCATTTAATTTTTTTTATTGATACAATAATAAGTAAATGTTAAGAGGAATTGTTTACTTATTTCTCATAGACGAAAAATGAATGCTGTTTCAAATTCAATTATAAATTGAGTTTTTCCTCAAAAGTGTATTTAATTAAATTTTATCAATAATTAATTTTATTCCATTTAAGTTCATGAATAAACCTGTAAAAGTCTATTGGCAATAAAGAAATGAAATAAATTTCAGTACCCCTATCAGCAAATAATTTATATTCAGTGTATTAGTGTTTTTTATCACTCATATAAATGTTTGTCTTCATTTTTTAAAATTTTAGTGCACTCCATGTCGTGAAGGCGTAGGTTGGATGTACAAAATTATGAACAGATTTGGTAAGTTGATTTAATCATGCAAATTTTATTTATTCGGCCTTTTAATTTTCTGTTTGAAACAATATATACAGCTGTTATATTTTATTATAGTAACCTCCTTCCATTTCATGAAAGATTAAGCTGATTGTGTATAACAAATTATTTCATCTGAATACAAATGAATCAACAAATGCTTTCATAAAAAACTTTTTGTGTTTGATAAAAAGTTGCTGCATCTAAGATTTGTAGGTTATTTTTTTCTGTCATGCATGGTTAAAGATCTTTTAAAGATGTGAAATAATATCAAACATGGAAAAATAGCTTTAAAATCATGCTAAAATCAAGAAGCTTGCAGACATTTTTAAAAAAGGAAAAGCAATAGATATTGAATGGATTCTATAGCATTTTACAATCAAAGAAAATAACTTCTCTTTCTTTGAAATTATTATTGGCATGCAAGTAGCCATTGTAAGATATTAAATTGTTATCTGTTTCTTTGCATCTCTGAAATACATAAATTAAATCTCTGTAACAATATATGGTGAATTTTTAACCATTTCATTGCAAAATCATAAGGAATTTAAAAACAATTAAGGATTTCATTAAGGAATCTTGTCTCTAGATGCATTTATGTCAATTCATTTGTTACTCATGATTGATAGATTTAAAACATAACTAAAATAAATGAGAAAGTTTTGTATGCAAAACATCATTCTTTTTTCTACTGGATAAATTTCTTTTTGGCTAAGTTGTTATTTTTTGTCAAATGTTTTAAAAAAAATCTTTTTTTCCCCCACCCAGTTGAGGGCAGTGCACAAGTGGATGAAATCAATATGTTGTATGAAATCAGTAAGCAGATTGAAGGACACACAATTTGTGCTTTAGGAGATGGTGCAGCATGGCCTGTACAAGTACTGGAATTTTTAGAATGATTTATATAATATTTGATGGCTGTGAACTAATATGTTTTAATTTATTTATACAACATAATTATATTTTAAACAGTATTTTCTTTTCTGTTCAAAGACAAGCACCATTTAATTTTTGCTTTATTTCAGGGTTTGATACGGCACTTCAGACCTCTCATCGAGGAAAGGATGAAGAATTATGCTGCTACGCATAAGGTTGGCAAGGCAGCCATTTAGAAATTGATCATTTCTTTGTAGAAATATTATAGCAAAAAATTCCCATGGATTAATAACTTATGAACTGTACAAAGTTCTAGAGCATAATATTGTTCTGAATGCAAATAAATGCTATCTATGTAAACATATTAATTCTCTGCTTTTCTTTATGAAAAAATTACCCCAAATTAATTGATTTGACGATTTAATCATAAGAAGCGCCAATATCAAATAGTATATGTTGTAACTTGGCAGGCGGAGTGAAAAAGTATATTAGGCATACATAGGCAAGTTTCCATTTGACAACATGAAATTATACACACATTATTCAACCTCTACAAGGGTCTTAATGAAAGTGTTTAAGGTACGAGTTAACCTATTCCATTCTGATAAGGTATAAATGTTTTTTCATTATGATATATTTAAAGAATTCATGTCTTGATATGAAAAATAGCAATACTAAGGCATTATTAATTTTTAAAAATAAATACTCCAGATATTGAATGCTGTATTACTCCAAGAAAAAAAATTTGTATGTAAAAACTATAAATTAACAAGAAAATTCAATTGCTATGTACTATTTGAGTTTTATGTTAAATGAAAAACTCAAATATACATAGCAAATAATATATATTAATGCCATGGAACTTGATTAGACTACACCAAGATCTGATTTGTACAATATTTTGAAAAAAATTATAGGCATGGTATAGAAAAATATAAACAGAAGCCAGGATTATAAATTTGAATTTTGTCTTATTTAGCTTACATCTTTTTTTTAAGGAAGTCTAAGTAGATAAAAAAAATCAAAGGAATGCATTATAAAAACAAGCCATTTTCTGCATTCAATAATTTAGATAATCCTTACATCTTTCTTCAAAATATTTTCCCTCCCTTTCATCAAATAAGTGGGTTATTATAGAAAAATTTGAAGATATGGAAATGAATATGAGCATCAAAAAACAATCTATAATGCATAAGTTACTGCTGTTTTGTAAAAAGGCTTTTTTATTGTATGACAAAACTATCTGATATTGCCTGATTTTGTACTTTATTGTACAGAAATATAAAATATTGATGGCATCTTGATGAATCTCCATGTTCAAAAACTCCCTGAGTAAGCAAAACACTTTTTAAATTATATATCTATCAGTTTGTGAGCATGATACCGAACTATAAATCTGTGGTTGTGTAATTGCCATTTCATATCTTTATAAAATGTCAGATGAAGTCCGTGCATGGGAAATGGACCAAAATGGTCTTATAAGACCTTGGGGATCAGAGGGTTCTGGGTTTCAACCAGATTCCATTCCTGAAACGAAGAACCTTCGTGTAAGTGGGTCTGGTATATGCTAAAGTTGTCAGAACCAACTATCCTTCCACTGATGTGCTAGCTCGGTGGTTGTTCTCATCATCTAACAGCGATTCAAAATTATAAAGTTCATCCAAGAATAGCCATAGAGTTGCTTTAAAACAGGATGTTAATATTACTAATTAAACTAAACCATTGATGAGTATAGCCAAATAGATGAAATGAAGCATGTAATATATATATAATCTTTAATTAGATTTGTTCCAGTTCATCAAAGGAATGACCTTCTATATCTTAACAAATACGACTATTCAAAAATCTTCTTGCCAACATTGTAGATGTATACTGTTCATTTCAGCATCCCACGACTACGTGTTTTTCGACTATTCTGTCTTGCTAATGTGCGAGCCATATCCAGAATTCTTCTTCAATCTTTGACCTTGATTTCCACTCCATTAAATGCTTTTCGTTCAATTCCTCCCCCTCTGTGTGTAAGTGAATGCTGTGTTGTTTCTTTCAAGTTACAAAACTTTCAGGATTAGCAAGAAAAATATTTAAAATAATATCAGTAAATGTGATTGAGATTATCTACTGTTGTTAATCGTGAAACATTATAAAAAAAAGTGAATTACCAATTTTAAGAACAGAAGTCATCTGTTTATTCATCATAATTTAATGTTTAGGTCCCTTACAGTAAATCTAAGAGGCTCCTTTTTCTTCTTTTAGCAATTGTACATAAAAGATATAAATAAGAGATTTAATTGAAATTAAAATGAACCATTATTTTTGGCATACCAGCTAGTACTTATATAAAATTGTATTATTATGAAGAAAATAATTTTGAGCAAAACAAAGGTACTTTTCAACATATAAAGAATACAGTTTTTTTAAAAAAACATCCAAGCGAGATGCAAAGCAAGTTTATTTATATATGTTACCCATTTAGACCTTTACATGTTAAGAAACTTACACAGAATATAAAAAAGTAAAATTAACAGTGAAATGATTCTTTGTCTTATATTTACATATTTATTTAGTTAAGTTGTTTTCACATAGCATAACAAATAGCAGATCTTGTAATCTAATTGTGAAAGTTAAGTAGTGCGCTTATGTGATTTTATTGACAATTGTATTGGAATATATTTTTTCTGCCTTAGATATAGCATTAGGTATGTGATCATTGGTTCTTGATACAGGCTTTCCTAATAGCTCAGGACAACTTTCTTTTCCTTGAGTTATTTTATCCATCTTTGAAAGTAAGTCATAATTGATGCCTTCATTAACAACAGAATCAAAATTGTAACTGGGATGCTTTGATACAAAATCTCGAATCCAACGAGCAGTTGTCATAAGTTCTCCTGTAACGAAAAAAAAAAAACCATCAATTATTTTACTAAGATTTTTAAATTTTAGAATAGAAAAAATACTGAACACTAAAAGTACGATTGTGTGTGCACATGCAGTATGCATGATGCAAAATAAATAAATAAATAAATTTAGTATAAAATTATGTTTTGAAATTTTTTTGTAACTCTGGAATAAGACAATAAATTTGAAAATTAAGCACTATTTAATGATTAATAAAACAGATAACATGTTCTGAAATATTTATTATCAAAGAGAGTTTAGGATTCCAAAACAAACAAATGCTGGAAACCACCAGCTCTTCATATCTCCAATATTGTTTTATATAACTTCTCTAGAAGCTATAACCCAAAATGTTTTTACAGTCTAAGAAAAATTTTGAATTTTATAACTAAATCAAATAATAGAGAACAATGAGCTACTGAATGGGTAAAGTTACTTTAATGGAGATCGAATTCTCTAACTACATAGTCAGAAACATCCTTTTTTAAGAAAATAGTGAAGTTTAGAATTTTAGGCAATGAATCATACTTAAATTTTACTTCAAGTTGATAAACATTGATACAATTATTTGCATTGTTATATACATATATCATAGTAAATACTCATACTTTTAAAATTCAGTCTAGACCCAGAGTTCCAAAACTGTGTTACACAATTCAATCATCTATGGATTGTGACAAGATATAACGTATATATATCTTTCCGCAATTTGTAAAAATATTATGCAAGTTTAAAAGTTTTATCAAATCACACATTAAATTTCCATTTTAAAATCATATTAAAAAAATTTTCAGCACAAAAGTTTATTTTTGGTTCTCAAAACCTTTTTTGAAAGGAATACATGCTGCGTGTCATGGAAAAAAATTAAAAGTGCTAAAGATGTAGGGGGTCACAATGTCTAAAGGTTTGAAGGCCACTGGTCTAGACTGAATATCAACTAGGCTGGAAAAAATACTTTGTCTCAAGAATCCTTTTATGTTTCCATTCAAAGTATAACATAGGAACTGTTTTATGGCTGTTCTCAGGTTAAATCAGTACCCATAGTAAAAGGCATGTGCAACATAATTCCATTAAAGTTCCTCCATAAATAATCAAAACATTATTTTATATTAATAATTATATTATAAAAGTTTTAATCTAATAATTCTACCAAATTTCATGACGTTAGAGCATTATGCTTTCGTCTAAACTAGTTTCAATTAATTTTCCCTAAATTTACAAATTATAACTACTCCAAATTAGGATGCGGAGCTGCTTGTGACCACTTTGTGGAAAATCATGATATTGCTGTTCTGATGCCATTGTTTTAAAGAAAATTTTTTGCACTAAAATCTTTTACATTATTAAAAGCAATATGAATTTTACCTTTGTAGATAAACTTTTAAAAATAAATTATAAAATAAAGAGTAAAAAAAAAAAAAGTGCTAAAATTAATATACTGTAATGTATAATTTCTTTTCTTAAATTAAAAAAAATAAATTGGATATCAAAGTTAAACAGAAGTGAGATGTGATGTAGAAGCTCAAAACAAATTTTGGAATTTGAATCCCATTTATAATAAATTATAAATCTTCATGCATGATTAATTTTTTAAAATCATCACTGGAATCTTATTATTTTTGGCACTGCATACTTTTGTAATTTCCCCTTTAACCTTTAAATTTTTGAGAAAAGCTATTTTCTACATTTTCAAACACCAATTTTTTCCATTGCTTCCCTTACATTTTACTCTTAAACATGTCATAGTTTATTATAATTATTATGTAACAAATTTGTGAATTCATTGATAAACACATTTTGAAAATATTAAAATAACATACTTCCATGGGAAAAACATAAAAATTTTGGAGCAATATTGATTTCTAAAACACCAGAAAGTGAGTAAAAAATATTGATAGCACAATTTCATTTTCACATTTGTAAAAATTGGCCAATTAAAATAAAAGCATATAAAAAAACTTGCCTTTTGCTCTCATCCTGATCAACTGCAAATACTGCTGAATGGAGCATTGTGTGTCCACATCTATATCCATGCTGGTTAAGAACTTCTGAATCAGAGGTACTAATCCAGGGAATTCGTTTCCCTTTCCATTGATAATTTCATTAATTGTCATTTCAGTGTACTGACATTCAGCAGGGCAGCAACATTCAGCCATATAAGCAGTTGCCTCGGGTGGACTTTCGCCTTAAAAAAACAATCACTGCTTTAGCTAAGGATTATTTTAATATTGATGATAGTAATTCAATTTTTCCCCGACTAAAGAAAGATTGAAACTGATTTGCATAAACTTACATGTAGTTAGATCCTTACGAAACCAAAATTTTTCAGTTAAGATAGCATCCCTTTTCTGAGCTTTAGCTAGATTTTCATCCACCTAAAAATTAATTTTAAAAGCAATGATTCCAAAGGAAAAAGTAAATGGGAAAATTTTAAATAAAATTGAGTGACAAGCTTTAAACAGTATTTATTCTCAAGTTAAATCATAGCATTTCAATCATATTCAGAAAAATGGATTTATACCAAAAAATACATTAACATATAAATTTTCTGTTCAATGGTATCAAAATTTTTATACCAATGAAATTTTTGCATTCTTCATGAAGCTCTATATTAATGTGTTTTTATCTTATTATTCTAATATATTTTTTAGAATTTTTCATTCAAATAGCTTGCCTTCCTAAAAACATTAATTATTAAGCAGCAGGTAGAATTATTAGCAATTTATAATAAATGCTGACTCCATATCTTTCATAATAGCTCTGCTGAGTAAAATATTTAGATTTCTTTGATTTGAAAGCAATTGAAAATCAGTGTTCATGATAGAAATCGCAATTTTGAGTATTAGATTTGTTCTCATGCAATGACTAGTAATATACTTTAATATAAATTTGTCTATTTGTAATTGATCATATTAGAAGCGATACTATTTTTTGTTTTGATCAAATTTATTAAAGCCTCCAAATCATTAAAATCATATGTTTTTTTAAATATTAAAAAAAAATAGACATTTTTATCACAATATTTTTCCATATATTTATCATGGTAAAATATTAAACTAGAATGACCAATTTTTATGAATTTGCATTGATGTATATAAAAAAGCTGACATGCAGAAAAAAGAGGAATTTTTACCATAAATTTATCCATATATACATAAAAAAAAAAGCTCTTGCATTTTCTAACCAAATAAATTTAAATTTAGGACAAAATTTGTTTCCAAAACACAGACATTCACACATAAAAAGAATAAATACTGCAGTAATTTAATGATAATAAGTTAAATAATTTTTACTCTACTGAAACAAATTTTAAATCTAAAAAGACTATATACATTGTGTTTGTGACAACTACTGTCATACCTTTGATATTGGAATAAGAAAATTCAACTGGTAAGTAAGAATAACCCTTGTAAGAAGAACTATAAAAACAACATATGCTGCATTTTCAAATTCTGTTAGTTGCACCTAAAAGAAAAAGAGCAGATTACAACAAATCAAGAAATTATCTACTTTAATTTATATATATATATATAATCAATCATTATGTAAAATACTGTTGTGTTCTGAGGTTTAGTAAGCTAATTTATCAAATAATGGCCTTTATCCATTCGAACAATAAAACAGCAATAAAAATAATAGTTCATTACTTTTTAAAAAATATTAATTTAGCTAGTTCCTTTAAATTTTGAGGCAATATTTAAGACATGGAGTTGATTTACACAATGAATTTATTATATGGTATCACCAAAAAGATGGTATAAAAGATAGGTAGAATTTTTACTAAGTAAATATCAATGAAAGTATGGACAGTATTTACTTGCTTGTGAAAAGAATTGTATTTTATTTTATAATTTGTTTATCATTGGTTAACTTACAGAACAGCTAATTAACGTGTGACTTTATTAGTTTATTACATAACTTAATTATATATTTTAAAGGTAACATATATATTTTAAGAGAAGATATGATATTTTCAAATTCATCAACAAAAATAATGAAAAGTCTATTTCAAGTTATACAAAATTAAAACTTCATACTAATTAAATAATGATGAAAAGAAGATAATTCAATCTCCAATCTTTCTTAAGATATCAACATTGCAAAACTATTTATAAACATTGCAAAAATGCTTACAAAACATTTATTAAAATAAAGCTGAAGCATATAAATAATATTATATTGATTATATATAAATACACACACTCAAATTTCTATATAATTCTGATATTTCCACTTAAATAATTTGTTACGAAGAAAATATATTAAACAAAAGTTTGTAATTAAGTTAAAAAGAAAAAGTAAAAAATTGAAACCAACTTATTCCACTTGCTTGCTTTAACAAATATCTTAAACATAAAAAAAAAAAAAAAATCAATTTTGCTTTAAAGTTTATTATATATAAATTTTTCATAAAAATCTCCAGATTTTACGAAGATTGAAAAACATTGCCCAAAATATTTCATTGAAACCATAATCCTCTTCATATGCTATTAGTATTTCCTCTTGTAAAGGTAATTTTTTAAAAATAACCCTTGCCACTCACTGCAGTTCATACATTTTTTTTTCATATGTTTTCTACTATTGAATATATCATACTTTGCTGGATATTCAACAATAACATTCCTTTCAAAATGCAGAAAAAAATTCAAAAGCTCTTATTTTCTTCAATAAAGTTTCATATCATCAAATGCAGCTATGTTTCATGGCAGTTGATAACTAAAAAGTTTCCAAACATGAAAATTTACAAAAAAAGTTTTAAAAAAATTAATCAGAAAAATTTCATTACATAGAAATTATCTTTTGCGACATGGAGATTAAAAAACATTTAAATGTCGTTCAAAGCCAAGGTTCCGTATTTCATTGAATAGAAAACTTGATTAATTTTTAATTCAAAAGATTGAAATTTATGTACATTAATTCTAAGAATTCATACGCTATTCTTTTTAAAAAATGCTAAACAAAGTAAGGTAAAATTTAATTATACAGTATTGCTCACCTCCATTGAGCGAAATTCTACTCGCCATCCAATGCTGCTATTTGGAGGAGGAGGTTTGAATCTCATAGTCTGCCAATTGGTTGATTGGATATTCTATAAAAGAATTGGCTCTCAGTAACATATTGGATTGTACAGTTAAAAACATAATCAAGAATTTTCTTTTTTTACATACATGACTTTTTAATTATTTATGTCTATCAAATCTGTGTTTAAATGAAAAATAAAAAATAAAATATATTAATATCTTAGAGTAAACATTTCATTCATTTAATCCCAATGATGTTAAAGATGGATTTAAAAAATTAGACCATATATTATAATGTTAAATATGTATAAAAGAAACTAACCTGACTTTAAAGGTGCAATTTTATGTGATAAAAAGTTAAAAATTAGCAAAAAAAATAAATAAAATAAAATAAAAAATACATGATGCGCCTGGATGACAAGTTTTGAGAAATTTACAAGTTTTGAGGGAAGACTTGGGCATATTCAGCTAAAGTGGTAAATATAAACTCTGAATTTAACTGAGTTTAATATAGTAAAATGTGATGCCAAGGTATTTTAATCAAATTGCAAAGACAGTACAAAATAATAAAATTAATATAATATTTTGAGTAATAATTTTATTTTTAAATTTTTAATAAAACTGTCCACAGATTTCAAGAAACATTCTGCTTTCAACAAATTAAAAACATATTTAACAGGAAAATTAATTTTAAAAAATAGTTAAGCTAACCAATAAACCCTTGATAAATAATTTAGATAATTATATATGAAATAATTTCAAATGAAGTTAGAAAGTTAAACTATTTTTACCTCAAAATGATCAGTATCTTCATCATCATTTTGGTTAATCTTTTCAGAAAATAAGGATATTGGATCCCTTATAAAAAGATGAGCTATGTGCTGTGACAACAAATGATCAATATCTATAAAATAAGAAATATTAACATTTATACAAGAAAAAAATATAAAAATAATAGCATTAATAATAAAATTTGCAGTCATTAAAAGCTACTAAATATTCATAAAATTGAATTCCAGGAACAAAGAATAGGATATAGATTTTTGAAGCTTTAATTTCTAATAATAATTAAGGATAATGTGTAAGTGTCTATAGACAATCTATAGGGCAGAACATTTGACCTAAAGCTATCAAATGCACCTAGCAGATTTTTTCTTTTTGGAAAAGTTATTAAAAGATGAATTTTTACTATATTTTCTGCTATAACTTTTGAAAATGTTACAGTACTTAAATAATTTTTATACTATTTTAAAACTTAATTAAAATGTCAAAATGTTTTTAATAATATTATTTTTGTCAACATTTAATTTTCTTCCCATCTGAATTTAAACAACTAGAATGTAAGAGAGAAACTTATACAATAAAAATGCCATAATTTCATCAAAAGAAGTATTCCTTCATATATAATGAGACATGGAAGAAAATGTTTTTTTACAAGCTCTAAAAAAATAGTTAAAATATTACTGTAGACATCTCTTGTTATCACTTGAAAAATCTAACTCTAGTTCAGACATAACATTATCAGATTTTTACCTTGTTTAAATTACTGCAGCATTTCCTTAATATAAAATATTTCAAAAGTAAATAAGAAGTAGAAATTGTAATAAATGAATGTTTTAAGTCAAAATGTAAATAATTCTTTGAATTTGAAATTGATCAGATTCTTGAACCTTATTGAAAATAATGTATAAGCTTAATTTTATGTATCTGTTAATTTTATTTTATTTTGAGAAGATGTCAATCTTAATCTTATATAACTTTTAAACCAATCTAATATAGAAACATTTAATAACTTAACTCATACATAAGAAAAAAAAATTCAATTTTAAATATTAAACATTGTTCATTCTAACATTTTTTCACAATCGTCTTTTATGACACTTCACAATCCTCTATCATCCTTTTGTGATGGGCTTGTCATATATGCATTACCTAGGAACATCTATCACAACTGGGCGTACCACCCGTGCATTTCTGGAAATCAAACTCGTAGGACGATGATGCATATATGTATTCTTAGCAGGGACAAATTTTAAATGCCACTAGATGGCTTTATGTCCACTACTTTTGAAATATAGTTTTAGTACCTTGACCTTCAGTTTGCTCATAATCAGCCTGACTTTGAAGGGGGGGGGTAAGAGTAATGTAAATAAACAGAGCTGAGTTGTGTGACTTTCCACTTGATAGAATCATTCAGTTTCTGATCTGCCTCTGAATTCTTTTCTTTTTTTATTATTACTGTGTAATTGCAACTAGACTTTTTGTATTTTACCATTAGTTCAATTGCATTTTGTGTAGTTGTAGGATAAATTTTGCATACATCTCTTTTTATGACAGAAAGCCTTGGTTTCTGTTTATTAAGGCAAGAAAGCACTATTTGTCAGAGGAAGAATGAGCTTATGTTATGAATTAACTAATAATCTAAAAAGGAAGCAAAAATGACAATGTTAGGACTTAAACTTTATTTTTTTTTATGATTTTTTTTTCAAAGTTAGACTTAGCGATGCCCCCCCCCCCACCACCCTGAGGAATGATTCCATTTGTGTACGCTCCATCCAGAGCGTGCCTCTAGGATTGAGGCCTCCCGTCCCAAAAGGGTTAAATAAGCTTATAGTAGTAAATGCAAGCCATAATCAATAAACATACAAGCTGACTTACTGAAGTAGATTTATACCTGAAGACTGATATTATAACTATTCTATTGTTAACATAATGTTAATGTGAAAGGTACAATATCTTATTATTATTTATTAACACAATTAGGTGTTGTAACAATACAACATAGAACAGTTTCAAATAACATACAAGATTAACATAACAGAAGCAATATAAACTATTTAATTATTTATCTATTCTATAATGTATAATAAGGCCCTTTACCTGCTTCTCTTAGTGTATTATACAATTCTTCATCATAGACTAAATCAATGTCATTGAATTTTTCACCAGCTGGGGATAGGTATGAGTCTATAGAATCATATCGAGATTTCCTAATTTTAAACCTATTATTCTTCAAAGGCTGGAGGGAAAAAAATTATATGTATGGCTTTTTAAAAATAAAACAAAAATATAATCAATAAAACAATTTACAAGACATTTAAAAAGACGAGGGGAACCCCCCCCACACTACAAACTACTTATGTTAGATGCAACAAACATAAAATTTAACAAACATAAAATTAAAACAAACATAAACAACACCAATGTATAAAAATAAACAATCTTGCACATTTTTTAATATAAATACAAGGAAAAAATTTGATACTTTATATGACAACGTTGTATGTATTTAATAAATTTAAAAATAACAAAAGGCATAATTAATCACATTAACATTTATTAACTTTATTACTAACCTCTTTTCCTAGTTCCTCATCAGTTCTGTCATCTACTGAAGCAGCTATAATGCTCCATCGGCAATCCCTGTCTGTTAAGTAACCTCGATGAACAGGAGATGCAGCACTTAATGCTAACTGAAAAGATAATTTCAATAAAAGTTTTACTGATTGCATCAACATCCCTTCAACGAAGCTTTTTCATTTTAAGATTGAACATCATGATTTTCCATAGTATGATAATTTTCTATAATTATTCAAGATGTAATCAGTTTTTGTATAAATTTTTCAGTTGAGAATAAATCAAATCTTTTCTTCCATTTTATCGTCAGCATCTGTTGGACGATCTTTATTTAATTCGATACAGTTGCCCAAGAATTAATATCTAGTATGATATGCTAATAAGATGACTAATTAGCATATCATTAAAGAAGGTGCAGTTTTTTCTTTATCACACACACACACACACACACAAGATGGTTATGTTGAAGTTGCCGGTTGTTATTAGTGTACAATTTGATGTGCATCTTTGATAAGTATATTTTTCCTTCCCTTCTCTTATGTTCTACTTACAAGATGTTAACAACATTTTAATAAATATTCAAGTTATCCTATAATCGTCTTGTATGATTCTCTTTCTTCATAGATAAATTATTAATTTAGGCTAATTTTATTTCATGACTTTCTTCCACACAGAAGAATATTTAGTACAACAGCCTATTAAATTTAGAACTGGTCACTAAAATACCCACATTTTTGTGCTGTTCTAAGCTAATACAAGTTAATACTTTAATATTAATCACTTAATGTAATTCCTTAACTGGTAATACAATTAATGGATTCTAAGTAATTAACAAGATTATTTATATACTCCAGTGATCCTGAAACTTCTTAAACTCACAATATCCTTGGAACTATAGGAGCTTCTGGCAAAAACCTATATTCAAACTACTGATGTATCTTATCATACTTAGTGATTGGGATGTGCTGGCAACTATATTTTTTTACACAAACTATAGAAATCTAACTCTATAGACATTATTTGCACAAATTTTATATTTTAGTTCAAGTTTCAAATATTGAGGGCGGAGGATTTCATATATTGGAAGAATTCTGTTTTTCCCGTCACTCTTGGTATCTCTAAAAATATCATATGATACATTATGGTGAATTTAATTAGAAGACTGCTGATATGTATAACGAAGAAAGAATAGAGAGGAACATCAGAAATGTTATTAAGTAAAATATACCATAATTGAGAATAGTATATGATAAATTAATAATACGATGGACAAAAATATGAAAATTAATAATTATATTGTTGACTTGAGGCAAGCTTTAAAAAAATTCAATCTAGCAAATTATTTTTAATTAAAAAGTAACCTTTAAAATCATTTTTGGAATTACGTTTCCTGTATTTCACATTCTTGTTCATAAATATTTTTCAAACTTTGGTTATTGGGAAAAAAACCCCACCTATTAGGTGAAAAATGAAAATAAATATGCATGTAGGGAATTACTGAAGAGGATTAATTTTAAAATGCAATAACTATAAAATATTTTTTTTATTGAATGATAAAAGAAGACAAATGAACTTATGAAAAAGGCTGCCATTTCTTATTAGCAATCATTTTTTTTTTTTTTTTTTTGCTAAAACTTTTTTTCTTTTCTTTTTCCAGGTGAACTTGAAGGAGAATGTCATTTATCAACAACCAGCAACATTCAGTTATGTTAACAATAATCAACCTTTCAGATATTTTTCCATTTCCTATATGTTTTGATGAGATGTATTATCTTGTACCTATATTTTCCACGATAATAGCTTAGATGTGAATGAGGAAAATAAAACTTTTTGCTCATATTACAAGAAAACTAGTTATATTATTGGTTTGTAAGAATTCCAGGTTTTTTTTAATTTGATTTTTTTCCCATTTGGAAATTAAATTTTTTTTTCTGTCATCAATTTTAAGATGTTAAAGCTTTGTTTATGATAAACATAGAAATTTTTTACAACAACATTGAAACTTCATTAGATAATAAATTGTTCCATATAGTTTAATTGCATATAGAGCAGATGAAGTAGATTTTCCATGGATTAATCAAATTTTGCCTTTAAATATTTTTAACTTCAAGTTTCAATGGCTTCTTCCTATCTGCAGTTTCATGCCAAAATGAGCAAAATATACTTTTTTTAGTACAAAATATTTCTTTGTTGTCTTTACAGCGCAGTTAGCACAAATATAGCAAAAAAATTTTTGCATATTAAGTTTCTAAGCCTGGCCTTTCAACCATAATACGAACAAAATGTATAAAGTTTACTCAAAGTTCAAAATTATACATTGCATTTACAGAACTGAAAGACATTGATGGATTAGAAGGAATAAAAAAATGATAAAAAAATGCAAAATAAATGGGGAAAAAAAGAGGAAAGGAGAGACAACCACTAATAATTTAGTAATGCAGTTTTAATTTGATATACTGCAAATACTGGTCATATTTGATAATTTATCATTTTTAAAGAAAATTCTAGATAAAAAATACTTTATCTTCTCTTGTACTGAATTTATATCAATAAAATTACTATTTAAATATATAAACATTTGCACGAAGATGCAAGGAATTGTAAGTTACAATTTAGCAATAAACTAGATTTAATAATTCAAAAAACTTGTAACATAAGAATACAGAACTTGCTCACAACTAGTGGGATTAAAAAAATATACAGATCATTTTAGAAAATTTATCCACAATTCTAAAGAAATAATTAAAATTATCTTAACTCAAACTGCTGTTTAATATTATAAATAAGAAGTTTGAATTAAAATGGCAGTTTTTAGATTAGTCTACTGTGGCTAAGATTAGAGTCATAGACCAGCAGATTGACAATTCCATATTCTACTGATTGAATAAGAATTGTTGATAAAGTTTCTTTATGCAGTATCATAATTTAAAAGCTTATATAAATAAAACTGTTACTTTTAAATTTACAAAATTTGTATACATATTAGACATACAATTTATGATAAATTTTATGGAATGGAATTTTTAAACACCATCCTTAAAGTCCTTCACTTTTTCTAGCAATTAGCATTGAAAAAAAAATACAAAAACATGAAATATTTTTATCATTACAAACCCATATTACTTTGAAATTTTGGTTTAAAGAGAAAAAAATTTCTAGAGAGGAAAAACATTTCAAAACATTTCTAGATTGATGCTTTTTAACAATTGTAATTCCCTTCAAACCATGAGTATGGGAAAAGCAAACAAGCATATGCAATTAAAGAAAAAATTGAAAACTCAGACTTCCAGAAGTTTTTATCTCTCCACTATCAGGTATATTATTTTCTCATACTTTTGTCCTGAACACTTAGAGCATCAAAAGGGATATTGCTTTCAGACCACTGATTAATTCAAACATTATACAAAATTAAATAAATCAATGATTAAATTTATAATTGTAAAAGGTATGTATGTGTAAAGAGTGCAACAGTTCTGCAGTGTTTATACATGCATCATTTCTGCATCATTACGATTTTTTCCATCCACATTCTAAAGATTTAAACACAAAAAAAGAAATTTTTGTGACTGAAGATGGAAATTACCGATCAAAATACTTACAGCTATGGGACAAACAGGTGCTAATTGATCATATAAAGTTCGGGCTTCACTAATATTGCAAGCTTGAAAGGTCACTTGAAGGCAACAGCAGCCCATCCCAAAGCCCATGGCATCCATATATACATGATTGGGCAAAGCAGCAGCTGCCCCTTCCCCATCATCTCCTAGTACACTCAAATCTTCAACAAATGGATCTGGAGTCTTTTGGTCCCTATAAACTAATAAAAATTACCCTACAAACATAATGTAAATGAAACAAAGTTATAAATAATAAATGCTGAAAGAAAACTATTTTATTGTAATAAGAAACTTATCTAAATTACATTGAGATTTTAGAATAAAAATAATGTAAATTTTGTTCAGTTAAAATTGATGATTTGAAGATTATCAATATGAAAATAAAAGATTGGAAATGTTATGTTATTCAGAATGTTATTATCTTCATCTTTTAAAAACCAAAATTTTCAAAGTATATCCAGCAAAGAACATATATTGTTAAATCAAATTAAGTATAAAAAACATTGTAGATGCTAATAGTTAATAATGTCTAAAAAAAAAAAAAACTGCATTTAAAATTCTATATTAAAAAATATTTATCTAAAAAAATAATAAAATATAATTTAAAAAAATTATTTTTATTTAACACTTAAAACTTATTAAATAGAATTAGAGTTTACATGAAATATTAAAAAATACTTACTTGGTACATTGATTACAACCTTTTTACTCCTTCTCTGTCTTATATTACGAGCTAAGGTTCTGAAAAGAAAGATTATGCAACATTGATATGCTTTCAGATCTTAAATAACAACACTAGCAGCAACTGTAGTTAACTTAAAATGGTGATTATCTGAATATTTAAGAGAAGTACCTACTTAAATCTAGGATGTCCTTCATATACAACAGGATCGGGGAAAAACAAGGAGCGTAAGGCACTTCCTTTAGGATCTGTTTTCACTGGGGGATCAGTAAAACCTGCACAACCTAGGCTTAAGATAAAATCATTTTTCAGTAAAATGTTGATTATGTTCAATTCTTAACTCTATAATTTAGGACTATAAATGTTGGACTTTGCTTTCAAAATAAAATAAAGATTAATATAGATCCAAATTTGCATTTAAAGACTGCATTCCAATAAAGATGGAAAACCTCTTACAAAAAGTAAATATACCACACAAATGATAGACATAGGGCTATAGTTTCTTAATCTGTACAATTTCGAATAGAAATATACCTAAAATTCAAAAAGCAAACGACTTTTTAATAAAGTTTTAATTCATTTAATTAAAAAGGTATGCTCTACAAAACAAGCTATATCTTCTGATAAGCAAAATATAATGAGCAATTACTAAAAGAAAAAAATGCATATTTAAGCTATCAGAGCTTTTAATGTCACTTTTATTACCTCAGTTCATTTTTCTGAAATGAAACAGGTCATGAGAAGATTTTTTAAAAGAATTTTTCTTAAGACTTACAGTTAGTATCTAAGTGTTTATCATTCATTAATACAGACAAAAATTATTGCTGAACATATAAAATATTATAGAAAAGTAGCATCTTTATAATAATTTATATGCTAAGTATATTTAATTAAACCCATCATTCAATTCAGTTGTGAATTAAAATATCATGCAATGAGTTTTAATGAAATATTTCATTGCAAATAGTTTATAATCGATTAAAAAACATCAAAATAAATTTTGATTATGTAAAAGACCAAGGATTATAGAATATTGTAAACACTTGAAAATTGAATGGTATCTTAAACAATTACCTAAAGAAAATATTTTCCCAATACAAGCATATCACTTTCAGGAAGTGACAGAAAAAAAAAAGTCTTCTTACATTTTGATATTTATTCAATCATTTCAAAGCAGAATATCAAAATTAATTAATTACTAATCGGAAAAATATTTTAAATCAATATCAACTAACAGTCATGATTTTTAAAAGGTGAAATAATCCATAAATGGAATGAGAGTAATTTCAATAAAATTTAACAAACAATCTTGTTTGCAAAATGTCTAAAAAATTCTAATTTTTTTTTTTTAATTTACAAAATAAAAAAAAGAAACAAGACACATTTATATGCTTAAATACATTTCTCTTTAAATATTTTATCAATACCATAAAAAATATCAAAAATAAAATAAATTTGCTCACCGTGGGAAACTAGTTAGACATAATAAACTTTCATCATTTTCAAGAAGTTCAACCACTTCGTCTCTCCTAAAAATTAATGAATTCACATGTATTTTAACTTTATAAAATTATAATCACAAAAGATATTAATTTTCATGACTTTTTTTTTTAAGAAAGAAAATGTGATAATATATGAAAGAAAAAATGTACGTGTAAATAAAACATATTTGTTAGTATTAAGTTTTAAAAAGCATTTAACAATCAGAAAAAAATTATAGTCTATTTTTAACAGCAATAATTGTTTAGAAACTTTTTTTGCCTTAACTATTTGCTTTGGTTAATAATTTTAATTTAAAAATATCATCTGTCTCAAGAATGGAAATGTGGTTCTAATTTTATCCTGATATATTTCTGGATTTCATGTAAGACTAGAAATATACTTTATACATATATATATATAATTTTAAAAGTATTATGTAAGCTGAAATTAAGGCATTCATAGATATTAAGTTTAAAAATATAATCATGCCGAGTAAAGCCATGTAACAATATCATTTAAATGATTAAGTAATAGAAACTTTTTCTAAAGATAATAATGTTCATTTGTTTTAATATTGGAAATATTTTACCTTGCTCTCATATTAGCTTCAACAACATTGAAACATGATGAAAGAGCACCATATGGCTTCCCAGGAGTACCTTCGATCATATAAGCTCCAAATTCTGGCCTCCACAATGCTTTCACATCACTAAACACAAAAAAAGGATTTTTTTTAAAAATTGCATATCAATAAAAATATAGGTATTAAAGACATAATTGATTATTTTAACAAGAGATTTTAAAAGCTCACCCAAAATTTTCCTTCTCTTTTTCTTGCAACACAGAAAGTAATCTTTCTGCTTTCAAACATACCTTAGCAGTTCGATTTTGATGATTAAACTTTATGATCATGTATTCAATCTAGAAGAAATAAAAATTTTAGACAAGTTCATATTTTTCTATCATAAAAAAAAAGCTTGATATTTTTATATAAAAAAACATTTAAAAAAATTCTGAGGACCCCATTCATTTTTTTTAGATGAAACATTTCCACAACATTAAACATAAGGCAGTAACATATTTAAGATCAAGTCAATTTATATACTGGAATATTTTATTTGATTTCAATTGAATCTTGAAACAGATGGCTTGTGCTACACAATTAGAATCACCTGGAAGACTATAAGAATGCAAATAATATTACTGGTAATTTAAATTTACTTAAATTATTTTTAAAAAGGACTGCATCATCTTTCTTTCTCTTATTTAATCTGATATCTTTAGAAGTTCCATTTGAAAAATGAAAATAGAATAGACAACCTAGAAATGGATCCCTGGATCACATGTGCAAATTATTTTGAATTGTAAAGGTGGAAAGGAAGACAGACATACATATTTTTTATTTCATATTTTAATTTAGCTACTTACAGGCATCAATTCATTCACTAGGAATACTGACTATGTTTGATTTCATTTGAATCTCCTGTGCGTAGTTTTATATTCAAGGGTCTCTTAATAAACCATTTGCTGATGCTTGGAATGTTATTGAAATCTGCTATCATATATATTTTAAAAATTAACAAGAAACAAAAAGCAGCCATTTATTTATCTTATAGTGATTAAAATGTGCTTGCATTGGAAAAATGATTTACAATTAAAGTGAAAACTAATGATAATAAATAAGATATGTTAAATTATTTTAAAATGGGATAACAATTAAGATAAATTTCTTGGTTGGTTGGTTGTGAGTTTTAGTGGCACAAGAGCCAACCTTGGCTAAATTATAAATTTCTTGGAATTGTTCTTTAAAAAATTAAAACAACTGACTTAAGAAAATATAACTAAGGTAAGCAAGAGAATATCATAATGCCATAAACTTAGCTTTTATTTGTAGGTGTATTTCATCAGTTTGTATTGTTCATATTATCTAATTCTTTTTTTAATACAAATATAACTCTGATATCCAAATTTAATTGCCAAGTACTGAAGATATTTTGTTCATAAATTTTGATCTCAAAATTGTACGCATGCTTATTAAAAAATACATATGTATATTTTCATAATATTATATATAATTGGAAAATCTGACTTTTTATTTTAGGATAAAAGGAGTAATGTAGTTTGGAAGATCAACATTACACATAAAACTGGAAAATTCTTTCTATTTCAAATCTGAGTATTATGGTAAAATTATAAAAAATTATTTAAAGACAGATTAAAATACCATGGAATTTTATTTATACACTTTCTGGGTATCTTAATGCAAGTAAAAAATTTTTTTTTCCTAACCAGGTAAAGAAAATAAAAGATATCAAACAAACAAGTGAGAAAACATCAGAATCAATAAAAATGTATAAAAATTTATAATGAATTAGTAACAATAAAAAAATGTATATAATCTAACAACTCTAGTTTAAAAAATGAAACAAATTTAATGAATGAAAAATAATTTAATGAAATTGCAAATTAAAATACATTTGAAGTTTATGACATTATTATAATAACACATTTCTAATAACATGTAATTGAAAAAAAATGAAGTACTTTTATTCAAATATAATGCACTATATATTTTGAATATGAATTTGAAATTGGAGGTAATATCAGAAAATGTTAATACTCTGCATTAATTTTTTTTCATTTGCTTCTATAAAGATGTTAAAATTATTATGTAACCATCCCAAATAACCTCTATATCATTATATAATTGTTCAGTTCAACAATTGGAAGAGTTTTGAAACTGGACATTATATTATGGCATGAAAAACTAATGATCTTTTATAAAGATCAATACACTCATCAAACTTAAATGAATGAGACAGCAATTTTTACTTCCTCTTATCATATACCGAACAGAGATACATATTATTTATAAATACTGATAAATACCCTTCTAATAGATATGGTTTCTAAGGACTCTTTGAAGTTCCAGAATATAAACAGTAGTATTATGTAAATCATATAGTAATTATTAAAAAAATGTATTTTTTCCTAATATACGGTTTTAGTATACGAGAAAGATTCATAATAATAACAATAAAATCTTTAAAAAGTTGAAGGGAAAAAAAGTGTGAAATTGAAATGAAATAAAACAAATGTCTGATAGTAATTTCCGAAAACAGGTAGCTTTCTGAAAGCAAACGAACGCTTTCACAAAATTAAAACACAAACTAAAATTCAAATCAAAAAGAGAAAATTTTATACATTTTTTTAAAAACCTTCAAAAATTAATAACAAAGAAAAAATAAAGGAAATTAATAACACAAAAAATTACATTTCACACTCAATTCATTTAATTTCATTATTTTAATTTAAATATTGCAAAATTACAAAACTTCAAGGCCATTGATTAATTCTCAAACGTGCATATTAATATTTGTAAACTTTAATTTCATTAATTAAGTTACATTCTTTTAAAGTAAGATTTAAATAAAATGCGCTATGATTTAATGAATGAATTAACACCTGTTAAAGCGTAATTATCTACAATTGATTGAGTAAAAGATAAGATATACGAGCCATTCATAAGTTGCCGACATGATATAAATCTACAGAAAAGCCCTATAATAACATTTAGAAGAATATGAAGCCATTTAAATTAAGCCGTATGACAAGTTAATACAGAAAATTATTGCTAGAAATTAAAGAGGAAATATTTATATAAATACATAATTATCCTGTTGGAAAAATATTTTTAATTACCTACCTCATCACCCCATTTTAAACAATCGTTTTGTCTGTCTTTTAAACGATGGTATAATTTTATAAACTGTAAAATTCCATGCTTCCTGACGTGATCCGCGTACTTTTTAGTTTCTTCCCAGGTTAAAGGGGACCCTTCAGTTAAAAGACCCATTGCATGCGGACTAGTGTCTGAACTCTGTTGTTATGTTGCTGTTTTCTGCAAATCACCAAGCAAACACAGATGGCTTACGGAGAAATTGGTTAGCGGCTACAGACTGCCCTCGATAAAATATTCGGATGCGCTGATTGGTTGATGAGAAAGTTCACAGCACATGCCAAATTCAGGGACGTTGGCGATTCATGAATGGTTGTAGTAGGTGATGGTCGAAGGTTACTTTTAATAATGCGTTGTAGGAAAAAAAAAAAAGGGTAAATAAATTCCCTTGTCTCTTCTTTGGAATAATCCGTTGCGCTTTTTAATCTACCGAGCGTTCAAACTGCGTATTAGCAAAAAACTGCGGTATTGTAGGCGGATTCGAAAATAGGTTTAGTGAAAATTGGATTTCTCTTGTTAGAGTAACTTAAGTTAAATGTTATTTAATACAGATATATTTTAGAATATAAATTTATACAATATTTTCAGCTAATGAATTTATAATGGAATGTTATAAAATTTTAACGATCAGAAAAGAGAAAAAAATTTTAGTAATAAAAAAATTAAATGCTAAAAAAAAAAAAAAAAGAGTTGAATCAAAATTTGATTTCTACGAGATTTTTAATTTGACATTCAATCTTTTTGAAGTGCTTCCTTCACTTTAATGATATTTTAATATTTTAAAAGTGATCGAAACAAATATTTTTAGAAAAAATTATTATTCATAATAAAGCTGAATTTTAAGATCTAATTCTACACAAGAATATTTAATACTGAATAAGTTAAAAGCTTCTTCCTAGTTGCTAGTTTCGATTGGTATTAACTCTAAAAATATGATTTATGATTACAATTTTTTAATAAAAATATTATTTATGAAATAACATTTCTATTTATTTCATTTATTGAGAATATAAAAGTTTCATTGAATTAAAGACTCGTTTAAAAACTGTTTAAAGGGTATTTTGGAATGGGCATCATCATTTACAACCATGACCAGAAGACCAGGACGACATGTTAAGCGGCATTTTTCTCTCTGAACTTCCACACCACGCTTGTCATAAAGTATGTAACAATCAACATATTTAATGTGTACATGGTTAGCATACAAGAGTAAATTAATTGTTTATGACATGAAAGATTTCAATTTATTTTTACTATGAAAATATCGACTAGAAATCCTCCTAAAGTTGTTTTTTCCGCATTATTTGCAATTCTTATTTAAAATTTCAATCATTTTGCATCTTATTAAAATTAAGATACCTGGGGAACGAAAATTAAGCAAAACAAACAAACAAAAAAAGGTAGCATGAACTTTTATTTGAATCTCAGATCTGAACGATTTTTTTAATTTAAATTGTATCTAAACATGCTCGAGAAGCATTGTGTTCTGAGCTTCACAATTTTCATTGAACACCTATTTATCATCAGCCTACACTTTTTTCAATTAAAGAATGTTTTTTTAATGCCATATTGGAGCGGATCCTTTTTTCATTCACTGCTTTAAAAATTTTTGTTTTTTGGTTGCTTAAATGAATGTTTCTTTTCGTCTAAAACTTCTTTTACGAAGAACTGTTCCTCATAGTAAAAATTAAATACCATTCCACTTCTTTTTTCTAGGTAAAATTAAAAATTGTATTTAAATTCAAATAATTCTAATGCGATAGAGTAAAGTTCTAGGTGAATAAGTGAATCACCATAAATGTGACACAGTTGAACCAGAGACAATTAACTTCAAGAAGAAAGAACTTTTTCTGCTTAGTTATAGATTCTCAATGTTTTTAATATAATTTGTGTCTTTTCTTTTTTGATAAACGCATACAATATCTAATGAAAAAGCGGGTGTGGTTTTTTTCCCGAAACTTTATTGCATATTCCTTCATAAAAGCGTTAGTCCCCTCCCCTTCGCAAAAAAATTGTGAATTTTGGACACACCCTCTAACATTGCGAGTGCTCAGATTTTTATATTTTGAGTCCCATACATGAGCGTTTTATGCAACATAGTATAATAATAATAAAAAAAACCGAATATGCAACTTAGATGCCTTTTTTCCAGCCGATTGAAACCGCATTTAGGTAGAGCTACATGTCCTATTTATGTAAATCATTGCATTTTCGGGCTGTCACATTTACATGTATAAGAAAGTAGATGCCCTTAGATTGTCAACTCTTCGGGTTTTATTCAAAATTTGATAAGAGTGTGGAATTGTGTTTAACAATGAATGCTAAAACTGTGCATCGAATTTCATTTATCTAAGTCATAGCGTTTACATGCATGCAGTACCTCAGGTTTACATGCGGCAAATCTCTAGACGGATTTGATAATTATTGTTTTCACAGACTTGGTTTGATTTGTATATCAAATTCTATCCATCTAACTCTTTACGTTTTATAGTTATCAATTCTTACTTGCCTCGGACAGGCAGACATAACATACTTCTTGTGAATGGATTTCGCCCAGAACTTAACAGAAACCTAAATTCAGTGCAAAGACCACATGCCAAATTTTATTCGCCTAGTTCAAAGTGTTTTTGAGTCTACCTGTTCACAGACAGTAACCGACTCAACTCCAAAAATGTATTTTTCGGATTGAAACGGAACCGAAGATCTGAAACGTGGAGATTCGGCGAAATCTCAAAGTCGAAATTTTTTTTTTTAATGATTATAATATTTTTTCTCTGTATGAGAGGAAGAACAATTTTTTAAACCGAACCTACAATCCGAAATATCGTAGCAATTCGGAGGATAATGTTTTAGGTTTGATCCATCACCGCTGCGTTTTATGAGTAACGATTTTTGCGTCACGTCATTTAGTATGTAAACACTGTCTGCTCATCTGCCTGTCTTATAATAACTCTTTATTGTTTCAGATTTTTTTTCTTTCAAATAATGGATTTTATATCGTGCGTTTAAAGAAAATATACGAACGTAAAAAGCCTTATTATGTTAAAATGAAGGAATGCATGTTTTTCAGCATAATTTACAAACAATTCTAAGAGAAGGATAAAAGATTAACTGGCTGATTAGATTAGAGTCCCAGTTTGAATCTAACAGACCCCGGTCGCCTAGTGGTACGGTCTCGGCTTCAAGCGCGAGACCCGTTTCCACCAAAAACCAGACCCGTCTGGTGCATGCTAAACCCTTCTGGACTAATGTCCTCCCGCTGGTGTGGTTTGGAAGCTTGGAGGGTGTGGGATGCCAGCTCAGGTATCGTCCTCGTCATCTGACCACAGTTCAAAATGACGGGGTCCGACCTAAAATATCCCTAGTGTGGCTTTAAAATGGGACGTACGTTAATATAACTAAAACTAAGCTAAACCAGTTTTAATCTAAATAAGAATGAATTAAGGTAAGCTTTAATCAAATGACGAGGATAACACTTGAATCGACTCTGCAAACTTTTATAACAATAAGTCAAAATCATTTTCCTTTTGATAAATTTTTTATCTGTCTCCTGAAAGCCCCATGGGACCAAATTTTCACTGCAAAATGGAAATTCCAAGTATACTTTTTACATGGTCGAAGTTCAAAGATAGTTCACCCATCTTCCTGGAAATATTCGGAAAGGTGCGTGAATTTGAAAGTTTCCGGATACTTTTGATCACATAGTGAATAGTTTAGTTCATTTTATATTAACGCCCCATTTTAAAGCAACACTAGGACCTCGTAATTTTGAACCGCGGTCAGATGACGAGACGACATCTGAGTTGACACCCTCTTCTTTCCAAATTTCCACACCACACCCACATAATGAATAGATATAACAAGCAAAGAAAAAAAAAAGGAATCATTAACATATTAAATGTGTATTCAAAACAATATTGTTCTTTTCTTTTGAAGCAAAATCTTTGAGATACTTCAGAAGAATAAATGTAAATCCAAATTCCAGAACATGTCATAAGAGGTGCATATTTTTTAAAATTTTACTGGGCATTTAATGTCTTTTTATCTTTGCCTTTCAACGTGGATCTCGGGAGCCTGGTGGTAAGGTTTCGGGACCGAAGGGCTCTAGACCCGCCTCCACCGACGAACCGTCGTGTTAGCGGGTCTAGTGAATGCTGAATCCTACAGTACCAAAAGCCTCTCCCGGCTGGAGTGATATGGAAGTTTGGAAAGGGAGTGCCAGCTCAGGTGTCACCCTCGTCATCTGGCCGTGGTTTAAAATTACGAGGTCCGTACCAAAATAGTCCTAGTTTTGGTTTTAAACGGGGCGAAATTACGGTCTCAATGGAATCATTAATGCTTGGAACAATAAGTTCTGTGGCATTGCTTATTTTTGTTAATATTGATAAATGGAAGCTGATAATTTAGAGTCACTGCTAAATTTTCGTAAAAAGTTTCACAGGTTAAAAGTTTTTTTAAAAATATCATTAAAAAAATTAGCATAAGGAAAGAAAAAAGACTAAATAAAGTCTAATAATACAAATAAAACTTACTTATCTGCATGAAAACAAATTATGGATAAAAGTATTTAAATCTTAGAACGGGCAAAAGATTATAAATTAATTTAACGCGGCAGTCTAGATCGCATCTGTAAGGCTTTTTTTTTAATTTAAATTTTATTATTATTTTTTATTCACATGCTGGAGTGACTCTGACAATTTGACATCAGATAATTTTGGTAAATTTTTGGTTTTAAAATATTATTTATGAAGAGATTAAAAAAATATTTTTGCTAAAATAATTGTCGTTATATTAATGATTTAAAATTATTCTCTAGAGTAATTGATTTCATTTAAGTGTAAACTTTTCAAATTGATTTTTTAAAAAAATTATCTTTCCGAGAAATTTCATATTTTTATTAATTACGAGGGCGAACCAAAATATAAGATACAACTGGCGGCATCTGGCGACAAATTACGAATAGATCGTAATAATTTCGCGGGGTTTCAGAATACAACATACTTCCGAGTATCCGGTTCGCGACTATCCGGCTTCCCTACTATTCAGTTTATTTTTTCTATTATCATTATTAAATGAGGAAGGCAAAGTGTCCATCAAGTAAGTACTTTTCAAAGCCTAAAAATTGCAAGTTTTGACTTTTATCTTAGGACTGCCTTTTCATATCTGTGTAATCATTTATCAGTAAAAAGTAAAATCAGTTGGAGCCAATTTCCTTCAGAATTAAGCCTACGATTTATGTTAATCATTTAACTGTTTTGCCCGAGTGCCATACGTGCATCGATTTATCGAATTTTGATAGTTGTAAATAAAAAATAAACCATTCATAACGATTATAATTCGGTTTTAAAATTACTTCGAATACATTCAATGGATTTCCATTTGAATCAAAATAAGAAAATGTTCCCAAAATAGAAGGTGTCATCTTATTAGATAGTAAAGAAAATAAAATAGTTAAGTGGTTAATGTTTTGTTTATGTTTCTTGCCTTTAAATAAGGTATTGCAGAATTTATGTTGAAATGTGAACTATCTTTTTCTCTAATAAATTCTTGAAACGTGGAATTCAGTATACAAACACGTATAAACTACCAGTACAGAGCTTTCTATTTTGACTCGACACACTATCGGTAACTACCTGCTTCCATGATTCACCGGCCGCTTTCACATTGAGATAAACGAAGGGCTTAGTACTTAATAAGAAGTGTGAAAATAGGTATTATAGCAGTTAGTTTTGGTATAAAAACTTTGTCTTTTGGTATAGGTGGGCAAAGATATGAGTTCATAGAACTCCTGTCTATTCGGCTACTTTGTTATCCTGCCAGCCCTTCCGCTACATTAGGCAGGATAGTCGGGAGTGTACTGTAGATAGAAGAGCTTCGAAAAGACGTTGTGGTTTTCCAGAGAACATGTTTATAGAACAGTTCATAATGACGTAGCAAAGGCATCATTACTCCAAATAGGAGACAAGAGGAGCGACATTTTTTTATGGGTTTACTGCCTGAATGGCACATACATTTATTGAACGCAAGCAATATTGATGCATGCAATTTGAAAATGGACACAAGGATATCATTAACGGTAATCTCTCAAGACGACTTGCAAATTCCGTCAACATCTATCAAACAACATCAACATCACATAGGAAACATCGATGCATAAAATTTAAGGACATTTTAAATAGGCTGGACATTTCATATAGCAGTATGCATTTTATAATTCAAGGACAGCTGCAATATGGAAAACTTTGTACAAAATAATGCCTCGGCTTTTTATGGCAGCTCACAAAGGACAAAATGGTTTTAATTTTCTACAAGGATATGTTTCAAAAGAAAATAAATTCCTATGTTACATAATTACTGAAGTTTAGTTTAGTTATATTAACATACCATTTTTTAAAGTTACACTAGGGCTATTTGGGGACGGACCTTGTCATTTTGAACCACAGTAAGATGACGAGGATGATACCTGAGCTGGCACCCCCTCTCCAAGATTCCACACCACACCAGAAGGAGGACGTTTGGCTCCGATGGATTTAACGCGCACTAGAACCGCTTACACGACGGGTCTTCAGTGGAATCAGGTTCTTAAGCCGACACCTTATTACCAGGCCACTGCATAATAATTGGAGATGAATCCTGATTTCAGCACCTATCTTCACGAGGAAACGCACCAGTATGGCATGGTTTGAAAAGGGAGGGGAAAAAAAATCTGACTGCGAGTTGGGATAGTCAAGGTCGCTATGTTTCTGACGGTGAATTTGATCACTGAATTCATGACTAGAGGGAAGCTAATAACAGCAGATTCATACTGCAAAACATTACAGAATTTGAAAAAGGCTATCAAAGACCGACGGTGTGGCAAATTAGGCAATGATATTTTGCTTCTATATAATGACGCCAGATCCCATTCAGCTCATAAAACACAGAATTTGCTTAGAAAATTCAAATGGAAGTTCGTCCCACACATCATAGAGATTTGATTTAGCGCGATTTCCATTTGTTTGGACAGATCTCTCCAGCCAACGTTTTCGAAATGATGACGAATTCAGAACGGCCGCATTGAATTGATTGGATGAAATATTTATTTTACTGTGATTGAAAAACTTTTCGTGATAAAGGTTTTAAAATGTTTAGAGAGAATATATCAGAGAATGATCAATGCTTACATTTTCAGAGAAGAATCCTTATTGCCTTTTGTTTTTTCGTGTGTCACTTTTACTCAAGTGCAATTTATTTTTTGATTTATTAGATATTTTTAAATCTATGAGACCTGATTAGATCTTAGATATTTATGTAAATAGGTTAGCAATCTTGTAGATTTAGATTTGTAAATCACACCCTCCTCATTATCGGTTGTTACAGATCCTCACAGAGTCTTCCTTTCGGCTGCCCCAGTCAAGCGATGTTATATGGATGCATCTAATAACTGATTTTTTTAGGCATTTAAGCGGTCGAAAATGAACATTTGCCAGGTCTTTCTTTGTACGATTAATTGTTTTGGCCTTTAAATGTCTTTACTCGTGGTCAACTTCTTGTTGAGGTGGTTACTTATGCCACTTGCAAGTGACAAGCCCGTTGACAAAACCGAGTTGGTGCAGTAGTTCTGAGGGTAAAAGCACCTGAGCGCCCGAAAGCAGGTCTGACTTCTAGCTCAAATGAAGTCGACACTCACACACTCGCTTACATAACCCCTTTTTACAGAGGGGGCTCTTTCACACACCTCACAGATAGAGC
Source organism: Argiope bruennichi (assembly GCF_947563725.1). Lineage (NCBI taxonomy): Eukaryota > Metazoa > Arthropoda > Arachnida > Araneae > Araneidae > Argiope > Argiope bruennichi. Next base: position 135,614,281 of record NC_079156.1, on the reverse strand, counting down.
AAACATGCCCGAACCGCGACTCGAACCTGGGACGCTCAGATGACAGGGAAGGCGCGCTTCCCTTAGGCCAGGACGCGGATGCTCAACTTCTTATTATGTGAATGATGTTATCCACATTGACTCGATTATTGATTTTCTGAGTTGTCATCCGTGTTGATCAGGTCTTGTTTTCTAGCTGCATTTGCAAAATCGCACTATTTAAGCACGATAGAGTTTGTCGGCAGGCTACGATTTGTAAATTACTTCCTGTGTCGCACATGATGCAACAAATCATTGAAAATGTATATTACAGGGCAGACTTTTGAATCAAAGGCTCACACATTTAGCACGTTGTTACTTGTGTAGGAAATGTTAAAACTGAAAAGGTTTTTCAAAAGCTTTTTCTTAGCTTTTATCCTCAATAAATTCGGAGCATATTATTTCACAAGAAACTATTTATGTCTTCTCTATACTAATAATAAAGATGAATATGTGTGTTGGTTTTCAATCGACTAGACCATTCGACCTGCAACTACCAACTTTAGCTCATGTATATCTTGGAGGTCGAAAAAAAATTACCTGGATGCGATTTTTTTGAAATGTTAAAATTTTAATTAGATATTTATTTAGATATTCATCAGATTAGATATTTATTTAGATTAGATTAAGATAAAGCTGAATTTTGTTGTTTTCCCTCTATCGTCCAAAAATATTTTGCGATAATATGTTTCAAAATTTAAAAAAAGTATACTTTTTAATGATATCAACTTAATAGTCGTGCAAATTTTTGCTGAGTTTGTGCCATTATTAAAAGTATTTTTTGCTTAACTTCCAATAATAGATTACATTATTGGATTGAAGTTCAAACCGTTTTCATTGTGTCATCAAATATTTAATCACGTGAGTTTCTTCTCATTGTTACAAGTGAAAGAAGTGGGATTCCGTTTATTGTTTGTGACGTTTACGAGATGTCCAAAAAATGAAATGACAATATTGTTAAATTTGGAAGTTGGATAACCGGATATTTACATTTTGAATGGCGGCCATGGAATTGATCTCCATTAGAGAGGTTTATATATTCAATGAACAGAGCAAATGCAGGACAATTAAAATAACAAGGCTTTAATATCTGACAGTTCCGGGAAGTCACGGATATGAAAATATATCCTAATGATTTAATTAGAATGAAATAAAATCAATATCTCTAGCAAACCAGTTGGTCGCCAAAGGCGACAAGTTTTAAAGTAAATCAAAAATTGGCTTTTCAGTGTTATCAATTTGATTTCAGTACATTTTCTCTGATTTTAATAAATTTTTAAAAACATTTTTGAATATATTTTGCAGCAATTTAGTTTTATTGTACGTATATACGTGGCAATAATACTAGCGTTGCGACGTTTCGCGTTGTGAAATCCTGGATTTTTTAAAACTTTTTTTGGGAATACCTAGATAAATCTCTGCAATCCCAAAATGTGTATGGTAAAGCAGAAAATGAGCAACACACACACACACACACACACACACACACACACACACACACACACACACACACACACACACACACACACACACACACACACACACACACACACACACACAAAAAAAAGAGCTTCGCAAGCGTTGAAGGATTTTTGTAATGTATTATTTGGAGAATGACTTAATGCACGAATTCAAAATATTCAGTCCCATTCAACTACTAAATGTAATTACAAGGCTGAATCTGCCGCTCAAGGCAATCTTCATTTACGCGATTTGGATGCTCAATTTAGGGGGAAAATGTTTCCATCCTATTGAGAAATGGTATAGTTCCTTTCATTTTGTAGATCATTTTAATTATTTAAGTCACTCATCTGTTCGGAACTTATTCCCAGAAGAGAAAGTTCGGAGATTATAATTGTGGAAGACAGAAGATTATAGTGCGAAAATATAATATAAAAATAGGAATAAAAATGTTATTTTTATGCGTTAAAACATTCAGATGTTTTATTCTGGGAATAAGGTGCTAGTAATCTTTCATTTCTTTAAGATGTTGCAGTACTTACATGCTCTATTTCAATATTTTCCCTGAGCAAATTTTTCTAATAATTTGCATTGCTTAAATAAATTTGTTTTCTTGTTTAATGTTTGTTTAGATTATTTTTGGATTTACTTTATCAATTTGGAAAGAATTTTCACGTAATGGTATTTAATCTTTCCCCCTGTAACTCGTACAGAAACTTGGACTGGCGAATTATTGAAGGTATTTTTTTTTTTTTTTAAAGATCGGACTGATTAACCGAACCAGTCTCGATATTTCAATTTTGAAATGCTATTCCGAATTAATACTGAATGTGATATTCTGGATTTTTTCGATAAATATTTTTAAATGCATTATTATGTGTGAAAAGTTCAGAAACTTATTTTATTGCAGTAGAATGTCTACAGATAGAAATTCTCTATTTGTTTTCTTTGAAATAATTGCCCAATTCGGTTATGCTTTTCTGCCATTTCGAAGATGCAAATAAGGATTAAAATCCTGCTTTTGCCACCTTTGACATTGGCTCCGCCTTTGAAATATTTCTGGATTTGAAAATAGTCTTGAAATAATTGATTATCTGAACGGAAAGCGATAAACGGAGATTTAGTTTAGTTATACTAACGTTGCGTTCTAAAGCAACACTACGGCTATTTGGGGACGGACATGGTAATTTTGAACCGCAGTTGGATGACGAGAACACATCTGAGCTGGCACCCTCCACTCCGAACTTTCACACCACACCAGCGGGAGGACGTTTGGCCACAATGGATTTAACGTTAACCAGACCCGTTTACAAGTTTCTGTGGAATAGGGTCTCGAATCTGAAACCCTTATCTAAGCAGAAAGCCATGCATGGAAAATGGGCTGATAGCAGAAGAAATAGAAATTAATCAAGGCTGATTGTCATGAAAAATAAGCAAAACGCGGAAAAAGTGCTTAAAAGCAATTGTATCGGCTTAAGTTGTTGAGCCTATTCAAAATTATCCAAAATTGACTGTCCAAAACAGACCTTTAAATTTTCAATCCAGATATACTAGTTGATAAGGAATAAAATATTGAAAATTGAATTTTAAGTTAATATTTTGTCTCAACTGTTAAACTTGAATTCATTTCTGAAAGAGCGTAACGCTGGTGAGTCCTACTTTTTAATTCTTTTTTATCGATTAAAATGTAGTACTTATAGCCATTTTTGGACGACCCTGCTTTGCTCGGCACAATTAAAACTTTGCGGAAAACAACGCATTTGGAAAGTAAGGTACAGAATATATATATATATATATATATAAATACAGGGTGTCTCAAAAACCTTGACCGTGGCATTTATTCCTTAAATATTGATCATAGACATATACTGTAAATTACAAAGTTGCTTAAAAAAAGGTGCAAAATGTTATGAAATTGATTAAAATGTTCAGGGGATTAAACTTAAAATAAATACAAAATTAAAATTTTTATACGGACCCAGTACAAAAAAAATTCCCAGTGAGTAAAATATGCCCCATCCTCTAATAAGGTCATGTACAAGCTTTCAGAATTTTATCATGAAAACTCTCAAAGATATGTTAAAACAAAGTCGGTGAAGGGTCAATCACAAATTAAAATACAAATGTTTACAGCTTCAGTGCAGATGACGCGACGCAGGAATGCATCATAAGGAAATAAAATATACTTCATATCTTTAGTTTTAAATACAAATTTTAAAATCTGTGCTTCCTGAAAAATACTTTAAAATTTTATATCATGAATTACAGAATATAACTTAAAAATTGCACAGACAATGAACTTGTAAAAAAAAAATTAGAAATGTTTGCATATGCAAATATATGCCTCTGATTGGTGCGTCCCATAATTGCGTCATTATATTATGTTATTTGTGTTCTGTCATTGAGCAATAGCATAGCTTACGTAAGAATAACTCACATAAATATTTCACACTTTTGCTACATTTTGAGAGTGCAATTAGCCTGTACAAACAGTATGTCACAATACAGAAATGAAGAACTTTTTGAAATCCCAATGCTTTACACTTTATGCAATCGCAATGCTAGCAAAACTGCACGGGAATTTCGGCGTAAATATCCCAATTCCCGACATCCTTCTGGGAGATTTATTTCCCGATTAGTGCAACGAATACGTGAAAGAGGGGGCGTATATCCTGTAGGTGGACCAGGTAGGCCCATGCTTCACTCAACTGATGAAAAAATTGATATATTGGCTTATTTTTGCAGTCACCCATATAGTAGTGTTCCTGCTGCTGCTTCAGAAATGAACATGTCACGCGCAGCAGTGTGGAGAATACCGAGAAGGAATAAAAGGCATCCTTTTAGCATTCATGGACAGGAGCCAACAGATTATCAATGTTGTCTAGATTTTTGTAACTGGGTTCTTAATCAGGAAGATGCTAATCCCTTTTTCCTGAGAAACATAATTTGGACAGACGAATGCTATTTTAAACAAGATGGATGATAAATCCTCGAAATGAGTACTTTTGGTCAGACGCAAATCCATACTTGGTACGTGCTATTCATTATCAGAGGCAATTTTCTGTGAATGCATGGTGTGGTATTTTCAAAAAACGCTTGCTTGGACCCATACTGTATGATGCTACGTTGACGGGAGACAGATATGTTAATGAGATTCTGATTGTGGTTATTCCTGATTTTATAGAGGAACTTCCTCTAACAGTACTTTCACATGTTTGGTTCCAACACGATGGCTCTCTATAGCTCACCACACTATAGTTGTGAAAATACTGGTTAAATAACGAATTTCCAGATAAGTGGATTGGCTTGCATGGTCCAGTCGAATTTCCCCCTAGATCACCTGATTTAACGCCTATGGATTTTTTTGTAGGGTCGTTTACGTACAGTGGTTTATTTGTCACCTCCCTTAAATAAAGCAGAATTGCAACAACGCATTTTAGAGGGTTGTCGTGACATCACCAAACAAGAACTTGATAGAGTGTACAGAAGTGTTATCAGACGAATGCAGCTCTATATTGGCATCGATGAAAAACATTTTGAATAAGTTATGTAATCTTTCCTTTAAGTTATTATTTCTACAAATTTTTAGTTCTTTTTAACGAATAAATAGCAAAATTTTTATTTATTTATTCAATCATTACTTTCTTTGTTAGTTTGTGTACGACCTCTAAAACACGAACATCCGACATGATTTTTCCTCTTTGCGAATTCATATCCAGGCATCGAAAAGTTTATGTAGTTTCATATCTTTTAGACTTTTTGTGATAAAATGCAGAACTTTTGTCATTGGTTGTCTTTACACATTGGTTTTTTTTTTGTGTACGGGGGGCCGTATAAAAATTTAAATTTTGTATTTTTTAAAGTTTAATCCTCTGAAAATATTAATCGATTTCATAGCATTTTGTACCTTTTTTTACGCAACTTTGTAATTTATAGTATATGTCTATGATCAATATTTAACAAATAAAATTCGCGGTCAAGGGATTTGAGATACTCTGCGTATATATATATATATATATATATATATATATATATATATTAGTGAAAATATTTACTCCTGATCTAATTAAACTATGGTTACGTTTTAATCCTGTTTATTTAAACACGAAAAACTGGTGTTAAAATTTCCAGTCCCTTCACTTTATAATCCGATAACATATTCGGGTATAAAGACAGAGGACACCCAGCTCAACAATCTATAAAACTACTGTTGTATATTTTTTTCCCGGAAAAAATACAATTTTATTGGACTAAATGTGACGACTGGACGAGTGGTCTGACAGCAGTGATACATGACGTGCTATGAAGAACTTTCGAGTAATCGCGAGTTATATGGAGTGGATGAAAGATTAAATCGGCTATATCTAAAAGATATTTCAATGGATGAAGTCTGTTTGGATATGATGTTCTTCATTTATTCTGTGGGAAATAGTATAATTCATTTACATTTGGAGAATATTTTTAAAAAATTGTAAGGATATATATATCAAAGTCGGCGTGTGTTTTGGCGTCTCACAAATCAGGCACTATTTTCTAATATTTAAATTTACTGATTTATCGGTGGGTGTGCGAATAGAGGTAACCACAAATAAATAACATAAGTCAATGAACTGAGGTTTACAACTTTTTATTAATTCATAATAACTTTTTACACAGACCAAATTAGATATTTAAATTATAATTAGGTATTTAAAAAATTGAATTATGGAATTTTTATTAAATATTTCGTTACATATTATTCAGTTTACTGAGCTCTAAAGATATTCGTTGTGTTTCGTGTAGTTTGCTCTAAACCATTTGGATCATAACATTTCAAAAAATAATTTTCCGACCCAGTAATCACTTGGTTGGAGTCTGAATTGAGATTTGATGAATGAACGAATAAAAGAAAACCCGTTTCTTCAGAAAAATATCTCAATTCTTTTTATTCGCATTTTTACATGATATTCTTTATATTAGTGGCTTCCTTTTTCATAGTGAACGACGAGTGTCATTGTGATAACACGTTTCATGCACGTTTCGATTCGCCTTTATTCTTTTCTTCGAATTGCTGATTCTGTTTAATTCCTTCATCCCATTGTGTGATGGTTCGTTATACTGCTAACTATTCGCCTAAGGAGACGAGCTGATTTGACAGGAATATTTATAGTATTTGATTTCAAATAAATCTTCTGTTCATGATTCCTCTAAATTGCCCGACATTAAAGTCTGTTATTTTAATTGTCTTAGTTAAGTTCTGTTTAGCGTGTACATGATACTTTTGAATGAAGACAATCCTATGACATCATAACGCTATTAGACACTAAAATATCCGATTCGTTTATATTCTAAATTTCTCGTAATTGTAATTTAATATCACTTTTTTATATGTCTTTTAAACTAAATGAATATTAAATAAAAATTTTCATATTTAGCTTGCAAAAATCGAAGAAAAACATACGATTTAGTAGATTTGATAAAACAAAGGAAATGGTTTGAATTTCAAATTTCAGGGCAACAATGTTATTTATTATTGGAAAATAAACAAAATTTTTACAAATTACCAGAATTTTGCGAAAATTAGCATAAGTAATGAATCGGTATCATTAAAAGAACAGATTTTAAAATTCTAACTTCATGTAAAAACCCTTTTTGTGCTATAATACTTTCGCAAGTTATAGCGGAAAAACGTCAAAATTTTGCTTAATTTTAATTAAAATTTGAAAAAAAAAACACCTCCCTCCGAGGTACACATTCCCACCTTCCATAGTATAAATATGCAACATTTGGTAGCTCTAAGTTAAACGGTCCGACCTCTACACATACACACACATTTTCAGCTTTATTGTTAGTAAAATGCAGGAGAAAATAAAAATATGTAACACCTCGGAAGGAGCCGTCGATTTTCGTCTTTTCTCGCAGTGCAAGGAAAACGGGAGCAGCTGAACCTCTTCCTCTATTAGCATTCTTATTTAAGTAATTTGATAGAACTTTGGTTAATACATAATTACGTAATATAAAGGCTTGACCATAAACCGTGAAAAAATCATCCATGAATGAAAATAAACGCACAAAATTGCACAAAAACTGGAATATTTAAACGAGATAATCAAAAGAAAATGGACGAAAATTTTATTAGAATTGACAACTTCATATTTGAAAAAATGCTTTCATCATCAAAATATGAAATTGGATATCTTAGCCAGCAGAAGCAGTCCCCCCCCCTCAAAAAAAACCCCTTTTTTTCTAGCAAAATCTCTGATAAAGATGAGTTTGTGTTTTAGACGGGTTTTTCTTCCAACCGATTGAAACCAAAATTTGATGCAGAACTGTAATTGCAGTCACAAAATCACGTGCCAAATTTCCTACATTTAAGTCTTTGCGCTTCTGACTTTTCGCGTTTATATGTTATTGAAAGTACAGAAAAACCTGAATTTAATATTCTTATTGATTGCATTGGCGACTTTTTTTTGGCGATTAATCTCTGACACGCGATGAATCATATCGAACATCGAATTTGTGTTTCAGACGCGTTTCTCGCAACAAATTAAAACAAAAATTTGACACAAAATTACATATCAAATTTGATTCCTATTTGAGCCATTGCAATTTCGAGTTTGACGGTCCATCTCTCGTTGGATTCAGCTCAAAACGTGATAGGTGTCCATACTGCAGATGCTAAATCTGCGTACCGAAATGTATCCATCTAGCTGTCTTCGTTTTGTAGTTACCATGTTAACTTGTATTTGAACAGCCGGACTGACAGACTTCATCAGAATGGATTTTGCTCAAACTCTGATAGAAATCCACAGAATTGGTGTAAAAACCATATACGAAATTTCATCCGATTAGCTAAATTTGTTTTTGAGTTATCTTTGTCACAGACAAACAGCCAGTTTTCAAAAATATATTTTTCGCACTCAGGAAGATCTGTAGTGATCGTAGCGCCATCTTTAATCATGTCATTCTAAAGCGCTACCTATCTACTTTCCCTAATACAATCTATGTTAATACTTCTCCCGGGGAATCCCCGTTCTGTGTATACGTGCGCTAAGCAGCGATGTTCCGATAGTTGTTAGTGTAATAAAGAGTTTATTTTTCTAATAGCGATGAAATGCTTTACACTACACTCTACATGAACATCACCACAAATGGTGACCCGGATAAGAAATCACGCATCTCTTTTGATTTAATTTGATTAATATTATCTTACTAAGTTTCGTTTTGAAACGAAAGCGCACTTCATGATGGAGGAAATCTCAGCGGTGAAGATGCCTAACTTCATTCCGTCCGACCCTTCCCTCTGGTTTACGATGGTGGAGTCAACATTTGAATTGGCTATTCCAAAGCCAATTACAGCTTCTCGCACTAAATTCAACTACTGCGTGAGCACTTTGCCACCTGAAATCGCGATAACTGTGCGCGATATCATTCTTTCGCCAGATGCAACTGACCCTTACAGCCAACTTAAATCTGAGATAATTTCCCGATGCGGAGAATCAAAATCTCAGGAAATTCGTAAGTTATTGGCTGGAGAGCAGTTGCATGATAGAAAGCCGTCCGAGCTGTTAAGAATTATGCAAAGACGTGCCGAAAGTCACAATATTGCCGATTCTCTTTTACTGGAATTATTTCTTCAGCAACTACCATCTAATGTGCAATCGATTCTTGCCTCAATACAACCTTTGACACCTCAAAAAGCCTCTGAAATAGCCGACAAAATACTGGATATAACACCAAACCAGGTAAGTGCTGTTTCAAATGCAACTGCTACAGCTGATTCTGAACTGTTATCAGAAATTAAAATGTTGCGTAAAGAAATTGCACAGATACGTCGCCATTCCAGAAGTCATTCACGGAATCGCCAACCTCGTTTTCGACGGAAAAGCCCTGCCAGTAATGATGATATCTGTTGGTATCATCGGAAGTACGACTCCAAAGCGCAAAAATGCATTCCGCCTTGCAATTATCAGCCAAACCACAACGACAAGGAGTAGCGGCGACATACGCCTCGCCCAGTAGTTCTCGTCGCCTTTTTGTTCGCGATAGAAAATCAAATGTAAATTTTCTTGTTGACACTGGCAGTGATTGTAGTTTGATTCCTGCGACTAGAAATGATAAACTGTGTATTCCGATTCAAAAATTCTTTGCAGCAAATGGTTCCATTATAAATGTTTATAAACAAAAGTTATTATCTTTAGATTTAGGTTTAAGAAAACAATTTGTTTATCCTTTTTATGTTTGTGATATTAAAACTGCAATTATTGGTGCAGATTTTTTACATCATTTTAATTTGCAACCTAATTTAAGAAATCGTCGTTTAAATGATATGTATACACATATAAATGCTCATGCTATTCTTAATAATACTGATGTTCATTCTGTAAAATCTGTATTTTGTAATGATGATTTTTCAAAGGTATTGAATGATTTTCCTAATATTGTTAAAGCTCCATGTGCAAACCAAACTGTAAAACATTCTGTTATGCATCATATTGAAACTTTTGGTTCTCCTGTTTATGCAAAACCTCGTAGGCTAGCACCCGATCGCTTAAAAATCGCTAAAATGGAATTTCAGCATATGTTGGATTTAGGCCATATGCGGCCATCCAACAGCAATTATGCCTCTCCTCTACATATGGTTCCGAAAAAAGGAAGTGACGATTGGCGTCCTGTTGGTGATTTTAGAGCTCTTAATGCTCAGACCAAAAAGGACAAATATCCGATTCCCAGTGTTTTGGATTTTACTAGCGAACTACATGGAACCACAATTTTTTCTCATATTGATTTGGTAAAAGCTTTTCATCAAATTCCGATTGCTCCCGAGGACGTTCATAAAACAGCTATTTGTACTCCATTCGGACTCTTCGAGAGCACTCGGATGCAATTTGGTTTGTGCAATGCATCAAGTACCTTTCAGAGATTTATTGATGAAGTTACTAGAGATTTAGATGGTGTGTATGCTTTTATTGACGATTTATTAATTGCTTCAAAATCAATCGAAGAGCATAGACAACATCTCAGAGCTCTCTTTTCAAAATTAGACCATTATGGACTTACAATTAAATCTTCTAAGTGTACATTTGGTGTTCCTACCCTAGATTTTTTAGGATTTAAAGTTTCCAAAGAAGGTATTTCTCCAATTCCTGATCGAGTTAGTGCAATTCAAGAATTCCCACGACCCACTACCCTTACTCAACTTCGTAGATTTTTGGGTATGTTTAATTTTTACCGCAGATTTCTTCCCAAGGCAGCTCACATATTATCACCTTTGATTAAGTTTCTTGAAGGCCATACTAACAAAAAGAAATCACCACGGCCAGCAAAAAAATCTGAAACTACTCTGCAATGGTCTGAGGAAGCTGATAAGGCATTTTCTAATGCTAAGAAAGCTCTTGCCGAAGCTACCCTACTCAAACATCCGATTCCTGGAGCTCCTTTAAGTCTGTGGACTGATGCATCCTTATTTGCTATCGGAAGCTCTTTAAATCAACTTTCAAATGGAATTTGGGAACCTATTGCATTCTTCTCAATGAAACTTTCTAAAAGTCAAACTAATTGGTCAACATACGACAGAGAACTTCTTGCTATTTATGCTTCTATAAAAAAATTTCGACACATGCTTGAAGGTAGGGAATTTTCAATCTATACTGATCAAAGACCCCTTACTGAAGCCTTTAAGCAAAAGCCGGATAAATGCTCACCTCGTCAACTGAGACATTTAGACTTCATATCCCAGTTTTCTACCGACATTCGTTATGTCAAGGGTACAGAAAACATTGTTGCAGATGCATTGTCTCGCATTGAAATCAATTCAATTTCAAAGAAAAATTTAAATTTTAATGACATTTCACTTGCACAGTTAAATGATTCTGAACTTAAAGAATATCTGAAGTCTTCAAATTGTAAAATAGAAAAGCAATATTTTCCCTTAGAGGATGTAACCTTGTATTGTGACTTATCTACTAATTCACCTCGTCCGTACATTCCAAATTCTTTTCGTTCAATAGTTTTTGAAAATATTCACAATCTTTCTCATCCTGGCATTCGAGCAACAAGAAAGCTGATTACTAAACGTTATTTTTGGCCAAACATGAATTCATTTATTAAAAATTCTGTTCAATCTTGTCATAATTGCCAACGTTCTAAAATTCAAAAACATACAAAATCTCCTATAGGCACCTTCGCTTTGCCAGATGCTCGATTTGCCCATATAAACATTGATTTCATAGGACCACTCCCACTATCTGATGGTTATAAATATTGTATGACAATAGTTGACCGATTTACCAGATGGCCGGAAGCTATTCCTACTTCAGATATAACTGCTGAAACAACATGTAAAGCCCTAATTCATAATTGGATATCTCGTTTCGGTTGTCCAGTAACTATAACTACAGATCAAGGTAAAAATTTTGATTCACATCTATTTAGACATTTGAATAATATTTTGGGCACAAATCAAATCCGCACAACGTCCTACCATCCCCAATCCAATGGACTTGTAGAACGTTTCCACAGGGATCTTAAGAGTTCTATTATAGCCCATTGTCAACCAAACTGGACTGAAACTATTCCCATAGTTTTACTCGGAATTCGATCTGCAATTAAACCGGACATTAATGCCACATGTGCTGAATTAGTCTTTGGTACAACCCTCAGACTGCCTTCTGACATTTTAACCTCAAAAGTAGATCTATCAGTACCAACAGATACTTATGTATCAAAATTCAAAGCACTAATGCAATCTATAAATCCTATCTCAACGTCTAGACACTCGGTTAAACCTATTTATATTCATCCATCCTTAAGTACTTGCTCTCATGTATTTTTGAGAGTGGACAGTGTTAAACCTCCTCTTTCACCTCCTTACACTGGTCCACACCTTGTAATCAGCAGGAAAGATAAAACTTTTGTATTAAAAGTTAATAATAAAAATGTAACAGTTTCCATAGACCGTGTCAAACCTGCATATGTGTTGACAGGATCTAATGACTCGTTACCTTCTATACCTGCAACTATTCATAAAACTCAAGGTGAACTTTCTTCTGAAAATGAACAATTACCGACAAAACCAACTACCACTCGTAGTGGACGTCATGTCCATTTTCCAACGAGATTAATTACTGAGATATAAATTGTTATGCATATATATATATATTGTAACTGTAATTTTATGTATTTCATATATTATTGCATCTATTTACTTCAATTTCTATTTACCATTGAAACCATTATCCTATATTATACTTATTGTATTATGTGATGTTTTATTTTTATGCGCGTATAATTATCTTGTATTATTACATTTGTCGTTCTCCTTGTTCACTAGGGGGATAATCATGTAGTGATCGTAGCGCCATCTTTAATCATGTCATTCTAAAGCGCTACCTATCTACTTTCCCTAATACAATCTATGTTAATACTTCTCCCGGGGAATCCCCGTTCTGTGTATACGTGCGCTAAGCAGCGATGTTCCGATAGTTGTTAGTGTAATAAAGAGTTTATTTTTCTAATAGCGATGAAATGCTTTACACTACACTCTACATGAACATCACCACAGATCTAAAACGTGAGTATTCGTTAGTGTCTCGAATTCGAATTTTTTGCTGATTGTAATACTTTCTCTATACTTTGTACGCGAGAAAGTAAAAAGGAATTGCATATATCAATGATTGCAAAAGTTATTTTCAGGAAAAATCACAAATAACTTATTCGGTAGTTGTTGCAAAAGTCGTATGCATCACGTACTCAGCTCATTAGCCTACATTTTAAATTCATAAGTTACAGAGGAAAACAAGCAAAGGAGTCTTTGAATTATTCCTATCAAAGACTGAATGACTCATCAGCAAAGGAAACGAGCAAACGTTCCCTGAACTGCAGGCTAATGTAAGTAATTCCATTGAATGCGCTCAGGTTATATAAAATGACTCAGCTCTTTTTCACAAATTCCAGGTTGGATTGCAGCCAGCTAATATTAAAATGCTGCCAATACTGCAAAAAATAGATTCTAAACGTTAAATGTGCTTAAACCTTTGGGATTTTTTTACTATATTTTTTTATAATGATAGAATTAAAAATGATTTATATTAAAATATTTTTATGGCACTTACGGGATTAAATAGTGCTCCTTGGCGAGGCGAAATTCATACATTCCCTCGAAAAAGGCATTCTAATGTATTCACATGCATATCTCTAAAGTATCACAATGAAATATGATCAAATTTTATTTAAAAATATTGTTTTTATTAATTAAAAAACGCGAATTAAATTGTAGGAAATGAGAAAATAGTTTTCAATAATATTAATTTGCTTGAAATTTAAGCATTAATAATTCCTTGACATATTCAATAGTATACTTACATTTATAATAAAATACATGTTGCAGTTCAATATTTAACGAAAAAATGGGTTCGTTTGATAGGCAAGGACTCCATTGTTTTGACTCCAGTAGGAGATAGATATCCTATGTAATGGTAGATGTGGCAAATCAGATATGTCAGATGAACCACTGAGATATAAAAACAACAACAGTGGAAATAATTTCTCCGAAACTTTTTCGTATATTACTTAACAAAGATGTGTCATTGCAACCCCCACCCCACCCCTCCCACATAAAAATTTTTAACCTTAGGCAGTGAACATCATGAATGTTCAGATTTTTATTTTTAGAATCCCGCACATGAACATTTGGTGTTTCGTTGTAAAATGAAGGAAATCGAATTAATATTTTGGACGCCTTTTGCTTCGATAGATTGAAGCAAAACTTGATACGGAACTCAGTGGAAGCTCACCCATTAGAGCTGCAGCATCCCCTGCAATTATTTGTAAAAATTATATTTTCTTTTTCGAATTTCTTTATTTTCTTACTTGTGAGTTCGATGCGCTTTGCTTCCTTCATCATTCTGAGTGTTCGAGAATCAACGAAAAAGAAGAAGAAGAAGAAGAAAAAAAAAAAGAATTAAAACATAAAAATAAGACATAAAAAGAATTAACAATCAAGAGCTTGCCCAGCTATTTTTTTCTCTGCCCTCTGTGCAGACAACTGATTGTTTGATTTGAAGATCACCCAACCCTTTCTTTAATAGAATATAGAGAAACAAAAGATGTAAAGACGAACAGATCTGTCTTGGAGCGACTGTCTGTCAACTGATGTCCCTCTCCTTTCTTCACTTCCGGAATAAACCTTCATTAAAAAAAATTTTTTTTGCTTTTCTTCCAGAGTTTTTGAGTTTCTTGTTGCTTTGACTAGATACACATGCGATTTATTGAATATTGTAGCTAGAATTCTTTCCAATCGCCAAATAGGATAACTGAACTCTGCCTTTGGGAACTTTTCTTGACTAGCAACCCTTCACAATGGAAAACGAATTTCACAAGATTTCTTCAGTCAGTGCGTGATTCCCTCGAGTGCATGCGGTAACCCGATGTTTACTTTCTGGTTGTAATTGTTTTAAAGTATTGGTTAATTAAAATTTATTTCAAATATTACTTTTACTTCCAAAGTTACTTTGCTGAAATGTTATCTGAAAATATTTTATCAGGAGTCATTCTTTGTCATTTATTATATATAAAAACGATGAGCGCTGCAGCTCAATTATTACACCTTATTTGATATTCATTATAAAACGAGGATGTCATTAAATTTCGTCTTTCTTTCGTTAGTAATTTTTGAGTTAGCTTGTGTTCACTGATCAGACAGACATAATTCCAAAATGGCGTTTTTCGGACAGGGAGGTCAGAAACGCGGAAATTCGTTAAAATTTATATATATATTTCGGATACGAAAAAGTAAAACTAGAAACGAAAACTAAAAGTATGGATGACGAGATTAGCATTTTAAAGACCGAAGTCTGGATTTTGACCCTTCCTCTAGCTTTAAAGAGAATATTCCATTTTTTTATTATAGGCGCGTGCTTCATATTAAACGTTGAAGAAAATAACAAAATTTATTTTAAAATAAATAATTTTTGAAGAATTTTTTTGAACTGCTACTGCGTACAAAATCTGTTTTCCTTATTTCATCTGATGATGATGACGTCGCATCCGCATTACCACGGAAAGGGTTTGCAGTAGCTTCTGAGGGTAAAGACCCCTGAGCACCCGAGGGCAGAAGTCTGACTTCTAGCTCATGAAACTGACACGCATTCGCTTGCTCAACACCTTTTTACAGGGGGGCACATTCACACATCTCACAGATAGAACACAGATGAAAAAAAACCATGCCCGAACCGGGATTCGAACCCAGATCACGGGGAAGACACGCTACCCCTATGCCAGGACACCGACCCTATTTCATCTAAAAAGTATAAAATGATATATGGTATTGCAACGATAGAAAATAGAAAAATATTATAAAAATATCATATAATATTTTTGTATTTTGTGTAGTGATTAATGATAGCTGAGAACTTTATTTGTATGTTTTTAATTTGTGTTTTATTTAGGATCGCGATTAGCTCAGCAGGTGTTCAGACGTCTTGGTCTCTTTGAGTTTCCTCTGTCTTTCACCACGGCTCTGAATGCTATTTTGAAATTTTCTTGGGGGGAGATTGAAATGAAACATAGCCATAAAAATCTGTCTTGAAATGAATATCACTTTCACTGATAATTAAAGAAATTCCTTTTTAGTGTTTTCTTGAAAATTAACTTTTAAAAATTCTACTTATTTTTAACCATCTGACTTCTCGTGATTTTACTATTTTATTCTGTTGGATACCTTTTCATGTCGGAATTCTGGGCAATGAGGAGGCAGACAAGGCTGCTAAATTGGCAAGTATTCCAGCGGTCACATCTATCCCTGTAAGCCACATAAAGAAGCACACTAAAATGCTTCTTTATTTAAACCGCAAGCTCTATCGGATTTTGAAACTAACAACACACTTCATGCTATTAAACCCCATGTGCAACTGTGGTTCATGACCGAATCGAAAAGCAGACACAGTGTTAACCCGTTTACGCATTGGGCATACTAGATTTACTCTTCTCCACTTTCTTGTTAGGTGAACAACCACCTCTATGTTCTCAATGTGACTGTCAAATGTCTGCCCAACATATAATGTCAGAATGATCAAATTTCAAACCTCAGCGTTTGCTATTTTTTCAAAATGCGAACACTCTATTACCTTTCTTACTTGGTAAGACTCCACATGCTGAAACGTTTGCATTTTTTGTCTATGAAATTTTATGCACTTATTTAAACTTGTTTGTTTTTAAGTACTTTTGTACACTATCCGTTTTTGATTATTGCACATTGATATGATTTTAACTCTGGTTTGGCGCAGTATAGTCAAAACCATGGCTCTTGCTCCAGAAAAATCTAAACAAATCCAAATCCTTGAAAATGAACGAGACGAAAACTAATGAGATGAAAAAAATGAAAGGAAATACAATGAACGATGTATAGTCTAGACATATACAACGTATTCATGTTTCACGCTAGATGCGTCTGGCTTTGTTGCATCATTCGTTGCATTCTAGATGCAATGATTTTTACATTATGTATATTTGTAATAAGAATGGCAGCCTGAAAACATAACCGTGCTACAAAACATCTGGTATTTTGGATAATAAACTGAAAAATGTAGTAGTTGCAAGAGATCAACTAAAATATTCACTCAGATTGTTCAGAATCTGGCTATTTTGTTATCTGCGATTCAATTACCACCGGAAATTTTATCGTTAAAACTTTCTCGCATTCTCTCTAATTAAGAAGTTATCTCAGAGAACACCATGCACGGGATGGTTGTACAATATTTTCGAAATATTAACTTCTATCATACATTCGTTATTTATACTGAATGTGTCGTATGATTCTTGACGTGTTTTTTGTGATTCATCTCTGGTATGCGATTAATAGTACCCGAAAATCGAATTTGTGTTTTAGATGCCTTTTCCGCAACCGATTGAAACAAAAATTTGACACAAAATTCCACTTGTAGCCACAAAATCCGATACAAATTTGCTACATTTAAGTCATTGTATCTTTTGAGTTATCGCGTTCATATGCTTCTGAAAATACAGACCAACACACGGTTAACACTTTGTTAGATTAGGCTCAAAATTGGATGTGTGTCTACACTTTAGATATGTTAAATGCATGTATCGAAATTTATCTATCTAGCTTTCTTCATTTTGTAATTTTTACTTTCTCTAAACGGAGTTCGTTCAAAATTTAATTGACATCTACAAGCTTGGTGTAAAGACCATATACCAAATTTCATTCTTCGAGCTCAAAAAGTTCTTGAATTATCTTTGTCACAGACAGATAGATTGACAATTTCCAAAATGTGTTTTTCGAAGTCAAAGAAATCTAAAACGTGGAGATTCGTAAAAATCTAGAATTCGAATTTTTTTGACAATTACAATATTTTCACTGTACTACATATACGAGAAAGTAAAAAGTATTTGTTATAAAATTGTGTCGAAAAATAATTTGAAAAATTTTATTAAAATGAAATAAAAGATTTTGTAAAAATAAAATTTGTATTTCTCAAAAGCTACATTTTCCTTATATTGAAAAGAATTCAAAATTGGTTTTGTATGATAATAGGCATTGAAGTTATTGAAAAAAATACGTTAAAATTTTAAATGAATTAAAAATTTTCTAAATGAGAAATCCATGCACAAACAGGATGATCCAGCGGTCTGCTCTCCATAGCGTTTACATCAAGCAATGATCGGACAATCTATAAATGTGTTCTAAAAAAGTTTAAATATATTTATTAAAACAAAAAATATGAATTATGTAGTATATAATCTATATATTTAAAATAATAGAAGTCATTAATCATTCTCCCATCCCCATTATTAGACCGATTTCTCCAATTTTTGTTTTTGATGAAAGCTAGATAATCAACTAGAATATCTTACTCCATGCTTCATTTTTGAGAAAAATCTTAAAAACACGCCCCGCTGTGCATTATTTAATGGGGAAATCCGGCGACAGAGTTCGCCATCCAAACCACAGAAACGATTCAGAAAATTTTAATTTCGCATAACCTTTACATGTATCAGCAGGATTCGTCTGTCTTATTTCACCGTTTTCGCTAGAAATAAGTAAAACACTGTCTCATAATATATTCTCTATGAGAAAATCCTATGATAGATTTCGCCAATCAAAAACACTAAAGCTATTTTAATAATTTTAAATTCAAATGAATTCCAACACCGCCTTCTATCTGTGAGAAAAATCGAAAAGCTCTAACTCACTATACGTTGTCTGCAGAGAAAATTCGCAACAGAGTTCGCCACTCGATCGATTTCGAAGCTTTACTTTCATATGACAATTCATGACCTTTGGATACATTATCAAGAGTTGCCTGCTACTTTCCATTTTCGAAAGAAACCGAAAAAACAATGTCTCAGTGCGCATTGTCAATAGAAAAACAAACAAACCAAGCCTTGACAGAATTTCCACCGATTTCGAATATTTTTGTTTATTTAAAAGCTAATGATCTCTCAATACTAGGGATTGCAATACCGGGATACCGAATACCGGTATTTTGAGCCATTTGTACAATTTCGTAATACCGGTATTCACAAGTTTAAATACCGGTTTTTCGGTATTTACTAGAAATTTTTAAAATTGTCTCCACTATATGTTCAGGTATCGCGAACATAGCAATATAGTATACGTTTTTGTTTTTATGTATCCCTAGCGGGCGAAATTAATTAGCTAATTAATGGCTTAATTAATTGCTTAAACCTAAATTAGCGAAATAGGGATTATCCCTGAAAGAAAATATTGTATCCATAACGACTGATGGAGTAACATTTATGAAAAAAGTTGGAAAGTTGATACAAAATTTTAATTCATTGGAAATGCTAACTAGTTTTGAAAATCTTCTTATCCGACCGAATTTGGGTTGAGCATTATTATTTTTTGTTTTTTTGACATAATTTCTAGTTAAAATGAACTAATTTATAATTTTTGTTATTTGTTTTTATAATTGCAATAAATATACTATTGAAAATTCCCTTAACTATGTTTTTTATCCTTTATGGTTTATAAATTCTGATTATATTAGTATCTTCTCTTTGGTGTTCGAGTTTAGCTTGGACGAACAGTATATTTTTATTTTTTTGGAGCAATAAACAAGCCATTGCATTAAGGGAATAATTATGCATCGAATTACTTTTCCGAGTGCAAAGAGTTACTACTAGCCGCTTTCGACTACCTTATTAATGGTTTCGCTACAGTCGTGCCAGCCAGTTTTGATGACATTCATTTCATGAAAACAAAAATGTGCTATTTTAAACTAAAATTGTATAATAATGATTGAGCCTTCTGAATGACTATGCGTGGAAAAATAAAACTATGAAGTTGCGACGAAAACTGATAAAGTCACGAAGCTCTAAGGTTTATTTTGTAATATCTATTGAAAATTGTGATAATCCTTGATGATGTATCAATGAATCATAAGCTTTCGTATGAAACAAAAACTGGAGAAATTCGCATATTGGATATTTTATTTTGTAGCTATCATTAAGAATTCTGAGAAGTTGCAATGCGAAGTGATTTTCTCAAAATAGATAGTTGAGAGCAAAGAACAATTGATGATGTAGTCATGTATAATCGATTTTCATATTAAATAAAAAATCGTCTAGTCAGAAAGAAAATACTTCATGATGACTTCCAAATTCCAAATTTATTAAAAGAACATCAATTTAGTTCTTCGAAAAATTACCCCAGATTCGTAACGAGCTGCTTCAAATGCCAGCATAGGATCCAGCTGTGCCCAGTTCTAGGAAAAGACAGGGCTGCAATCGACAACTCCTGCATTCATTTTCCGTTCATAAAAAGACTGAGAATTTGCTAACGCTGTCACCAATCTGGTGGATTAAAATCTCTCAAAATGATTCCTGTTTCGTCCTTAAATGGCTACGATGAAATTTCATGAGATGATTTTACACGAGTGAAATTTCTGGATTTTTTCAAAAATAACTAATCAAAATAGTTAAATCAGTCCCCATAGTAAAAGGCACGAGCTACGTAATTCCATTAAAGTTATATTTCGGCCATAAATAATCAAAATATTATGTTATATTAATAATTATATCATAAAAATATTAATCTACCAAATTTTATGACTATTTATTTCAATCTTTCCCTAAACTTACAATTTATAATAACTATTCTAAATATGATGCGGGGGGGGGGTGTTCGTGACCATTTTGTCTCACTGCGGAACTCCGAAACGACACGGCGTTGATATTAAATAAAAATTGTCGAAATTAGAATTGAGAACTGGTTTTTCTATTTAGACAATTATTTTAAACATAAAGATTTCCGGCGAGTCATTTGCCGCCGATGGGTAGCTAGTATTACTTATTTTATATCGCTCGAACAAATGAGTAAATAGTCATAAATGAATGCTGTTTCGAAACATAGGATGTCTTTCACTTCTTTTTTCATTTCAACAGACATTTATTTAAATCTTTTAAAACTGATTCTGTTTTTTAAAAACAATGATTTTCGAGAGAACAGTCATCAGAATTCATCAGCACTTACACTCAGCATTTATAAGAAAAGGTATGCAAAATCGCGAAGAGGTATTATTTAGCTTTCTGCATATGCTTTGTTTTAAGTAAGTATGCCAAGACGATTCCCATATAATGAAACTGTCAGACTGTTACAGGCCGTGTAGCATTATACGAAATAAAGAGCTAATCCATGAAATGGAAGGCTGGGCTAGGAAAATAATTAATAAATGCATTTGACTGAATTGCATTTGAATAATGATTAAAAATGTGTTCCATAGATGGTATTACTCCAGTAAATAATTTCATCAGAAACATTTTCATAGAAAATATAATTTATTTCATATTGTTTTCCTTGTTATTAGAAGCTAATCTTCATTAACCAAGTACTCTTTATTTTTGAAAAGATGTTTTCATCGTCCGAAATTTCTGTAACACTATCGTGGTTGCTTTCCGTTAGTTTTGCAAAAAAAAAAAAAATATTTTATGAGGTAGCATGCTTTTTGATAAATTATGTTAATAAATTAATTTTCTTGGTACTAAATATTTCCGAAATTCTCTACTCAAATATATTTTATTATCATAAGAGATTTAGATCCTCAATATTCATAATATGCTCTACACTGTAGTTTTCTCTTTGCCAGTGATTTTTTTCAGGAATTTTAAATATTTCCAAGAATTTTCGTGTTTTCCAGCAGCTTTTTGCAGCTTGAGGACAAAAATTTGCTTATAAATAGATATTTTACATATTTTTGCCAGATTTTACTATTGCTTATTCATCTAAAATACTCAAAGTATCCATGACAATAACTTAAACACAACCGTTTAGTGACATTGTTTCTGAATTCTGTACTAAATATTACAATTAAAAAAAAAAGTTCTTAGACTCAAATAAAATAGTGAAAAAAAAAAAGAAGCATGAATCTCTGAAAAAAAAAGAAGAAAAACAATCCATATTTTTGCTTAAGAATTTTTACTTATTCAAACTAATTATTTGCTATTTTACGGCTTTTTAAATGCTAATTTCCTGTTTATTTTTTATTCTATAATTTTGTTTTTAATAATAGTAAAAACAAAAATAAAGAATTTTTAGGTATCTAAATGTGTGGTCTATAATGGGAACAAACGAAACAAATCTCGAAAGTTTTCAGCAAAACGAAGATTTTAGGATAATCATATACTTTTGCAATCATACTTTTCATTTTTATAATTATTTAGTTTATAAAATTGGCATTTTGGTGGTATCACACACATTTTTTTTTTTGCTATATCGTTGCTATGATTGAGATTAAAGTTTTAAAAACAATATAAAACCAAACGAATAACTCCAAAAACATTATCACGTTACGATCATTTGAACTAGAAGTTTGAATCACCTCTCAAAGGTGTTAGAATTTAATGTTTTATGCCATTGGTTTCTTAATGCTAATATTCCCAGAACTATTTTACATACTCCAGGTGTTAAATTGCTCGAAACTCTACAACGAAATGACTAATCAAACTCTTTGGGGGAAGTGTAATATTGATCTTTTTATTAGCTTCTGGCATGTATTTTAATCAGCGACATCTATTGGTAACATGCGAAGTATCTAGATAAATAATAATGGTTTTGGGTTTTACCAATTTACTATTACTTTATTGTTATCATTTTGCAAGTTTTCCATTTAGTATTGTTGAGTTATTCAGCTTATAAAGACTCCAATCACGGAATACTTCAATTTGCATTTTCGACTTTCATTGCTTTTTTTTTGTTCGATTCGAAGAAATCTGCTTCCGAAGCCCATCAGACACTTTTAGAAACTTATGGTGATGCTGCTCCGTCATATCCCAATTCCCGGTTTTGGTTTCAAGGATTTAAGAGTGAGGATTTCGATATCAATGACAAAGAAAGGCCCAGAGGACCAAACAAATTCGAAGACAATCCATTGCAAGACTTACTCGACGAAAATGGAAAAAAGTTGATGGAAAATAAAATGATGGAAAATATTTTGATTGATATGTATTGTACCAATGTTTCTCAATAAATGCTTTTTTAAATTGAAAAAACGATCAAAATATATGCAAGCACCTAATACATTCTTTATTATTCACTAATTTCCCAAAGGGAACTTTCTAATTGCTCTAAAAGTTTTTATAGCATTGTGCTTAATAAATTTATTTTTTAAGTTGCTCAAAGTCCTAAAACCAAACATTTGAGTGATAGTCCAATGATCATTTTATTATATTTTGCGTTAAAATTGCTCGAAGCTCAAATATCAGATAGCTGAACGGTTTCTGTTGAGTAGGTGCCATATTGTTTTTATAAATGTCCGAATTTTTCAGGGATTGGATCAAATTTCAAGCTAAGTTTTTGTTCTAAAATATCCTATTTAATTGTATTCTAATTCTTGATTTGTATTGAAGCGAATGGAAGCGGAAGTTACCTGGAGTATAATAATACACTTCAGGTTGGATGTAAATATTTAACAAACATTCGGCTAGATAAGACATACAATTGAATAAAATTAGTTATTTCACATACAGCCTGAGTAAAAACTTTAAGGCCAGTAAACATTTTTGAGAAAATGTTAAATGAAATAAAAGTTATTCAAATAATATTAATTATTAAAGTTCATTGATAAGAAATAAATGCCATAAACATAATTTGTAAATACATAATTATGAAAAAATGTGGTTATTTAAAAAGTTAGTATTTCTGCCTGAGTAAAATCTTTAAGGCCACCAGTCATTTTTTAAAAATAAATATAATATAATCGTGTAATTACCATTGCAACTACTAGCTTGTGACAACGCTGCAATTTTCATACTTGTCATACGTTTCTTCGAAGTATTGGTGATCTTTGTGAAGATGGCGAAGGGTAAGAAGTTAACTGATCGTGAAAGTGGACAGATCGAAGCTTTGTCTACAACAGGAATGAGTAGTCGTGCTATTGTGATAAAGATAGGAAGATCAAAGACTGTAGTCAACAATTTTTTTTTAAATTGAAAGACAATTACGGTAAAAAGAATACTGGGGGAAGACCTAAAGCTTTGTCCTCGCGTGATGAAAGAAGAGTTTGCCAACTTACATCTACTGGAAAGTACTCAACCAGGAAACTGATTCCGACGGCAGGTTTAAAAGTTTGTCAAAAAACGATTTATAACACAATTAGAATGTCTGGAAGGTTCACTTATACAGCAAAATTGACTAAGCCTCAGTTACTGCAGAGACACAAATTAGAGCGTTTGAACTTTGGCCAGAAAGTCATGACCTGGGACAACCAATGGATAGAAATTATGTTTTCTGACGAAAAAAAATGGAATTTGGATGGACCAGATGGCTTTAATTTCTTCTGGCATGATATAAGAAATAAAAAAGAAATATTCTCCAAGCGCCAATTAGGTGGAGGGTCTGTCATGACCTTGGGGCCGTTTTTCTTACAATTGTGTGGGCTCAATTGCATTCGTTTCAGGCAGAATGAATTCACAAGGTTACCAAAATGTTTTAACAAATCATCTTTTGCCAAATGTGGAATGTTTTGCTGGAGAAAATTGAAAATATCAGCAAGACAATGCATCGATCCATTCGAGTAATAACACAAAAAATTGGTTCCAAGTCAACAATGTTGAAACTGTGAAATGGCCAGCTAGTTCACCTGACCTTAACCCAATAGAGAACCTTTGGGGTGAATTAGCAAGAAGAGTTTATGCAAATGGGAGACATTTTACATCAACATCAGAGCTGAAATCTACTATCGAAGAAGAATGGTATGAATCCGACCCCACCCTTTGTCAAAAACTCGTTTCATCCATGAAAACAAGAGTATTTGAAGTAATTCGAAAAAATGGCTCCTACACAACCTTCTAAGAATTTGTAATTTTTTTCTTATATGTTATTTTCTATGTTGGCCTTAAAGTTTTTACTCAGGCTCAAATATTCATCTGTGTGTTCTGTAATATTTTCTAATAATAAAATATTTGCAAATAAATTTTTCTACTTTTTTTACTTTTATTTAAGCTTAATAATTATCAATCAAATGGTATTTTAACTCCTCAGTTTATATGTTTCCATTTTCTCAAAATTTTTTACTGGCCTTAAAGTTTTTACTCAGGCTGTATGATTAGTTTCAAAGTAACATTCAGAATGGAAACTTACAAAGACTTTACTTATTCATATTTTTCAGATTGAATATCTCATGGAGTTTGTCTTTTTTCTTTTTGCTGGTCTCTTTCAGCGACGAAAAATTATTTAAGATAGAACAACTATTTTAAACTAATTCTTCAATAACAAAAAAAAAAAAAAAAAAAAAAAAAAAATGGAAACAGTATAATAAAATGTTTTATTAAAAAAATATAACAACAAAAATAATGAAAATATTAATAAAATTCATGATCACTGCTCATTTCTATATGAAAAAATATTCCAATAAATATTTACAAAAGATTATAGAATCTAAATGACATTAAAATCTAAAAAGTAAAAACATGAATTATTCTAAAAATCTTAAATCGTCGTCATCAAAGATAAGATGATAAAGCATTTTATTTTGCCATGTCTCTGCTACAGATGTTTCTGAGCTTTTTTTAATGTTTTTTACTTTATTTGTATCTCTTTTCAATTATACAAATAGAGAGAAATGAAATGAAACAGCTTCAATGAAAACAAGTTCCTTTCAAGTTTCAATAAAAAGGAAGTTGTTTTCATTGAATCTTGAAAGAAGTTTCAAATGGATGTAGCTAAGCAATCGGACAACATCATCATTCAAAATTCATTAAAAATTAAAATCATTATTTTATTTCCCGAAATAATCATTTTATAATCAACTATTGTACCATTGAATATAAACAGCTTTTGCCATTTAAATTTGAAATATGTTTATATTTGTTGCCATATTATGTTTTTACTTAATATACAGAGCAACATAATTATAAATGTTGAACAAGTAAGCAAAATGAGAATTTAAAAAAAAGTCTTTCAACTAATTTTAGAAAAAAAAGTCTTATACAATTAATA
The DNA here is from genome assembly GCF_947563725.1 of Argiope bruennichi. Lineage (NCBI taxonomy): Eukaryota > Metazoa > Arthropoda > Arachnida > Araneae > Araneidae > Argiope > Argiope bruennichi. The sequence goes on along the minus strand of NC_079156.1, from coordinate 135,588,348 downwards.
CAAGTAAGTTTGAAGACTGTTCGTAACAAAAATCATATTTTAGTCAATTGTTTTCTATTCATTTAATATTTTAGATAAACTTGTTATTTAACATTTGAACCCATCTCGAATAAAAAATAATAGAAACTCCATGTTACTGTTATACGAAGTCTTGCAATTTTACTTCTTATCTTTAAAGAAACAACAACAACAGTATTTAATTCATATTCAGGACAGTTTGTTCTGCGAAGAAAAAATATGGTCAGAAACAGAAATAGAACTGATTCATTATAGAATACACCCTTCTCTTTGTGGACAATTTGCATTGAACGCTATGTTTTATACAAAGATAGGTTTAAAAAAGCAACCCATAATCCATAATAGCTCGGTAATTATAGTACTAAAGAAAGAAAATTCTGTTTGTAGAAGCATTAGTTATTTACTTCCTTTCCTATAGCTGATTTTGACTTCGGGCTGTTATCGATAAGCCATCGTGGAACTTAAAAATGGCCAAAGAACATTGATTGAATTCTTCTAGGCAGGTCCTAAAAACGGTTATATTCAGGGCTTTTTTATCCTACTTCTAATTAAGTAACATCTGACTTCCCCTTTTGCCAAAAGAAATCGAGAACTGCCAAGCCAAGCCATACAACAAACTGATCACGATATTCTTCTAGAATCAAAGTGTTGTGATATTCGCAGATTTTCTCGAACATGGTACAACTATCACAAAGACTAAGATTGTTCTTTCTTAAGACGAACTGAAGTTATCTGACGAACAAAAAGATCAGAATGAATATCAAGATTGTATACTGAATACATGACAGTTTTGAAATTTTGGCAACTTTGGCGAACTCTGGTGTCACAGCTCCTAAACAGTTCGGACCTATCATCATTGGATTTCTACTATTTAAGCAACTAATATATGTGTTAAACAGTTCTGAAGTTCCAACGAGCTCATTGTGAGAATTAAAAAGTGGTGCTCGGACCAACTTCAAAAAATTGTTTATGTGCATTCGTGTTATGGAAACAAAGAGGGTTATAATGTAATTGAAGCAAGTGAGCCATTTCTTGAATGATATTTCCATATAATTGAAGTACCAGTGCTTCTACCAACGAAATACAATTTCTGAAGTTCGGATTATTATCGAGTTACAATGGATTTTAAGATTTTTTTTTTCACCGACTTCATACATACTGAGATCTCATTTAACAGCAAAAACTCAGACAACGCTTTCAGCTACACTATATTTTGTCAAAAAATGCTCGTTCAAAGTCTGGTCATTTCAACAGTAGAAGTATCCTTTTTCAGATCGTTGTTGTCCACTCCAAGAATCACGGGCACCGTAAATATGAGATTGGCCTCCTTCACCGAGAGTGTCCTGGTCTTTCCTCCGCAATATCTTCCCCAGGGTTGAACTTCGGCAGAACCGAACAAAAGAAAAAACGCTGCTCCGAACAGGTACATGCCCACTGAGATGTAAAAAATGTATAACCACTGCTGCACATCACCTACCTGAAAAGAAGAAAACTTGATGAAGTCTAAAAATTTTTAATTAAAAACTATAAATATTTTTATGAAAACCTCTTTCTAATTTTACAGTTTTATTCAAAATGCAGTGGGATATCCTTATAAATATGCTGATATACGTTATTAATGCAAATAAAATTTGAAATGAAAGAGTAGTTTTCTGAATTATTTTGGAATTGGCGATTTTCAGATATTGTTTAGCAACATTTTTATATGAAAAATAATTTTAATTTATAAAATCAAAATAAAGAAGAGGAATCATATTGTGAAATTTGCAACACCGAATGTTCAGTTTTCAGTATCTTCTTAGTTTTATATAAGCGATCCATTCACATAACATGTTTGTTGTTGAGCCAAGAATAACAAAATAAAATATATTGGTTTGTGATATAGATTGGAAAAGTAAATCTTCAAACCAAACGCTTAGAGAGAAGGCTGTACTCGACCAGGACAGCAAATCCTTCCCCTCCAAAAGATGTGATTTCAGGAAATCAGGAAAATAATTAAATCAGTAATTTAAAGATAGGCGAGAAAATCCAAAATCTGTTTTCTACGGGGATTAAACAAACAACCTTTCTATTTTTAACCAAGCTTTTAAACCAGCTCAAACGAAATTTTTTCTCTCTTTTTTTTATAATCAGAAGTCCGATATGATAAAGCTCTTTTCGTGAACGATGCGTAAGCTTCATTTACTGACATTTGTTCTTCTAACTGTTGACTTAAATCTGGGGACAGGGTGGCTTGATGACAAAGTTTTGGTTCCGAGACTTCATAAAAGCAGTTTGAGACATCATTCCACTCAAGATCAACGGTAGACATAAATTACTTAAAATTCTTTAGAAGTATACATCTTTCTACGTGTGATGTGAAAAATCTGGAGAGAGGAGAGACTTCTTGGCATCAAGACATGCTTCATATTTATAACAGCAATTTTGAAATAGCATTATTTCAAAATTGGACATAAAAAATTAATCAATTAGTAATATATTTTTTTATGTTTACACTATACGCGTAGTCAAATAAATACTTGAACAAATAGATACTTAACTAAGGGCTGGCTTTGAGATGATAATTGCTTATAGGCAGTTGCAAAGGATCCACCAGATAAGCGGTTCTGAATAATATATTTTTTATTCCGTATACTTTGATTGCCCTTTTTAATTTTTTAGAAAAAGGCAACATATTTACTATTACTATTAGACCTCCTCAACATATATATACTATCTTTTCAGTTATTTCTTCACGCAAAGGAGATTTAGACAGAAATGATAGACTAAGGCTTATGAGTTAAAGTCTCGAATTGAATGAATAATATTATTTGTAGAAATTGTTTTTAATTATTTCCATTAACTTATTATGAAAGCGAATTCGTCGTGATTGTCAACTATTCAAACGAGCAGATAATTTCAGTAAATCTAATTTGGTGTATGCAACTGCAGAACTTTGTTGTGATCTTTGTTTTTACCCTGCAAAATCACAGTTTAAGCAATCGATAAATTCCCAAAGATTTCAAAAATGTATTTGATAAATTTTTCTAAAGCTGCCAGTTAGCCAAAAAAAAAAGTATAATTCTTCTATCAACTAAAAAACAATATTTAATTTATCTTCATAATTTTTTTAAATATTTAAAAACAAAGAGAAAAAACTTACATTTCCTTCCAGGAGGTACCCTGCTAAAACAGGCGCAAGAATTCCAGGAATGCTAGCAATTGCATTCGATATTCCAAAGATTTTGCCTATGAAAAATAATTAGGCTTTAATACTCTTATAATGAATAAGTAAAATATGTCTATGAGATGAATTGTATTTAATTACTCAGTCATAATTCAGGAATCGATATTTATCACATGGATCAATATTATTCATTTTCACTATTTAAGGCTGCACAAAAAGGTATTTTGGAAACTTCGAAACTGTGAACTGTTAACAAATATCTTTTTTATTCAGTTGTTAAATTTTTTTAAAGTGCAGTTAATATCTTAATAATTCGAAAACAGATTGTTTATTTCGGAAAAATGCGGTTGCAGATCTGCATCGTACACCTGAACCAGTTCGGCAAAGAGCTAGTTGCATGGGGTTCTATATATTTGTGAACACGATATTTTATTGCGATAACTCGAAAATGCAAAAACGTAGATAAATGAAATTTGGATCTGGTCTTTTCACCAATAATGTAAAAGTGTGCTAAATTCTGGACTTCATTGCATCGTGAAGCACAAATCCCCTATGTTGTGTTCATATGCGAGGAAGTTGAAGGGAAAATCCTCAGGCTAGTTAGTTATTGTGCTTATTGACTAGTCTGTTACCATCTTGTCAATTAAATTATTTAGTATATGGATTTGTTTGTCGTGTAACATGCATGGAATAAAAAGTAATTACACGCTTTTAAAAGCAGAGAAAAAGCAAAAAACGATGATCAAACGCATCATTGCATAGATAAAATTCAAATTAATTTTTTTAATTGCATAGTGTTCTTATATGTTGCTATAAATGCTGATTTAACGTTATAAATAATGAGAATTCTTGAATTTTATGAAAAAAAGGTTATTTCCCTATGATAGTACAGACAATAGTTATTATAAGAAAACATGAAAATTGCGAAATTAAAAAAAATCAAAAGTTAAAATGACAATACATTAGTGGAAAAGACATTTTTGGATTTTTCAAGAATATTTTAAGGATACCAATCTGAAACATTTCGTTTAATCGCATTTAGTGAAAAATTATTTTTGAATATAAATTCCAATAGATAACTTTATGAATAACAGTTTCTATCGAAATAATAAATAGAGCGAATCGATAATCGGGAAATCTATATCTATACTTATAATAAAGTTCAATGTGTGTGTGTGTTGGCGCTCTACAGGCCAGACCATTTGACCTACAGCTACCAAATTTGGTACATGTATACCTTGGAGGTTGGGAATGTGCACCTGTGGTTCCTTTTTTCGAATTTTTAATTAGAATTTTAATTATTTATTAAAAACTAACTTTCCCGCCAAAAAAATCTTCCATTTTCCCCACCGCCAAATGAGTAAGGTTTCAATTTTTCTTTCTCCCAACAGTAATGAGGCTAGGGTTAACATTTTTCGGCAGAATATTTCAAACGATTCTGTTTATTTTCTTAATGTTTGATGCATTTAAAATTAAACATTGTTAATGAATCGATCTTTCAGATTCATTCTGAAGTACTTTTGAATTAAAATAAAACAGAATGAAGGAAATTAAAAATTTCTAATCCGCATAGCGTTACCCCAACTGGCGTAGAAAAATTCACGCATTTGCTTTACCGTAACTGGCGTTGAAAATTCATGCATGCGCATTGTCTTCTGGTTTTTGACAATATTATCAACGAAGGATTCTTGATTTAAATTATTTTTAGGTTAGTTGCATGCTTTTGTAATTAAAATGTATTTATGTTAGTTATATATTTTTTGTATATGCTTATAGTTTTAAGTACATCGTTTTTTAAGTAGTTTTTTAAAAACCTGTTTTCAACCGTTTATTTTAAACGATTCGTTTTATTTTCTTAGTGTTTGATGCATTTAAAATTAAACATTGTTAATGAATCGATCTGCTCATAATGTATCTAAGAAAATTTTGTTGACAAATTCTTGAGATATTAAATAAATTAAAAAAGATATTCTTTAGTGCCCATAAAGTTTAAACGCTGAGTGACTCTATTTTCAGTAATCAGATTATAAAAAAATGCTTTGTTTCAGTAAAAAATATTATTATATTAATTGAAGATTAATTCTTTCAACTTTAATTTAAAGCATAAATTCTACGGGTGCTAACAGAAAATTAGAGAGATACATATGACGTTATGACTGATGGCCTTTATAATATTATGAATGAATTATATGACAATCAAAATTTGAAGTTTTAAAGTATTTTGGTGAAGAAGCTATTAAAGTAGGAATTGCATAAAATATTTAATTATTAAAATTTTAACGAACATTAAGATTGGCAAACCGGCTGGTCGCCAAAGGCGGCTAGTAAGCAATAAAACAGGAATAATCGAAGCAATATTCCAGTTTCCTTTGTGGAGAATTTCCCACTTAGACCTATATTGCAGAACTGATATAAAGTTTTTAGTAGTATTATTTACTAGAAATATCGTTTCCTTGAAATAGTACTATTTATACTATTTTTGTAATAAAATAAGAGTTCTTAAAACAGTTCGTTCAGCGGGAAATTGGTCCTGATCCGAAGAGTGACGATTGAGTAAGACGGTGTGGATCTCACCTGCAAAATCAGGAGTCATGTCGACGATGACAGACACATCTCCACCGCCACACAGCCCGAAGAGAGCCATCGCAGATGTAAGAAGAGCAACCACGGCATTGGCGTTGCACCTGACGAGAGGAATAGCGGCCATGCACAGAGCTGGGCCGAGAAGTGCTGAAAAATAACCAAGTTGCCATCAATGAAATCTCAAAAGGAGTTTTAGATAATAATTTCTATTTAGGAATAACTAGAACTCTAAATGGCACTTATTTCTTTCTGAATCTGGAATTGGCCACATTTCAAAATGGGCAATTACAACCATTCGAACTGTTGTGTTTGGAAAATTTCCGCCAGTTTCCAATACATCGTTCTGATCACTATAGAGATTCCGAAATGCTGTAATCAATTTTGCAATTAAATATTTTTCTTAAAGAAAGATAGAGCTTTCATCAGTATTTTTGGCGATTTACCAACAGTACTATAAACATAGAGGTAAATTTTTGGTATTTACTTCTTTTTCACTGTCATAAAAGTAAAAATGCTTTTCAAGCAGTGAAATAGAAACGTGCTGTTTACTGAAATAAGTGAACGAGAAGTGCACAAGTGTTTTGTGAAATTAAGACAGAGCGAATTTCATGTTTATGAATGGTAATGTTCTAGTAGGCCGTTCATGGTTGATAACAAACAAATGAAGTCATTAAGGGGACTCGGTACCCTGAAAATTTAAGGAAAATAAAAAAAATATATAAATTTTCTAATTTTGAATGAAAAATGATCCTTGAATCTTTGACTTATTAATCTGAAAATTTTAAAACAACCGGACAAGTATTTAGATATGGAATTATTTTATTTAGCGTGATTTTATGTGCCACGTTCACTTCCAATGTTTACATCAAGCATATTTCTTGTGCAGGTAACCAAACAGCTTCATTTTTCCCATGAAATAAAAGGTAAGGCTAATTGTTTGAGACTATAATGGTTAAATCTTTATTTAGAAAAGAACCATATATACTAATGCTGAGCGAAAACAGTATTAGAGTTATTCGAATGATCCGCCATCAACTGCTCCAAAGTATAGCACTCCTTCCCAGAAAGCTGTATTCTGTTGCTGAAGGGGCTGAAAGGTCATTATACTATAGCGAATTACTGCCTACTAATCAAGAAATTAATTTGGTTAAATATATCAGTTATATCGATAGTTTGAAGTAAGTCATCGACTAGATTCGGTCATTCGTAAAGGAATCTTCTTCCACTAGGTTATATTCTAGATAACATGTGACTTGGAGGACCTACCAACATTGTTTATGCTTAACGGAAATGTCTTACCCTCCCATCCATACAGTCTTGACTTGGCATTATATCGTTCTTTGCAAGATTGGCTGAAAGCATTTTATATCCAGAAAGGGCCATTTACAACACTTTAAATACTATTTTTATTGATAAGTCGGGGATATTTTATGGCCACTGATATGAGAAGTGATTTTTTTCAAAAGATTTCAAATCATTATCAGATAAAATAGTGCTTTTATAATTGAATAAACTTCATTATTAGTACAAAATATTCTTTTCAATTTACTCCAAAAAGCACCTTTCCGAATAATGCATTAAATCAGTAATAAAACCAATCTGACATTTAACCATATTATAGGATCTGAAGAGTTACAAATACACGTATCGGAATGATAGGATCAAAAATGGTTAAAGTTATCATTATTAACATTAATCGATTATCGATAAAAATTATTATTATCAGATTTTTCTAAAAGAAATGCTTTTTCCTTTTGCTACCATCTGGGTTCTACAACCCAGGTAGCGCAGCCTGTAGCACAATATTGCACGATATTATATAATATTATTCAATATTAAACAATATTACGAATATTGTTTTATATCATAAAATATTGAATATTAAACAATATTACGAATATTGTTTTATATCATAAAATATTGTTGGTGTTACTTAAGGTACTTAGACAAGCCCGCTGATGAAGTCAGTGATTTAAGCCGAGTTTGTGCAGTAGCTTCTGAAGGTAAAGGCCCTGAGCACCCGAGGGCAGAAGTCTGACTTCTAGCTCATATAAAGAGGACACTCAAAACGCGTTCCTACGACCTTTTCGCCTGTAGATGAGGCACTTGTTCCCTCCTTGACCCTATCTTGCTGTTTTCTGGGATGCTTTAATATTTGTCCAATTTGCTGACAATTTGGAGCACGGCTTCACACACTCGCTTGCACAACCCCTTTTTACAGGGGGAGGGGCTCTTCCACACACTTCACAGACAGAACACAGGGTAAAGAACAACCATGTCCGAACCAAGACTTGACGCCAAGATCACGGAGAACCACTACCACCAGGCCATGGTACCGGACATAAATTGTTGCACGATATATGTGTGCTATAAGAGAAATGACACTTCATCTTTCAATTATATTTGTGGCAGCAACAGGACTAATAGGATAATGCATCGCTAATGACCAAATATAGACGAATTCTTTAAATTTAATTAAAATTTTAATTGTTTCTTTCAGATAATAATTTAAATTTTATTGAAAATTAAACTTAATTATAAATGAATGTTTAAGAAAATGCAGTATATTCAAAAATAGAGACCTAGCTTAATTATCATGTTTATAATCCTTGATTTTTTCAAAGATATATTTATCGTATTAGTATTTATGTTTAACATGATATATGTATTGATGAATACCACTGAAAATCTTCAAGTATTGACATAAAAAAAATGCCTACCAATTGTTTCGAACGATTTTCTGATCGTTGTGATTGTAAAACGATACTTTCTCCTAATACAATCAGATAATTTCCCTGAAATGATGATAGATATACACAAAGCTCCGAATAACAAGGCATTTACAAATCCATTCTGAAATAAAATAAACGATTATTTTTAATTTTCTATATTTATAATAAAAATTAGTTTGTTACATAATAAATTGCGAATAATTATTGAGTATACAAAACAGATGATTTAAAAGCTTACATTTACTGTTTTAATCATGAAAACTGTTTTAACTATAAACCACGTTTAATGCTAGCATTTTTTTAAAAACTTTCTTACAACATTTGATCTTCATTTTCGAATGTAATGTTATCACCGTCAAAAAGTTCAAAGTCAAGATTTTGTTAAAATTCATTGTTTCAAACTTTTCGAGAATGAAATAATTCATTTTTCTGTGAAGTTTTCTTCAGAAAGTATGCTAAATGTTTAAAAAATAAGTTTGTCATCATGTTCATGCAATCTGTAATTTAATAAAATCTATTGAATGATAAAATTCCATTTAATCAAAGTAAAAAAAAATATTTATGTAAAAGTCTTGTTGATATTACATGAAGATAGGTAAATAGGCGAGTGTGGAAATGCCTGTTCAAATATTGTCTAAAGCGTTTATCTAGGTTTTGAAATGACGAAGAGCGTAATCAAATGGTTGGTTCCAACGGGTGTAGTTAAGATATATTAACACCCCATTTTAAATCAATACCAGGATTCTTCTTTAAGTGACCTCGTAATTTTGAACAGCGACCAGAAGACGACCTGAGTTGGCACCCCTCTTTTATAAGCTTCCTCACCACACCAACGGGAGGACGTTTTGCCCCCAGGATTTGGCGAGCACCAGACACTCTTAAGCGATGGTTCTTCGGTGGAATCGGTTCCCGAACCTGAAATCCTTCTGTTCCGAAGCCGAGATCTTACTACCTGGCCAGAGCGGCCCCGCTTTTAATTGGGAGACTTGATTCAACAAAACTAATCTAAATAAAGCTTTCAGTGGAATCAATTTACGTAGTTGTCACTTAGTAGATATTCTAACCACTAACTACAATTTATCTTTCGAAATGATGCGATTTCATTTCCCTTTTCTTCTTATATGATAACAATCGGTGCCAATATTAAATCAGCGCTGCACACAAGAGATATGTTACTTAAGCATAAATTACATAATTTATGCTATTATAAAGAATGAACAAAAAATGAGTAGAACTATAAAATAGGATTGGCGTGGTTTCGAAATTTACCTTTTGAATAGGCATGTGCAGAACGTCGTCCAGGTAAGCCGGCAGCTTAGACTGGAAGCACATGAAACTCCAAGCACCGCAGAACTTTGCAACGGTGACGGCCCAAACGGGAGCTGAGCAAGCCACCTGTAGCCAAGGAACGGAGGCATTCTGAAAACAAAATGAGTCACTGTGCTCTGAGAAACGGTGGATTTATCTTATCACTACTAAATTCAATGATTTATAAGCTGGCTTCTTTCAAAAACTTTAGAAAAGACATTTGTTTCTCTGGATGAAATTCGGGTATACCATTTTAAAATAGATAAAAACATCTGCTATCTCATCAGCTTATAACAATTAAAGGTACTTTTCCGTTTCCGAGGACCGTAAAAAAAACGTCAAACGGTTGGCGCTTTTTTTTAAGATTTTGTTTATTGGAGATTTGGCAAAAATAGTTTAAATACCGCCAATGACTCTCGAAATATAACGATACTCTCCGTTTCCGAGGTCCGTAAAAAATCACCAAACTTGAAAAATAATTTATGAAAATGATAAAAAAAATGATTCATTTATGAAAAAAATGAATTTAATTCTTAAATATACAAGTGATTGTAATGACAATAAAATTGTTTAATTTTTAAGAACATTTAAAATATGTTGACATAATAATTTTCCTGGACATTTGAAAATTCGATAAGTTTGCTAACATTTCAGGCATTTCATTTTTTTTCAATACAATTTATTATCAATTTTTTTTGAATGATTGAAAATTGAAATCGGAATTTATAAACTCTTGAATTTTTCATCACCTGCCAAAAGATCTATCCAAGAGAGACACGTTATTAATCTGTTGCGAAACTATAAATCAATATTGTTTATTGCGTCGAATTTCCATTATGAAGTTTTACATTCCAAATTCTAAATGTTTACTTTGACGCAGGTGAGTACGCACAGAGTGAAATCCTGTCGCTCTCCAATTGATTCAATCATTTTTCCTTCGAGAAACTAAATGCCTTCAGGTAATAATATCAGGTTAAACTTTGATCAGATTAATAAAAAATTTCAACTTGCTTCTAAAAGGAAATGATTTGATAGACTTACGAAAAGGATGCTTTTTTTATAAGTTCCTTAAATACACCTGCACTTCTGTTAATAAAGTTTTCAAATGATGGTATAGTTCTTTACTATGAATGCTTCTTAGTTTAAAAAATATTTCACTGCAGCCCATTTAATACGTTTAGTAATTTTATTCATTCTTTGAGAATAGTTTAGTTAAAAATGGTCGTTAAAATTGCAAAAAAAGTTACCTTTTTCTCTTTAGAAATTATTTCTGTGTTTTTCTGAATATAGTCCAGTTCTTTAGCATTTATCCTAGGATGCTTTACAGGAGATTCAAACACAAGAAATACCCAAAGAAGGAACCACACAAAACCAGCACATCCTGTTCAAAATAGATCATTATTAAATTGCTTTCAAATGTAGGACAATTTTTAATTGTTATGTCTTTTATATTTGAAGAGATTGAATCGGGGATTGTTTGTAAGAAAGATTGTCAAAACAAATAGTATTACTATTTGCTTGTACTGTTATATGCTAATAACTTTAATTAACCTGCTTTTTGAGATTGTTATTGAAGATTGCATCTATTACAACATTGGCTTTCCTAGCAATTAAACTGTTAATACGCAATAGATAATTATTTAAAAGTTCTCTTTTCTGTTTGATAAGATTAAATAAAAATGAATTTAAGAATTATCTTCTTCTATATTTGTTTTCTTAATAAAGCATTTGGGGGTAAATATCAAATATGACCAAATGTAGTCGCAAAAGGTGAACACAGGAGAAAAAATGAATATATATATATATATAAATAGGACAAAAATATGATGAATAAAAATGATTATATATTATGCATTGCGAACAATGGGTTTTTATACACTATATCTTTCAAGGTCGTTTATACACTTCGAGAAGAAGTCAGGCAAACAGAAACATATATTTTTGTATTCGAACATATATATTTCTGAACATATATTTTTGTAATCGAATATGGAATCGTTACAAAGGAAGTAGGGGCTTTTTATTAATAAATTAAATAAATATAAAAGAAAAAAGGGAACACTAGAAGTATACAACAATATTTAGAGGAATAAAAATTTACTTTATGATAACAATTCATACGCAGGAATAACACGATTTAATGAGCAAAACTTGTAATATTTCAGACGGCAAATCCATTGGCACTGATTTTAAAACATCAAATGCTTGTTAATGACACTTTCTTCCTGCTTGCTATTATCATGCAGCGTGTGACTTGTAATGTTTGTTACTACAAACATTAAATCTTGGGCATTCATAAATTTATATTTTCTTAAGCCCGTGTTATAGACTTTATATTTTTTTTATGCTCGCAGAGGCAATGACAAAAAGTAGTTTGAAACCGCGAAAGTGAAGAATTGTCCACTTCTTTCAAAACTGCCAGTCTGAGGCGCTCTCCTTCAGAGTCCCGAAGTCGACTTAGTTACCACAATTAGAGTCGTAAAAAGCACCAAAAAATCGCCAATAAGTAGACATTAATTAGTACTAAAATCGCCAAATAAACTCACATAAATTAGCTTTTTCTATTGCAAAAAAAACTTGTTTCTATATATCTGTCCTATCTCCAAAAATTTGTAAATGACGTTTCTGAACACCCTGTAGAAATGGCTATTGTTTAATAAATGATACGAAATAAGATCCTTTTTTATCGATAATTGCTCCTTATAAATTCTAATTTCTTCAATCTTTATTTATCATTTGATAATTAAAGAATATAAGCAATCTACAAATAAATAAAAGAAATCTCTTACCCAACAGGTAAAACGCCGAGGGCCATCCACCTCCGAAACCATGTTCGCAGAGGTACCCTGTGAGAGGCATAGACATCACCACGCCGAAGTGAGTTCCTATTACGCACGAAGACAGGTGGGTGCTCCGCTCTTGCAAAGGTGCCCAACGAGCGATCAGTGTATAAGCACTGGGGTAGTGCATACCCTGGTGAATAGAAAAGAAAAAAAAATGTTTGAAGTCTAAACACATTCGTACATTTTGTTTTCATAGATGCGCAAACAGTACAACATACTTCATGGTATTAAACATTATTCTACAATATTGCAATATAATATTATATGATATTAGCCGTCTTTCGCGAGCAGCTCATCGCCCAGATGATTGACTTTGAAAGCATTTAAATATTAATGTGGAATGTATATATGTTTCAAAAATTTCACTTTGCTATTTAATTAGATTGCAAAACGTGAATTTAATAGAATAAGTGACAATAAATTGTAAAGCATATATTTAAAAAGTATTATATTACGAAATAAAAATGGAAGTGAAAATCCTACTTCGGAATTATAGCAGAAAGCGTTTTTTTCTTTAAATCCTAACATTGGCAAAAACACACGATTTAATATTTTGATGAATGAATTTAAATTTCATAACACCATTCAAAACTAATTGTTGCGATTCGTGTATTACATTAATAAATTTAATGAAATTAAAAGGAACCTTGTATAAACATGAAATTAGTATAATTAAAAGGATTTCTTTTTAAGGTGATGTAAAAACCAATTTTGGGAGATAAAAATTTCCAAAAATATCGTCGTCAATTTCCATAGCTACATTATAGAGATTACACATCCAGCAATAATGAAGCCCATTTTCACCCCTGATTAAATTTTGTTTGATGCCTATTTCTTTGTTTCTTTTACACTTCCATTTTATAGAGTGAATAGAGTTTTTAGTAATTTTTATCCAGAGAATTTTTAATAATATTTTTCGGTTTCATTAATTAGTGAAGCGTCGACTTAAGTGCAGCTGTAAAATCGTGCAATGGAGTAGTCTGAAGCGTTTGTATTGTGCTCCTATAGCATTGTACCTTAGTATGCAGTCCTGTGATTATTGTTTTGTACCATATGATACTAAACAATAATTTTGTGTCAAGTAAGTAGGTTAGCATTAAAATAGTAAATAGCAATCACAACAATCATTTCGATATAAATAAAAATTAAATACAGTAAAAGGTATTAACTGCAATATTTAATTCTACAAAAACTCCACACCCACCACTTTTTGACGCAGTATTACGATAACTAATTTATTTTGTTATAAGATTATTTTAGGAGGAATTGTTGGCGTCAATTGAGCTGTATATATTTCGTTTTAGAACAACATTCGCTAATGATTTGTTCCAATTCATAGATGATGTCTGCTCTTAAAATTCTGTCTCTAAGATATGCATCTTGGAAAAAGAAAGGACAAAGTGACGCTTTCATGTCAAATTTAAGTGAATAAAAAATTGCAAATCCGAGTCTATATTATCAAGAGAATGAAAAATAATATATTTTCAAACTGAAAGTTTACTATTTATTTCAGTGAATCACATGATAACTTTTGAAGTACGTGCACACTGATTATCGAAATAATTGCCCTTTTTTTTGCCCATGACTGAAATACGTGTGTGAAAAAAATGAATTTATAATTGAAATCACTTCGGAATATGACAGTGCAGAACCAATCTCAATGCCTCCTTTTCAACCAATTCTAAAGATGAATTGTCCTGGACTCATGTAGGTATAACAAGTGAATATTCATTAAAATTTTGTGATATATTTTAAAAAGTATTTTAATTTTTTTTGTACTCATGGTATACGAGAAAGTAAAAAATGACTCACATGTATAAAACCTAATATGGTCCTTAGGGCGATAGTATAGGTGGCGTCCAAAGTAGATATCATGGGCGTGAAGCAGGAGAGGATTGAGGAGAGTAGCGTCGCACCCCCGAAGAGTCTGGCGGCCCCAACGAAGTCGCTGATCTGACCTCCGATTATCTGAGCCACCACATAACCGTAGAAGTATGACGCAAGAATCACACCTTGGGTGTACGGAGTCCATGGATAGCTACCCTAAGAATCAAAATGCATGAAATAAATTTTTTGCACAAGTATGGATCCAATCATGAATATAAACTGATCTTATTAATAATACAGCATGGCATCATTCATTAAGAGAGTCTAGTTTAAGGTATTATCATGTGTCTGTAAGTTGTTCTGTATATATGATCTGTGGTGCTTATCGAAATGCATGTTTACAGAGATCTATGATATTTATAAGCTAACGGCGAAAAGGATGATTAGAGAGGGAAAGTGGTAAATTACTTTTGTCATATATATTACTTCTACTATAAACATTTCTTTTTCCTCAGCTAAGACCGCAGAGATGAATAAAGTGCCAAAGAATGGAATTTTTTTTACCGACATTTAACAAAATGCATTTAGTTGAGAAACAAGAACGTAGTTGTAAAAGGGCTAACAGATTTACAACTAGCCTCTATATCTCTGATGTTTAAACACCTTCCATTTATTTTCTTACAAATTAAAGAAGATATCCATTCCATAAAGAAGATACTCCAAGTGTCCACTTTTGAGGATCGGAAATTTGATTGCATTGCAAAGGAACTGTTACTCATGCAATTTTATAGGCATTACAAATTTCTTACCCCATACACACTGGCATATGAAAATGTATTGTTTACAGCTATTTAATATGTTATGTACCATGCGAGTCACCAGAAGTTATCATTATACTTTTCTTTCTGGCTTCTACAGCCTTTTGTTAACTAGCATTTAAGTTTAAAAAAATTATATTTCAATTAATCAATTTTAAATAATTTGGTGGCCATAAAAGAATAACCCTTAATCTTATCACAATCCTGTACAGATATCCGTCTCTCAACTTATTTATGGAATAGAATAATGGAATTTATAAAATAATAATGGAATAATGTAATAGAATAATAATGAAATAATGTAATGGAATAATAGCGGAAAAATGGATTTATGGAACCAAATTAAATGGAAAGAACGCCAAGATATATTCTTGGTTCTTAACATGTTAAACATATATTAAGTATTTTAAACACTATTTAATAATTAAACACTTCTGTACTCGAGATTTGTAAGAAAAAGCACTTTTGTACTCGAGATTTGTTGCTGAAGCAAGAATATTTGAATGTACCTGTTTGTAATTTAGTGTGACGTTGACACTCGATTCTGGTACGGGGCAGAAGTTGCTGTTTTCTTGAGGCCCGTTCCTCAGTTGCAGCAAATCCACCTCTGCGCTGCTGTTGACCATCGCCACCATGGCCACGTGCAGGCAGACTCGATGGCCGAAAATCAGTGTCATTCCCCAAAATATTAAAAAGGTTAAAATGAAACGAGCAGGGACCATATCTAGAAAACAAAAAGGATCTGTGTAAATTTTATGCAATCAATAAAATAATAAAAAAAAACAGCAAATGCACTGAATTCAAACAGGTTTTTCTAGCCTTTATTGTAAATCAAGAACACTTTACATTGAAATACATTTATACTAAATGGTTTTGTAGTTTACAACACAGGATGCCCAAAAATTATAAGGACGGGGTAAATAGTTATTTTCGAAGTAAATATAAGAATTTCTCAACTCAGATGAATAAATATATACCAATTATATCAAAGCAAAACGATGGCCTTATCTTATGGAATTTAGGCGAAATATTTTCTTGTACTGAAGAGTCACACATATGGTCACTGGATTTAGACTTTTTGGACATTTGAAATACTATATTTATAGCTAAGGACTATGATCGTGACTTAAGAGTAGCTATTGAAAGAAAAGGCATTCAAATACTAAGCAATATGCTTAGCGATATTTGGAATTCCATCTGATGATTTTATCAGCAATGCTTAGATAATAATGGCTATTGATAGGAATACTTCTAGTAATGAAGATTTTATATTGGAATTAATTAATTCGAATAATGAAATTTTGATGCATATTTATAATACAAAACAACAAATTTTGACGAATGTTTGCTGAGATTGCAATAGTTGTTTACTAATTTTGGATTACTGAACAGGGATATGACAATGGAAATCAAAAATTAGCTCCCATTACTATGTATCTATATGTTTTTTACTTGAAATGATATGCTGACAAATGCATATGAGTGTTTACTGTGTTATGCGACTTTTGGAATGTATTTTATCTGAGTCGTGATCGAAAAGTATATAATAGTAGTCCGTCAACTTTATAGTTAGCTTCCTTAACTTGTTACTTTCCTTAGTATCTTCCTTCTAGTTTTGCAATATACTGGCCAAAACACTTACATTGCTCACCGCTAACTGGACTACGTTTCTCGAGTAAAAAGTCCATATGGTGCTGCTGGAAATGCAGTTTTAGAGAAGTAGCGCAAGAAGGTTTCTTGTATGCAAATAATATGCTCACTATTAATATCTTATAATCTTTGATTTCATATTTCTTAAAAAATTCATTGTACAAACGAAAAACATTAAGAAATTCTTGTTTATCTTGTTGGGGACACTTATCGAAATTGGTATTCTTAGAGATCTACCATAGTTAAATGCAAGTAATTTCATCTTAATCATGGATAGGTTTCGAATTCTGTTCTTGAGGCAGAATTCGTGGAATAAGTACAGCCTCATCATTATATTCATCACTAGATACAGAAGACGTTAGAACATGACATAAGATTGATTCTTGATAGTCTTCTGGATCAATGAAAAATTCACTTGGAATTTCCGGTATAGGAAACCTCTCAGAATGGGGAATTAGTTATATGGCATATTGGGGGGGGGGTCATCTCCGTTCTTTCTTCACTTCTATTTCACTATGAAGAAGTAGCAGTCATTTATGTGATAACTTAGTTCCCTCCAGGGAAAGAGCAAATGGCATTTTTTTTTCTTTTTGCCTCACATTTCATGGAAAGTTTACTTGAACAAAAATTATGGTATGCGAGGTACATGGATTTTCTCATGAATTCAAAATTCTCTTCTGAATAAAAGTAATTTATTTTTTCATTAATAAAGTGATAGGACATTTTTAGATTTCAAAGGTCACTTCTCCATATATATGTATAGCAGAAGTTAAGCACTTATGAGATATCAAAGTTTTAAGAAATACATTGTGTATGAATTAAAACTTTACTCGACATTAGAAAGATTTAAAATAATTTTATCTGAAAACTCTATTTCTTATACTTATTTTTTCAGTCATTTCATACAAATACATCTATTGTTATACTATTCTTATACATTCAATATGTGATTTATATATTTTAATACATCCTTTTATAAAAATCATATATGATACATAATATATAATTTACAAATAGTTGTAATTTGTAAGTTATATACATTTACTTATTCCCGTTCTTCTTTTTTCACATGAATTTCGAGGAATCAACTATTTCCGTATTACTTAAAAAGATATCCAATTACCAATTTTTTATATCATCTTCATGCTCTGAGCTTTAAAATTCGTAAGAAATGTTTTTTTTTTTCATTTTGAGAATTGCTATGTGCATCATTGTTTATTATTTTTTGCTTCAGTATTGTTATGGATTTTTCCACCGCCGGGTTCGTTTAGATAGTGGGTGTATGGTGTGAAAACACAATCAGCAGGCCTCAGTAGAACACAACGGCAATCATTTACATGAAGAGACGAACACAAAGAAGACGAATACGCAGACGACAAATAATTTAGCAGGCGAACACAGGACAGCACACAGTTGCACATTACCGCAAACAGTAGCTCATAAGTAGTAATCATCCACAGCACACGAAGCGGCCAGATAGAATCCAGCAGGAGAGTGATCCTCGGAGCTTCGCTTTACGGTCTCTCCAGACGGCCGAAGTTCTCACTGTCTCTTCTCGTTTAAGCTGCCGACTAACTACTTCTCACAACTAGGCTACTATACAAAAGATACGACGCTGCTTCCACAGTAGATAACAGAATTCGGCACATAGCAGTTTAGCACTCGCTGCACGCAACTTTGGCACTCCGCTATTTTTTCGCTATCCTCTCGAAAACTCGTTACTTGTCGGCGACTCCGACTACAATTCACGACGACGACTCTCGACAACACACCATAGTTTGAGAGTGCCGGCCTTTTATATTTCCCGGCAGGTGGGACTAGAATCTTTTAAACCAATCAGGCGTATCTCGGTTCCTAATGGACGGATCGACAAAATTCTCGAAGTTTCGAGCATAATCCATTTTGTCGTCAAAGTCGCCAAGCTCTGGGATCACTGGCTCGGTATCCGACAGTATCGAATACAGATGACTGTAATACGGTCTTTCCTATGATGACACCAATCGTGCTGCGAAGCAAAATGACACGTTTGTAACAATATTATTGAACTCAAAGTGCCTATATGTTACTTTTAAAAATATTATTTCCGCTTTTCGGTTATATTTATTTTAAGGTTATTTCATTGAGTAGGCATCGACGCGCCGTTAACTGTTCTGTTTCATCCCGCTTGGCTCTATGTTATCATATAAATGGTGATACTGTTTGAAGGACCCAGTTCAAAGAGCTGTAAAGTAGAAGAACCAAAGAAAACAAAAGCTCAGAATGTCATTTTAGAAGTTCTTTATGCAGAGAATGATTTTAGCTATATAAATAACATTTTGCGTTCTGCATATTCAGTTAAAAAGCTTTTTTCTACACTTATTTATAAATTATTATTGGATTAGAGCTCTCAATTAAAATGTAAAGTAATTAATCTATTACACGCTTTAGTTACTTTATTTCATTTATCACAATTTTCATACTCATTTTTCCAATCTTATCCAAAAAGCTAATTTTTTACTTTTCAGTGAGCATATTTCTATACTGAGCATCATCACTGCAGTTGCGTTTATGAACAGTACGCATCACATCTGTCATTAAAAAAGCTGATTGTCTGTTTTTTTTTTAATTTATGTATTTTAAATAAAAGAATAAAGTTGATTTTTAAAAAAAATCTATATATTTAAATTAACAAAGAAAATTAATTTATTGTTTTTTTAAAAATCTACATATTTAAAATAACAAGGCAAAAGGTTAATGTTTTCTTTTAATCTATATGGTTAAAATATCAAGGAAAACTATTGAAACAATCGTTCAGCCATTTACCACTGATCCAATTTCTCCAATGAAAGCTCACGACTTCCAGATACGTCATCATTGATGCGTTACTTTCTATCACCCTCCATTTTACAGCAATTTCAAAAATAATAATTCACTGTATCTTTTTTAAAGGAAAAAAAACATTGACAGAATTTTCCAGTTATAACCACTGTACCGATTTTGAAAATTTTTATTTCCCGTGAAAGTTTATGACCAAAAATACATTATAAATGGTTGCTTGCACTCCAACACTTTACTAATCTAAGCTTTCAAAAAAACAAAAAACTTTGTTGGAATCTCAAGCCAATATTGCAAATTGATTTCGCTAGGCTGAAAACGTTGCTCATTAATCAGATTGTACTGCTAATCCAGTTGAAAGGTCGTGAAAAGTATCCAAAATATGGGGAAAAAAATACATAATATCAACTTCGTTGCTTAAGTTGTTGGATTATCTCTTCAAAATAAGCCTCTACAATTGTTACTGGTTTATAAGATAATGGAGCGGAGGAGAGGGTTTAAAACTGAAACATTGGTTTTTCGAGTATAAATAAAAGGCTTTAAATCAAAGAGGAATTTTTTTTTTAATAAAAAGATATAGATATTATAAAATGTGCATCGAACATAAAGATAGCTCAAGAGAAATATAAAAAAGCCTGAATTTGGAAAATTATTAAAACTTTTTTTTATTAATAGTAATGAGATTTTTGAGATTATATATAAAGTATGTGTCGCATAGAAAAAAAGTAAAAAGTAAACATTTCAGATCGATCATTGTTTTTTGAAAAACGAACGAAAACAGGTTGTGAAAAATGCTTATAAATAAATTTTTAAGTTAGAATCCAAGGAAAGAAAAACAACTGTTTTCTAAAATAATTATTCTACACTTTCAACTGGTGCTATAAAGCTCAATTAAAAATAGTGAGGAAACTTAAATTTGAAGTTAATATTTTGTCCCAATTATCAAACGTGAATTCATTTTCCATAGGCAGTTATGTTGGAAAGTTCCGTTTTTTTGCAATGTTTTTTTTTTTTTTTTTTTTTTTTTTTTTTTGAGGAACAATCTCCACAAAACAATATTTTTGCAGTTTCAGATGTAATTTTTCCTTTATTTGTTTGAAGATTAATAATAACACGTTATTTGAAATTGTACAATAACTTTCTTCTCTTTTCTCAGTTTCTAAAGTAATAGAAAAGTATTTAGAGGCATTTTTTTTAATGGTCCAGGTTTTTTTTCCGACGAAGTTGAAGTTTTCAAAAAGGAAAAAAAAAAAGGAAATTCAGATATGATCTGAAATTTTTATCAGTCTATCTCATCTATATAATATTGTATATAAAAGGTCTATATAGTCTATCTCTTCTAGATTTTACCATTCTATTTCTTCTACATTATATGCACTTAAGTGAATTTCAAAAATTTTGTTCAAATTAAAAAAAAGAAAGAAAAAGAAATGGATTTGCTTTCAAACACACACTTAGTTTAAATCTAATTGTGATTAAAATGACGCTTTATAGCTTATTTCTTAGGCCATAAAAATCTGCAACTTTTTAATTTACTCTTTTTTTCTCAGATCAATAGAATTTTATTTCAGTGCGAAAATGCGATGCTAAATCTTTCCTTTCCTTTAACCCTTATCCGGTAATATCCCAGTTTTGGATAGCTAACTTAAGCCGATAAAATTGTTGTAAAATATTTTTTTCTTCGAAAAGTATCATTCGAATTTACAGTAAGCACATGCTACATAGAAGCAAATACCAGGTGAAAAACTTTCAAGTCGATATCTGTATTATTTTGAAAAAATGCCTACAAGTACTTTTCTATCTGTTCTAATTCGAATAAACGCAAAACAGCTACTCTAAAAGTGCTGTCCTACACTGTAAGATATTATTAAAGTAGTCGATGTTTTTGAAAACCCCTGGAAATCCTGAAAATATTTTGTTTCAATTATTTAACCTGAATACATTTTCCGATGACACCCAATGCAGATTATTTGATCAAGAGTATCAAATTTAACATGTCATTACAACTTGGATAGTAGGAGCTCTTTAAGAAATTTTAAATTAATTTCTTTTCATTTTTAATTAATTTAAAATTACGCAAGATTTAAATATTTTTCAGCATTTACTGCTGAGTCTATTACTATAGAAAAAACATTTTTGAAATAATTTAAAAAATTAAATTTTCAATTTTACAATTTTATTTTCCTGCAATTCTTCTTTTCGTTTTAATGCATTTTTCAAATTTCAAAAGCTCATTTTAAACACACTTTTATAGCAATAGTTTTTTTTAAATGTAACTCCACGCTACAAGCTAGCAAAACTGTGAAGAATTTATGTGAATAATTGAATAGTCCCCCAAGTTTAAACGAAAATAAGTATTAGATATTTCCATTTATTACTAAATAAAGTTTAATGTATTTAAAAAAAACTGTGTTTTTAGTTTAAGAAATGGAAAGTATTTTAATTGTCAAAAAAAGAATCAAACTCAAGGTTTTGATTCATCTTCTGTTTCAGACCATTTCCTATTTCTGAATTTTTCCTTTGTATCCAATTGTAAAATGAAAAATATCCAAAACTGGTATGGAAAATACAAAACTTCGTGTCTTCCAATACATATTAAGTAGAGATATTCAATGTATGTGACACTCCGAGCAGAACATGGAAAAAGATGGGTCGATCGATTTGAGTATTTGATAGTTAAAGGTTTAGAAATATCTCCGCAACGTTAATATCTGTGTGGAATCCATAACAAATAAAAAGGAAATACACGAGACCGTTGATCGAATAAGTTCAGTTACTCAACTTTTATGACTTTTCGGTAAACACTATGGTTTTTGAAATGGTTTGAGTATTATAGTATTATTTCGAAATAATCAATTTAACCAAGTAAAATAAAGTGGAATGAATGTTTGGTTCTTGCGTCAATACAATGCAAGCCAGGAAACCGTCTCAGACAGAACCGTTGAAACACGCATTTAACCACAAGTTAATGATGTACTCAATTGTATATATTTAGTAATAAAACTTTACTGCTTAGTAAACAAAAATATGACATAAAATGCTTTAGAAACATAATCACACCAAAAATAAATCAAAGCTTTGTTAAGAACAATAACCAAAATGTAAGTTGCAGCATTGAAATCCGACTTCGATTCATTTAAAAATATCTTTCAAAGCAAAACTATAAAACAGGCTGTAAAATCGTTATGTAAACATTTTATTGCATTATAGAGTATGTTAATGCATAGTAATATCGAAGTGCAGTTCGATGGCAATTACATGATACAGATAGATAAAGAGTTTTCTTAGCAAAATTATTTTTGCGCGTATTTTTTTTTCTGGAAAAATTTGTAGTGAGATAAAGGTCAAATTTATGACGTTTAATTTACTAAGTTTCGATTAGACGGGTAGCAATTACATTTCAGGCAGCACTGAAATTTGCATGTTTTGTCGTTAAAAGGATAGAAAAATCGAAAGTAATACATTCTTCGAAAGCATATGGCTTATTTTTTCAAAAATTCCATCGTCGCTTAGTTAGATTACTGTACTTTTATAGCAAATCCTCGGCATTGAGATTTAAAACTCCCAGCTCGGAAGCAACCAAAGACCCGTTATTTATCGGGGCCTGATGCACATTAAAAGTGATGATCTTCCGTTGACGCGGCGCGGAAATTTAAAGAAGGAGATACTAGCTATGGCAGGGATGGCGAACCAATGGCACGCGTGCCATTGATGGCACGCCACCGATCAAAACGACTTGCATGTGTCTTTATTTGATAAACAATTCGATTGGTTGGAAAGTGAATAATTTGAAATGCAACTGATTGATTTCCAGTCTAGTTCAATATGGATTCAAAGCTTTATTGAAACAAGGAAAAAGTTGGAATGGATTGAAACAGAGATTAACAAGCAAAATAAGTAAAAATGCCAGGAACGAAAGTTTGGAAACATGGAATTCAATTACAGACATATTTAACTGTTTGAAGAAGCTGTCTCATGCTATTTTAACCATATTTTCATCTACCTATGTCTGCGAGTCATTATTTTTAGAGATAAATAGCATTAAAGACTCGCTTAGAAACCGTTTGGCAGATGACTCCGATTCAGCATGCATTCTGATAAAAGCAAAATCCTGCAATCCTGATATGAGTTATTTGTTATATAATCTGTAACAACAGAAGTCACACTAATGTTAGTTTAATTTGAATTATGCGTATATCCAAAACATCTACTACTATACAGTGCAAAATGTATTTTTTCGTAGTAAATAAAGAGTTTTGACTTGCTAGCATTTAGTTTTATTATCTTTTCAATAATCACAAATCAAAATTTTGACGACACGTCTGTAATTCATTAAATATTTCTTTAGAAAAAATGGCATGTTGATTCATAAAGGTTCACCACCCCTGAGCTGTGGTATCATTCTGATATCATCTGATTACGACTTAATCGCGAAAGTAGTCGCAATATAGCGTCGGCCCCAACAAATCCTGCCGATACTGCAACGTTCCGTGGTGGAAGTGTGGTCGGCTGTACACAAGAAGAACCAATATGTCCTTTGTATAGTTTGAAACAGAGTGCTAATATAACGCGATATTAGTTTCGGTAAGGAGAGTCATTTTTAAACAATCCATTGTGAAAATTAAACTTAACTAATATAACGGCAAAATACGGAAACAGAACAGACGTGATGATAGGTCATTCTAATTAGATATTGAAGCAATGAAATATTACACTGGAACTGAAATGAACTGAGATTAAACATACTTCAGAATCTATCATATGCATATCTTTACTACATGATTTAAAAGCTGCATTTTATATACTAGAAGCAAGAACATATAATGTAAATAATAATTATGCGAATACCTCTTAAAGAAAAGGAATTCTTCACTTGTCCTTTCATGATTGTCATTTTTTTGCGATGAAATCTCTGTCGGTTGCAAGTGGGTCGTCAGATGCGCCACTGTTTGTTGGGATTCGTTTTTGTAGAGCGTTCTGGAAACCCCAAAAATGGTCCTTATAAAGGGAAGAAATGGCAGTGAGGGGAGAGCGAGAGAAGCAGGGAGTGTCTGTGGGAGATAATCGGGCGATGACGCAGAGACAACGCTGAGACAAAAGGTGCGCTGGGGGAGGGAAAATTGAAAACACTTCTTCTTTTTATTTTACAACTTCGAGATAAGAGTGTTGAAATTTTTGAGTTTCTTTTTTACTTTCTCGTATACGAAGTACAGAGAGAGCACTGCAATTGCCGACTCGAACGTTTGAAGATTTTCATATTTCAGGCTTCCCCGAGTTCAACAAACACATTTTTGGAACATATTGGTCAATGAGGCTAGTCGGATGAAATTCGGCATTGGGTCTTTACACCAAATTTGTAGATTTCTATCAATTTGTGAGCAAAATATATTCAAAGGAAGTATGTCTGACTACTTATTCAAATATAAGTTAACACGATAAGGCCGAGAACTAGATGAATAAAATCTGGTACACAGATTTAATCTATAGTGAAGATATCTATCAAAGTGTGAGCCAAATTCCATAAGGGGTTGAACATCTCTCGTTCTGTACTTTCAGAAGTACGTAAACGCGATAACTCAAAACCGAATGACTTAAATTTATCAAATTTCATTTAGTGACTAAGATTGTAGTTTTGTGTTAAACTTTAGTTTCAATCCGTTGGAAAAAAATGCTTCTAAAGCACAAATTCACTTTTATTCGAAAATAGGTGAGAAAGTTTTTGTGAGACTTCTCCGGCTGGTTTTGACTACAAAAACGGTTATTGGAGCAAAAAAAAAAAAAAAAAAAAAAGTCTTTCCTTTGTTTTTTAAAAGTACCTTATATTTTACTTTGCGTTCAAATGGATTATCAGAAGTATCCATGGATTACCAGAGTTTTAAAGCTATTGCTGAACGGATCTCATGCTTTTAAACAGAAGACAGGTATCAATGATCCCTTTTACGAGTTCCATACCAGCAGAGAAACATAGACCCAGATATACTAAGGCTAAAAATTGAACTGTGACAAGTATTTAGTTACAGCTTGACATTTTTATATCTCTTCGATGTAGTCATCAAACGTTGTGTACATCAATGGATACGATGTGAAATTGTAAAATGTCTGAAGTAGCACCATTTTTTGTTGACATAGAAGTGGGTGCAGCCAGTCATCCTTAATAAAATAAATCATAAGGGCAGGGTCTTAAAATCGATTTAGCCAAATTCCCATTCACTATTTTCATCCGAATTGTTCTAAAGATATTTTCTTAAGATGAAGAATTTCTCTTTCCAATTCATCAGCAGCAAAGATACTGTTTCAAGTATTCTAAAATAATTCCATATCGATAGAAATAAGAAGCATCAATTAATAATGACTGCGCCGAAGAGATAAAAAAAGTGTCAAGCTACTGTTAATGTTGTGTCTGCTGTAAGGATTAAATTTCAAACCGAGATTGTTAATGTGCGCCAGTTTCGCGTACTCGGTGACCTTTGTTAGACTCGGTTCTGGAACTGTAGATCCTGATCATGAAGCTCAGGCTTTACCGAGCCTTGTCTAAAGAAAGTGGACGAGGTAAAATAAAATGCCATTAATGTGAGAGTAAAATTGTAAATAGGAAAGTTGTTTATGTTTGTTAAAGGAAATGTTTATGTGTGTTTCTGTTGATGTATGTGTCGGTGATGTGTAGACAAATTTATTACAGTCTTGAAACTTAGCATTGAGGCAGTCGTACTAAAGAGTCGAAGTACCTCGAATTTTAATTAAAAAATTTTGGGAGAAAATTGTAAATTAACTTTTTTATATATTTTGGATGTCTTTTCGCACGTATATACTTGTAGTATAGCTTCTAAAGATTGGAAAAAGCATTTTCGCAGCATCAAAAATAGCCATTAATTGCCAATCTATTTTGAATTTTTGAAATATTTTTCGAATTTTGAGAAAATTTTAAAATATTAGTCACTTATACCAAAAAATTTAAAATTGAAACTAAAACTTCTGCATCCAACATCTAATTAACTTATGTTTTTCAAATTTTTCAAGGCGATTGTTCGAACATTGAAGATCCGAATCATCAGTACTTCCATTAATTACTTTTTAATTAATTGTTTTCTAATGAATTTAAATATTTTTTCATTTATCCCGTCAGTGAAGAGAGAACATTTTTTTTCTTGGCAAAGTTATATTTGACTTGTTGCTTAATTCCTGAAATTTTGTATATATGAAGAATCATGAAAAATTAAGTACATAAAAAAATGCTTATGTGTTCGCCAAATCTTGCTAAATTTGTTAATATCCTTTTGGCTATAGCTCACAGAGTTGGATTGTTTACATGTTTGAATTGACTGAAAGTCTTAGACAACGAATTTTTTTAAAGTTAGATAATTTGAGAAAAGCGAGCTTAATTAATGCAATTTTAATTATAAACTGAATTCAAATGAAGAATGTATTCATGTGTAATTGCGAAGTTAGCACCCATAAAACTTCCATGCAAAAAACCCCGATTAACTGTAACCAAATTACGGTGTAATATTATAGATTAAAAAACAATAGTTCTGCAAATGGCAAAATATATTTTATGAGAAAGGTGGTAGAACATTAATAATGCATCGGTGACATGAGCACTGATATGAAACAATGAATTTCTAATGTGTGGGAACTCAGGCGGTATTTTTCCACCTAGAAAATGTAAAGTGAAGTAAAGTTTCTCCTATTTTTCTGGAACATGGGAGAGGGGTGAGAAGCATGAATGACACATCTAGAGTTCGTGAACTTTAGTATAGTATTACAATTTTTGAGATCAATCCATGGGTTGGGGCTGGTTAAACCTGTCACCGGTTTTTTTCCCATAATGACAGAAAGTAAACATATATTACCCTCCATTTTTGAGAGACACTAAATTATATTTCGGTTTCTCTCAAAAATGGGGGTGGGAGGGGGTGAAAGAGAGCAGGTGACCTTTCATGATATGCCAAGAAGTCCTGTCATTCATTTGAAACAAAAGTTGATGAAATCAGATCCATGGTTGAAGAGGTACTGTTTTATTCAAAACATTGAATTTTCTTATTATTTTAAATATAGATAACATAGTTTGTAACAAAACTTTCGACAAAACATTTCGAATAAAACCTTTTATCGACTGGAAGGAGTATTCGAGAAAGTTTCAGGGTGGACATTCCAATTGATTCTACTTTGAAGTGTATTTCAGTACATTTTAAAAGTTTATTAAAATATTATAGTCTATAGGAGATAAATAATGGAAAGAAAATGTTTACTATTTCTTTAAAAGTTAAAATGACTGCTTTATCACTATAGATTAAAAAAATATTCGGGCTGCCCAAATCCTTCAATGTTTCCCCGTACAAAGCGAGAAAGGATTTTTTAAATATATGATTACAGTAGATGTATCAATGCTATTAACAACAGACCTGAAAACTTGAACTGGCAGATGGCCAGAAATATCCCGTTCATTCTATAAAGTAATATACCTTACTAAAGGGAAATGAGTATTCTTTCGTCTAGTAGGGACATTGTTTTAGAAACTTTTGTTTCCTCTGCTGTTCATCATCTGCAGATTAAACACTATATCAGTTACTTCCATTTATGAACTTCCTTTCTGTTCTCAATTTCCGACGCTTTCTATAAATACCTTTGTCTGAGAAACAAATTTCCGTATTTCCCGAACAGGCTGGTATTTTTTTTAACCTACCGCGAAGAGGAGCAGAAAGGACTCCAAGATGACTGGAAATATTCAGCATAGAAAGAAATAGAACGAGTGGTCCCCCCCAAATTTTCTCGCACACTCTCTAATAAAGATGTTATCCCAGAGAACACCTTGCGTGGCATCGGACTGCAGTAGTTGCGAAATATTCATCTCCGGCGTGAATTTTGTCTTCTTACTGAAACCATCGTGTGAGTGATTTGACGATTATCATCCACATGCATTTGTATTTCAGATGTGTTTTCAATAAAACAGAAATTTGATTCAGAATGACATCCCGTCACTTTGATATATTTAAATCGCTGCGTTGTTGAGTTATCACGTTCACAGGCTTCTGATAGTATAGGCCAATCCCTTGGTGGATTTGGCTCAACATTTAATAGGTATCTCCGCTAAAGATGAATTTTGTGTACCGAATTTCCTCCATCTAGTTCTCTTCATTTTGTAGTTAGCGTGTTCACAGCCGGGCATACAGGCTCTGAAAAGAATTGGCTCAATAAGCTGATAGAAATCTACAGATTTCGTGTAAAGACATATATCAAATTTCATACATCTAGCTCACAGAGATGAGAGAGTTATCTTTATCGCAGACAGATAGACATAATACCAAAGATTTATTTTTCAAACTCGGGATACAAAACTGTACTTAAAATCTCTTTTTGAAGTTCATTATATTTAAAGCAATATAATATGGAACTAAAATGAATATAACTGAAAAAATGATTTTTTGAATTTTAAAGTGGTATAAAAAGAGACTTTTTTTGCGATAAAGTTCACTAATGTCATCGAAGAAGGGCATTGATATTTCAATAGTTCTAAATGAATTAAAATTTTTTGTAAAACTCTGTGTCTCTCTGTGTCTGTTGATACTCTACAGGGTAGACTGCCAGACCTAAAGCTATCCAGTTTGGTACATATATACTTTGGAAGATGGGAATGCGTACTTCGAAAAGATTCTTTTTTTGAAATTTTTATTCATTAAAATGAAAATGAATTTTGGCTTTTTCCGCAATAACTTCTTAAAATATTATTGCACCAAACTGCATAGTTACAAAATTTTTAAAAATTGTCTTTTTTTACGGTACTAAGTTAATTGTCGTACAAATTTTCCCTGGAAATTTTTAGGAAATACTTTTTTTGGCTTCATTCCAACAATAGATTGCATTGTTGAGCTGAAATTCAAACCGTATTCATTGTTTCATTCAATATTTGATCACGTGATTTTCTTCCGTTGTTGAAAGTTAAAAAAGAAAGATCTTGTTTAATATATTTGTGTAGTTAACAAAACGGGGAAAAAAAGAAGTTACAATACCGCGAAATTTAAAAGCTAGATGAACCGGACATTTATGCTTTTAATAACGCTATGATGTTATGGAACTCCTTTAGAAAGGTTCATGCACACAGTAAACAGAACTTCAGAAAGGTCATTAAAATAGCGCAACTTTAATACTAATCAGTTGGGCGGAATCCTGGACATGAAGTTATTTCTAAACGACTTATTAGCAATCAAATATAATTAATATTCATGGCAAATCAGCTGACGAGTAGCAAATACAAGATGTACATCACTCTCGGTATTTTTGCGAAATGCAAATAAATTCGCCAAGAATAGCAGCTGTTTCCTTTTTTCTAAGTTCTTTCCAAAAAACGTGACAATTGTTCTTTAATATTGGCAAGATAAGAAAACAGTAAAAGCTATTATATCAAGCATTTTCTTAATCTCCACGTGTTGACATTTTGCATCAGATTATGAGAGAGCGTTTTGACATTGCAAATTGCGTCCTCAAAGAGTTTTAGGCCCTCGATACCTCTTAAAAACCTCTCCTAAATTAATTCCTCTTCTCCACAATGCTCTCTTAAATAACCGTGTCAGGTAAATCGCGAATTGGGACTCCTTATCGTGGAATGTCGAAGCGACGAACGTTCGATTCAGGCAAGCAGAAGGGAACCAAGGGAGCAGAACCTTTCTCCACTCGAAAACGCACTTAGGGATTAAAAAATGATTCTCCCATTCCATTTTCGTTACGAATAAAATTAATAATGAATAAATATTCCATTCAAATAAAATTGATTTGAGTCACCATAGTTACAAATTATTTTTTTTCTTAAAAAAATGAAGATTAAAGTAATGATAACTATAAGGAAATTCAGTTGGAAACAATTTTATTTAGTTTCGTATATGCGTGAATGATTTGCTTAACTACTATCGGTTACAAATGTTTAAAATTATGAAAGAAGACAACCAGTTGAGAGTCCTTAGGGTTTTAATTTTTTTCTAAAGGATTTGAAAAGGGAGTGGGGATAACAATTTAAGATACATTATGTAAGAAAAAACGATTTTAATATAATTTATGAGCTGTGTATTTTATTAGTATTACACGCATACGTCTAATACTAATAAAAGAAAACACCTGCCTGTTAGTTCTCACAGATGATGGAAACATGCAATCCAATGGAATTTTAAAAACTTTAATTAATTAAAAATTAGGCAACATTTTCACATTTTTCGTCGACAACTTCTGGAAATATTAACACACAATGATGATATTTGTACCATATAGAATTAGCCCTTCATTATTAGTATGTAAGTATGTGTATTTTAATATGTCTTAATAAACAGACGAGCTATTTATTATTGTTAAGAATAAGTTTAAAACGAGAAATAAAAACAATCGGATTACACTTACATTCAAGTTATTGGGGGATTTAGGTAATGTCAGAGTGGAATTTTTTTAAAAGAATATGAAGCAAAGCCAAACCAACTAAAAAGCTTGAAACTCGAGAAAACGATTTTTCTAAATGAGAGAAATCGTTTGTGATATGCTATGTTCACTCATCTCCAATGATAAAAAAAAAAAAAAAAAAATAAGAAGAATGGAGTCCTTACAGGTATAAAATGTAAATGTTTTTCATTATGGATGAACATGTCTCTAGATGAAAAATATGCCACTAAATAAGCTTTATCAGCGCCATCTATCAGTGTGCGGGAGTACATTTCTGACGGTTTATTACTTATATATATAGAGAAATAATAGAGGAATGTTAATATTTTAGCAAATTAATTTTAATATGATAATTTAAGACATATTTTTTTGATATATAACAATAATATAATTCTTAAATATGAGATTTATTTAAAATTTAAAAATAAATCAATCTTCTGCAAAATTTGAAAAATACTTTTTTTTGAAAATATTTTTATTAGTGAAATTTAAACTTATTGATTATACCCATTAAAACGAAACGCTTTTTAGCGGTTGAGCTTTTATTGAAAATTATTTGTATTCGCTCATAAATAATTTTTAACTGATGCATGATTTTTTAAAATTACAATTATCATAATTAAATACTATTGATCATTTTTATTAACACTATCTAGAGAGTTTAATGAGTAAACATAAATCAGTAAAATTGTGGATTTTACAATTAAATTAAATATCTCTATTTATCTTGACTGCTATGTTTTAAATAAAAAATTTAAAAAATTTAGCACAATATAAACCGATATTGAATAGGATTATTATTATTTTACGCTATTCTACTTATTTTAGATTTAGTTTATGCAATGAATTTAATTACAGTGATATAATATGCAGTGAATTTAATTACAGTTATTTTTAGGTATATAAATTGAACGGATAATATAGATTATATGAAATCATGAAGCAAAAGATTTTAAACAATAACCTATTTTTTAAAAAATCCACTTGCATATTCTTGTTGAAATGTGCTTGTTAAATAATATTTATCGTTATCACATTTATAATTATACACATAGTTAGATCATAAGTAAAATGCATGTATCCTTTTTTATCTTTAATGAAGATATCGGAGATATCATATAGTTTATGATTATATGATTTTTCTAATAGGTTCTAAATTAATAAAAAGATAATCAAACGATTTTTCCTGCGAATGGCACGTCCCGAACGCTTTGGTTCCCTCCTGCGTGCCCGTATTCGCTTCAGCATCTAAACTCATCGCACAAAGCTAACTTCGGAAAAATTTAGGAGATGTACACAATGACGTTTCTCTGATAAATAAGAAGTCGGGAAAAGAAACCTCGGCGTGGTTGTGAAACCTCCCCTCGTAGAGACAAAGCCCGCAAGCACGTGCAAGATGCTGGAAATGTGCAGATTGAACCGGCTTAGCAACAGATGAGAGAATTTTTACAGAGGATATTTAAATTTTATTCCTTCAAGATTAAATTTTGCTTATTTTGTAGATTCTAGAAGATTTCAAAACACTTTTAATACAGTTCATACATTCCAATTCTATTTCAGAGATCTTCTGTTGGAACACTTCAAAAGTTCATTACAATTTATGTCGCATCACTCTAATTTGCCGAATATTAAATTATAATTAAAAATATCTGCAATCCTAGTGTTTATAGATCTGAAGATTTTTTTAAAATAAGAAATCGATTCTTATTCGATATTAAAAGTATTCGAAATAATGTATCGGGAAGACATCTCATGGTAGAATGAGAATGAAACTACATTAGAAGTGTGACACAATTCTTGATGTAGTTATGTGCAATATAAAAAATAATTCAGTTAATATATTTGTTAATCAATTAAAAAACAAATATTGACAAGCAGGAACGTCTTTAGCCCGAATGCTGTAAAACTGCAGCAATTTTGGCAATTTTTAGATTCTAAATTTAACTGCTAATTTATTTAAATTCAACAATATACAACAATTCTACTAAACTGTTCATTCTAAAACAACTAATTAATTTCGTTTTTTAAACTCTGTCGGGAGAAAGGACGGATGCATTGTCTTCGTAGCAGAGTCTCGAAAGTTTAGTTTAGTTTAACGTCTCGTTTTAAAGCAACACTAGGGCTATTTTGGGACGGACGTCGTCATTTTGAACCGAGGTTAGATGACGAGGACGACACATCAGCTGACCCCCTTTCAAAACTTCCACTCCACACCAGCGGTAGCAGAGTCTCGATCTCAAACCCAGAGGAACGTGGATTCAATACTCGATTTCACGAAACGCACATCGTATATACAGGTCTGCTTTCCATTAAATATGTCGCATCATTCATTCTCTCAGTGGTGTGTTGCGGAAGATTAGAGAAGTAGGGAATGGGTGTAAGTTCAAGTATTATCACATTCATCTCATCACTAGCCAAATTAAAGAAATCCGCTCCCAAACAGCCCTTGCTTCTAGACATGACGTTATTCCTATTAAACTATTAAGACACCTAACAACCTCTATAAAAACTATTATTTTCCTAGCATTTATTTGTTGGCCAATAATAGAAAGCACACTTTATTTGGCACTGGGGAGCCGTACGATACAGGATTCCATCTTCATTACTGTTTTACTGTTAAAACAGAAATTTTTATTTTTTTCTAATCTTGATGAATTTTTGAATGGAAAATATTTTTCCGAGTTCAGGATATCAAAATAAACAAGAAAACCAATGATTACTTAATTATTAAAAAATTAAAATAGTTGCTTAATAAAGTTTAATTTCAGCCATTAATTTTTTTTGTCAAATTTTCTTTTCAAATACGTACAGATGTGGAGAATACGCACTTAATTTCAAATACATACAGATGTGAAGAATATGTACTTAATTTCAAAAAATGTGCACAAATATGAACACATAATACATACAGATGTGGAGAATACGCTCTTAATTTCCAATACATACAGATGTGAAGAATATGTACTTAATTTCAAAAAATGTGCACAAATATGAACACATAATACATACAGATGTGGAGAATACGCTCTTAATTTCAAATACATACAGATGTGAAGAATATGTACTTAATTTCAAAAAATGTGCACAAATATGAACACATAATACATACAGATTTGGAGAATACGCTCTTAATTTCCAATACGTACAGATGTGAAGAATATGTACTTAATTTCAAAAAATGTGCACAAATATGAACACATAATACATACAGATGTGGAGAATACGCTCTTAATTTCCAATACGTACAGATGTGAAGAATATGTACTTAATTTCAAAAAATGTGCACAAATATGAACACATAATACATACAGATGTGGAGAATACGCTCTTAATTTCCAATACGTACAGATGTGAAGAATATGTACTTAATTTCAAAAAATGTGCACAAATATGAACACATAATACATACAGATGTGGAGAATACGCTCTTAATTTCCAATACGTACAGATGTGAAGATGCACAAATATGAACACATAATACATACAGATGTGGAGAATACGCTCTTAATTTCAAATACATACAGATGTGAAGAATATGTAAAGATGAACTGTAAAGGATACAGATGTGATGTGCACAAATATGAACACATAATACATACAGATGTGGAGAATACGCTCTTAATTTCAAATACATACAGATGTGAAGAATATGTAAAGATGAACTGTAAAGGATTTTCGAAACCCAAATCTATCCTACAAGAATCCATTTAGGGTCATGACCATAATTTGAGAATTATAGATATGATTGCTTTTAAAAAATGAGGCGCACATAAAACAGTTTCAATTTCTTAAGGAATATCAGCAATTCTAATCACATTTAAATTCATTATAATTCACTTATGATGAGAGAAAAGGAATGACTTAATCTCACAGCCCAGCGATTATGAATAATAAAACACTCAAAATATACCATTTTCAAAAATGTTTATTCCATCTGCTTCTCTTCATTTCGAAAGTAACCCATTGGTAATCCTCATTTTTGTCTTATGCTTGAACATCAATCAGATCAAGCGCAGTGCAAGTCGAGATACTTTTCTGGTTTTCTTATGGGTAATTTAATTGCACTTGGTAAGAGGGTTGCGTTTTGTCAATCAGGGAGAGCATTTAGCATTTTTCAGATGTGGAGAATACGCTCTTAATTTCCAATACGTACAGATGTGAAGAATATGTACTTAATTTCAAAAAATGTGCACAAATATGAACACATAATACATACAGATGTGGAGAATACGCTCTTAATTTCCAATACGTACAGATGTGAAGAATATGTACTTAATTTCAAAAAATGTGCACAAATATGAACACATAATACATACAGATGTGGAGAATACGCTCTTAATTTCCAATACGTACAGATGTGAAGAATATGTACTTAATTTCAAAAAATGTGCACAAATATGAACACATAATACATACAGATGTGGAGAATACGCTCTTAATTTCCAATACGTACAGATGTGAAGAATATGTACTTAATTTCAAAAAATGTGCACAAATATGAACACATAATACATACAGATGTGGAGAATACGCTCTTAATTTCCAATACGTACAGATGTGAAGAATATGTACTTAATTTCAAAAAATGTGCACAAATATGAACACATAATACATACAGATGTGGAGAATACGCTCTTAATTTCCAATACGTACAGATGTGAAGAATATGTACTTAATTTCAAAAAATGTGCACAAATATGAACACATAATACATACAGATGTGGAGAATACGCTCTTAATTTCCAATACGTACAGATGTGAAGAATATGTACTTAATTTCAAAAAATGTGCACAAATATGAACACATAATACATACAGATGTGGAGAATACGCTCTTAATTTCCAATACGTACAGATGTGAAGAATATGTACTTAATTTCAAAAAATGTGTACAAATATGAACACATAATACATACAGATGTGGAGAATACGCTCTTAATTTCCAATACGTACAGATGTGAAGAATATGTACTTAATTTCAAAAAATGTGCACAAATATGAACACATAATACATACAGATGTGGAGAATACGCTCTTAATTTCCAATACGTACAGATGTGAAGAATATGTACTTAATTTCAAAAAATGTGCACAAATATGAACACATAATACATACAGATGTGGAGAATACGCTCTTAATTTCCAATACGTACAGATGTGAAGAATATGTACTTAATTTCAAAAAATGTGCACAAATATGAACACATAATACATACAGATGTGGAGAATACGCTCTTAATTTCCAATACGTACAGATGTGAAGAATATGTACTTAATTTCAAAAAATGTGCACAAATATGAACACATAATACATACAGATGTGGAGAATACGCTCTTAATTTCCAATACGTACAGATGTGAAGAATATGTACTTAATTTCAAAAAATGTGCACAAATATGAACACATAATACATACAGATGTGGAGAATACGCTCTTAATTTCCAATACGTACAGATGTGAAGAATATGTACTTAATTTCAAAAAATGTGCACAAATATGAACACATAATACATACAGATGTGGAGAATACGCTCTTAATTTCCAATACGTACAGATGTGAAGAATATGTACTTAATTTCAAAAAATGTGCACAAATATGAACACATAATACATACAGATGTGGAGAATACGCTCTTAATTTCCAATACGTACAGATGTGAAGAATATGTACTTAATTTCAAAAAATGTGCACAAATATGAACACATAATACATACAGATGTGGAGAATACGCTCTTAATTTCCAATACGTACAGATGTGAAGAATATGTACTTAATTTCAAAAAATGTGCACAAATATGAACACATAATACATACAGATGTGGAGAATACGCTCTTAATTTCCAATACGTACAGATGTGAAGAATATGTACTTAATTTCAAAAAATGTGCACAAATATGAACACATAATACATACAGATGTGGAGAATACGCTCTTAATTTCCAATACGTACAGATGTGAAGAATATGTACTTAATTTCAAAAAATGTGCACAAATATGAACACATAATACATACAGATGTGGAGAATACGCTCTTAATTTCCAATACGTACAGATGTGAAGAATATGTACTTAATTTCAAAAAATGTGCACAAATATGAACACATAATACATACAGATGTGGAGAATACGCTCTTAATTTCCAATACGTACAGATGTGAAGAATATGTACTTAATTTCAAAAAATGTGCACAAATATGAACACATAATACATACAGATGTGGAGAATACGCTCTTAATTTCCAATACGTACAGATGTGAAGAATATGTACTTAATTTCAAAAAATGTGCACAAATATGAACACATAATACATACAGATGTGGAGAATACGCTCTTAATTTCCAATACGTACAGATGTGAAGAATATGTACTTAATTTCAAAAAATGTGCACAAATATGAACACATAATACATACAGATGTGGAGAATACGCTCTTAATTTCAAATACATACAGATGTGAAGAATATGTAAAGATGAACTGTAAAGGATTTTCGAAACCCAAATCTATCCTACAAGAATCCATTTAGGGTCATGACCATAATTTGAGAATTATAGATATGATTGCTTTTAAAAAATGAGGCGCACATAAAACAGTTTCAATTTCTTAAGGAATATCAGCAATTCTAATCACATTTAAATTCATTATAATTCACTTATGATGAGAGAAAAGGAATGACTTAATCTCACAGCCCAGCGATTATGAATAATAAAACACTCAAAATATACCATTTTCAAAAATGTTTATTCCATCTGCTTCTCTTCATTTCGAAAGTAACCCATTGGTAATCCTCATTTTTGTCTTATGCTTGAACATCAATCAGATCAAGCGCAGTGCAAGTCGAGATACTTTTCTGGTTTTCTTATGGGTAATTTAATTGCACTTGGTAAGAGGGTTGCGTTTTGTCAATCAGGGAGAGCATTTAGCATTTTTCACAGTCATTATCAGAAAACTGAACAATTGCGTATTAAGTCACTGAAAATTAACTTGACAAGTTAATAAAGTCAGTAAAGTAATTTAGTTAATAAAAGGAGAAATTCACATCATAGTAATATTAAGATGTGAATTTAAAATACTTTGAATTTTTTTTACAGAACTCAGGATACAATATTACTAATTTGCAAAAGAACTGGTAGTTCTCACTTAATATTTCTTAAAGGGCGTTACGACATTGTTCTTCAAATTTGTATATATCTTTGGATTTAAATCTAACAAAACGACACGGAAGTCCCCCTTCCATGACTACATTAGCCCTACACAATTGTCATCTTCATTAAAATAATGAAACAAAAATATTTTCTGAGAAGCACAAAGACTGTATGAATCGGCTGTACTCACTCGCAGTGTTTCCAGCAGATAAAACGCACGGGTCAGTCGGACGTCAGGCGAGATGTTATGGGATCTTTTCTCTGAAAACAGAATAAGAAGTTTGAATTCGATATTTAAGCAATTTTTATACCATAAAATATGTTTTGTCAATAAATACGGAAACAATAATATGAGATCGTTGGACCGATCTATTGTTCAGCTGCTCCCGCTTCACACTTTTCATGTGATGGTAAAAAACGTGGGAAAATATGTGGAGGAGCGTAAATTGTGAGATTTGATATGCTGATTTGCAAAAATACAGTTTTTTCCTTTCCCGTTGAAGGATTATATGTATTTCATGTTAATTACTTTTTTCGTGGTTGTTTCAACTCGTTTAAAGCTGCACTCAAGAACCTTGAAAGTTTAATGTTATCTGAGAAGGTGGATGTGAGGAGCTTTTTAAGAGAGTGTTTTGATTGACCGTGTATTTGCTTCATTTTGTATCTTGAGTTTATGGAATTTTATTTCTCTCTTAAAAGTTTTAATTTCTTTGAAACTGTATTTCTTTTCCTGTATAGGTAGCAATAAAATAGTTATTATTAGTATTATTTTGCCTTATCATAAGATGTTTTGTATTGTTTTGCTTTTTTAGATTATTTCTAAGACCGTCCCCCCCCCCCCACAATTTACATCGTCCTTTAGTATTGCTATTCCAGTTTGGCGTTGTTTTATTTTGTATTTATATAGCAATTTGTATGTGCATTGCTATTTTCCTTAGCATTGTCTTATTTTGTATTATTCTGTATTATCATGCCTAATTGTGAGGATTTTTTATTGCTTTTTTTTTGGATTTTCTTTAAGAATTTCTACATTAATGTTTTTAGATTTTTCTGTTTTGTAGTGAATTAAACTTTATAATGTTTGTGCAATGATATAAATTTATTCTTACTATTCATTGTGAAATCTTTTGTTATTTACGTTTTCTTAAATTTTGATTATTTGCCGAATTTTTTTTTGAAAATTTGTTTTTTTTATATATATTAATTCTTATCCTATTATATTTTGCATGTATATGAAACGGTATATAGGCAAAATAAAAAAAAAATATTTATATTTGTAAGATTTACTTTGCTGTAATTAACTTGTTATTAACTTTAGGCAAAGAGCTTTTTTTGTGAATTGTCATCTACTATAGAAATTTAGCCAGCCTTTTTCTCTTTTTTATTTTTCTATTGTATATATTTTTTAATTTTTGTAATCATTTTGTTTTCTTTTTTAATTTGACTTGGCATGGGCAGATTTTAACATGTTTATTCATTAAACTCCACATGAAAAATTCGAACATGTGATTTGAAAATTCCCAAATATAAAATTCCTTCAAAAGGAAGGTTGTTGAGGTTATTGAGAAAAAAAAGGAAGTCTGCTTTTGTTAGCTCAACATCTTAAGGAAAATGGCAAATACGTGTATTGGCACTGGAAAACACAGGTATACTTGTTGATTTTTGCGTAACAAGAAATCTTGAAGAAATTTATTTATTATATGGGAATAATTGCAATAAATGAATAAGTTAGGATTACATCGTTAAAATTCTGCTGAATACTAATTTTTCATTCGTCTCGGAACTGATTTAAGGCCTTCTCAAAAGAAAACCCGTTATTCCTGTAATATAATTTTCGATAATAATTTGACTTCGAAAAAAAAAACTGTTTCAAATGTGCTGAAATTCTATTAAAAGCTAGTTGAATGAGGAAGTTTAATAGTGCATTGGTGTTGATGAGGTTTTAAGTGTCAATGGCTTTTGTGTCAGTTGTCCACTGAAACAATCTGTATAGTGTGCAAACTTTTAAGGTATCCGACTACGTTCGAAGCAATATTTTTGAAAAAATGGGGTTTTGAAGGGTTGTACCGTGGCCGGCGATGGCCCTTAAGACTCAACCACATTCCAGCTAGTGGTGGTGTCGCGACGATTCAGTCATTCAAGTTTTTCCGTGAGCCTTCAGGGCGGGTCGGAGTAGCCAGTCTATGATATTCATAGATATTGCAAGAAATGCAGTTAAAATCCTACGTAAGTTTAATTGATGATGATGCTTTTCACATCCATATTCAGTATGCTGACAACGATTTCAACTGCCTTTCTTGCTATTAAGTTGACGCTTCATTCATTCGTGTTCACAGACTGTTTTGCACAAAAACACTTTCTTTTGGCTTTATCTCTCATTTTTGCTTGCTTTAGACTGAGGAGATTTATTAAAATATAAAGATCGAAATTTTTAGTGCTTATATTTTTTTGTGATCAATATTTCATCAACGAGAAGCTTTCAGTTAACGAAATTCAGTTTCAATTTCAGAATTTTTCTGTTATTCAGAACAGGAATTCAAAGAATCCTAGTTGATTCAGAAGTTTTGTTTCCATATCCGATTTTCTTCTCCACTCGTGTATCTGTGACTGTCGCGCAAGCAAGCGTGTTCAATAACAACGCAGATATTCAAATCCTGTCCCATATTTCTCATTTTAAACAAATATGTTTTCTCTCTGAATCAACAATTTTTTCCCACCCAATAAAAACTCACAATACAGCAATAAAGCCTTGTCAAAATGTCTGAAATTTATCTCAAACAAATAGGGCCAGGGCTGCAATACTAAGAAAACTGATATAATTATTTTCGTTTCTAGTTTCCTCGAAAGTCATCAAAATACAATTTTTTTTTTAACTGATGGTACTGAGACTATAGCTCGAACTATCAGCCTCAAAGCCACCAAATTTTGTACTGGGACTATTGACGACATGGGAAAAAAAATCCACGAAAAAAAAATAGTTCGAAAAGTTGCCGATAGGGGGAATGTGGCGCTTTTGATCTAAAATTTAAGTTTAACTGCATGATAAACTTTTAAAAAGCTACAGATAAATGAATAACAAAGAATTAATTTTTCCACAAATGTGCTTTAATCGAAAAATTGACATTCAGACTTAAAGGCTTACAAATTTTTTAAAAAAATAAATAAATAAAAAAGAGGAGAATTCTATTCGATTTGCTTTTTATTTTTTGTTCTTTTGTTTTTATTCAGTAGAATCGCTTTCCCGGGGAAGACATCGTTTATTTTCAATATGACCTCCATTTTCTTAGACAAAGCATTGCCTTCTATGCACCGTACTCTCTACAGCTGAATGCAACATTTCTGGAGGCATGTTCCTAACATTCCGTGTTAATTTTTCCTTTAAAACTGATAAGTGCGAGACTTCACCAAGATAAACCTTCGATTTTTAATTACGCCACAGAAAAAAGTCACATGGGGTTAGATCCGGGGTGAGAGGTGGCCATGCAACACGAAAACAGTGACTAATGACTCTTTCTTCTGTAAAGTGATGGCGCAACAGTTGCTGTACGGATGTACCAATATGTGGCGGTGCTCCATCCTGCATAAAGACCATTTTATCTAAGCATTGCCTTTGCTGAAGTTGTGGGATAACAAAACTACTCAGCATATCACGATATATTTGAGAGTTTATGGAACAGGGCTGCGGTCTTGCTTGGGTTATAGTCTCAAAAAAGTATGGTCCGATGATAAAATCTGCTGTTAAACCACACCAAACTGTTACTTTTTGAGAATGGAGTGGGATTTCTTGAAATGCATGGGGTTGATGAGATGCCCAAATTCTAGAATTCTGAGTGTTAACAGCCACATTCAAATAAAAATGGCCCTCATTACTCCAGAGAATTGTCTAAGGCCAAGCCTCGTCAATCTCCATCCTTGGAAAGAAATATCAAAGCAAAGGTTAATCGAAGATCGTAATTTAATTCATGCAAACCACACCACCTGTAGATTTTAATTCATGCAAAAGGTTAATTTTATATTGATAAAATTGAAGAATTTTTCTTAAAACTTTCCATACTGTTGAAGCACTAACATCCAGTTGTCGGGCAACTCCACGTGTGCTGCTGCTATTACCAGCAATACTAGTCTGATTTCTTTCAACGATTACCGACGTCCTGGCCTAAGGGTAGCGAGTCTTCCCCGTGATCTGGGCGTCCCGATTTCCAGTCTTGGTTCGGGCATGGTTGTTCTTCACCCTGTGTTCTATCTGTGAGGTGTATGAAAGAGCCCTCCACCCCCATAAAAAGGGGTTGTGCAAGAGACGAGGAGAAATTTAAGTGATTAAGAAAGTAACCAAAATAATTTTTTTAAAATTGAAAAATGCATTTGAAGGCAGGGAAATACATTTTTTCAATTTTAGGGCCTACCCTTTTTCATGACACGGAAAGTTTATAATCTTAATCGCAAATATCTCTTCAAATTTTGTAGATTATAAAACTTTTCCGCTGTATTTTAATTATGGTATAGCATGCATTTCTCTAATTGCCCGACTTTTTCATCGATCTCCTTTATATTTTAGTTAGTTTTTGTACAGGCCACTACAGGAGCTGTAGCCTGTCACAATAAATTCAGCATATTCTTTTCACTATAGACATATACTCTTTATATAGCTGTATGGGAAGCCATTTGAAAATTAAAGGGTTTACAAGGACTTCACCGATCATCCTGCATAAGATGAAATCGTTCATATAAAAAAACAACATTTCCATCACATTTCCAAAATTATTTGAATTTTTGTTAATCAGGCTTTTCGTCAGGTTCCGCTGTTATGAACTTTTTGTTAATTTTGGCAATTTCTTAGATCACATTATCATCCACAGTATCATAATTTGTAATTTTTATAATTAAACATTCAAAATATATTTACTTCTGTGTATATTGTTACATATACTATTTATTATTTTATCTTAAAATCATTTCTCCGCAGATTACATTTTTAAGAAGAGTCAGAAAGAAAAAAAATGATAACATTTGTAGCGTCGATTTTAGAAAATCATTCAAAATTTGGAAAAGAAATTCAGTCATCACTTTAAATCCATTTCGCCTTAAGTAATAACATCAGCTAAAAATATGCAAATAAAGCATAAACAATAAAAACTTAAGGCTTTGATGCATGGCGATCTGTAACCACTGCCAGTTGATTATAAGAAAAAATGTGAAATATCTCCAAGCAATGTGAGAGATCGCTTCCACATAGTACATGATTTTTCCTTAATAGTTTTCACACAAAGTTGGAAAAACAATAATCCATTGATATAACTTCCTTCAGGATTATTGAAATACAAAAATTTGAATTAAAATAATCAAATATTGATTTCCGTGAAAAAGTATTTTGACTTTCTGACAATGTAGATTTTCCTAGAAAAATCGTTTTATATCATTATCTGCCATCTGACCTTACACGGTTACATTATTCACTGTTGAATATTATGCCGGGTTTATAAGACGGCCAGTAGGCAGTGCATGCGTAGTAAGGGTCAAAAATGCTGTTCGGTATATGTCAAGTAATTGTTCCAACGACATGTCGCTGTATTGCATTTTTTTTTCTTACTGCGCATGCGTTTGTAGAATTTGGCGGGTTTTTTTGGCTGAAAGAATTGTTCACTTATCATAGATTAATTCCGTCATTTTTTTTCTCTATGATCTTCCTGATGCGAGTTTTTCTTTTTCATTTTTCTTTGCCCTTTTTTTCTATAATTTTTCAAATTGAGGTATGTTGAACTTTTTTTCTAT
The DNA here is from genome assembly GCF_947563725.1 of Argiope bruennichi. Taxonomy (NCBI): domain Eukaryota; kingdom Metazoa; phylum Arthropoda; class Arachnida; order Araneae; family Araneidae; genus Argiope; species Argiope bruennichi. The sequence continues at coordinate 135,544,255 of NC_079156.1, read as the reverse complement.
TTTACCATGTCTCTTTGTGTAAATATCCATCATTTTAATATGATACTCAGTGAAAAAGAGAATTTCAGAGATGCCAAAACGGCAGTTTACAGCCAAGCATGGAATGCCTGAATCTATCTTATGAAATTGTGGCAAATATAAATTAGTCCCTTTCTGCGCGTGAGCTGTCCATTGGCCGTCTTATAACTGGCCGAGTGTAAACCCGGCATTAGACTGATGGATTGTTTGAGTGATTTATGAGTGAAGTCACGAAATTTTTGTTTAAATGATGACGTATGTGAAAGAGTTTCAATATAGCAAAAGCTCGCTAAGTTGCAAAGTATTAGAGTTGAAAAACTATGATAGAAACAATATAAAAGACAAAAGTAATGCTATATTTTTTGAAAAACTTATCATTTTACTTTTGATCAAAAAAGAAAATGATGACCAATGATGAATTTGTGTTGGTATGTATAATGATTTTCAAAACTGTATGATTTCAGTTCTCATACTGCTTTATATCCTAACTGATAGAGGCAATGGCCGCTACCGTATAAAAACATTTTTGATTATTTATAATGTATGTAATTTCATTCACTAATTTATAATTTAAATGTGTGTCAAATGAAGTTTTCACAACGGACGACATTTTAAAAACAGTAAAGGCTGCAACTTCTACCTAGAGTAAAAAAAAAGGATTTTAAAGAGAATTTACGTAGAGTCGCGCATTAAAATGAAATGACATATAGATACAAAAGATATAAGATGTTTGATTTTAAGTTAGTAAAAACTTCCAGGAAATATGCATGACTGTTCAAAGTGATAACATAGAAAAAAACTGACCTAAATTTAAAATAATGTCCGTTAGCCAAAACTCAATTTTTTTTTGAAAGGGGAGGGCGATTTTTTGCCAAATGTAAATTTGACAGTTTCTTATTGCAGTCTTAAAAGCCATTTGTTATCATTTCTTGTAGCAATTCGAAATGCCGGTTTGTTTTAGGAAAATGGGCATCATTTGGCGAGAAATCGGACATTAATCGTAAGCCTTTGATCAAGAGATAGTAAGCGTCTATGCACAAAGATTATAAAACTTAAACGAGCGGTACGAGTGATTGTCGCCAGTGTTGTCAAAACCGAAGTAAACATTTAAAACTCGCCTAAGATTTTCTTGGTACCATAAAATGGATTACCAGATCGACAAAAAAAATTTCAAATTTAGAGGAGATACCATAAGATTTAGCCGAACCACTGTTTCTTATATATTTTATATTAAACTATGTTTCTTATATATAAATACACATTTTTTATCTGTAAAATTTGCTGATATATTAAAGAAGAAATTATATGACAACGCTTGCGGCTTCTTGAATTCTTCTAAAAAGATCGATTGCTCCTACAGGAAACGTATTATATACATAACAATGTAAACAGCCCCATACATAAAAATCAGCGGGCTTGAAGTGAGGTCATGTAGGAGAAAATTTAACATATTCTTGTAAACCAATCCATGCTTCGTCTTGTAGCTGACATATGATGAGGGTGGGGATCATCTAGTTGTGACCTCAACAAGAGTGGAGATTGGCGATTTATTTGCGAAAACGAACAACCGAATTAAATGTTTATTAGTTAAAATTTCCTAAGAAAATACGATTTTCATCCTCTAAACTTTGTGTAAACAGCTTAAATAGATTCTTGCTTTCTCTTCATAAGTTAAAAGTGCGCTCATAAGATTGCAATGCCGATTTCATTTGGTGAGCTTTGGATCTTTCACTGTTAATTAAATAAGTATTCTTATTTATTAAAAGTCTGTACAAGAAGCCAAAGCATTTTCATGCAGCTTATTTAATAAAATATTGAAATTGGAATAATATGATCATCAACATTTAGAAAAATAAACGTTTCTTCCTCTTCTTTTATCATATTGTATTTCAGTCGTGCCATAATGTGAAAGTAGGATTCGATTAGAGTGTCGCTCGTATTCCAGTATTCAAATGATGTATGTAGTCTTGTTATAAAGAACTAATAAACTGTGATGTTGAAAGTATGACTGATGGTTATACAAGTATGAGGAATACTGCAGTGGCGTTAATTTAAGTACCAGCAGAGACAGTAAATGGTAATAATGATGGCTAGAAACAGTGTTTTGAGTTATGATCCTAAGCAACATTGAATTTCTGCATCAGGTTTATGTCATTTTAATGATGCTATCGAGATGATGATTAATACGAATAAATATTTTGTTTGATACCTTCAAATATGTTTTTATTAAGGTATTGAGTCACTGAGCTACTCTTATCACTTAACCCGCGGGGGCACCTCGAAATGAGGATGAGATGCTTCCGGTATGGTGGTTGGATCTTGCCACCCTGGAGGGTACACAAAAAGGTGGAGGATCTGGCTTCACCCATCGATGACGAGACGTACTTCCGTCGGGAAGGGTTGTACCGTGGCCGGTGATGGCCCTTAAGACTCAACCACAGTTCCCGAATGTGTTGCTGTTGCGGCGGTCCGGTCATTCAGTTTTCTTAATCCGTGTGACTTCGGGCGGTTCGGAATGTCAGTGATACGACTTACTCTTAGCACTTTGCACTTTTAGAGAAACTATATATATAGGATAAAAACAATTCAATTTTCTTTCACCTTTGGAGATAAATTTGATAAAATATTAAAAATAAGTGAAAGCAAAGAAGTTAATTTTAAAAAATGGCGTCATCAAACACTCTTCATATTTGAGTTTCCCCCAGCGACAATTCCTTAGATTCCATATATTACCCACCATGATAATAACGTTAATCCGTCATAATAATTGATGATCTGGCGCCAGTCTTAGATGGTGTAATATTATGTTATCGCTCCACACCAATCATATGCGCTTCTCTCTCTCTCTCAAAAAAAAAAAAAAAAAAAAAAAAAAACCTACATTGCTATATATGGGTGCTGAGTATCATTTTTACTGTCAAAGTTTTTTTTAGATACACAACCTTGCCTTTGGACTTAAATAATGCATTTTTATTTAAAACCTGCAAGATCAGTAGATGCTAATGAATTTCTATCCGAAACCAGCTGGAGTGGTTTCCCTAAAACGTTGGCGATATCGGTTCACTTGTTGAGGCTACAACTGCATCAAGGTTCCATTTTTCGATATCTTTAGTAAATGGAGCATAAAAGTGCCAGACCGACCTTCGATGATGTACATAAATGTAATGCACTTTCAAGTGGAATTAAAATTGGTATAAGCGATACAGTGATTGTGGTTGGATGTTGTGGGTTTTTTTTTCTTCAACAGTGAAAAACGACTTTTGAGACTTTTTTGGAAAAGAGTGATAATTATGAGCATGTGACCGTTAAGACTTATCTAGGGATCAAAAGCTTTCATATGAAATACAAATTGTGAAACCGGAACAGTGGTCGGAACTGGGAAACTGGCTTTTTTTCTCTTTAAACATATATTTTAATGAATCGATTCGTCAACTTCAGTGACTAGCTTTTCGCTCACTATCTATTGATTAAAAATAACTAATAAAATATAAAGCCAGCCTCCTAGTCCCTGTCATCAGGCCGATTTTACAAATTTTATATAATATGAAAGGTAAGGTACTCAGACACGTCATGAAGATTTCTAGCTTTCTACTACCGTCTATTTTTGAATGAAATCTTAAAATTGTACTTGAATAAATTCATAGAGTTTGCTAGTCACAAGACCAAAATCAGAACAATGAAATAAAATATTCATTGCCATCTCTATTTTTGAAAGATTTACAAAATAAAACTTAGATATAGTTTCAAAGCTTAACAGCAAAACGAAATTTGTCGCGAATTAATTTATTATCATCATTATTAATTATAAATTAATAAAATCAATGAGGCCACCAAAGGAAGCTAATATTGAGCCGATTAATTTAGGCATACCAATCAACTTCGAAGAGCAACATCTAGTGCAACGCGTTAGTATTAAGTATTACTTTTAAAATATTATTTAAAATTATATTTGCACATTACTAATAGAGAATTCTGATTGATTAGTTATATTTCAAAGTGACGATATTAATTGGAGACGAAAAAAGTAACAAAATCGAACCAGTTACTGAGATTAAGAAAACTGTCAAAATTTTATTTTGCAATATTTCTCGAAATGGAGAGATATTGCAATGATAATGGGTGACGTCAGCAGATGATAATGAGTGGCGTATCTAGGACTCGTGCTCTTAAGATTTCATAAGAAATAAAAATTTTCGAAATCAGCTTCAGTAGTTGTGGCGGGAAACTCTGTTGTGGATTTTCCCAACTAAGCAACGTGCAGTGAAGTAATGTTTTTGAAACTTCTTTCTAAACAGGAGGAAAACAGGCTATTTTTACTGACATATCGAGAGGTCTTGAGTTTTTATATTAAGTAAAAATTGACGAAATGAGTCTAATGTTTGGGCCTGAATCTTTGATTTTTCCCTGTCATTCTAACGTATCCATATAGATTGAACTTAATATTTATATACAATATTTCTGTCTACACCTCACGCTTTTATATGTTTTTTTATCTTTCGATTTTTGATTTAAAAATACGTTGTTTTCTCTTTTTATAAGAAAGATAAAAGAGCCTTTCAAAATGACTATTATATTTATTTTTTTTCCAGGATTCCTAACGTCTATTTGTATAGAATTATTCAAGTACTATGAAAAAATTGAAAAAAAAAATATATTTATTTAGCACACTTTTAAACATTCGATAGCTTTCTGATTTACGTTATTAATTTCTAGTAGTTGTTCATTTCTAGAAATCATGCAATAAATATGTAACTTAATACTTGATTTTTTTCACAACAAAAATCAATTATGCTTAAGTTTATTATTTAACAGAAACAATATTTTTCTTAGGAACCTTTTAAAGTCCGAGATGATCCCCTGCGTGTGGACCCAGAATTTTGTAAGTATCATTGCATAGATACTTTGAAATAAAGCACAATTTTCAATGAGGTAAAAGGCTGCTCAATTATCATTGAATAAACAAGATGATGCCGAAAATTAAAAGAGATTCGAAACTACAAGTTCTCCAAAAAGGAATGTGTCAGTTCTTATGGTAAATTATAACAAGTTAATTTTAATTTTGTTGCGATATGCAACAAACTATACATGAAATTAAAAGTAAACTAACCTAATAGTTTTACAAATGTTCAAAATGTGCATCAATACACAACCAACCTAAAATCCCATTCTGTGTTGAACAAGCCCAAAGTGATGGAAAAAAATAGTCTTTTCAATTCTGTATCAACCCTGACAAATAATTAGGTAGCGGCGGAACGTACACACAATCTTTTATCTAGCCCTGAAGGGAAAAATAATTACATGGCGTTATGTCAGTTGAATTTACAAGCCAGTTAAAAGATCTTTCCCATCTCGATCATTACGGCCAATTCAGCAGTTATTCTCATACAAAGAGATTCCCATGAAGACGTGCTCCATCCTGTTGCCAAATAAAATTTACAGCTTCATGCTCTACTAATAGGGGAAATAGCCATTCTCTCAACATATACAAATCATCCAACCCTGTTAGATAGCTTCAGCGGAACAAGATGGTCAGTACACTTGATGTCGGGAACACAAAGCAGAAAACATTCCATTTTGATCAATCTATTACGTATTATACAAGTTCATGAAGATATTCTGACTTCCAGATACGAACATAATTGTAATTTACCTCCCCATTTAGATGAAAAGTTGATTAATCGCTGTACACCATACGATCAAGCATGTCATCTTTCCGCTCAAACATGTAAGTTGCAAAGTTAAAACGTACACCATAGTCATTTTGGTATTAAAGCATGTACCAACTGCAACGAGTTTGGACGCATGTGTAAATATGAAACCTTTTTAGGCAAATGAAGTTCAACACTTGCTTTCCGAATAAATTTCTGAGGTTAACGCAGATAAAATTCTCAGACATGGTTAAAATTCTGACAGACGCTTTTTCTCATCCAGTGCTTTTCCCTTTTCAATTTCATCCGATCGTTTCGAATTGCCCATAACATCGGTGGGCGTTTTTGCTACGTGGGGAATAACATTTAAACTTTAAAGGAAATGCGCACTGAATTGAAATGGCAGATTCACTCTTTGAAAATTGCAGAACATAAAATGCTTTTCGCTCAGAAGTCGCCATTTTGAGTATGTTGCACCACAAATGAATAAAACAACAAAGCATAGTACCTGCACATGCGTTTATCCATCACTCTTTGAGTTTCTTCTTACTTGTTAACTTGAAGCAACCTTTCCCATCTCTTAGTTGATACTATTAAAATTTACAACTGGGACATTCTTTTATGGGCATTTGTATAACAGAAAACTTACCACGATAATATATTTCATTTTCAAAATTTGCTCTTAATTTTAGTAATGATAATATGCACACACACACACAATACAAAATCAGTTGCAACGCGCTGCCACATATATTCCATTATAAAATAAGGAAAAATATTGTTATGAAATGCTTTTTAAAATATACTTAAAAATTTACTAAAAAAGAATAAAGTGAAAACTTTGTATGGTGCATAATTAGCATCATTGATATTTTTAACTTTAAAGAGATGCAAAGATGATAGGTTCTCATGTTATTAAGAGAAAATTTAAAAAAATATTTAAATTAAAATTTTGAATAACTTTTCTTTAATAAGTACATATTATCCATGGAGTAATTACATGTCAATTATCATATTCAAAGATCTTTCAACGACTTTCTCTGTATAGAATTTTGAATTTTTCTTATGCATATCACATAAAGTCTTTAATTAATAGTATATCATCCTATAAAAATTTGTACTTTAATTAGTTCTAAAATATAACGCATTATTTATTAAGCGACAGACATCATATACGAGCTAACGATGGTAAACAACATCTAGAATTCTACAAAGCTTTGCAATGGTGCAATTTTGAAATTTCGTTGTTTTGAGAAGATTGTACTTTATTATTCCAAAACCAATGACGCTATTGTGTAGAAAGAAATAGAAATAAGCTATTAAAATGCTAAATAAAAGAAAAGACTTCTTTGTTAATGCTTTTAAAGTTTTTGATATCTTGAATATAACGAGGAGATTAGAACGATTTTATTAAGTTTAGCATTCTGTTCAGATTCATCCGGGACGTCCAATTACTTTAACTTAACTTGGACGGAATTTGTGGAACCCGTGGCCTGGTGATAAGGCCTCAGCTTTGGAACCCGAGAGTTTCAGGTTGGAAACCCAATTCCACCGAAGAGTCATAGTGTAAGCGTATCTGGTGTATGCCAAATCTGTCGGGTCCGCTTGCGCAGTGTCGAAGCCCGGAGACGCCGTCCTCGCTACCCGACCGCGGCTCGAAATTACGAGGCCCGTTCCAAAATAGCCCTAGTGTTATTTAAAAACAGGACTTTTATGCATCTGAAATAAACTCAGTTAAGGTATGGAAGCTTGAGGAGAGGGACGCTAGCTCAGGTGTCGTCATCATCATCTGACGCGGTTCAATATTTCGAGGTCCGTCCCAAAACACAGCAGTGTTCCTTTGAAAAAACGGGATGTTAGTATAACTAACTAAACTAAACTTCATGTAATTTGGTTCCACTTATACGCTACTTCCATTTTTTATTTTCTATTTCGTACAAATATAATCATTTTCTTTATTTTATACAGTCAGGAAGTACTACAAACGATCACCTCCCCCAACTCGTAAGAGGAGTACCAAGAGCCGAATTCGGGACTTCTTCCATGATTGTTTTTGCGGGTGTCTTCGGAGACCTGGATGAAACTTGGAACACGTAATGAACACCCAAGCTCGGATGAGTAGAGATTTTTTTCAAACATTTTTCATCATATGTGTTTCCTGAAATCTTGGATATCTTTTTCTGCTTGAGTCTGTTGTATCAGATTTGAACTCTTTTTGATGAGATGACTTCAAATCCTACAACAGAGAAAACTATGTATCGAATTATGAGAAGTAATTTCAATAAATACTGAAACTCATTCTGGTTGTCGATCGGATAGAGTTTCTTTGAAATTATTGTGTCGATATTCCTTGCGGTTCTAGCTGATCAACAATTAGACTAAGTCTATGGTTTTTGATAACCAATACAAGAGAAAAATATAAAATTGGTTTTTTCTTAGTTAGTCATAGAAATTATGTTCTTATTATACCCAGAATAAATATAATACTGGAGAAATTTTTAAAGAGATATGGGTATTACTTGTATTGCAACACATAGAATATTTAAAAATAAAAACTCCTCGAACCAAAATGGAATGTATGGCTCATATTTCGGGCCGCGGTGGCTTAGTGGTAAGGTCTCGACTTCGGAGCCGAAGGGATTCAAGTTCGAGGCCCGATTCCACTGAAAAACGCATCTGCGCACGTGGTGCACTGACAAACGTCCTCCCGCTGGTGTGGTGCAGAAGTTTGGAGAGAGGTTGCCAGCTTCGTCATCTGACCGCAGTTCAAAATTACAAGGCTGTCCCAAAATCGCCCTATTGTTACTTTAAAACTGGACGTTAATATAACTAAAACTAAAGGGCTCAGGTTTTTTAAAGAGCTGGAAAGAGTGATAACTCATTGTGGCAAACAATAAGACGCTAGAACTTAAAGTAATAGCTCTAAATAATTTTATATGCGTTTATATATGACATATGTGATCTGCAAGGTAATTAGAGAATATGACAGATTATTTCCAATGGAAAAATAAACAGCAAATGCAGCATCTGTGTGCTCAAAGAAAAAAATTCTATTAAATATACGAACTAGCAGATTTATTAGGAAAAGGATAAAATATGTATGAGTATTCAAATGATACATAGTTAGAAAATTCTTTTGATGATATTTTATTTTCTTGAGCATATCTTGTTGGTGCATTCATGATTTTTCGAAAGCGTGCGTTGGCAGTAGAGATGATTCCGGATGTATTCCGCATTTCAGCCTGAATTCCTGTCCCCGTTCATGAAACCAAACGTTTGTCACTGAAAGAAAAAATTATATTTCATTATTAATGCGATTATTTAAAATAAAATTATTCTCTAGAATCAGCACATTTCAAAATGAACAAATACAATTTAATTTCTGACTGAATAAAGTTGTTGATAAAAACTTCTGATAAATACAGGTAATATACGTAATTTACGATAATACAGGTAATATACGATATGAATGTGCAGAGAAAAGAAGTAAAGACCTTAAAAATGGAGATAATTATTACTTACAGAGTTTCTTTTCTTAGAAAATAAATCAGTTCTGTTTATGCATTTAAAATTAAAATAATTTCCTTTCACTATTTTATATCGGGGCAATTAAAATGAATGATAATTAGAAATATGCAGATAATAGAAAAGAAAATCGTCTTGAGCGTCTCGTCTCTCTAATATGCAAATTAAAAGAAAAGAAAATCGTCTCTCTATAGAACAAGATTTGAATCAGCTCATAAAAAAAAGAATATACCCTTATGGTACAAAAGATATTATCTCTCGAGAAAAAATAAGAGCTAAGAAATATAAGGAAAAATGAGATTGATGGCAGTTATGTCTGTCACGTCATATCGACGCATAGAGATGGCAACAAAATAAACAAATGCAAGAGAGGTAACTTTGAAAAAAGTGATATTGACATTAATGAACTGAAAACGGTTGATCGTAATGGCGCAGTAACACACGCAGGGTAGAGCAGTGGTGTTATCATATCTAAAAGTTAACATTTCGATCACATTCATGTGGTCCATTTATTTATTTCATTTCATCATGAGATAATTCAGATATTTATCAGAATACTTGGACGGAGAGACGACGAGGCCAAAGTTATTCTCTGATCAATTGGCAAAAAACAACTTAATTATGAGAGAGTACCCGTTGTAATTTAGTGGCAATTAAATCAAATGTAACCAAAGCAAATAAACTTATTTCAGTAAAGACTAAGAATGCCAAAGAAACGTCGTCAGAGCAATTGACTCAAGATTATATGATCCACGTTTGACTATAAGAAATCTCTGATCATTCCCGACGGCTGGCTAATTTTGCAGAAACTAAGGATATATGTTACACTAACTACTTTTGACTACCAGTTTATTTGCCTAACGACATTTTAGACTGTTAAATTATTAATATAGGGTGCACTTCTTAAAAAAACATTCATCTTGTAATTTGATACTACTAAAACACATGAATTTAAATAAAGCAATTAACAAGGTGTATATATTACGAAATAAAGGCGAAAATAAAAATCCTACTATGGATTTAATGATTGGAAAAATCTCATGCTTGAATGCTTTTATGGAAGGGTTGAATTCCATGATAACGTTTAAGAAACATTGTTTCAGATAGTGCATAAAACTGAATTAAAAATAATATTGAAGTTAAATGAAAAATTGTATGAAAATGAAATTTATATCATTAGAAAAGACTTCTTTTTTGTATCTTAAGACAATGCATAAAGCTTTGTTATAAGGTAATTATTTTGGAAGATATGAGTATCATTTTCCATAGGCAAGTCATAACGAATATGGCTAGACTTAATATACGGCGCCGAAATTGAAAAATGTTGAGCTATTTTTCGCCAAATATAATCGTGATAATTTTTTATTTCAACTTTAAAAACCGTTTGTTATTTCTGGTATACACCCAGGACTGCAGACTTTTAGAGAGGTTTTAGACAATTCATATGATTTTGACGTGATTGAGGTGAAACCGTACATTATCTGAAGTCTTACCTCAATTACTTATCTGGCAGCGGTTAAGCCTGCATTTGCGCTTGATTGAATTTTTTTAAGGCCTATTTCTTGTTTTCTTTTATATCTTCTTTCCTCTGACTTCATGACCTCTTAGACAAAGCGGAATATTTCCATAACATTTCTAATAATATTTTGTATCTCCATTGATTAGCTAAGTGAAGCGCTTGATTCAGTACAGCTTCAAAAATGTTCAATGAACGAAGCAGTCTGAAATACGTGTGTCATTTTGTTTACATTTGGTTATTGCCATTCGACAATTAGTAATAAGCTTGATTTCTGTGCCACTTACGTTATCGTTTTACATATAAAGTTTTTATTAACTCTTTTTTTCATAGAGCAACATGCCGCTTTTGATCTCTATTTCCAGTAACTTCAGAAGCCCAATTAGGGTCCAGATTCGAAAAATCGACTTTTTTCATTCTTTTATAGTAAAAAAATGCTATAACTAAAAATATAAGTATCTTTGTAAAATTTACTAAAAAATCTGTTTAAATATTTATTGAAATTAGAGAAAAATTGTGAAAAGATAAAGCTGCAACTTTGGAAGACATTATTATCTATACATAGTATAAAAAGAAGTTTCCTGAAAGCGTCTGTATGTTGAAACTCGAAAAACTCCAGAAATACTTAGTAACTAATTTTGGAGATATTTATATTGAAGTCATATCAAAATAAAAAAAGGAGTTTTATAATTGCTATTTTAGTTATTTTCCTTCTACGATTCGCGCATGCGCAAAGCAGCAATATCTGTGCTTTTTACTTATTCGTGCATGAGCGGAAATCTCAAACTTCGCATGTGCAAATAGCAAAAGCTGTGGTATTCATATGCGATACATTTCTTTATTTACGTCTGATTCTTACAGCGATTCAAAACTCATTATCCCCAAAAGAAGAAATGAAAGAACAAACGTTCCTGATATTTGGGCCGAAAAGGTGTACTCCACTCTGAAATTCGATCCATGTGTGGATTACAGAAATGATGCCTCGATTTAAATAGGAACGATGTCTATAGTCTGTCCATATTGTTTAGCTTTAAGAACAGCTTTGATACACAGTTATTGTCGCCAAAAATAATTTATAGCCAAATTTTAGCGAAATAGCCGAATGTGGCGGGAAGGGCAGCAATAGGGTAATGGTAGCAAGAGCGCCACCAACAATTTGCCAACCTCGCAAGGCGCAAAATGACTATATAAAGCTTAGCCCAGCTTTTAAAGGGAAAGATAAATCAAACGGCATGTGTTGTTTACAAGGGAAAATTGAAGCCATTTTAACAGTCTAAATATGGAACAGCATTGATATACAGTCATTTTCACCCAAAAATTGTTTATCACCAAATTTTAGTGAAATGGCTGAATGTGGCGCGAACGTCAGCAATAGCGTTCCCAATCTAAAGTTTCCAAAGAACGCTGCAACAAATTAACGGATATATAGAAAAAGAAGTCAATAAATGCAGTAAAATGAAATGACTGCAAAAAAATTAATCGAAAATAATGAAAGTAAGCAGAAGAAGTACGTGCATCAGGAATAAAATCAAGGGAATGAACAGGAAAGATCGAAATACAGCAGCATGCAGTAATATAAAAAAAATGGCGGCCATGCAACCCTAAACAAAGTGACATCGAAAAATTGCCAACCTCCAAATGACTGTATATCAAAGCTTAGCCCTAAATATTTCTGAATATGTGCTATAAAAATTGTTTTGTAGTTATTTTTGATGATTTCTAAATATTCTTTTGATCCCGCATGACATTCCCATGTCATATCGGGTGGAGGCTAGACTTAAGTTTAAAGCTAATTTTTCCTTTTGGATGTTATGCCACGGGCAACGCTGTGCGGCTACTGCTAGTACAATAATAATTTTATACAACTTTTAAAGACAAAAAAAGTTTTCCAAAGTTTTTGAGTAGAAACTCTTAAATTTCAGTTTCTTTTTAATTAAAAATATAATTAATATTTTGAAAATCCCTTTTTTTAGACAGTACTTAGTATGCAAGATTTAAATAAGTGGCAGCTCTAGTTGTATAACATTGAATGCATATTAATCTTTACCTATAATCGGAACTGCTTTATGACTGTTAACTGACTGAAACTTCATCTGGAAACAGGGGATAACAGCCATTGATTCTATAAATCCCAATATCTTACTTCTTTCAAGTTGATCTTTACCTATAAATCTTGCAATATACAATAAAAAATTGCAAGAATACTTACCCCACTTGGATCCAGTGACCACAGGACACGCACCGTGGAGTGTCAAAATATCACCAATACCATTCGACTTCACGTTGTGCCAAAATAAAGCTGATCCCTGATTGAGAAAAGTAAATATTTTAATTACTGGATATCGTGTGTTTAAAAATGGGAAGCAAATCTAATAATACCGTATTTTAAAAACATGCTTCGTTTAGGTTGAATACATTTTGAAAAACAAAATTTCATGGTTGCAATTATAAAAAAAATACCGTTAATGCATGGCATATTTATATTATGCAACAATCACATATAAGTTCTCATATAAATGTTACAGCTAATGTAATTGACTAAATAGCGCGTTTAATTGAATATTAAAGATATTATCGAAAACGCCGAAAATTTTGCTTAACTTTTAATTAATTGCATTTTTACAAAATCACTCCAAAATGCAGATTTTTGTCTACCAAAGGACATTTGTATTAAATTTGTTAGATATAGATCAAACAGTGAGTATCTATAGAATGGCATCAGACATACGCAAATTATTATTAATATTATTCCATTAACCTTTCATTTCCTCTTACTAATATAAACTAAAGTCAGCATTTTTTCCAATCTTCAAAACATTCCCTAAAATCGTTTTCATGAAACCCAATTACGATTTTTTTAAAATTTCACCAATCGATTTAAAACGCCGATCCTTTCAGAGAGAATAAGACAATGTCAAATGGCGCTATACCAAGGGAATACAGATCTTGTGCAGGTGTGTTTACTGGATATTTTGTTAAAAATTCCCGAATGAAGATGCATTATCGTGATGTAAAACTGATGAATCATCTTATCATAATTTAGGCCATGTTCCACGAACTACTTATGGAAAACATTGCAAAACGATAAAAAATATTATATTTTATCAAATCATAAGACAGTTACTTTTCCATCAACGACGCTATCATTAAAATGGATGTAATCCTTATGAAGCTAAAATCTTTGATGCTTGGCGCAAGTTTTGTATCTGGCACTCATGCGCCCGTTGCAAAGTTTTGGTATCATTAGAAAAAAAAATTATTTTTCAGCGATATATCGGTCTGGCGATATAACAGCTGGCTAGCTGACGAAAGTGGTCCAAAACTGTAACACAATCGACAAAACCTAAATCAAAAATGAAAAAGAATTTCTTCATACAACAGGGTTATAATCATTGTGCATTCTAGTTGCATTAATCATAATTTCAAAACTTGTTATAATCTTAAAGCAGCACGAAGGGTTTCTTCAGGAATTGCAATAATAGGGTGTGCTATTCTTGCTTTCAATTTAGACAGAGTCCGTATGCTTTTTCCATAGAAACACTCTTTCTGTAATATCCCCAATCAGAAATCATAGAGATTAAAATCTGCAGAATGAGGAGGTTCAGGTAGTCAGAAAATATCTAGAAGGTATCCGATCATCTTCAAAATGGCCCAATCATGCTTCACATATCGGTCAATATTTGAGTCCTTTTGTACCATCTTGCATGAAGACAGTAATCCCCTAACATTTGAAAAAATGATTTTCTTCAATAGAAGTTTGTAGTACTGGTCTCCTACGATGGAAAACCTTTCAGGTTCTTAAGAGGCATTTTACTCAAAGAAAATGAATGAAGAATGAAATCAACAGTAAAATAACACTTTACGGTAATGTAATCAGAATGCAGAGGCTGTTCATGCACAGCTTTGTTACATGCTTAACCTCATATGAGACGATTCTGAGTGTTCATTGTTTTGTCTATGGAAAAATGTGCCTCATTTCATCCTAAAATATTCCAAGGCTGATTCTATGTCAATGGCGATTCTAGTCAGAAACAATAAACAAAATCAAAGCATTGTTTCTTGTTTTGAAGGTGCAGTTTTTGCACCATCAAAACAAGAAACACGTGGAACCTTGTATGGATACCTTTTTAAAACGGATCACAGAACGTTCCGTGCCCTAGACCAAAGAAAAGATAAATCACGTGACATGGTCCAAGCATTTTTCGATAATTATTGGAACTGGAAGCTCTTTCAACCACATCAATAACAACTTCTTCCACACTTTCATCTAAAATCCTCTTTTCCAGCGCACTCACTTATCCAATCTTCTCACATTTAGGATGCCTCTGTTTCAATTCATTCTTTGACACATGATCTTTCGAAAGCTTCTCAAGCGTCGAATTTCTCGCAGTGTCGCCAAATCATTACCGCAGTTCTGATATAAAAATTTGACCAATTAAACTCAATCTATCTACTACTGGGATTTCTAAATGTTCCTAATTTCAATAAAGATTTTCCTATATTACATGAAAAATGACATCTGGTGGTAAAAATTTCACCTACTATTTTTTGAAGTTATCTTTTTCTTATAAACCATATGCACGTAAGCAAAGTTTCAGCGAAGTGCGTCAACTAGACGGGACTTTACATAGATCTGAATAACGTCACTTTAATTATAACCACTTGTATTTATATATTAAAAAAATCTTACTTTCTTTGGCCACACAGTGATATTGAGCCTCGGGAAAACAGTAGCGCCTCCACCACTGACATCACTTAACTAAAAAAAAAGATTACTTCGTGAAAGCTTTCTTTATGTTTTAAATGAGTTGATCATTAGACTATATGAAACAAATCAAATGTACCTACATAAGTTAGCCAAGTAGCAACCCGATTTCCCATTTCGGGTCCGAAGTAAGTTTCCGTGTCAGGCTGCAGATCAAACAGATAAATACATTTGATTAAAGAAATTATGCTAATGTTTTATGTTTTTAATTTTATATTTATTAGTTTTAATTTAAGTTTTGAATTTTATTTCGAAATTACAAATTGCAAATAATAAAAAAAATGAAGAAGAAAAAGAAGCGATTGCAAGTAAAGCAAAGCATTATTAGATCAAAAGTTTACTTTTTCTCATTTTAACTTTTTTTTATCATAAGAATCTCATTTTTTTCCATTTAATGAGCGCCTATATGTTTTCTACATTAAAATTATCCATCTATTTTTGTACTGAGCACTTGTACGAGAATTTGGTTTAAAAAAACAATTTAAAAATTCTCATTTGGATTTTTTAAACCAAACTTAACCATTCCATTTTTTACAATAATAGAAAAAATATTTAAGGATATTGTGGAACTGATTATTATTTGACGATTATATTATATTTTTATGAACATTTTCTCTCATTTGACAGCGTATTTAAAGACTGAATTTCTTTCTGTATATTAAAAAAAATGCTTACCTTTAAAATTACTAGCTTTAAAATAATTACCTTTCTTATTACTAGAAAGTCATTTTTCCTATCACTATTGCAATACATTCCTTTTCTTAAAATTACGATTTTATATGAAATGAAAGCAAATATTACATCTTTCAGTTAATCTTTTATATATTTTGGAACGCTGTGTAAAAAGCAGTTGAGGAAATATTGATAAAATTATTTAATTTTTTTCTAATACTGGATAAAAGCTGAAATTCTACAAGTAATGTAGAAATAAAGCAAATGAAAAGATAAATTGGTTATAGAGAAAAATCAAATTTCATACCAGCACGTCCATGTGCAGATGGAAATGTCCTCCTAACCCATAATTGGCCATTTGGAAAGGCTCTGCAGAACTGGAGGACAGACCAGTGATGGCTTCAATGCGATGATACATTTTCGGAATCAATGGGTGGTCCATCTCTCTTAACCAGGCACTAGAGACCCGAAAGAAATCATTTTACGTTTTACAGTTGTTGTACAAGGCTCATAATTGTCATCGCATGTTTAACAATTCTTGTATGAAAAATAAAAATGTCACACCGCCGTTTTTAACGAAATTGAAATTTAGATTCCCAATAATTGATTTTCCTCTAAATTTATCTTGCCCGGAAACACTTCAGATACGGATATGTGTAGCTTCCAGAAGGGTGACCTCTGGTGGTACAGAAATGATTTGGGGTCAGGTACACCCATACTGATGATGGGACGTCAATGACTCTTAGGATTCAACCATAGTTCTCCCGATGCTGTCTCAGTGTTTCGATCATTCAATATTTCTCGCTTGCCTAAGGACGAGTCCGACTAAATGTGATGGTATCTTTAGATTTGAATTATTTACTGGGGTGGGAGGGACAAGAGCTATAAATCTGACCATGCTGCATCAGGAACTATAATTAATAAAGCCATAGAATGAAAGCAATTTGGAAAAGGAATGTTTCCGATGGACGGCCATGTCTCGATATGAATGATAATGTATAGCAATGCCACATAGATTTAGGATGTTATAGTCAATTTCCATAGAATTTAAAATAATTTTAAAAGCTCTAGTTGTACCCAACATTCTGTTTTTTGGTCCATTTATACCCTCTGTTTAATCCTTTTAAATACTTAAGGAGAAATGATGAATTCTTTCGAAAAATTCCTAACAGAACAAGCAATGCCACAATGCTACAGCAAAACACATATCAAAATGGTTTTACATGTTTGTATCATCTTAAAATCCCAAAATCGGGATCGAGATAGACAGTGTCTCTGGAGAGTCTTTGGAAATTCGATAAATATTAAGAACTTTATATTAAAAATTATTGAAAATGGAAGAAAAATAATAATGCAGAAAATAACACTGCTTTGGCTTAATGAAATAAAAATATTACCACTTTTTAAAATAATAAAACAGCAAAACAAAAACATTTGAAACAATTAATTTGCACAAATGATATTCATTCTTGAAGAAACGATATACCAATGCAATCCATAAAAAGATCAATATAAGAAATATTTTAGATTTGTATTATTATTGTTAATTAAAAATCGACCTTTTTGCATATGACGATTGGTCCAACAGGTTTAATAACGGATAATGGTTTTATTCTACACACAAAAACAAGAACACATAAACAAAATATATACATAAGAATAGTGGTTGAGGTAAACAGCATCACACAAACAGCAAATCGTTATTAAACAAACCCAGCAGCATAAAATGCACAGAGAGAACTAACTAGAAATCAACACAACAAATTCAAAATTCACTCGATTACTTTTCTCAATTCGACTGACTCTCTTCAGCTTTGTCTATTGGGTTTTTTATAGTTCCCATGACTGGGTAAAAAAAAGCTTCTGGTAAGATATCACAACTTCGTTCCTAATCTAGATATCGTCAAAATTTGAGCAGTTTCGAAAATCTTTTTTTACCGACAAGTCATCATCAATAGATGGGTAATGGCCATTCAGTAGCCATTACTCTATCTATAAAATTATCTTTCTTATCACAGACTTACTGAGCAGAGAAGCAATCTGTGTATATAAAACATAAAAGCATGTGACACAGGAAAGACTCTTATTATTTACTGCTGAATGACAACGAAACATAAGCAAATTCCTTACAAGGAATCAAATAGTATAGTCAAATATAACTCATGCGCCAATCCCTAAACTATAATCTCAAAGATAACAATAAATCAAATGAACAAAAGAATGATATTATAGATTGCTTCTATAATATCATATTCAATGAACCATCCAAAAATGAACCATTATTAATACTTAGATAGTGCTACCATCAATCGACAAGGATCGCAAACGCTTTTATTCTTATAATTTGCAAATTTATAAACATAATTTTAAAAGACAATGTGATTTTGAAATTTTAAAGCATTATATTAAATTTTGATAAATTCTTATCTTTTCACAAAAAGCAGCTAAATGCATATATATAAGAGTTAAAATATTACTTGTAAGACATGTTTAAAAAAGTGAGGAATTTTGGCATATATCAATGTATTGACAAAAATAAATAAATAAAAATAAAGCACATTCCATAGCTTCTCAATGATTTAGCTTCAAGGCGCGTACTTTAAACCAATTTTTTTTAAACAGCTAAAAACCACTTACATTTTTGTAACTCTGGTATCGGACACTCGATGACCAAGGCCTGCATTATACTCCGCAACCTCCGCTCTCTTTAACTGAAATGAAAAGGACCAATACATCAACCATACACCATACTTGCAGGAAGGTCAATCATTTTTCTTCAAAGTCGAATTAATCTCAAAATATTCGTTGTCATCCATAGTTAAAAAGATTTATTTTTTATGTAAATTACAGGATATATTCCTTACTGCATCTTTCACTTATCTAATTTTTGATGGCTGAACGCGTATTGAGCAGGGGGAAAGGTTCAAAATACATTTAACTTTAAAAGTGAAGTAATATATTGAATAAAAATTGATAAAATGAACACTATTTCTTTGAATTTAATAAAATTTTCATAGTCATGGCACACAATAAAAAACACCAGTCTAGAAACTAACTAAGAAAGTGTTAAATAAATAATTAAATAATGCAGATTGACACAAAAGTAGAATTGTTATCTATAAAACGTCTATCGATAAAGATTGCTAGCAAGAACTGTTACCAACGTCACTTGCGAACGGGTGGGTCAATCTTGAGGAAAAGAAATGCACACATTTTTCAATGTCCGGATGAAATTGTTTAAACACATTCTTATTCTCAAACACATCTCCTTTTGACTAGAGTAGAGGTGCATTGTTTAACTGATATAACATATGGAAAATTTATACGAATTTGATTCCTATGTTTCAATTTGTCAAACTTACAGATCATTGCGAGATTCAAAACTATAACCCAACTCTCATTATGATACACGCCACTAATTTATCTTTTATAAAATTTCCTTTTTCAACCTGTAAGGTTAAAAACATGGTTGTTTTAAATTATTAGAAAACTTTTCTGAAATATTAAAGTAATAATTTTTCACTAATTTGGAAATATTGAACATAAAATGTTAGGGAAAATTGTCAAAAGATTTTTATTACATACAGACACGCATGAATTATTTTACTAATTCGTAATATAATAGTAATTTACAAATGAATAGCATTCTTTTAAATAAAAAAATGCATTATGTTTTTAAAATTGAATACGTATAAGCTTTGTAAATACATATTACGTATTCTTGAAAGATCTGAAAACGTAACACTTAGGAACTTGGTTCAAAAATGAAATTCATATTTTGAATGTATTAAAGCTATTATCATCTAAAACTTTTGACGGAACTTTTTGCCATTAATGTTTTATGAAGGCTTTCAAAACAGGATATGATATTTTGCAGCATCACCTATCCACAGATTCTGCTAAAATAAACTCTCAAGACAGTATTGTTGCAAAATGAAAACTAGCTTCCATTTAATTCAACTGATTACTCTGTGTCTACGAAAGAAATCTACGAAACTTTGAAACAGTTTTTGAAATGCCTTTAATAGAATAAGTACAATTGGTATTTTTGTATTATTAGTTGAAAGTTGTAATTATTCTCATAGATCTTCAATTAGGAATACGAAGTGTAATTGTTTTTTGTATAATTAGGTGAGTAGAGCCCAAACTTTGCAACTTGGAAAGACAAAACAATGATAATTAGAAAAACAAATATTAGATAGAATAATGTACAGAATTAATCAGTAGTAGAGATAAAAAAATAATAGACAAAAGTTGTATGAGAATCATGAACAAGACTAGATCAGTCTTCAAATAATTAAATAACAGATTCTCTGCAATCGGTGAAGATAAACTAAAAGAATGGATTTTCATTCTTTTAGTTCACACAGATCCATACGCTCTTCCACGATGAAATTTTTTATAGCATGCTACTACAAGTTTTACAAGAAGTTTGGAATTCTTTTCATTGTGTATCAACGAATTTTTTTAAGAATCGTGAAATCAAAGATTCTTGTAATATTTATCTGCATAAAGAAAATCTGCATAAAGAAAAAGAAAACCTGGGTGCACTAAATCTGAAACTGAGACCGATGAGTTTCGCTAGGTTATTTCTAGAATATTCGAAAAAAAAAAAAAAAGGAATGCCAAGAAAACCGGTCCACAATTTTGTTGGTAGACTCCGGTTGGAGTAACATGAATTAAATAGATACACACATAAAATATTTAGTTACAAGTATCTTAAGACTGGATGATATTTTCTGCTTTTCATTTTTACACTCATGTTCAGTAACTCAAGATTAGTAATAAATGACTATTTAAATTTCAGAGGAAAGATTTCCATCCTGAATTATCGAGCGTTTAGGATGATAACTACTTCTAATCTTTTCCGATTAGGGTGAGGTAGTTACACTGAAGTTGATATAAATAACTTGCTTTCGAGAAATGGCAACTTACTGCGGGAAGGGCGAGTGATTTCATGATGTTGATCTCCCGATCGGAAATGATATCGTAGAAGAGCGATATCTTTGGTTCATCCCACAGCTGCTCCTCCTTCACAGGTTGCAGTAGCAAGTAGGGGTGATGTGACTGAAGATGGCACTTAAGATTGGATGAATAGCTCTATAGGAAGAAAATAATTAAATAATTTGGATGATTTGATTGTATTTTTTTCCAGTGGCTAAGAAGGCGTTCACACTATTTCTCTTGTCGTATTTGTAAAAGTTTTAAAATCAGAAAATAGGAAGTGATAACTCCAGAATAGAGCTGTGCCGATTTTCGATTTATCAACAAAAAAAATCGATATTTTTCGATGTTAGTTTTTGAAAAATATCGATCTCTCGAATTGCGTTTTCGATTTCGTTTGGTTATCGGTTAGTGTTTATTTTTTGTTACCCTTCATACAGAATTTCTGTTAATATTTCGATAAATCCTGTCATATTCTAATACATAAAAATACTGGTTTTAAACGCAATATTATAAATTGTAGCATGCAGACATTGCTTTGGCATTGACACACTTTATTAAAGGGGTTTTAACAAAGCTGTTTTTATTCAAAAGAAAAGAAACATTTTTTATTATATAAATTGAAACTTCCTTTTATTTGGAGTCGTTTTGATCAGTCAATATGTTAAGAGATGCTATTTATAATAGATATAAATAAATAATGATAAATAAATATGATATAACATAAGCATCCAAGGTTATTTTTAAAACTAACAACAACAATCTTGAGTGCTTATACTCAATGACCGACCAGATGTTTAGATATTGTCTGCAGGCGGCATATGCTTTTTATTAATAAAGACAAGTACATTTACTGGGATTAATCATGATTTTTTTTTCCTTCAACATGCCAGAGTTTCGACTGGTATAAATAATTTGGAAGAAAAAAAATAATAAATAGAATCACCAAAATTAGTTGTTTGTCAGTATCGCACAAAGATTCCAACAGGAGACGCAGCATTTAATTCAGTCCATTCATTATATTTGAGTTATCCTTTGGAAACTTTTGTATAAGATTTTTCTTAACCATTTTTCCACCAAAAATACGGCTACCGGCATTTTTATAAGCTCTTCTCAGCTCTTCGCTGGAACGCAACTGCTGATCGAAATGAGGCGGCCTGTCGTCTAAATGGATCGAGGCCAATATCACCATTTAAGATATACAGTATTAGCCCAAATGAACGGCCGGTTATTAAACATATATATTTTCAAAACTATTGGAAAGAAACATAATCAGTAAAATTTAAAAATTAAGAAAAACATTATATATTTTTTTTAAAATATAAATGTTCTTTTTGTGAATGTTTCTCAATAAGAAAAACATGCAATCGATAATCATTTTCATTCCGCGCATTTTGAGGCTTTACACTGTAAATGTACTTAATGCAGCAATTACGCGTTCTTTGACTACTTTCGGCAATGAAAGATTGTAAACAAGGTGTTTGGCGTAACTCAATAACAATAGAGCACATTAAATAACATACTAGGATTTTGGTGATATGCTCCGAGGGGTAAATCATTCTTGTCTGCTCTACCAAGCCTTTTGGAATCTCCTCATTTAGATGGTCGCAAACATCCAAACCCTACCATCTTTTTAAGGAGAAAATTCGGGTTATCATCGCTTAGTTGGGGAGAAAATGTCCAGATAATTACCTCTTGTTGAGCGATGTAAAAACCCAAAATTCCAAACGTTTATCCTCAGTTTTGTGTATCACTATTTATGTTATGAATAATACTTTCGAAAGTATTAACTTTTAAAATTCCATCCGTCATTTACGCTGCCTTATATCTTTAACATCCTGCTCGTATATGAAACAGCAAACTGAGTTTATCACTAAAAAGTTTAGACAGCCATATTTTAAGAAGACTGCACGAATTTCTCGTTTTGTTCGTCACTAGAAAAACATATGCGGAGTTCTCTACGACATAATCAAAATTAAATTATGAAAATAAAACCAAAACTAGGAAAAGTTGCATTGATTTTACATTTATTCGCGGTAACTACAAGCGGTGAAATTTGAAACAAATAGCGGGAACTTGAAACAAGTTTACGAAAAGGAAAGAAAAAGAATGAGAGAGAGAAAGAGAGTGGGGGGAAATATAAATTTTACTGTAAATAATCTATAAGACCTTGAATTAAGCAACGAAGTTTAAGACGACATAATTCTTATTTGGTTCTTTGCGAAGATCTGAAAGACACGTGACAAGTTAAGCCACTGTCGTCTGTCAGTTAGTGTCGCATCTAACTAGAGCTGTTTTCCTCCTTTCGAAAATATATTTACCATCCTCTTCGGTGCGCATGCGCTTAGCGAAAGAAGAGGAGATAAAAACTAGTACTCCATATTTTTAAAAAATAGTTAGTAATATTGGGTGAGTGAGTGAAAGTGTTTGCTTTTAATGTCTTGTTGAAGTTTTAATAAACAGTTTTTAAACAACTTGAACAGTCCATTTATTTCTGCGACCTGGAATTTCTAAGGTGGTTAATGAGATTTAAGTATTCATCACTGGTAGAATTAACAAGCTGGACCTTGAAAAATAATCCTAAAATCAAAATTTTGTCAATAACCATTTTCTCCTAAAACTCTGGTGATTATTAAATCAAGATACGAATTTTTAAATAAATACCAAAATAATATTTGCTTCACTGAGTGGGCGGTGTATATGGACGAGATGACGGCGCTTGTTGGTAACCAGGATGACAAGTGCGCCAAAATGATGACCACTGCAGGAGAAGAAATCGCGGCTTCTGAACCTTAATTCGAATTCAAAATTAAATGGTCATATCATGGAAGACTACAGAAAATATTGGTTAAATAATGACTTGGGAGAGGGGGGGGGGAGCATATTAAAGAAACGTGTGTGCAAACATTTTAAATAAAAAATAAATTTTTAATATACTTCCCAATTGGGCCTATGTCATTTCCTTATTATCTGAGTCGTTTTAAAATCCTTGATTCATCATTATGTAGAATTTTATGTTATGTATGTACTAGCAGAAAAATAAAAGACGCAGATCAATATATTTTTGACTGCGTCCATAAGGAATAAATCTTCGGATAATTTTAAAAGAGAAAAGTTTAAAAATGTATTCTTTAATGAAAATGTTATTTTTAGAACTAGGAAGATTTTCAAATTCAGTGGTTCCATGCGCAATAGACGCAATCATATGTTTGGCGCAGTCTATCCGAATCTGGCTTTTGTGCCATAAACTTGAAACTCAAACTCAACTCATTTGAAGGACATAATCTTCATTTTCGTTTTCTTCTCTTTTTTCTAAATTATTTGACAGACAGAGGTTTTTTTTTTTTTTTACTTTTCTAAATTGCATCATGGATACTTTTGCTTTTTTCCTTCTCCACTGTGAAACTTCAGTCTTTTACTGAGTGTAGATACTTAATTCCTCTTGTCCACCTGCCTTATGAAATGTTTTATAAATTTGGGCTCGTATATATAAATTCGATTTACTACATGTATTCACAAATTTATACGTAAATTCTAAGTAGCGTAAGGAATTAGGAAGGAATTTTTTTTTGTCTTCGTCCTTTCTTTTTCAATTTAAAATGATGGATTGAGATCACAAATATTTTTCATTTTTGCCAGGGAGAAATCCTTTTGTAGGTTTAACTAAGCAATGCACTTTTTACCAAAATAATGTATTGATTCACTTGCCTCACTTCCAGAAGTGTTTCCCAGTTTCTACTTAATCTCTGGGGAATCGGTACTTACATTCTAATCATAGTAACAAATTTGTTTGATGTGGATGTATATTGTCTCGAATTGTCTGTTTAAAATTACCCCAGATTACCGGTATTTTTTACTTTCAGTAAAAATGTCTTTATTTCATTGAACGAACGATTATAGTTATATTCAATATCTATATTCTTTAATGATATTTGGAACCTTTGGTGTACTTTAAAATAATTTTATCACCAATGAGGTCTGAAAAAAATTGGGACATGAAATCAGTAATGACAGTATGACAAACAAAAAGTAATCATTTAATATTTAGAAAGATAATACAGTTGACCAAATGAATGGATCTTCTATTTTAAAACAGAGGGCTCAATCCCCAATTCAACTCAACTTTTTTAAAAATTATATTGTCTGAAAAAAATTCCTGTTATCTTCTATAAGGATAGGATTTGGAAGCATTCCTCAAGACTCGCGAAAACCACAAACTATTCATTAGCCACTAAATAATCGAAAATGATTCTCCTTCAATTATCACCATCGTAATAATCTCAACTTCATAAATTCTGCAGAAGTATGAATGAAAAAAAAATATTCGTTCTGATATTTTCAGTGTTTTAAATCAAAATATGCATATTTATTGAAAATCAGCCATGGATTATTCGAAACTTTTTTACCTACCCAATTTCCATTCTTGTTAAATAGAGTCAGAATCATCTTCAAATTCCTTCAGTATCATCACGCCTTCACTTTTCTCCATATCAGTTTAGCTGCTTTTTCCCACAGCTGACGTCAAACGGTCTCAAATTATTTTTAATACACAGCTTTTTTAAAAGTAATATGTATGCTAATTATATAATTTTTTAGATGGCTAATTCATGGCTAAAAAATAAAAACTACTGGAGAGGCACATAACGCTGTCGCATTACTGTTTTCTTATCATACAATGTATAATTCTACACCACACACACACACACACACACACACACACACACACACACACACACACACACACAGAGAGAGAGAGAGAGAGAGAGAGAGAGAGAGAGATATGAGCCGTTTATTTTGAAAATGGGACAAGTCCATTTTTTGTTATTGCAAGATATTTAAAGGTTTGCGTTTCAACAAATTTATGAATATTGGTAACTATACATAGATATATTTTTTGTATTTTGTGGTATCAGATAATGTAGGTTTATAATCCAATAGTGTTTACAGTGCTGACTAAAAAAAATAAGAGTTCCATTATAACTAAATGAACTTGCCTCACTTTCAAAATTAAAGAATTATTGCAATCATTCATTTAATTGGGAAATAATATTTCAGTTGCATCAGCCTTTTTTTAAGAATAAAAACAAAATACTATTCAAATTTTATAAATATTTATTCATTTGATAAAAAGGGAAACAAAACCAAGAATATTCTAGTAGAAAATATGACATAACAAACCATTCAGTTTTATTAAGAATTTCAATGAAATTATATATTTCAGTTTATACATAGGTATAATCAATTTGAATTTTATTCAAGATTTAACATTTTAAAATATTCATGATGAACGGGAGGTATATATGGTAATAAATCCATCATATCCTTGTATTTTTCAGACGTAATAAATCTCCTTTTTTCTTACATAAAAGATAATTTTATATATCTAAAATTACTTGGAATTATTTGCCTTCCTCGTTGTTTTGACAAATCGATAATTTTAAATTCAAAATCTCATTCTATCGAAGTTTTTTTAAACATTTTGTATGGTGCATCCCTTGTAAATCTGATCCAGCATATATTTAACCAATTCACGGTTTCTCCATCGGTATTTTTCTTTCTTTTTAAGACCGCTTTTTCCAGAGTTTGGGTTGAAAATAAATTTCCATGTTTAATTTTATGTACTAAAAATTTATTATGTTTTCGACAATTTTGTATTACTTTATAGTAATCCTGGGGAATATGCAAGGAACTGGTTTCTGGATTGAATAGTTACTGGATAGTTCACTCCAAAATCACGTTCGTTCGTTAGAAATGAATGTCCTGACAATAAAAATTTGTGATCAATGATATTCATTTCGTTGTCACTGGACTGAATAATCAGTGATGGAATTAAACATTATTATCGACACACAAAATTAAGATATACTTTTTATTATTTATAAAATACTGTACAACCACCGATTTTCAATATCAAAAATAAATAAATAGAAATACCCTAGATTTCGGACATGATGTCGGACGGCCACATTTCCTTCACCATAGAGCAACCGGAACTAAATTTCGCCATAATATATTCGGTCAAATATATTACGGCAATCTAAGATGGACTTGCACCACTTTCAAAATAAACAGATTTTCAATATTATTAAGAGCTAAAACTTCCATCTTCAAAATACTAGAATCAAAATATTTTTTTACTATAAATGTTTTACTCAAAAAAAGATCACAACAAGTTTGATCTATAACTGCCATTATCTCTATTTTTTTCAAAAATGGACTTGCCCCACTTTCAAAATAAACGGCTCATATATATATATATATATATATATATATATATATATATATATATATATATATATATATATATATATATATATATATATATATATATATATATATATATATATATATATATATATATATATATATATATACTAGCCGCCTTTAGCGACCAGCCGGTTCGCCAATCTTAATGTTCGTTTAAATTTTAATAATTAAATATTTTACGCAATTCCAACTTTAATACATTCTTCATCAAAATATTTTAAAATTCAAATTTTGATAGTCATATAATTCACTCATAATATTATAAAGGCCTTCAGTTATAACGTAATATGTATCTCTCTAATTTTCTGTTACCTCTCGTAGAATTTATGCTTTAAATTAAAGTGGAAAGAATTAATCTGCAATTAATATAATAATATTTTTTACTGAAACAAAAAACTTTTTTATAATATGATTACTGAAAACAGAGTCACTGAGCGTTTAAACTTTATGGGCACTAAAGAATATCTTCCTTAATTTATGTAATATCTCAAGAATTTGTCAACAAATTTTTCTCAGATTCATCATGAACAGATCGATTCATTAACAATGTTTAATTTTAAATGCAACAAACACTCAGAAAATAAAACGAATCGTTTAAAATAATCGGTTGAAAACAGGTTAAAAAAACTACTTAAAAAACGATGTACTTAAAACTATAAGCGTATACAAAAAATATATATCTAACATGAATACAATTTAATTACAAAAACATGCAACTAACTTAAAAATAATTTAAATCATCCGTTGATAATGGTTGTCATGTCAACAATCAGAACACAATGCGCATGCGTGAATTTTCATCGCCAGTTACGGTAACGCAAATGCGTGATTTTTTCTACGCCAGTTGGGGTAACGCTATGCAGATTAGAAATTTTTAATTTCCTTTTTTCTGTTTTATTTTAATTCAAAAGTACTTAAGAATGAATCTGAAAGATCGATTCATTAACAATGTTTAATTTTAAATGCATCAAACATTAAGAAAATAAATAGAACCGTTTCAAATAATCAGTCGAAAAATCTTATGCCTAGCCTCATGACTGTTGGGGAAAAAAAACTGAAGCCGTACTCATTTGGCGTTGGGGAAAATGAAAAGATTTTTTTGGCGGGAAAGTTAGTTTTTAATTAATAATTAAAATTCTAATTAAAAATTCAAAAAAGGGCTATTCTATCTTTTAAGTTAGATCAAACTGCACACGGTATGCAAATTTGATTAAAATCGGTTAAGCAGTTTAGGAGTCCATCGCGGACAAACAACGTGACACTTAATTTATATATATATATATATATATATATATATATATATATATATATATATATATATATATATATATATATATATATATATATTAATAAATTTGAACGGAAAGGAAATTGAGTAAAAAAATCATTTTGGGTTATAATTTTATGGGTATAAACTGAAAACTAGAAGCTAAAAAAAATTTAAGAGACTTAACTATCGGCTTTCATGTCTTCATTTAAGACGGATTTTTTGTATTTAAACTTTTTCAATTGAGCTGTAATAATTCCTTTCTAATCTTATTAATTTTTTACGCAGTGCTCGCTCTATCTTCAAAACATACCTTCATAGCAAAGATTTTCACAAGAGGAAGAAAACTTTCTTTCCAATTCATTCTTGCATAATGTAGCTTTGAAAAAAATAAGAAACACATAATACGTTTCCCACGGACAGCGATGCATTTTCAATCAAAGATATTACGAAATAATATTTAAATGTCGAAGCATACTACGGTATTTATAATCATTATTGATATATGATTATAGTATTTATCACCGAGGATATTTTATATAATAGGAATTATGTCAAGGCCAGCAATGAAAAGTAGATACCAAAGCAATTGCTTCAGCTACTCATTTTTTTCTTCGAATGGCCTTCAATGTAGCATAAATAAAATATAGTTTTACTAAGAAATAAAATTCTGAATCGGAAAAGGAAATTTATCAAAGAAACTCTATAATAAACAAAACGTTTTTCAATAATTAAAATTTATATTTCATTGACCAAAAATAAAATGAAAAATCGTAATGATAGAAATGAATAAAACTTTCGAAACCATCAAATGAAATCCCATGAAATCGGTGTTTGTCAGGCTAAATGGTGCGCAAATACCTTAAAATTCGTTTCGTTTTCTTTTGTTTGTTGATGTCTTAAAATGGTACTATCTAAATTTACAAAAGGATTACACATATATTTTTTATTTATTTACCTGCACTATTATTATCATCATTATTTGTTATTGTTTCTACTTATTTTTATTCTTAAATTCTTTTTATTGCATATATGCTTCAAATAAGTCATAATCTTGCACTTTTTATATTTTCTTTAAGTTCCCGCGTATTCTAATTTCATATTTTTAAATTCTTATTAATTGTAATTAAATTATATATTATCTTTTCTTCATACGCCTAAAAACGCAGCGAATTGGAGAGTCTGAACGCTTAAGCCAAATCTGCTTGATTTATCTAGTCTGGGCAGACTAGTTTTCTACTTCTTCTTCTCTTTTTTTATTCTTTCATACCTATTCAGATTAGGTGAAGGAATGTAAAGCTCGACACGAGTTTGAGGGAACAACAATTTTTTGTAGATATATACTATAGTTATGAAAAGTGGGAGAAAATGAAATAAGAAAATATATTTACAGTGATAAAGAAATAATAAAGAGCATAAATAACACTTACTCAATACTAATTATAAAGGCATAATGAATAAATAAAATTTATAAAATGTATATTTTCTGATATGTCACAGAAGAACGAAATGATTAAACAGCAAACTCTATTTGATGCACTCAAAGAAAAAAGAAAACACTTTCCTGCTTTTTGCAGTGTAATCTGATGTTTGCTTATTTTAATGCAATTGTGCTCAGTAAAAGTGAAATCAAAACTTTCGTGGTTTGAATACACGACTTTGAATTTCCTGTCATTCAAACATGATTCAATAATGAAGAGATTCTCACCAATACAAATATCAAAGAGAGGAGGGAGGTCAGTCACCTTTTGTTTCATTAGAAACTTACGTCACCGCCTCCGGCTGCCGAAGTGAGAAATTAAATTAAGTATCGTCCCTGCAGTTCTAACAGCTTTAGCTTTAATGGCATCATCCATTACATTACGCTTTGACTTCTTTTATCTGTGACTGCATTAAGGAAGAATGGAACAAGGCGAACGATTCTGTTCAAAGCCTTAAAGCAACATTTGGGCGGGAGTTCCCCTTACGAATTAAAACCAATTTCGCATGAAAATAGTAGTAAAAAACATTTAAGTATTTCCTTTTGCTTTCTTGAATATATAGAAAATACAGATATTTGTAAAAATTAGTTCAACATCTAGATTTCGAACCACTATCGATCTTATAAAGCTAATAACTTCCATAAACGCTATAAAATGGACTTATTATTGAGATAAATAGATATTAAATAAATAAATAAATATTGTAATAAAAGTAATGAAGTATCCCAGGCTCCTTTTGTCTCACAGTTCAACGGACAGAACACAGTATTTGGAATGATTCTGTAACACTGCATGTGAAAAAAATGCCTTCAGGAATTTAGTTCAGTTGGATTAACATCTCTTTTGGAAGCAATACGAGGGCTATATTGGAAAAGATTTCGTGAATTGTTGCTTCCGTTAAATGCATTGTTATCTGGTTTAATATATTGTATTTGGGAACTCACAATATAATAGGAATAGCATTACACTAGTACATAGTAGATAGCAATAGCACATGGAATAGTACATAGTATTCCAGAACTGTAATACTTTAGGGAGTGAGCGAATATTCAATCCAATTTCATCTTTACATACATGGCAAAAATTAGGCTAAATAGAAATTCGCAAAATTTTAAAAAAAAGTACACGAGAGTGGAGATTTGCAAATGTAAAACCTCACTTTTGTAGGTGAGGAAATATATAGGTAAAGCAGAGATTAATAACAATTATGGAAGATCCCAAATTTTAATGGCAGGAAAGCGGGGTTGAAACTGATGTAAGAAAATTGGGTCTCAAATAGACGAAAATTGATAGCAGCTTTCTTGAATTCGTGGGCAAAGTTTCGGAGAACGTCTTACCGCTGAAAGAGCCTGCATGCTGGACTGGCAAAGCTTCCGGTAGGTGGCTTCGTCGAAAATATTCGTATGGCCCACGAAGATGTTTTGGGAAACTGCTTTTTCCAGGAATCCGCCCAGAGGATTGTCTGGTTTGGCAACGGACATGAAACCTGAAAAAAAAAAGTTAATAGCATTTAGCATGTAATATTCGCCAACTTGAATTCAGATCTTGTTTCATTAATGCATTTTCGGAACCATTGCTTTACGATTTTTAACAATATACAGGGTGATTAAAAATTCAACGCATAAGCTGTTAAGGTATGTGACCACGTTGAAGTTTTTGAAAAATGCGCTAAACTATTTATATTTTTGAATTCTTTCATAAAAGAGATCGAAAAAATACTTATGAACCAAAATATGCCAGTTAAATGACAAAAAAAAAAAAAATATTTTAGCCTAAAAGCAAGTATAATGCAAATTTTTTAGTTTAGAGATTTATCAATGAGTTGCTTAAAATTTCGTCGATAACTTAAGAAAAGTATTACCTAGTTCTGAGATAAAAACTAAGCTGTATTTCTATCCATCCTTTAAATATTGAAGTTTGATAAATAAAATGAAATTTCAATTTTTTCGCATTGTGAAATATTAAAACAATAATAAAATATTTATAAAGAAGTAGATTACTTATTCTCTGATTCAAGAACTTAAAAAGATATTGAGAAATAATTATATTAAATTTAAACAAAAAAACAAACATTAGATTTTAATCTATTATGGTTTTACATAATACAATTAAACCAAAGAGAGTTTCTTTAATTTAAGAAAATAGCCTTTAAAGACGCAAAATAGCATTAAAACATAAAATATATGTTTCTGATATATAAAACTTTATTCACAGAATTTGGTACAGATTTCCCATCTGCAGCAACGTTTCTTC
Organism: Argiope bruennichi; assembly: GCF_947563725.1. Classification (NCBI taxonomy): domain Eukaryota; kingdom Metazoa; phylum Arthropoda; class Arachnida; order Araneae; family Araneidae; genus Argiope; species Argiope bruennichi. The sequence goes on along the minus strand of NC_079156.1, from coordinate 135,511,899 downwards.
GACGAATTCTAATTTCTACCATTATAAGCCACAGAATGTCTTAAGCTAACGTTTGTGCACTGTGATGCTCTTTCATGGAGCATGGTTAATTTTATTAATTCTTCTGATCATATTTATGAATTATTTTAAATATAAACCAGTTATCAACTGTTTCATAACAGTTTCTTTTAAAAATGAAAGTCTGTTATTATTAACTTAGTTCATGGTTGATTCACATTAAAATGCAAAACATTTAGAAACAAATTTTACTGCCATTTCCTTTTCCTTGAATAAATAGCTTGATTTTTTTCTCCCTTTTCTTTGCATTTTAATCGCTTTTGACCTTCCGACTGAATTATGACAACTGTAAACTTGAGAGTCAAACTTTTGAATAATCAATTAGCATGCGCAACCACTTGATGTATTCAGAAAGCCTTGTAACGCAATCACATTAGAGATAAATCATGCTTTTCATTTATATTCTTAAATTTTCATCCTTTTTTTCAGTAAGAAGACCAGAGAATACAAGAACATGAAGAAATGGCATTAAAAGAATGTTAGAGGAAATATATTAAAAAGAAAAGACTGCCCTATTTTATCTATTTAAAGAACGAGGTCGGTGTCATATGATTCTATTTTCAAATTTTGTTTGTTTAATAAAAATTGATGCAATAATTTCGTTGTTACAATTAACTTGCTTATACGAAGTAAGTCATTCATTTGCTGTTTTTTACAATTAATTTTAAAACTTTGACTTGAGAATGTTTTATTCTGAATTTCGTAACCGCTAATCTGATGAAACAGCTACAGCAACTCTCGTTATATTGAAGATCTACATTTTATGTTAGATAAGACATAAGCACAGGTATACAATATTATTGACTATTCCTTAATAAAATTTTCTCAACATTTGCATTGAGTTAGGTTGTTGAAACTTTTCACTTGATAAAATTTATAGGCGTTTATTGAGAAAGGGTTTTCTGAACGTTAAATAGGTTTTTATAAAAATTTTATTGAATTTTTTCCTGAATAATTTGGGAACATATTATTGCACAAGAAATGTTTTTATATCATTTTAATATTTAAAATATTATCATATAAATGGATCCATTTTGTTTCTATAAAACTTTTTCCTTGTTTTTAACAAATTCTTAAAAAGTAGTTTTAAGCCTATTTTACAACAATAATTTCCAATCTTTTGGTTCTTGCGCCTAGTTACAAGTGCAATATTTATGTTATAATGCTGATAAACAATTTTAATTCGCACGTTTATTGTTGTTATAATTCAGAGAAATTTTTTAAAAAATATTAGGAACATGGATAAATTAATTCCAAAGATATAATTATGTCGCAACGTTTTCAATTAGAAGTTAATTTTTTTTATTTTTTATTTTTTCATTTTAAACATTCTCTTACCTAGCTGCAGAAGACTGCTGGCGAGGTGCATAAATTCGCTTTTCTCTTTCTGCAAAAAAGAAAATTTTTACATAAATTTTACAAAACATAATTAAATCTACAAGTATTTTTAGTTCTGTAAAACATTCAACCTAGAGAATTCCTTTCCAATCTGTTCAAATTTTTATAGATTCTGTCAAGCTGAGAAATGAAGCAAGTAAAAAATCCAGTCTTGTCTTATATTTCATTTTGTTCAGCAATAGACTACATGAAAGCTCTCAATATTGTTCGAACTTAAATTGAATGTAAGAATGAATGGAGGATGTGCTTTATAAAACGCTTGCTTGACATTCAGTTCATTCCACGAACACATAGATTTTTAAATGTGAGAAGAATAAAGGTAACTTTATACCTGAATATCGATAACTATATATAACTGAAACTCTATATTATGAATTCAAAGAAAAGAGAAGAGGCTAAGAAGAGGCTGAAAGCTGTTTGCCAGTTATCTACACATTTAAAATAACTGGCAAAACCACAGAACTATCCTCCCCAAACGCAAACAATATATCGATTCTGCTAACTTTTATTTCATATGAAATGAATGCTCTTAAGGGTCATATCAATTTCATACAAAATCAGCGGTTTTTTCTCTAATCACCGTACCATTTCCGAGAGATATTTCAAAACCATTGCTTCATTGTACTTTCTCTGTTAGGAAAAAACATTCACAGGGTTCAATAGTTACAACCAATAAATAAAATATCAAATATACTGACTTTATACATTTTTATGACTCTTTGATACATTATCAATTGATCTAATTTAATTCGATACATCCAGTTTGGAAACACCATTTCTGTTATTTAAAATAATATATATATATATATATAATAAATAAATGATTAGAAGTAGTCTTTAAATATATAAGAGAAATATTTAGAGAATTACTGAATCAAAACGTTCTTACTTGGTATTCAGACATGGCTAAGTAGGTGAGTATCTCGGAACTATTTCTGATGTCAGAACCATTCTCAAACTGTTTCTGCTGTGAGAGCTCTAGCCAAGAGATGGCGCTGTCATAAAAGCCTGCGTGGAATGCCTGGCGACCCAACTCAAAGCAGTCGTCAGCTGCTCAAAGAAAATTGAAACAATTAAAACCTTAAATGATCTTTAAAAAATTTGGGTGTACTAGAATATATATGGTGCCAGAAAGTTTATTTCCACAAAGCTCTTAATTAGAAATATTTTTTTTAAAAATATGGAATTATGGTACTTGTATTCAGAAAAGGAAGAATTATTTGTCATGGTTGTTTTTTCTTTCATAATGTTTTGATTTTTTCATGATGCGAATAATTTAAGAAGCGGCACAGGAGCTTTCATAGGAATGTCCAGATTTCAGATTTTGACAAAACACTACTTGTTGTGATAGTTCTTTTAAGACTATTTATTAATTGGTGGCTTTGACAATTTGTTCTCTGTTCATAGCCAAATGATCTATCCGAAGGCTGAAAGCAAATCCCTTCCTCTATTGAGCATGGTTTAGTAGCGGCTGAATTTTTGGCGACTTACTTTTGAAACCTAGCCAATTGATATACTTTTCCTTTTTTTCTTTCTTTTTTTATATACTATTCGCATCTAAAGAAATGATATATTTCTTTAGATATTAGAAATGATATATCATGGTTCGCTTTCACTCTCTTGATTTGTGCTTCTTTGTCTTCTTTCATTGACTGTTTTTAAATTGCGCTTTGTTTTCATATTTCATTTCATATCTGATGTCAAGTCGTCAAATAGCCATCAAGTTTGTAGCCAACCTCGATAGTCATTGATCCGTTATCCTTTCAGTATCCATCAGACTTGCCCGTAAAACTGTCTTTCGTAGGATGGAACTAACTGTGCTGGGAAGCAAAATTACAAATTCGTATCAATATTGGAATTTGGCATCTTTGGCGACAAAATTTAAGATTCTAGGATCTGCGGCAGTTTCGGCCATACTGATCTTCCTAGATCCTTTTTTATGCTGATCTTCCTAAAGCCTTCTGTGCCCTATCTCGGAAGTCATAAAAGGTCGGGAGATTGAGATGGAATTAGTCAATTGAGTGGAACTCAAGCAGTTAATTAGCCTTATGCCAAATCTTATATTTAAGTATCGAAGCAGCATCGAGTCGTGTGCTGAGCAACAAGTCATATAATCGAATCAGTAGTGAATCGGCCATCGAGTACAACTCAAACTAGTGGATAGTAGAGATTACCAGATGTTTGAATAACTGTGTGAAGTTCTTTTTTTCTATCGAGTACAGTCTGATTACTTTGTGGATTCATTGTTTGTTGCTGCTGTATGCTAAAAGTGCTGTTCTTGTGTACACTCGGTTGTGTTTTTGCAGTTTATATATTCGTGTGTTCAATATACATCTTTATTTGTTATTGGGCCTCTTAGACTTTTTGACCATACACCCACAATACCGGAACAAGTTGATGTCAGGAAAACTTCCATAACAATATAGTTTAGATTATTAAAATTACAAATTTGGACTTTTTAAATGTGGATTGCTTGTTAAAAGTTATATTCTCATGAAAAATATTTTTTGCTGCACTGGTATTTTCTATTATAAAGCACTATTATTCAATATTTTTTGCTGAGCAGACGTGCCGCTACTTATTATTGGTAGTTCGACTTGCGCCATTTGATGAGGAGATACCACAATGAAACAAGATTGCTATTATTAATTGCCTCATGCCAATAGCGCTTCATTCATGAAAAGCTCTTTATTCTATATTTTTTGAACAAAAAATGTAAGTGCATAATTTTATTTGCTTTTTTTAATGATTTCTTTAATGGTAAAGGCACTTTTCAGACAACCTGTACGATAAAACTAAAAACATGCTCACCTGATAATGGTAGTCCGTTGGCAGCACCGAGAATTTTACCCTCAGAAAGATAATCTGTTTCCAGGCTATATGTTTGCTGCACTCTCAGCAATGCCTTAGCTGCACCACTAAGATCATCTTGATCAGGAAAAACCACATTTCCAGCGGCAATTTCTAAGACAAAATAATACAGAATAGCGAAAAGTGAAATTTTTAAAATATACATATTGCTTCCGCTTATATGCGGAAATAGTATTTTTGACAGAAAGGCAAAGAGAGAAAGTTAGTGAAAGCATTATGAAAAGCAGTTTTCACTTGAGGCGAGAATACTTCCACAAACACCAAAAAAATTTCTTATACAACTGTTCTCAAATCAGAATAAAACAAAATAAACTGATTCTTGCGTAGTGGGACATTTGTTAGATTTCTTTTTCGGGACATAACAATTTACATTTATAAAAGAAAATGCTTGCTTCCGTATGAGTGTACACACTGAAGTGCGTGTTTGCGGTGTCCAGATAAAATGGGGATTCAATGCCCGCTCGACATTTGAATTTTAAAATTTAATGCACAAAAATTTATTTAATATTTTGTAGTCTGGTAATTTGAAATTCAGAAAGTATTAATGGAAACAACAACATCAGCTTTGTTTTATTCGAAAACTGCAGAAAGAGAATACTCAGGCCTTTTAGATAAGTTTCACTCTTTATCTTCATTAGAGTTCCAAAATTAGCTAGTTAAATATTTATTTTAACTTAACCTTTACATAGCTGAATTTTATGTAATAAATATTATGAGAAAGAAGAAATAATTACATATAAAAAATATTATTATTTTCGACATAGTGAAAAATTTAAGAAAGGTTCTTAACGTTATCTAAATATTCTAATAAGCATGACATTACTTGAGGGCCAATGAGTCAACAACTACAAAAAAAACTGACTTACACTACGTGCAAATAAAAAACGTAATAAAAAAAAATATAAATTTTAAAAAAAAACGTAAAAAATTCTAATATTAATGCTCTAAAATTAAAAGAAAAAAATAATTTTTCTAAAAATACTTTTACGACCTTTGTAAGAAAAAAAAAGAACCCTCCAAATTTAGAGACCTTAGGAGCCCAAAATAATTACCTATTTTGTTGACGTGATAATAAACCCCTTAGAATACCGGGTTCAGGATTCCATCAGAAAATTCCAGCTGCATTTAAAATTTATTTTACGCCATTTATACTGAGCATTTTAGCACATCTTTGTGCATTGCTAAATATTCAAATAATGTTATTCTATACTTCCAGTTGCTGTTTTATGCAAACAAATCCAACGATTATTCTTTTAAAAATTTAGACATACAATACAAAATTAATTCTCTAATACAAACATTTCTTCAACATTATCACATCGTATTTTTTTCCTAAATTTGCTGACACTGCAGAGTACTTTTCGTAATTCTCTTTCTTGAAAAGATTTATTGATTATTCTTAAATTCAAAATTTTGAGTGAAACGATGGATTTACTTCTGTTAAGGAATTTATTTTACTTGGGGAAACAAGTTAATCACATAAAAAATTTTCATTGTCAAAGAAATGTGGATGCAATAAAAGATTAAATAAAGAATTGCGGAAACTTATAGGCTGATTCGTGATATTAAACTTTTAATAAAGAGAAAAAGCAATAAGTGATCTTATGAAGTATCCTGTTCATAAATATGAAAGAATCCGCGGTGAAAGCATCCCGAAAAATGGGATGACAGAACATTAGATTCTCTCTCAATAAGCGGCGCAATAAAAAAGACCCCACAGAACACCGACTCTGTCAGAATGGATGGTCACTATCGGTGGTAAAACGCACTGGTTTCAGAAATTTACCTCATTTCTTTTATGGCTTAAAAATTAGCTTAGAATCTCTGATAGGAATCTATGACATATTCATCTTAAATTGAAAATCAAATCATCTGGTTATTATTGGTTCTAAGTTTTAGTCAATTGATATTTGCAATAGAAATGAAACGACTAAAGATCTATTAAGAATTTGTTCAAAGACTAATTACATTAAAGAAAATTAACATTATATCACTGATTAGGGTTATAATACAAGAATGAGATTTAGTCCAAGATATAAAAATAAAGAAGGAAGAAATGTTCGATAGCAGAATATTGATTGTTATCTTACAGCTTACTAAATGTTTATAGTTCTAAAGGGTACCACTGCGATCTGGAACTGTTAATATTACAAGATTATAAAAGCACGATTTTTAAAAAGAAAATAATCGTTCATCTGGTTAATAATTACCATAATTTATGTTATAACCTATTCACATTTCTTCATTGATTTTATTTAAATGTTTCATTTGAATGGGTTATGTTCAAAACTCCTTTTACCGTTTGATGGCTGGCAACTCATGACGGTTCTCGCCTCGTCCCAATCGACGGTGAGCTTCTTAATGAGCACGAATGCATTGATGGGATTCGACACGAACTCTTGGAAGTTCCCACTCGAGGCGTTTTGGACGTGAATTAGGCTGCTTTGCAACCTGCATAAAGAGAAGCACAGCATGAGAAAAGAAATGAATGAAATTCCAAACCTTCGTTTTGAACAACGGTCCGCGGAGGCCTGGTGGTAAGGTTTCGACTTCGGAATGGGAAGGCTTCAGGTTCAAAACCCGATTCCACCGAAGAATCGTCGTGTAAGCGGGGCTGGTGAACGTTAAATCCATCGTGGCCGAACATCCTCCCGCTATCGTGGTGTAAAGACTTGGAGAGGGAATGCCAGCTCAAGTGTCGTCCTCGTCGTCTAACCACGGTTCAAAATGACGAAGTCCGTTCTAAAATAGCTCTAATGTTGTTTTTAAAAAAAGGCACATCAATGTAGCTAAACTGAACTAAATTTCATTTTTAGCAACTTATTTGGAATTCTTGTAGGTGGATTCTTTCTAAAATTACATCAATTTGGAGAATAATATACTGTACAACTCTTCTGCAGATTTTTAATGGTTTTGGTGAAGTAACACTTTTCTCAAAAGTTATATATATGCGAAATAAATCTGAAGCCAAAAGAAAAAGAAATGTCCAAATAACGTGTCCTTTGGTAGTTTATGTCCCAGCCCAAAAAAAAACACGTTGACTTACTTAAATATTCCAATAAGGTGTGCACTTTCGATAGCAAACTTCCACAAAATATGGTATTCAAATATATGGAAATACTTTACTTACTGCAGAGGTTTAAGGACAAAAAGCTACAAGAATTAAAATATTTATATTTTAGACCCTATGACGAAAAAATATCAATCAGTAAAATTTTTTTAACAATCACCTATAAGTACGCAAAGTTTAACTTTAGTGAAATTTCGTGAAATATTAAAAAGCAAGTTAGTTTTCTGAGATCCCTTTTTCCATTCCTCAAAGTGGAGCTGTCAGAACAAGTCATTTTTTTCAGGATAACATACAGGTAACAAAAGGTTATTAAAAAACCTGCATTTGAAAAGATTGATGCAATTGTTAACTGTTATCAAGCTTTGAAAATCAGATAATACATTAATTGAAGTTTTCAGAAACTTTTTCAAAATTAACACTTCCGGTACCTACACAAATTTATATTTTTTAAACAATATTTGTGCACACGCGATCCAGACACTTTTGGCATCTTGACAAGATTCTTGAATTCACCAGCAAGGATCTGTTGCGTCTGTAGGGTACATGTTAAACACGGAAGAATATGAATAATGCTATAAATAAAAGTCAACAGGTGTCAAGTAATGTAGTTATATCAAGTATATAGTAATATCAAGTAATATAGTTGGAAATTCAACAAGTCCTTGTAAGCAATCGACTTATTAAAAAATTCACCAAGCTTTAAATTTATCCAAAATGAAGTATCATAAAATGTCAAAAGAATTTTTTTAATGAAATCAGGTAAAGTTAGCAATGAATAGTCAGCTCTTCTAATATTATATTATAATATGAAACTTTTTCGCTCATATTGTATTTAACAAAAGTTGCTAACTGACGTTTAACGCTAGAGTAGGGATCAAATCATGAGGTAGTAATATTTCTCTATGGAGTACATCTTACAATTTTAAACGAGCTATTTTTGAATCTATATAAATTCATTTCGTGCGTATCGGAAACGACTCTAAAGATTTGGAACAAATTCTATACTTAGATAAGGTTTTGCTTTTTAAGTTTATCTATATAGGTGTCCTTCCAGAAAAACGATATTTTGCAGGCACACACAAAAACTACAACATTTTTTTTATAACTAACTATTAGAGGTGTTTTCTATCTGCTCTCATATTCACAATGTCTTATAGCGCCATCTCGTAAAGTTTTGTGGTAGTTGCATTGTTGCCATTGGATGATAACCTACTGGTACCTCAAAATTTAATGAGAAGACACTATATGACATTATCTGAATACGAATACGTTCGGCTCAAATCCTATAGCAATAATGCAATTATTGTGTTAACCCATTTGAATAACGTATTAAACTAAGAGCATTCATGATTTTTTTTTATTTAAATGAGTTGTTCATAAGTTGGTAATATTGAAAAATAATTTTACATGTAATCATTATCTGATTCCTATCTAAATATTTTCTCAAAAAAAAAAAAAAAAGACCTGCTGAGCGAAGCTTGGTCTCCATGGTACTTTTTCCTTAGATTAGATTGGTACACAGATTTTCATAGGAGATTTAGTTCCAGATAGCGAATAAATTTAAAAACCATATTTTGACTTTATTATTTTATTTCATTCATTTAATTTTAATTTTTAAAAAATAATTATTTTATTTACTTTACGGACATTCTCTGCAGCATTTTTATCTCCCACAAACTCAACAAAAAGTGTATAACTCAGCAAATTTTAAAATAAAAATTACCAACAAATTTATAAAATTTCCAATCTACATTAATTACCAAAAATAAAAAAAAAATCAATTTTTAAACATTTTTTAGATATGCACAAATATTTTGGTGATATATTTTCAACACTCACTTAATGAAATGTTTTGAAAATCAAATTTGCAAGAATTCTATTTAAAATTTCATTATATTAATGACAAAATGAAAGTACATTAATGGAATCTTTTTAGGTGTCGAAATGCTTTTGGGAGGGATTGTGTATTACACGTAAGCTTTGGATTATAGAAAGGTACATCGATGGAAAATAGCTGACTGGGAACCATGACAACCATGCTCGAGCGACTCTTATGCTGATTTGTATTGGAATTATAATGGAATGTGTCTCTATTCAAATGAGATAGTATAGGTTCTTTAGTGATGTACCATTCTAGGAAAACTATTCAACAACAATGTTCATTTATGATATTTCGTATCTTAGGGAATATTTTATCATCAATACCAATGCAATAAACCGATATGTTGATATTTTGTCCATCTTATAGGGCATGATTTTTTATTTAAAAAAATGAATGTTAAAAGTATATAAATTTATATAAATTGATGCTAAGAGTACAGTTAAAAGAAGTAAAATTTAATTTAGGTTCCAATTGTAAATGAAATTAATAAATTCAAAACACGCACCCTTTTTATTACTTTACGAAGTATAGAGAAAGTATTGCACTCGTTAAAAAATTCGAATTCGAGATTTTGAAAAAGTTGCTATATAATGAGTCTACTTTTAGACCTTCCTGAAATATCTATTTGTTTGCAACAAAGATAACTCAAAATCACTTTGAGCTAGGCGAATGCAATTTGGCATATGATTCTTACAGCAAATTTGTAGATTTCTATCAAATAACGAATAAATCCCTTACCAAGGAAATCTGTCTGTCCAGTTGTTCGAATATAAGTTAACATAATAAATGCGGTGCGAAGAGAACTAGACAAATAAAGTTCGGTCTACAGACTTAACATCGATAGTGTAGACACGTATTAAATTTTGAGCCGAATCCAAACGGGTTGACTGTCTGTCGTTCTGTACTTTCAAAAGCATAATAATGTGATAACTCAAAACCGCAGTGACAAATATATCAAATTTGGTATGTGATTTTGAGATTACAATTGTAGTTCTGTTTCAAATTTTTGTTTCATTTGGTTGGCAAAAATGAGTCTTAAAACACTTATTCGATTTTCGGATGCTATTAACCACATGTCAAGAATTAATTGCCAAAAATATCGCCAAGGGTCATACGAAAGATCAGTAAAAATGCTAAATTCACGTTAAAAGTTGGTACTTTGTAGCTATTATACGTCGTTGCAATGCAAAACATTCTTTGAGATAATTCCATTATGACAGCGTATGCAAGGAAATTTCGAGGAAACCACTATCAATGGTTCATTAAGAATTTTTTTCTGAACGATTGTTCTTCTCAGAGAATAAAATGATAAATAAATTATTCTATTGATCAGTTATTCTAATTTGATTTGAAAATGAAAAGAAAAATTGCAGTTTTCCGCACATAAAACACTATTTCAACAAGATTAAATTTAAATGCAGTGCACTCAACAGAAATATTTGTTATTTTGAATTGCTGTTAAACACGAATTTGACCTTAGTATTATCTATAAATACTATCGAAGATATATTTCAGAGCAACTATTATAAAGGTCTTCAAAGTTGAATCTTTTTTTTTATCTGAATTAACTAATTTAACGAAAACGTCATGAAAAATTTCTAAAACTGAATCAAATTTTTCATCAGTCATTCATCGTACTTTTTCTAAATTCGAATCAGTCAAAACCATTTTTATACTCAAATAATTCAAATAAATCATCATGTTTAAGTAATTTCTTCAAAAATCATTTAAATATAAAGACTATTTAAATTTCATTTCCGACATAATCTATTTCATCCTTTCTCATTTGACCTATTATTTGACTTGCATATTTCTATTTATTAACATATTTCGAACTGGAAAAAAATCTTTCAATTGCCCTTTATTATAAACTGACAAAAGAAATAAAATAAATATTTCTTCTTAAAAACATATTTCATGCATAATTAGTACAAATAATTTCTTTAATAATGATATAAAATATGCTACATTTAATAAATTATTGCCATAAATGTGACTAAGAATTTCCTAATTAACTGCAAGCATACGTCAGCCATTAAAAATTATTTTCTAATTGGAATATATCGAGAACAACAGGTAAACATTTTGTTTGAATAACGTTCAAATGATGAATGTTGTACTTTGTAAAACACGCAGTGATTGAAAACTCCTTTTATATTATCATATACAAAACCTGCAAAGAGATTATTGTAATCCTCGAAAAATTCGAACTCGAGATTTTGACGAATCTCAGATATCTTTGAAACATCTGAAATTATTTTTTTTTTTTTTTGAAATTATGTCTATTTGTGAGCTGCATAACTCAAAAACGACGCCCTGAACTTCACGCCTGAAATTTGGTATTGTCACCAAATTTGTATATTTCTATCAAATTTTGAATGAATCTATTCAAAGGCTATCTGTACAGTTATCAGAATATAATTTAATACTAGAACTACAAATTGAAGAAAGCTGGATGGATAATAATTGATGTACGAATTCAACATTTAAAGTGCAGATATGTATCAAAGTAAGATGGAACTATATTTCTCAAAGAGTTGACCTTCTTTGTACATTTATAAACTTGTAAAGTCTGTACTTTTATAAACTTGTAAATCTAATACTCAAAAACGCGATGCATTAAATACAAGCAATTGGACAAGAGGTTTTGTAATTCTGTCTCAAATTTTGATTTCAATCGGCTAGACAAACGGCAGCCAAAATGCACATTCACTGTTTTAGTGCTTGTGTATTAATCGTATCCCAGCGATTAGTCTAAAACATCCGCCAAAGCTCGCATTCAATAGGCTGTTTCGTAACTATTGTTCACCAAAGCTATGTAATTAATAATACACAAATTCATTTATTAGAGAGTATGTCAGAAGGTTTTGGAAGATCCCTCCTGTTGGCTCTTACAAGTGCTTACCCTCGCACTAATGGAAAGCAGCTGCAGTGGACTGATGGTAAGGGTTTTCGGAGGGTTTCAGATTCGAGACCCAATTCCGCCGAAGAACCGTCGTGTAAGCGTGCCGTGAGTGCGGGCTAAATCCGCCGGGACAAAATGTCCTCCGGTTGGTGTGGCGTGGAAGTATGGAGATGAGAGTGACAGCTCAGGAGTCGTCCTTGTCATCTGACAGCGGTTCAAAATTGCGAGGTCTGTCCCAAAATATCCCTAGTGTTGATTTAAAACGGGACTTTAATGTAACTGAACTCATGAATGGGAAAAACAAACTTTTTAATGATTTATCAATTCCGTATGAATTTTCTTTCAGCGATTCATTGTTTAGAGCTTTTTGTATATTAATATGGTAGAACTTCTGTATACATAGCTTTCTGTATTTGATATCTGTATATTCTACGTACGTTTTCGTAGTTTCTTTCATTTAAATTAGCCGATAATTCTGGGTCTGGTCGGGATGAAAATATTTACATAACTATTTCCAATCAAAAAAATTAGCAGTAATGAAACATTATCTAAAACTTCAACATTTATTAGCAGAATTTGAAACATTTTTCTCTACTTATAATAAAGATGAATGTGTGTATGTTGTTACTCTAAACCAAATTGATTTACCCGTACCAAATTTGGCACATATATACTTTGGAGAATGAGAATGTGCAACTCGGAACTGATTTTTGAAATTTTAATTAATTAAAAATAATCCAGAGTTTTGATATTATTTCGTAATAACTTCCGAAAATATTTCAGCACAAAAATGATTACACCATTTTAAAGTTTAAAAATTATCTTTTCAATGATGCCAATTTAATTGCTGCATTAAATCTAGACCATTTCGTTAGTCTAGATTTAATTATCTTTTAAACATATTTTTAAGCATATTTCACAACAGTATTTTCAATTTTGTGAAAAAAAAAAAAAAAAAAAAAAAAAAAAAACGAAATCATATACATCAAATATTGAATCGTGTGATTTTTTCCCCCTTTTTCAAAGCCAAAGAAAGATCCTGTTTACCTTTTATAATGTAGAATATAGTTTATAAGAAGAATGAAAAGGTGAAATTACGATACCGCTAAATAAATTTAGTGATAAATCAGATATAATAGTGCTATGATTTCATTGAAATGGTTTCCATTGGAAACGTTCAAACGTACAATGAACAGGACGCATGCAAGAGTATTAAAATAATACACCTCTATTGCTTAAATAATTTAACTGTAATCAATATCTTCGGTGAACCAGCGGTCGCCAAATGCGATTCGTAACCTAATAAAATCCACAGATATCGCATCAAATCAGTTTGGGTCGGTTTCGTAAACTTTACATGACAGAAATTAAAATACATGTAATAAAAACACTCGGAAAAAATGCTAACATACAGAACTTTAATAAATCTTTTTTCATAATGTTTCATACATGTAAAAGTCTTTTTATATGCTCTTCTCAAAATTGAAATACAGTAATTTGTACTCACTGAGACCGATCTTCGCTACCTACATACATCAAGAATATCAATACTACAGCTGCTTAGCAATTTTTATAGTTTCGTTTTCCGAAGGAAGAAGAAGTCCGTGCCGAAAGTGTATAAGTTTATCTTTCAGTTCTTTTCTTTTCTTTTTTTTTCGATTGTACAATTGTTGGTAAATGCATATTGATCGAAGATGAAATGCATTAAAATATAAATACAATCTTTCACCGATTTCATATTCCATGTTTAAAATAAAATGGCTTTTAGTTTTTAACGATTGTAACTGCTTTACGATGAATCTATACAACTCAATGTCAATTTATTTCCCCCGCACAAACACGCAACATACAATATTTCTAATTTAAAAAATACTTTTACCAAAAATATTACGTTGCACAAATAATTCTTAAGTCTGCAACTTTACTTTTAATTATCACTAGAAAGACAGCTTTCTTTCCACAAACCTAGTAGGACAAGATTTAGTTTAGTTTAGTTATATTAACGTTCCGTTTTAAAGCAACATCAGGTCTATTTTGGGATGGACCGCGTCATTTTGAACAACGGTCAGATGACGAGGACAACACCCGAGTTCATCAATGAGTCTATTTCCTTTTTGATCAAAAATAAGTTGTTATCTTAAATTTAAGCCCATGAATATTGAATTTTATAGGCTTATAGTGCATAAATGGAATAAGTATCGATTTTAAAGTAAATGCTCATCAACCGTTATGTTTTAGCCAGCTTTGTAACAAAACAAACTATTTTCACTAAATGTATTCTAGATCTCTGCTTCTAGAATAAACTGATATTTCGAATTTTGCAAATCTGAGGTCATGTTGTAAACGTTACATTATTTCTTTGAATCCATTACGAATCAGTATTTCAAGAATAAAATTTAGATCCAAGTTACACACCAAGATTGTTTCGAGAAACATCTTTAGAAATGAAACAGCCCAATTTTTCTAAAAATATGTACCACAGCGGATCCAATTATTTTTCTTAATTCTTTTCTTTTGAACATTTTGAAAGAGAAAGATGCACTTCACTTTTTGTTAAAAAAATGTTAGACTTTCTTAGACAAAAAAATAGAATAAACTTTTTCATCCTTACTTTCGAATTTTAAGCATTTGTATGTAAGATATCGACATTTAGGAATGACTTTTCTTCATTTTCTGTTTCAGGGAAAAATTTAACTTCAGCAATTTCTGTAAAAAAAAAAAACAAAAAAAAAACAGTATTCTGACGTTGGAGCTAATTCATTGTTATTGTCAGGAATATACTCATCTTGAGATAAATAAATCCAAACCAGAGTAAATTTCACATAAATATCCTCGACACTTACTTACATTTTCTTCGGACAGACTGCTTTTCACAAAAAAATTTTGTGACATCATGAGAGAAAATATATTTCAAATAAATGAAGAAATGAATGAATTAAAATGAAAACCGTCGAAAGAAATGACCTATTAGCCACTGCAATAAAGAGGATAATATTAAATGTAAGAAGTTTTTTTTTTCTACAGTCTTTGTTTATTTATACCCCTTCCAATCAAATCATATTCAAATGCCAGTGAAAACGAAAGACAAACAGATAAAAGAACAGGAAACACACCATAGCCTGCAATATTTTTTCAGCAGTCTAAGCGACCGCAGTTCGTATGTCTAGTAAGCTTTTATAATGCCGATAATAATGAGGCAAAACGAATAATTTTTTGTTTTACACGATTTTTATGATTACCTAATAAAAGCGGATGAACAGATAAAAAAATCGAAGAATAGACATAAAATATATGAATGTTCGAAATGCACTCGTGTTCAAAGTGACTGCTCTCGTCTTTGTGATGTTAAAATTCGGATTCGACAAACGATTTTTGAATCTTAAAAATCTAAAAAATTATAGATTGCGTTAAAGAATTTTTTAAAACCGCTTAATGTTTTTAGAAGTTATGAATCATTTTTAATTTATTCTTTTGCACTCGAAAAAGTAGTTCGATGCTTTATTATTCACCTAATACAAGGTCTTGTTTATTGCTCCTAAAAATAAATATATATAATTGTTTTAAGTAGAATTTTCCCAATAAATGAATCTGCATCTTCTTACCATTCTGTAGGAATTTTTGGCATCAAAATTTTAAAAAATAATTGAATTAAATGTCAAAATGACGCACTGTCTTGTATGGTGCCTGAGAGGAGACATCCGATTTGAAAGGGTTAAACAATGGAAGTGACAACTCGGAGACAAATAAATAAAAGGATTTAAAAAATATACAATATTAGTATCCATTAAAAGCGTCAAAACTAAAGAATTTTTTTTTCTCTACAAGTAAACATGGTTTTACAATAATTTAAATTAACTTTTTGATCAACTGCCATAGAATGTATACTAAAACCTACCATATGCTTCATAGTACAATATTTGTTAGAATAATTTGGAGAATTTTTATGAAAATAACGTAAAACGTCTATAACATAAAACTATTTACATTTTTTTATACAAAGAGTTTTGCCTTTATTTATAGATAATAATGACCGATTTCAAAATAACACTGATGCTATTATGGAATCAGCCCAATCTTCTTGTACCTAGACGACATTTGATACGGCATCGCCCGCTTCTAGACTTCTAAATCATAACAACGGGACATTTTTGACTTTGATAAAATTTCAGTTTCACTCACTTTTTAATCTTGTCAAGTTTCCTTTCCGTCGACTCGATGTAACCATTCAAAGTTTCGACGAGCACTTTCTGCGTGTCCAACAGTGTTTCCATTCCCGCCAAAGCTGAGTACAGTTCTCCGTTGATGAGCAGACAGACGAGGTGCAAGACAAGGAGCAGCGCGACAAGCAGCTTAGAACTATAAAGAGAGCGGAATTTCTACGATAATAACTTGGCAACATTTCAGTCTTTGCTAAAAATTGAAGCATTGTCAAATATAAATTTTTGTAACTGGAATAATTTCCAAAAAGATTCGGTTTTTTTTTTCTTTCCTTCTTTTTTTAAGAAAAGGAAGGGAAAAACATTTCCAGTTTTGTTCTTCTGAAATACTAATGAAGTATTTTGTGTTCACGTAATATACACTAATATCTCGCTTCAATCTAAATTTGGCTTCTATCAAGTTTCTTGAAAGAAATTCGACAAAAGTTACACAGCATTAAATGAATGGCACTTAAAGTACGCTTTACAGCATCCAGGTGAGTCTCAATTCTTTTACGAAGAGATGGGGGGTAATGTTATATATTTTTTATAACTTTAACTACATTCTTAATTCAATTTCATAGGCTTTTAATAACATTTATTATGGCTTATCAACTACATCATAAGAAATATATTTTCCCAATGATAGCATCTACAAGCAAATATGAATTCAAGATCCACTCAGTTGCATCGGCGTGTGCTGATTCGGAATAAGGAAATCGCTTTGAATTGTCTGATTAAAACTCATTAAAGATGATTTGGCAGACTGGAATCAATTACATATTTTTTTTTGCTTGTAAAGAATGAATATTCACTCCTATATACTAAAGCTAAAGGAAATTTTAATACCATTTACTATTTCCACAAAGTCAGTTTTTAAGAATCATTTTCATATGCAGGCAGGCTCGCACATTAACATTTTAATCTGATGTACACTGTATTTTGTTTATTTTCACCTCAGCTATTCAAAAACTTTTAACAATTTTAGAAACTGTATTTCTTGTGGCTTATCATAAGGGGCTTTTGAAAAAATCTTGATTCACAAAGAACACCGAGAGTGAAGAAAAAAAGTTTCAGAAACATTGTGACAACATAGTCGCAGGAACAGTAACATAAGAAATATGTATCACTTTCGATGAAAAATCCTTTGAACACTTATTTTAAGTACTTCAGAGGTTTGTTGCTGATGCTGCCTACTTATAACATAAATATTCATACAGTTATGTTATTTTATTATTTTAAATTTGCATTCCATTAAACCTCAGTTGCAAATTTTGTATGGAACATCCTTTCTTTTCTAACTACTTCCACCCTCTTTATTTATCCATATGCATAAGGATATAAATAAAGATAGATATATAGATAAATAGACATAGATATAGATATAGATAAATATAGAAGTTGATACAGAAATAACTATATAACTAAAATATTTTAACCAAATCGTTTTGCATTCAGAAAAAGAAAGTACAAGAGATTTTAGAATCCAAAATAAAATTGGAATAGTATTTTGAATAATAGAAAAGAATACATATATTAAACTAAATCTTTAAGCAATTTTAGACCTTCAAATTCTTTCATTCCCTGTTTAAATTCTAAAGAAAGCAATAAATGTATTGTTTTTTCAAAAATGAAAAAAATTATTCCGGCAGTTTTTTAAAAACTTGAGAAAGATTCAGAAACACATACTGTAAATATATCATAAGCTTTACATTCTTTGCTGATATGATTTAATATTTTTTTAAAAAAAATAAAACTTGTAATTCATTTGAAAATTATCTTAAAAACTTTTCATGAATAAAAAGGATTTGCATACATGCACACTTATTTGCTGGTTTCAGGGGATGGTCGTCATACTTTTATCCTTTCTACGCCAGATCGCATTTTAAAACAAAATTGTGACGCATCTTACTTTTATAATAATTTATTAATAAATAAAATAATTTAAGCAACGTTTTAAATTAAATGATCCGATGATAAAACGAAAAAAGAGTAGCACAATAACTAAACTAGTCGTATTGTTGTAATTTCTTAGTGATAATTATCATTTTTCGGTCACCGATCAAATTTCTTTTGAAAAAACATTTATCAACTAAAAGTTGTATGAAAAAATAATTACTTACCGAAATTCCTCAATAGCCGTTATCCTCATGACCATTCGAAATTCTAGAGAAAAAAAAAATTGTTTGGCAATTGTCAAAAATAAAGATGTTGGCTCTAGAAAAAAAAGTTGCTTGGCAAACTAACCCGTTCCGAAGAGATATGCTGATCCAGACAAATCGGAAAGGGTGTAAACTGAATAAAATCACAGACTGTGATTCTTCTTATCCAACAAAAGAATATCCACCACCGTGAAAGCGAAATGGAAGAGCAATTTAGTATGCATCAGTGCTGTTTAAAAGGGCTCGTGCACGTATGTGCAGGCTACCAGCACAGAACCATAAGTACAGTTCATAATCTTACATGAAGAAAAACAGAAAAAAATTGCTTTGTAGGATTCACTTTTATGACAACTTTTTGACCAAAGAGAGCGGAAGACGTACGTGAAATCCTTTTTCCTTTTTCTTTTTTCCCCCTTTCTGTTTGATGGGAAATCATACATGAGCGGACAGGTTCAAAAATGCAATTTTTTATGTGATGTTTTTGACCTGTTAGTTTTTATATTATTCCTGTTGAGAGCAACCACATATTATGTCATTCATAAATTTACGTACTTTAAAATAAGTAATACGTTTGTTGTTTCGCTAATAAGTTAATACAATGGAACTGGAAAATATAGATGAAAAGCAAAATGAAACTTTCGATATCCATACTAGTCCCGTCCATTTAGATTTTTTTTTTTTTTTTTTTTACATATTAGCGTTTTATTTTCAAGCAGCACATGCTAATTTGAAAACATACCTCGCAATTTGTGACATGGTCTGAAGTCAGATGACGAGTGCGATACCTGAGCCAGCAGTCCTGCTTACAAGCTTCTACATATCACCAGGAGGAATTTTAACTCTAGGAGACAAATTTAACTAACACTAAATCCACTTAAAAGACGGATATTTAGTTGAATAGGGTTTCAAAGGGGGAATATTTCCGATACCAAAATTAATTTCGCTTCATAGTGTTAGCCCAAGATCCGCTAGATAATGAGTGAAAATATGACCACTCAGAATCTCGCACTCCCGCAAAATCTAATTCATGCTTCATATAAATATTTATCACTTAAATATTATAGAATATATATTTCATTCTACTCAATTTCTATTCGAAAATTTGGCAATTTTGCTTCACTTGCAATATTTGTAAGGATGAAGGCGATTCACATATGTTTTATCCTTTTCTTTCTTTTTTTTTAAAAAAAAAAAAAGGGTCGATATCAATCAATGTTTGAAGTAAGTATGATAGAGTTAAGATAATCTCAAATTATTTAGAGATAATATCTCAAAAAAAAAGCAACATTAATTTTGTTATTATAAGAAATCTTTTTATTAACCAAATAAATCGCAGTTTTGTATAAAAGAAATTGCTTTATGTTTGTGAAGGTAAGCGATATTTCACGCACTTTTAAATGCTCTGAAACTTCTTGCATTTGTTTACTCTTAATGACAATACATTATTTTTTTTATCATTAAATTCGTCGACTAACTTAATTATCAGTTAACAGATTCATTTCTCTGCGATTGAAGCCTGACAGTGAAAATGAAAAAAACAAAATAATATGGATTTAAAGAATTCATATTATTTATAAGAGTAATTTGTATTAATTTACAAATTACTATTATAAATAATATGAAAAGTAGAAAATAATTAAAACAAAAACAAAAATCTTTTCTACATCAATAAAAATACGCCATCAAATTTATTTCAGACAAATTTCTCAAGCAGGAAATAAAGAATTAGATAAAGGGCCCTTTCTTGATAATTAATGGATAGACGAGGAATAAATTCTAAACCGATCAGTCAGAAATTTTACTTTATAGAAGTTATTCAGATTTCAGAAGGAGATATTCATTACGATAATCAACATCAAATCCGTAGCAAAAAGAAACTCATACTAAAAGTAATAAAAACAGATGGTTTATGTGCGGTTGAGTGCTGGTGTTAAAAATATATTTCTTTAGACTCTATTGTTTATTTTGAATGAAGTAAACATTTCAGTGATAATACTAATTGGAGTAATAATTCAAGATTGATTCCAGACCAACGTGAATGAGTTGAAATAGTGCATGATAATACATGAAGGTCCGTTCTATGATTGACTCGGATAGACACCAGCTTCTCCTTTCTTGTTGTTGTAGCTGCTGTCTACTACCAGGATTGATGTTGATAGAATTTTTCAACATGATATTGTTTATAGGCAGCTCCATGCTGACATGCCGTAAAAATAGTTCAAAACTCTCTACAGGACAGACACGGGATCTAGAACTTCCGACTTGGTACACAATTACTTCTTAATAGCAATACTATATAATCACTAAGAGGTTCTTTTTTTTTTCAAAATTATTATTAAATTTTAAATTAATTAAAATTAAAGCGTTGCGCCCTCAATGAATTTTGAGAATTTTACTGCAAAAACCATTTTTAAAGTACTTTAAAATAAATAAAAAAAAACATTTTTCATTCATATCAGAGTAATTTTTCCTGGGTTTTTTTTAAGTTTTGCAATGTTGGTTTTCAACACAGTGTCATGAAACTTCGAAATGTGGATAATGCAGTATAGCAGTCAAAAGAACATGAGTGAAGCATGCGTTTTGGGTTCTCGGTTCGAGTACGCTTTTTGCTTTATTTTTTTTACCTAGATCTTTATATTTAATATTTTTGCTTTTTATCTATAGAGGGGCCTTTTTTGGAAAAACGAGTTTTTACACGCACACACACACACACACATACAAACATTGTTTCTTCTAACTATTAGAACCTTTTTCTATCTGCTCTCATGCTGTCAGTGTCATATAGCGCCATCTCGGACCCGATTTCACCATGATGAAACTGAGGGATAGTTCAAAAATATAAATAATGATAGATAAACAGTAAAATGAATCCTGTAATATAGCAGATTGTTTCGAGATATATATATATATATATATATATATATATATATATATATATATATATGCATGTATGTATGTATAAAATATATATATAAATATATGAAATAGGTTAAAACCAACTTTTGGTTTTAACCTATTTCAAAACAATGGACGGTTTTAACGTGACAATATTTTTAGGTTATTTTTTTTAAAAACTGCGTAATATAAAATTCATTATTTACAAAATGCAACAACTGATGCAATCAACACAGAGACGAAGGTAAGGCAGATGAATTAAACCAAATATATTATTACATTAGATGTTTCAGACTAGAAATTCGGTTGTTTTATATACAATTTTTTTTCTCATGAAATCAAATTTTTAAAACTTTCACTCCAAGATCTCGAATATTTCTGAATTTCAAATAATAGCACATTTTTCTGAAGAATTCTTGGTTTTCTAAAAGAATCTTTTTCAACAAATATGAAGTGCAGATCATGCTTTACCCATCTGTTGATGCTATTGACCAGTCTTATGAATAAGGATAAATGTTAATATTAATTATATTCATGCACAGCATTCCAAACTTTCAGTTCGTTTTTCATAGATTTTCAAAAATTAAGGAAAAAATCAGAAGAGTTGTCATTTCAAAATTTCTATTCATTTCAATTAAATAGAATCTAGAAAAATACATTATACAGATAGTGTTTCATGAATTAAGCCGAAAGAGAAATAGAAAACTTATATTTTACCTTGAAAGAGAAATAAATAAAAAACATATTAAAAGGCAATATCTGAACTCAATGTATGACCACTTTTTAATAGCTATACAGTGCAACTGAACCGTTCCAAGTTCAAAATAATGATATTCATTGAATCGAACAACAACCAAATCCATTATTGTTTCAAGATAGTCCGAATGCGCAGAAAGCCTGCAGGAGGTGAGTTAAGTGCAAAATTACGTCTCCTTAGAGCATCCCAGATTCAAATTCCGAGAATATACTGGTCAACCCATACCCTCAATAGCCTTCGCACTAAGTTAGTTCTACACTCACAAATCTTTGTGTAATTCCCTGAATTTTCAAATGAAGCAGTTGTTGCCAAGAGTACATATTTATGAGATTCGTCTCCTCTGAAATATGTTGAACATCGCTATATGCTTGAACATCGCTTTAAGGTGCCGCACATAAACGTTTTGTGCTTCATTGCATAATGAATAAAATTAAGTATGCATTTTGGATGTTTCCCTTTACAACCAATTCAAACCGAAATTTGGCACAGAACAATTTTAATGATAGAAACACATACCAGACTTTATTTATCCAAGTCATTAGGTTTTTCAGTAATACATATCAATTCGTTAACCGATTTGGTTTCAAATTTGATGCTAATAGGAATAAAAGATACTAAAATTATATACCAAATTTTATTTTTCGACCTTTTTGCGTTTTCCCGTCATCGAGTTTCCTAACGCCAAGAAAGATAAACTTCTTGACAGTGAATTTCATACAAAATTTGATAGATATCCACAAATTTAATGTGAATAACAGTTAATGAATTTCACCCACCTAGCTTAAAGCGTTTTTAACTGTGTGTTCATCAACCGGCAGAACGGCCGACAGACAAACATAATTCAAAAAATGAGGTTTTTTCGGACTTTGAGATATTTGAAATATGGAGATTCGTCAAAATCTTCTAATCGAATCTTTTGACAATTGCAATATTTTCTCTTCGTATACTTCATATTAAAGAAAGTAAAAATACGAGGAAAAAAATTTAAATTTAAAATAAAGTTTAATATCTTCCCTTATTAACCAGGTACTTTAGCAAAAATATAAGTATTTTGTATACAGCAAAGAAAATACTTTACGAAAATCATCCGAAGATTTTTAGGATTCAGAGAATTCCAAATATTTCTCTTTGTTAATTTTATCGAGGAACATTTTATGTTTAACATGCATTTTTGTCTCTCATTTAATTAGTTTTTTTCTTTCATATTTCATATCTCATAACAGGCGAAATAGTATATCATCACAGGTTTACTTGCAATGAAATCATAAGTTTTTACTGTGACCATTATGTTATTATTTTTATTAAGTGCATTTAAAAAATTATGCTTGAAAACATTGATTTAAATAACCTACAGAGGATTTCTACGATGGCGTCACGAAACATTCTGGGGTATGCGTAGCTCTATATTATCAAAATTCGCCATCGTCCAGTAAACATTCAAATATTATAATAAATTAACCGTTTTTTTTAAACATCAAAAGCTATATATTTCTCTTTGTTTAAATATTCTAATATTTTTGTTATTCGTAACTATTTTATATATTTCAGTTAAAAGATTTTTTTTTTTTAAAGACGACTTTTGCTTTCAGATAATGTGTTTTCTTTATCATAAAATGCCATCTATGTTATTCATTATAAATTTCACTATAGAATATTATTAATTTTTTTTATTTATTTAGAAAATATTGTTACATTTTGTTTAAAGCACATGAAGTTATTGGGATGAATTATAATTTTGAAGATTGGTGCAGTTTAACTATCTTATACCGAAAGTATGAGTTCGGTGAGTATAGTTTTAAACAAGTTTATGATTAAAAAATTATCCTTTTAACATTTTTTATTTTATTCTTTATATCACATGTAGATTTCTTGTTTTTAAGTATAAAAAAGTATTAATTCAATTTTTAGGAAATTAGTTTATTGTTATATCTAATTTCGAAGATTCTGTTGTTCATATATAGCATGAAATGCTATTTGAATTATGAATGCATGCGCTACAAAGTAACTTGGCAGGAATATTGAAAGACAGGCTGGAGAAATTAATATAATTAAAGGTATTTTTTACAATTTAAGATAATAATGATAATAAAGTTGTACAATTGAAGGTAATTTTAAGTTTCTTCAACTTTCATGTTTTGAAATTTCTTTTAATACTTAATTTATGTTTTCAAATTAAACATTTTCTACTGTTAACCTTTTGATGCAAGTCAATTTTAAGGAAAATTCCTTTTACAACATAATTGGAATGTTCAAAAGATTTGCATGAATTTTAGATAATTTGAGTTCTTCTCCACGTTGTTTAGTGTAATTCTTATTTTTAAAAGAACTTATAAATGCTTTAGTTAGAGGATTTAACAAATACAAAATTGTAAAAAAAATATTTATATTTAAAATTTTCTGAGAATGATCGAGATTTTTAGATCATACAATTCTTATTCCTAAACGCCATACAAATGGTTAATTATTGCAAATAATTATTTATTGTGATTAAATTCGATATTAAATGCTTAAATATCCTAATATAAACATAAAATTAATAATTGTGGGTTATTTCAAAGCAAAATCAGAAACATTTTGTTTGCCCCTCCTCCTCATCATTGATGTTTTACTCTCCCGTTGGAAAATTTCTGCCGTCGTCTCTGCCTGAAACTTTTAATCAAAATTCAAATATCATATTTTATATCAGCTATTTAAAAAAATTTAGCAGAAAAAAAATAGATGAAAAATTTACGCCAGTCAAGTTTATCAATAAATTGAAATCAGTTTGTTTCGAGTAGCCTCGGTTTTAATTTCTCGGTTCTTGAATTTCACTAGTTCTTATGTTATTCAGCGGCAATATTTTATGTCGTCATTACCTTTTTAGATTGCCAATCAACATGTGACTGTGACTGTAGCGATAATTTCGTATGTTTTTAAATATTGTTTAATTTGGCACTTAAGTTCCATGACATTACAAAAATTAACGCGCAACTCATTAGAATTTTGATTATTTTTCAATTTTGATATTTATGCTGTTTTTATAATGTGACTTATTAATTTTTTGTAATTTATAATGCCATAACTAAAATTTATATGTTGGCGAAACATCAAGGTATTGCGAAACCATCTGTTGTCCCAGAAAACTACTGATGAAAAAAGTTTGACGTTTTCATTGATATGAGGTTTTTGCATCTAAATTTTGTATTTCTTCGTTAAATTTCGAATCATAGTTATAGAAAGCAAGGTATTTTTTCACTCTTAATTGATATATTAAATTAATTTTTTTTAGTTTGATGATTAATCGGTTCTTCTGGACCTCTGTATGTTATGTGATTTTTACAATTAAGACCAATAATTTTGACTCATAATATATGTTATCAGTTAAGCAAGACTTGATATGCGTCTAATGCATAATTTTTATGAAATGTCATTGACCTTTGATCCTAGAGAAAACTGATTAGTCATTGTTAATCACCACAGAACAGCTTATTATTTTCTGTACCTCAGCGTAAATTTAGATATTTCGATACTTTTTGCTTTACGTTTTTTTAATCACAGAATTATAATTTCAGATGGTACTAGAATCTATAAGTGAACAACTTTGTATTAAATAGTTCTTGTTAGTGATGTGAGTGAAATTTTTGACATTTACCTCTATTGCCTAATTAAATATTCTTCATGGCTGCCTCCATTGAAGATCAAGTAAAAAGTGTTGTTTCAGTTGACTCAGAAATGTCTCTTGGAGAAAATGTAGAATTGCCTTCAACTGTAAATGAAAATGCAGACTCTCTACCAAACTTAACTGAACCTCTAATACTTCCATCAACTTCTGGTGATAATATTGAAAGCAGTTCCATTGAGAGTCCTGTTAAGGCTAAAAGTTCTGTGATAGATGATAAAAATGATTCAATATATCAAATAAAATGGATTTCGAGAAATGGATGCAAGAGTCCAATTATTACTCAGGTATGATTTGTTTCTTAGACTTTTTAAACACTTTTATTTGTGAATTTTTTTTATTGATTATTCATTTAATTCTTGAAATGCTAAGGCTTTTGAAATTTGCTTAGCACCAGCAAGGAGTAAATTTGTGATAATTTGGTTTTAATTTTACATAATATTTATAATAAAAATTTATATATTAAAAGTACCAAATATGTTACAGAAAGTGCACTTTTAGATTTACATTGGAAATCGTAAGCTGTAAGTCAGCCATTGGATTATGCTGAGATCAATTGTTTTGTTTCAATGGCAATTGCTTTTGAGGTTTTCATATAAATAAGCCAATGCAAATTAAATCAAAATATTAGTTGTCTTCTTTTTCTTCTTCCAAATCTTTATTTTCATTTCCAACTGACAAAATTATGGCAAGTGAGAAACTTTAATTGAATGTGTAGTTTATTACTACTTCAAAATATTAAATAACTATACTTTTTTTATTCAAAGGACTTTTGGATTTAAAACTATCAGATAAAAACAAATCGTGTACACAGCTAAATTTGTTATTTATAAATTTTTCGAATTTTTGCAAGAAAGTTTCTTAATATGTTCAAAAAATTTTCTTTACTAAATTGTGAAAATCACAAGAACATGTCTTATTTTTGTTCAATTCTTCTCGCCAGAGGTTATTTATGTATACATATAAAACTCATCATCTCAGATTTTCACAAAATTTGGTGCAAATATATTATTTATAGAAAAAAATGACAAATTTCATGGACATATGCCAACTAGTTTTGAATTATAGCCATGTAAAATTTCAAAAATTTGTTCAAAACCATCATTGGAAATTCTTTTTATTTTTAGGATCTTTCCTAATTGAGATAAAGAAAGGAAGATGTGTTATATTTTAGCATTTTTTTATGCTGTTTTACATGCAACTTATTATAAACTAATATGTCAAATATTTTGTGAAAATCAAAATAATAACTAATTTTCTTGAAAAATGCATATTTTAAAATTCCATGAAATTGATCTAAATTGCCTTGTTCTGAATTCATCAAACAAAGTATAAATATAGGATGGTGATGAGTTTATTATTTAAAAAAATTTAAAGCGTGATTTTTCAAATATGTTATATTTAGCTGAATAACACTATAATGCTATTTTTTTTTTGTTGTTCTACTGAAAATAAATATGAATAAAAATCTGAAGAAAGATTACCGCAATATATCTAAAGTAAATTTTTGTTATTAAATGACAGGATATGTTTTTCATTGAAGTTTGAAAAAAATCATATTTGTTTGATATACATTGTTTTCAAATGAAGAATAAAATTTCCTTCAGTGGAATTCACAGAATTTACCTTTATTAGAATGATCTTATATTCATAGAACAATAGTGTTTCTTGAATACGAGAGTGCTGTAGATGAACTAATTGGATGCATTTTTTATTTCATCTAGATTTTCAATTTTGTGTTAAACATGCCCAAGCCACCAATATCCCTTATATATAATCTTATCTGGTCTGATATAATTTCTGATTTATGTTTATCTAGAGATTCAAGCCTTCCTTTTCTTAAAAAATTGTAGTGCAGGCTGTAATTTAAAATTGAATCGGTATATCTAGATGGAACTTGGTACTTTTCCAAATCTATATGAATAATATATACAATTGTACAAAATTTCATAAAAATCTATAAATGTCGAGGTAAATTTTGTTTGAGTTGATTTGATTTGGAATGACCCCAGTCTATCAACTTATTTTTAAAAGCTTCAATTTTACTATTTGATTTATTTTTATTATTTTTTAATTCTCTACATATAGACTTAAATTTAAATTATTCAGCTTTTTTTTTTCTTTCGAAAATGTCAGCGCTGTAGTTAAATTTTCTTAGCCAGTCATCATTAATGAATGAACTTGTAAATATGATTTTTTCCACCTTTTTGAAAAGGACATCTTTTTTTATACTGAAAGTATATCATAATATTTTGCCATGTAAGAGCCATCTGACTGCAGTCTTTTGTAATAGTGTCTTATATAAAAAATTACAGAGTATTGAAAAGGTTCAACTGCTTCAGCTGTTGCTTTTAATGTAATTAATTATTATAAGAACATCTTGTAACATCTTGCACAATTCTCATTTTCTTTTGTAACACTTATCAATGTACCATATAATGGTTGAATACTATATAAAAAGCAGTTTTCTCTATTAATCTTCTTAATTCTTCATTATCTCCTTTTTAATGCTGTAGCACTATCAATGCAAACTGTGCTACAGCATTCCATGTAAGGTAATTCATGTCAAGATATCTGTTAACAATTGAAATATGTTTTCTTCACATGTTAATTTTTTCACAAC
Organism: Argiope bruennichi; assembly: GCF_947563725.1. Lineage (NCBI taxonomy): Eukaryota > Metazoa > Arthropoda > Arachnida > Araneae > Araneidae > Argiope > Argiope bruennichi. The sequence goes on along the minus strand of NC_079156.1, from coordinate 135,483,425 downwards.
ATCAAAAGTTTTCTGAAATTTTTTCTCCCTAAGCATATTTTGTATAAACGGTTGATTCAGACAGTTTTAATTAGTAATGTCGGCAGTTTTATTGAATTTTAGAGCTAATTCTTTAAAGTCATTATTGAGTGTTGTTTTTTGAGAATGTTCTATATTTAAAAAATATTATGTATCCAATCGTAAATTTTATTTAAAATCAAAACTGCAGAGCATAAACTGAACTACCTAGCTACTAAGGTATAGACAGTAAGAACTGCCTTGTGATGAAAATATAAATATTTAATAGTACAGAAGAACAATACCATGCTACAGTTCAAAGTGACAAAGATGTCAAATTGACCCAACTTGAAAATCAATTCCTCCAAAAAGCATTTCAAACCGACTAATTTTTATTATTGCATTTATACTACAGTCATAACTAACTATAAGTAATTACTATAAATTTTTACTCATTTCACTTTTTTATTAGTACCTCTTTACTTTGCATACTTATTAAAGAAAAATTTTGCATCTTTTTATCAAATAAAATGTGGCAATCAGTGAAAATTTTCTCATAATTCAAGGTTTGTGCATATATCCAAGTAATAATATTTGTTTTAAAAATAATAAATATTATGTATTTATTGTCAGATACACAATATTTTTGAACCACTTTCTATAGATATTCTTTTCTTTGATACTTGTTTCGTACCACTGCAAACAAATTTAATTCTAATTGCATTTAAAAATTCATTTAATTTCTTTACCTTAGTTCAATATACCAAGAAATTATTTGATGAGTTTTCTCTCTTTCATTCTTTTTGTGAGAAGTATTTTTCATCCTTATTATTTTAAATTTTGATTTAATTATTATTAATCCAAGGAAATACACACTCACTTATGATTGAAGTTTGAATATAGATTTTATAATTTGAATTTTTAGATATTTAAGATGTTGTCCATGCACAAAAAAAAATAATATACTAATGCAGGTTCAAGGTTTAGCATGGAAAATCAAGTTTTAAATCTCACTTTTTTTCTTGTTTTGTAATTTTATATTATATATATACATTTTAATCTTAGATATGCAATAAGAAAAATCTGTGTTGTTCTTTCTATTAACAGGGTTATTATAATTGTCACTTATTTAGGGACAAGTGCTATGATAACAGAAAAATACCAATTTTTTTTCTTTTGTGTGTGTGTGTATAAATGAATAAACAAAAACGTAATATTTCACATTCTTACAGTTCATATTAATTCAGTACCCTCTTTTTTTTTGCAAGATAAAAATTTTTATGTATTTTTTGATGATTACAGAATGAAAATGGGCCATGCCCATTGATTGCCATAACAAATGTGTTGATCATGAAAGGCCGAATCACAGTTCCCTCATTGGCTGATTTTATTACAACAGAAAACCTCATGGCTTACTTGGGAGATTGTATACTAGAGAGCATTCCAAAGGTGAATAGACTTTGTGCATTCAAGATTAAAAAATATATGGTGATCTTTAATTTATTTTTGATTTTGTTAAATACGAGTTGCTTTAATTACAAATATAGAACATTCAGATTTTGAGATGAAATTAACTTAAAGATATTTTTTAAAACTGTGTATAAAAATTTTTAAAAAGATGTTTTTATACGAAATATTAGGGGAGAGTGGCTCACCTTGGGACGCTTTTTTTCTTTTTTTTCTCAAAATTTTTTATATTGATGAATTATTTTCAAATTTTTACCTTGTATTTGTTTAACCTTTGCCTACATTATTTAACAGCTTTTAATCTTTAATCCATTATAGAAAATTTTTAAAAAAATATTTAGTAAACTTGTACTTTGTCCCAAGGTGTACTACCTGGTGGCTCACCTTGGGACAGCTGAAAAACAGATATGAAAAGATCAATAATTGAATTACATTACACTTGAAATTGTTTATTCGAGAAAAGAAAAGTATATAAAGTGATAAATATAACTAATTAGAAATTAATATTTCCTAATTTTGTTAAGAAAGCTTTTTATTAGTTGAACACACAAAAAAATTAACAAATTTTATATTTAATTGTAATTAATTGTTGGAAATCAAATACCAAACCCAAAGAACGTTCGGTACTTTGCTTTGGTTCTTTAAGTTTTAATAAAATGTCATTTGAGTTTACGTAAGATTTGTCCTCTTTTTCAGGATAAATAAATGTCAATGATTGATTTAGTCGTCTCAAAAAAGATAACTCATATTCATCGCCATCAATTCTTCACTGGTCTTCCAGTTGTATTACTTCCTACCAATTCTGAGAGCATTAAATCTTCATCTTCACTACTGCTACTAATGATCAACTGAAGCTGTTTTTTAATCCTTTTTTTCGCTTTCATATTCATACATTCTTTCTCTTTTACTTGAGTGTTCTTTTCATTATTAGTGATAGCATCTTCAATTGCTTTTTTTTCAGGAGAGTCCGAGAAAGACTAGTTGCTTCTGGTTTTCGAAGAGAAAACATGGCACTATGTCTTCTTTTAAATCCAATGTACCAGTCCTTTCCAGCTTTTTTTTTTTTTTTCATGCTCCCAGCTTGGGGGAATATTCTTTTTATTTGCTGAAGCATATTCATATGCAAGGGTACGTGCATCATTAATTGTTAGTCCATAGTGATATTTCGAAGCTTGTAAAATGTAATCTACTAGTTTGTTTCCCTCATCGTTGGTGAATATTTTTCGACTTTGAATCTTTGATACGTACTTGAAGTTAGAATTTGGCTGTTCACTTTTTTTAAAAGTACTAACATGGCGATTCAGAGTTGTCTTACTAACATTGTAGACTGCAGCAGCTTCCCTAAAAGACATTTCTCCTGATAAAACTTTTGCAGCAGCTTTCTGAATATTGTTACCACGAACTGTTTCGTTTTTCTGGTATTCTTTATTTCTAATCCTTGCCATTGTTAAGCCTAATGAGTTCCTAAAAGTAGAAATAATAACTATTAATAAACACAGATTATGTAGATTAAATAAAAAATATTTTAAACATAATATATTTTTGTAAAAATATTTGAAATAAAAGTTAGGTAGTCACATCTTGTGTCCCAAGGTGGACCACTTCCACCTGTCCCAAGGTGGACCATTCACACACAATGAAATTTTAGAATGACATGCTGTTAGGTTTAGCATCAGAACAATAATTACACATGAGTTTTATAGAGAAAGCTTTAAATTTCATTACAGTACCTTTTATTTCAAAATATTTTCATTAAAAATCCACCTAACTACTTATCAAAGTTTTACATGAAAGTTACTAGACATGTTCTCAAAATAAAAATCTTAATAAATTCTTACCTGCTGTATCAATGGAATCAAAACACATCTGAAGATTTGACTGTGCTGCCGTCTATCTGCATCTATAAAAGCTAAGCATTAATTTAAAATCTAGGGCAAAAAATAAAGCTGTCCCGAGGTGTACTGTGTCCCAAGGTGAGCCACTCTCCCCTATACATAAAATTCTTTTGTAGAGCTTTAATTTGAATTAAAACAAGAATATCAGGTGCAGTAATTTGCCCTTTAGTATCAGGGCTTTAAAAAAATAGCAACAATAACGATAAAAGAATCAGTTTTTTTTGTATATGAAACCAAATCTTTTTTATTAAATTATTAACTGTTAATTATCATGAGACATTCCCTAAAATCTTATGCTTAATAACATTACTGATTAAATATTTGAAAAAAAAATCTACCTTTTAAAAAGTTCTCTGGATTCCTATATTTTCAAAATGCTTATGATTTCATATTAATTTATATGAAATTCCATTATAGATTTCAATTTACCAGCTATTATTTTTTTTTTTTTATTCTATAACTTCTATTCAGATGTAAAATTTAAACAATATTCTCATCAAGCTATTTTAATTTTAATTATATATATATACAATTCTTTATGCATAATTAGGATAATATTGTTACTTTTTATTGCAATTAATTTTTGTGTAGATAAAGAATCAGTAAAAAAGTTGTTTCGTGCATAGTAAATGTCATATGCTAATTAAATTGATATAAGTAACTTAAATTAGCTATTATCTTCAATTATTTTTCCTTTCAGAAGTTAACTGTAGATAAAAGATTAGTACAGTACACTCCCGATTATCCGCGGAATTGGGTGGCGCGGCCGCCGCGGATAATCCGAAAAAAGCTAAAAATGGGTATAGCAAAAGAGAAAACAGTCATTCCAACTTTGAAAAATCGTTTTATGTACAATAAAACGTAAAATAAACAGCAGGAAATGTTTAACTAACACTTAATATTTTAGTATATCACTCAAAACTAACCTAAAATGCCTTTTGTTAATGAAAACAGATAAGTGCTTTGTACTTACGAGAGGCGTCAAGGATACACAGAAAAATGAATACATATGTACTGTTTTAATACTGTAATGTATTATGAAATTACAAAAGCATAACTGTAAAACTGCACCTTTTTGAAGAAATCAGTCAAAAAAACTTTGTGCGGCAGGCGCGGATAATCGGGAGTCTACTGTATAAATATATTTGCATAGTTGAAAATGAATTAAAAATGTAAAAGTAATTTAGAAATTTTTTATCAATTAATAGCATCATATTCTGATGCATATAAGTTCATCATAATTTTTTCATTTTATCCATGTATCAATCGCATCATTTATGCAATATGTGGAAAAAAATAACAATGTGGAAATTAAAGGTTGTCCTTGTGTCTGTTTGATAGTCACCGAGAATGCAAGTCAAATGGACAACTTCAGTCATTTGAAATCAGAAGGCATTTCGGTGGGAATAATGGGAATTCATGAATGAGCAATTCTCCTCCATCCAACTTTACATTAAGAACAGTTGTCTCGATTCTTGCCATCTGATTCTGATTCGCGTGATTGGTTTGCACATAAACATTTTTTTTTTAATTCTTATTGCTTGTTGATCTTGAGATTCTGAAGCACATGAATTTGCAGTTCATAAATGGTCTGCTTCATTGCTCACTTGTCATTCCATGTTTGTTAGATATACTAATTGTACTATGCCTATTATCTTTGCACAAGTGCAAGCAATAAGTTGGCAAAGTTTGATTGCAATCGGATGAACAGTACAGCAGCACATAAAATATGAACAAATAAAAATTCATTTTTATATATTAGATGTCTTATTATGTCATAAATAGCTGATTATATTCATAAATTGGTATAGTTCTTTTATAATGAAATTTTTTTAAAAATAGAATTTTAGAAATTAAGAGATTGAAGATAATTCTAAATAAAAATTGTAAAAAGAGTTAATATCCCTTAAAACATTTTTCTCAAAATTTGCCAAATCTTTTATAATACCATTTTTATTCAACTTTATTTTAAGCTAAGATTTGTAAGGGGACAATTGTTGATTTGTCAATAAAAAAGTATAAAAAAATTCATATGGAGCAGAAATTTATTCTGCGATTTTTATAATGGTTACAGAATATTCCTGAAGGAACCCAACTGAACTTTGAACAGAATATGCATGATGCAATGGCAGTTCTGCCCAAGCTTCAGACTGGTCTTGATGTAAATGTTAAATTCACTGGGTAAGTCTGATATTTTTAAAAATATGGATTGGATTGCTATATATTCATGCTGAAATAATAATAATAATAAAAAGTGTTGATGCCTATATATATATATTTAAAATTTGTTTCATCAGATATTTTTTTTATTTTTCAATGAACAATTAATTGCTTTGATGATCACATTTTTGTTTCTTTTGATGTATAATTTTTAATTTAATTCATCTTTTTTTTTTATGATTTTGTCTATTCATTGCTTAAAGTGTTTTCTTTCTTCATGAAACTGGACAAAAATTTACTTTGAAAGGTTAACTTAAATGAATTATTTTTATTAATAATAAAAAAATTGCACTTAAAAATACAGAACATGTGTCAGATCTTTTTAGGTTCCATTTCTGCAAATGTTGATATTAAATTCATAATTATTTTTATTACCTCTGATGGTTTAATGAAACTAGTAATATTGTAGTATGCAGTTTAATGTTTTCAATTCTTACTGGATATTAAATTGAATTTATTATTTGTCTTTAAACAATTTTGTATAATACTATTTATCATTCTGTAATTTCAGAATCAGTGATTTTGAATATACTCCTGAGTGTATCATTTTCGACTTACTCAGGATACCTCTTTACCATGGATGGCTGATTGACCCTCAGATGGTTGATGTAATGGCAGCTGTTGGTAAATGCAGTTACAATCAATTAGTTGAGAAAATAATCAATTCAAAGTGTTCATCGGACCCTGAAAGGGTCACCGAAGGTTTGTCATAGTTTTTTACATCCATAAAATAAAACTATATTCATTCATAAGTGGATGTATTCCTAATATTCTAAATAATACTTGAGTGCAGTGAAGGTTACCATAAAAAGTGAAAAAATTTCACTAAGACACTTCAAGTATATAACTTTCTATCTAAAATTAAGATTGTGTTAGTCTTTTACTGAAAGATTCACAGTTCCTGTGAGCCTGGTACATATTAAATTTGATGTTGAAGATGAAATGTCCTCTTGTTTGAGTGCCATGAAGTTTGATGGGTGTTACTTGCTCAGGTTTCACTATTATCATCATGGCTCAAAGTTATAAAATCCTTTCCCAGGAAACCCAAATTGTCTTAAAACCTTAGCTAATCTAAGCTAACCTTATTTGATATCATGAAGCGCATAAAAACTTTTTAATTAATCATTGTGTTCAATTTAATACACAAAATATTGTGCCTTATATTGTAACAATTATTGTTCCAGTTACATAATTCTAATTATGATATTAAATATAACTGATATAGTTGTGTAAAATTTTGCTTTATGTTCTAGAAATCATTTATAATAAAATTCTGTATTTAAAATTAAAATTGTTTGATTTCATGGAGCTTTTTTATTTACTCGAAGGTGTTCAGAAATGCTTGCTATATCCATATGTTACAATGTATAATATTTGTCATTTATTATAAATATTTTTTAAGCAGTAAAATTAGTATTAAATAAGAATTATTATTAAATATATATACATGATGTACTTGGTATATTTGCGAAAGTACACTCTTCAGTCTCTTACATTAGAGTTAACTGTTGGAATTTAATATACTAATTTTCTAAAACTTATACATCTCTTAAGCCTCTACAACTTAAGTATTGTATAAACTATTAATCACTTCAGGAATAGTGTAATGAAGCGTTGCCATGGAACAGAATGCTCTGGAATGAAGCATCGCCACAGGCACACACATTTTTTTGCAGTTAAGCCTATTTCTGAAAATTCATAACAAAGTAATACAAGTAACAATACAATATAAGGCATATATAAAGTAATACAAGTAGTATATGTAATATAATACTATTTAATATGTATTATTATAAGGGGTATAACAGTAATGGAAGTGAATGTAATAAGAAAAATACTGAATTTTTAACTATGCCCAAATACTTTACACATGACGATGATGCTATACACATGAAAACAAGTTATAATTGCTATTCATACAAAATGAAAACAACAACAACAAAATAATAATAATCTGTAGATAATGAAATTGGAATTTCCAGTCTTACCAATTCTCACTAAAAAGTTCATTTTCAGTTGTGTTTTGTTTCAGAAGTCTTAACTAGATGCTGGCTCAGTGCGATCATTTAATGACATATTATATTCTTCTGTGTCTGAAGAAAATGAAACTTTTTATTTGTTGTTATTACTAAAATCCTTATCATTTCACTTATCTCAGAAGGTAACATGGTCTCTTATCCAACAAAATAAAGTTTAATATAATCCCATGTACTAAGACTTCTACTAAACACACCTACCCTCAGCTTCTACAATAGTGAACTGAACATACTTTCCTATATTCTCTTACAGAATACTCTCAACAGACCATTTGGGTGCCTTTAAATTATACACACTCTTTTAAAGAGCTGAATAGAAATTAATTATTATGCATAAAGGTCAAATGCTATATGATTCAACTGCTAAAAAAAATGTTGTAGCTTCTTATCATCTAGTAGCTTTTAAAAATCATATAGACAGTTCTTTTGAATTCGCAAATAAAAATGAGTCTGTACAGTGAGTTTGAGCATTTCGCATGGACCTGAATGATCCTGAAATGATTTAAAATTATGACATTGTCATTATTTGCTTTATTTTTATTATTCTTTTCTTCTTGTAAAATACCTTATATTAGAGCCTGGAATTTTGTTGCATTGGTACCTGGTTATTTGATTCAATAAATATCACAATGTTTACATTTTCAGCTCTGATTGCTGAGAATTTCCTGGAGAAAACAGCTTCACAATTAACTTATCATGGCCTCTGTGAGCTGACCTCGAAACTCAAAGAAGATGAGCTTTGTGTCCTCTTCAGAAACAATCACTTCAGTTCTCTTACAAAGCACAAAGTAAATCAGTTACTTGCTTTTATTTATGTATTTTATTCTTTTGCTGCAGATAAAGTCCTGTATTTTTCTTATAGTATCTATCAGTTGAAATTATCAGACTTAAAAAGATTTATGAAAATCATGTCTTCATCATCATTTTGTTAAATGATTGTTTACAAAAGAAATGTTTATTAAATATTTATTTTATAATTTCAAGTTTTATTTTTCTATTTTTATGCTGATTTTTTTCAGCTGTTAATTGTTTTTCTCATGGACAGTTATAAGTTGCATATTCCCATGTAAGAAAACCTAAAGACTTGCTTGTATATATTCCAGAAATAAAAACATTTATCCTATGGAACATGGAATCATTATATATCCAAAAGCATTGGAATGAACTTAAATTTGAATGCAACAGTAATAGCAATTTATGTAATCCAAAAGATAAATATAATAATGTATTTGCAAATATATAATTTTAACTAAATACAATAATTGGTATCGAAGTCTTAATTGTATTAATTTAATCAATAAATTTACTCAAATCTAACAATAGCAAAAGCATTTCTGCATTCATTAGTCTTCTATATGTAATGAAAATGGACTAGCCTATTAATGATCTCAAATCTGTATATATTTTTTTAACTATTGGAAAAAATGCTTAGTTAAAATGTAAACATTTATACTTTAATTCATTCAGAGAGAAGAGAACATGTATCTGATTATATGATTTTCTAGAATTGTTTGTACCAGCTTGTTACTGATCAGGGTTTTGTAAATGAGAATGCAGTTTGGGAGTCACTGAATAACATAGAAGGAGATGGCCAGTTTGTAGATGCTGATTTTATACCTGTACCACCTAAAGCCTCAGATTTAACACTGCCTTCAGAATTGTCCAAAGAAAAGCAGATTGACCAAGAGTAAGTATTTGAATTATCTTTTCAAACCATGTTTGTTTTTATGTTTCTTATCTACATATGCATATACTAGCCACTTTTGGTGATCCTGGTTTCCCATGATTGCTATTTGTTAAAAATTTCAATTAAATATTTTGTGTAACTCTATTTTAATGAATTTCTCACCAAAATATTTTAAAATTTCAAGTTTTCTGTAGGTTTACTATTTTAACACTGTTTACTATTTTATCATTATACTCTGCATTTTTCAATTTTTTTTGTCTATATTTTAAAAAATTAATTATACCACAGAAATGAGCAGCAATTTGTAAAAATGGGCACATTAATTTTTTCCATCAATAGCTGATTTTGATATTGACCCTAAACCATAAGTGCAACAAAATTTTGTAATTTTTATTGAACATATGCCTTTTAAAGAAATCTATGTAACTTAGTAAAAGTAAGCCAAATCTTTATATATAGGATATCAATACTGAAAAAAAGTCATGAGATATTTATAGCAAGAATGTAAATGATTTGAATTTCATTTTATATCACATCATTTACATATTTTACAATTGAATGCCAAATTTGTTCTGAAGCATATGTATTATAGATTAATAATATTTTGTTGACTATTGTCTATAAATTTCAGCAACACTACTAATAATGAAACAGCTGGAGTGGTCTTCCGAATGCTTTCTCACATACTCTAATGAAAAAAGTTATCACTCCGCCCCTTCCACATACAGAATTGTGGGGATCTTGGGTAAGGTCACCAATACTTGCATTGGCAAACAATAGTTATCAAATATTGGATCTTTGGTATAAATTTAGCATTTTACTGCATGTGATCCTTGGCAATTAAGCTGTGGCATGCAGTTAATAGTACCTTAAAATCGAATTTTTGTTATAGATCCTTTTTCTAACTGAGTGAAACCAAAATTTGACTCGGAACTAATTTGTGGTCACGAAATCGCATACCAAATACAAATATTTAAGTCATTGTATTTTTGAGTTTACTGCTTGTGAAAATACAGATGGACAAATTATCAAACCTTTAATGGATTTGGTATCAAGTTTGGTTGATATTATACTTTAGATGTTATATCTACTTACGAAATATGCAATAGCTCTGTCCATATGCTGTATCAAAAATCCATACAGCTCTGTAGTTTAACTTATATTCAGACACCCAACAAACAGAATTACTCTGAGTAGATTGTGGTCAAAACTTGATAAAAATATACAATTTGGTCAAAAGGTCATATAAATTTTATTCATTAAGCTTAAATCATTTTTGGATGATCATGTTTACAGATAGACAGACAGTCATAACACTGACAGAAAACTCATTTTTCTGCTGTAATATTTTCAGAAGTTACTGCAGAAAGGTGACAAATTTTACCAAATTTTCAATCAGTTTAAAATTTTAAAACAATGGCTCCAAAGTACACATTTTTACCCAACAAAATGTATCTGTACCAAATTTGGTAGCTCCATTTAAGTAATGCTTTCAAATGCTATGAAATTCAAACTGTTTAGTAAACTTTATTCAAATTTAGTTTGCAAAATTGCATAGGCATAATTAAAGTTGCAGTGTATTTTTTAAAAATTATTTTATTTCTTTGCTATCAATTAAATAGTTAACTCTTTATTTATTGAAAATTATATTTCCCTGTCTTTACTATTGTAACTTTACTTTTCAATTGTCACTTATTGTGTTTAAAATTAAATTTTGTATTAATAGTGACTGATGTAAAAAAAAAAAAAAAAAAAAAAAAAAAAAAACACTCAGCATTTTTTAAGAAGTTGTTTGGTACAGTCTGTAATTTTTTGAGAAATTGAGATTTAAAGCTGCTTGATACAGCTGATAACAGTTTCATTAAAAATACAGTTTTAATGGAAAAGAGAATTTGGTGCATTATTATATTTATGGAAAAGTATTTTTACATTAAAAGATTATTTTTAAATATCCTATTTTTTATGCTTTTTTTTATAAGTAGTATATGATGCTTGATGTTAGCATCATATGAAACTAAAGATATTGATAAAAATGTCTTAAGAAATGACAAATATATTAACTTTCTTTATAAAATAAAAGTGAATGCATTTTTTCAGTATTCATTGTTCATCTTCATAGCTTATACATTTGTTTAAAATATGTCAATGACTTAAAACTTTTGCATAAAGATGCTAACTTTATTTGTTTGTAATATTTTTCATGTTTCTTTTCAAACATGATCTAAATGTCTGAAAAGGAAATGAAAAAAATTAAATTTCATTATAGTTTAAAACAAGCAAATTCTCATAAATAGAATAAAATGACAATTTTTTTTACAATAAATTCAAATTTTTATTCATATATCTGTTTGCATGTGTAATTAATATATTTTTTAATTGTAAATTTCTTTAAAATTCCTTTGATTATATTATTTTGTTAAATAATAAATTTTATTTCTTTGAGACCCTTTTATCTTCTATAAATTTTTCATAAGTGTATCAAGTTTTCTTTTTATTATAAATAATTTGTGACTTTCTCTTTTCAGTAAATTACCAACCAACTTTAAATATTTCTATTTTATTATATTTTAACTTATTAAAAATTATTTAAATAAAGTTTCAAGTTTTCTATTTTGTTTTAAAATATTGCTGAACAAAATAATTAGCCACAAAATTTTATATGCATTTAAAAGAAATTTATTAATTTATAAAAATGAGTTAGTAACAAATATTACGTGGAGACATAAAAGGATTGTAGTATTATATTTTGAAAAGTTTGAAAACTTTTAATTTTTTACAAAAAAATTATTTTATAAATAAGATGCTGTATTAAATATTTTAAATAAGGTCTTATTTAATCATTTATTTCATGTGTTTTAAGAATTTGTCTGCTTAAAAAATACTATGAAATAATTAATGCAATTAACCTTAGATTCTATGTAGGTTATCCTTCACTAATACCATATTCTTTTGCATGATACCTTATTGGATTCATGTTTATTGTGACTAATTTCATTACAGCTTTTTAGTTGCTCTTAGTTTGCAAGAAGAGCAACAAAAGCAACAAAACAGCGAGCTTGAATGGGAAGATTATAAAAAGAAAAAACTAGGAATTTCAAATGGCCTTACTGAGTATGTGCTCATGAAACATTAATAAATGTCTTAGCTTTTAAGAAGCTCTTTGTTTCCTTCACTCTGCATGGTTAGGTGACCTCTCCCGTGTCTTGTGTTTATTTTGTTTATACTTGTGTTTGTCTAGTTTTGTAAAAGTATTCCTATTTGTGATGTTCTGTTGTACTGTTGCTTCTGCCCTTGCCTACTATATATATATATATATATATATATATAATATAATATAATATAAAGGATTTTTGCTTTTATTCAGATTTTTTTCTTTCATACTCCATTGCAAAGTTATTCACTCTTTTTTTCTTAAATTCTGTCTTTGTTAGTCGGTAGAAATAACCTGATAAGATAACAACTCCCCCCTCCCCCTTTAGACAATGGTGTGTCAAAGTAATTGAACTTATGTGTGAAGAAGCTGGCTTTGTCAGCTTCTTCACACATAAGTTTGAAGTACTGTGAAATTTTAAAATTACTACTGTGTTTCTTTAAAATTTTATATGTACATTTATAAGATTTAAAATAATCTTTAAATGTTGGATTTCATGACAGCATAATAAATTTTGATTTTCTTTTTAATAGAGATAATAGGTATATAGATTTTAGGTTCATTCCTTATTAAGAAATGCTTTGCATGCAAGAAACGCATACATAAAATTGAAATATTTCCCATTTGTATATGTAATTATTAAGTTCTTAATGATTTCAGTTATTTTATTTTTTGAGTTCTTTTAATTTTGGTATTTGTCAATTATTACAAAACAACATTTATTATTGGGAATGTTGTTGGTATTTATGAAAGGGGGGGGGAACTGTGTATTAAACCAAAACATATTTAGGAAGCCATGGTAAATTGTTTTTTACCTGCAAAAATTAGTTTGGCACTATATAATGTACTCTTGTGTTTTTACCAACTTGAGTCTTGACTCTGTGGTAGATATCAGTATACAAATACACACATTCAGAATGATTTGTTATTGTAAATTACATTTGTGTTTTAAAGTCATATGTATAGGTAATGTAATTTTAACAGATAATATATGTGAGTATAAATACTAAGTCCTATTTGTTGTAGTTTATCTTATTATAGGATTAAAAAAATACTTAATTCAGAAAATTTTATGTAGTAAATCATATAATATAATTTACATGCCTTTTTTTTAAATCTATTTCTGTGGCATTCTGTCATTGTCTTCCCAGCATGTCCCATTTCCTGCTCTGTGTTCAGTTATGTTTGCTGCACAACTGAAATGTGTAAACTAATTACAAAAGAATACCCTAATTTCATATGGCTGTGTTTATAAATAAAAAAAGGTAAATCTTATCATAAATATCTTTTCAAGAATAAAATTAAAATTACAAGATCTTAAGTTCATAAATGATCATTCTGATTGTCTAAACAACAAACAATATTTACTTGGTATCCAAACTGATCCCATGCATTATGTAGCACATCTAGGGTTATAATACAAAATTTGTGTCTGCAGTTTTTTACATTATTTTCAAAGTCTTTGTGCTTCCTATGCATCAGTTAAAAATTTGCAACTATTGACTTATTGGCTGCAACTGCTGACTGATTTGTTGAACACCAGTTAAACCCACTGTCTGTAAACTGTCTTCAAGCAAGAATTTTTATTTTTCACAAAAACATCAAAACTAAAAAATGATATCTATCTTGAGAATATATTCTGTGTAGTTGCAAGGAAATATATATTGAACCATCTCAGTTACTTGACATTTAGAAAATGCAACTGTCTTGAATATCACCCACTGGAATCAAAAACAAATTTTCACTGTGTAATAAAATATTTAATTGGCTTAATATGAAATTTCAGATGTATTATTTTGTAATGACTTATAAAATTTAATCTAAATTATTAGGTTTCTAGGATATAGCCTTTCAAAGTTGGGGTATTCTTTTAGTATCTCCCTATGCAAATGCATTTTCATTTAGAATTCAAAGATGGTAATTGTTATTTAATGATGGTGTAGTGAGGAGTTGGCTCGTCGACTTCAAGATGAAGAATTGAAGAGAGAGCAGAACCATTTGCAGGAACAACAACAACAACAGCAGCAGCAACAACAATTACAGCAACAAGGACAGCCATCTCAGCCCTCTTCTCCGAACAGTAGAAACAGGTCCAGGGATGTAAGTTGATTGTACTCAACTCTTTCCTTCAACAGCTTCTTCTTAATCTTTCTTTTTCTTCCTCACAATATTGTTAATAAATTATTTTTTCTATATCTCTATATCTCTTTTCATTGCTATATTACTTTTTCTTTCTTTCTTTTTATGCATGACTTTTTTTTTCCTTCTACATTTATATTGGTTCATAGAGTATTCTAATAAACCATTATGATCAGTGCTGTAATTAGATAGTAAGGGGATCTGTAGTAAATGCTTATGTTAGGTGTCCATGTGAAATTAAACTTATCATTGCTGATATATATTGCTGATTATAAAAATATTTAATTTTTTTTAATGCTTAGTCTATTTTTTTTAAATGTTTTAAGTTGATTTTAAAAGATCTTTTAATTTAGGAATAATGAAATAGTTTGACATTTATTTATATATATTTTTATTGAACACAGTTTCTAATTTTTATTTAACAGAATTATTTAAATCTCTTTAAAAAGTTTTCATTTTAACAAAAATATTATTTTAAAATCCAGTGTTTGGACATAATAATGTACAGTATGTGCCACACATGTCACAATTTCAAGCGCATGTGTGTAAGGACAGATCTTAAGATTCTAGGGATCATGCATTTTGCCAGTCGTATTAAGCTGCTAGCATTTTCTCTCATGTCACTGTTTTAGTGGATCACTAATTAGTTTGTAAATAATAATTACATGCTTTTGTATTATGATGTGCTTGATGGGTGTCTTACAAGAAGAGAGAAAAATAAGTAATCCTTATCACAAGACATACATTTTTCTTTCTATTGTTCAATCATTGAAAGGAAAGAAGAGAAAAAAATAGCTTTTCTTTGTCTTCAGAGAAGTTCATGAATTTTCCTTTACCTTAATTCACTATGTCAAAAACAAATATTTTTTAAAAAGTGAAAATATTATACACTTTTTGGAAACTACTGTAAATGCATATTTATTTGAAAATTGCAAATAGTTAAAATATCACCAAAATCATAATTTAAAAGTTATAATTTGTTATTTTTGTCTTTTTTTTTCTATACATAAAATTTGTTTATTTTCTTTCATAAGATGATGATAAGGGGGGGGATCAATAAATTAGCTTCCTGCAAAGATTGTAAACATATTTTTGGTATTCATTAAAAAAAAAAAAAAATTTTTTTTTCTTCTCTTAAAGATGTTTTTTAAAGTTTTTCCCAGTCTGTGTTGTTAATGCAGATTTTACTTAATTGTATAACTGGCATGTTTAATATTTATATTATAATTAAAAACATTTAATTTCTGCCCTCAAAATATCATTTGTATTCACAAGTGCTAATTATAAAAATTAATCCTTCATTCACCTAATTCTTTGACTTCAAATAAATAAATATGCAGTATTTTAAAAATGGCAATAAAAAAAAACCCTATAATTCAGTTTAATAGTTGAATATATATTTTACAACATACAATGTTATTTGTTCTATAATTTAACATATGCTAATTTAAAATATGAAAAAATTTTCAAGCATATTTAATTAATTTTATTTATTGAAATATCATGAAAATGAATTTACATTAAATATTCCAGAGATTTAATATTGATATATTAAATATTGATTATTAAATCTCTTGATTTATGCTTCTGCTGCAGTTTTATTATTTTTTTTAAAAAAAGAACTCTTACATTTCTACTAATAATAAAGATAAATGTGTGTGTGTTGTGGCTCTTGGCATTTGACCTACATCTATCAAATTTGGCACATGTATACCTTAGAGATCAAAAATGTGAACCTCAGAGAGAATTAAAAAAATCATTAAAATTTTAATTAATTGAAAATCAGGCTGAATTTTTGAATGAAATTAAATTTAGCCAGTATTCCCTGCAAGCCAGTTTCTTGCCAAAGGCCACTAGTGCTTAAATAATTTAACCTTATTGTGTTGGGCAGTATTAAAATAATATTGCAGATATTTCATGCAGTTTTGTGGGCCATATTATAGTATTGCATAAAAGAACAATGAAAGTGTACTATGATTTTGATCAGGAATTTTTTAAAGAAAATATCTAAGGTTGGAAATCAAAATAAACTATCAGTATTAAGGGTGTATCAAATATGTTTATTTTTTTTAAAATATGGTTATCGTGTCATCATAAAAATTATTTGTAATTTATATGTAGAAATAGAAATTTATTTCTCATAAAAAGCTCTACCTCTCATCGCTATGACCTAGCTTTTCCTATGTATAAATATTTTAACTTGTATTCAGCAATAGTTTTGAATTATTTTCTTTTCCAAAATGTGGGCATAAAGTTATTAGAATAGAATATGGCATTCTGCTGGTAAGGTTAACAACAAAAAAAAAAATTTTTTTTTCTCATATAAAGCAATTTTCATTTTTTGCACTATTTAGATTTTGATAAATCATCTAATTTGTTAAAAAAAGGTTTCAAAATAACAGAATGAGTGACCATTAGGAGGAAGATTAATAACTTGAAAAGTATTAGTGAACATTTTTTGCTTCTTGTGGTTTATTCCTTTTATCAGGTGCCGATTTTTTCTTCTATTGAAGAATACTTTTATTTTGTCATATTTTAGCAATGTGAAAGATGTAAAATTTTTTTGATTTTAAACATAGGAATGCTTTAAGTATATGGTTGACTCAATCTGTAAGAAAGAAAGTATACATTATAGCCTTAATTTTTTGACTTTATTCATTGATTGTTTCATCTAAACACCTATAATTTTTAAAAAAGCGTTTTGAAGTTGGGACGGGGTGGGAGAAACGCATTCAATTGTGTGTATTAAATAAGTTGATTCTAAAAAATTATTATAATTTTTTGTTACTAAAGAAAATACATAATTTATTATTGACTAATTATATTATGCAAAAAATAATACTCAAGACTAATTTCTATATTGGGATTGAAAGCAGATTAGGAGCATTAATTTATTATTTTAATTTAATTAGCTGAAATATATTTTGTGCAGATTATTTTACTTCCTCCTTGGAAAGCATTTTTCAGATTTCTTGTAAATTATTTTTATCTTAAAGAATGTATCTTTTAGAAGCCATTGAAAAAATATAAAAGAAGTTCTTCTTTAGCTGCAATGATTTTGGAAATACATAGTTTCTTGAAGGAATTCCTTATAACATAAAATAAATTTTTCATTAAACAGATGCGATAGTATTCAGCATAAAATATGTAAACAAAAAATTATTAACAGGAAGGAATTGTGACTTTCAATGCAGCTTTTCGAGATAGCAGATCTACAAAAATAGTTAAAACATATTGAAATTACCATTAATCAATTTCATGGTGGAACAAAAACTATTCTTAAGATATCTGAGAAATTTTGTAAGCCTAACAGAGAATTAATAAAGGTGAAACTTGTGTAACAATGCAATAAAGAAATTACTCTGTTTAAAGTTAAGTACATTTTTTAATATCAAAACTGCATTATGTACTGCTTGCACTTCATATTTAGTTATTTTAAAATTAAGATTTTATTTTTCAGTGTATCATTTTATGATCGTTGCAAGTCTCTGGAATTCATCAGATGTGTGCTAACTGGTGGCCTTATGTAAACGTTAAGTATTCCCCTTAGGAAAATTTGACACTTGTAAATGTTTCAAATGAAATTCTTATTAAATTTGTAGATCAAATTAGCTTATTGTAAAGTTCATGAAATTTGGACAATGTGAGGTCTTTTATTTTCAGTTAAGTTCTAGCCTATTTACGTGCTATATTACACGCTTTATATACCGATTATTTGTATAGTCCAGGTATTAAGAGTATTAATTTTTTTGTTATTTCTGTAAACTATTGTATATTTTATTTACATTTATCATATGTTTAATATATTTTGAACAGAATTATTATTATTTGCATAAATAGAATTCTATTATGTGTGCTTATTGAATTCTTGGAATATCTTTATCAAACCTGCTCTGTTTATTATTGAAGGTTTGCATGTTTTTAAAATTGAAAAGTGTGTATATATATATATTTGTTTCCTATTTTCCTTTTTACGATACTTTTCTATGTTGTTTCATTGCATTAATTAATATCTTATTTCATATTAATTTTAAGTTTTATTTAAAAAGTTTTAAAATTAAATGTTATTATTTTTATTTAGTATTCCTATATATAATATAAATTATTTTTTAAAAATTTATTGTATATTCCTTATAATTTTTTTTTTCCTTAAAAAAAGGTCTTTCAAAAACAAACAAAAAACCGTAAATTATTATTAGAGTCCTGAATTATAAGGATGAATTGCTTATAAAAATGAGGAACTATCTTATCTAAAATAGGTATGATAGAGCAATTAAAAAAATCCCCTCGTCTTTGATTTAAAAAAAATTGAAATAGCAGATAACAAGAATAACCTTGATGTTCTTGTTTAATTTTTTTAATTAAATTCAATACCCTTTTTATTGCTTAATACACATTTTGAAACTTTCCTTAGTTTTTATTGATCTCATTAATTTTTGTTTTTCATTTCAAAATTAATTTATTTCATGATGGTTTTTTTTTTTTTTTTTGTATATAATATTTGTACAAGATAAATTTCAACAATATGATTGAGAAGTAAATATTTGTATAAAATAATACTTTTAGAATTTTAAATATAGTTACATTAAATTTTTGAGTTCCCATAATTAGTTTTTTTATCTACTATTAATAATATTTTACTGATTTTACTTGTATCTTTGTCTCTTTTTTTTATATAAATCCAATTTAAATAAGTATTCCTATTGTTTTTAAATGACTTAGAATTAAGCTTTTAAAGCCAACACTTTTTTGGTTAAAATTTGGCTGATTGTTGGAATTTTTTTTTTAAATTATAATTATTTGAATTGTTCTATAAAAAGTTTAAAATTATGTTATCAATGTCACTTTTATGATTCAAATATTGAAAAGTGACTGATAAAAATTTGGTTTGTTGCAGGACTTTCACAAATCATGTTATCTTATAAACTGTACAGTTAATATTTAAAAAAAAAAAAAATATGAATGTGTATATTAAAAGACTTTGAGGTGTCTGCATTTTAATTTTTCTTAAATTTCTGTTGCAAAATTTTGTAATTTAGTATAAACTAAAGCATTAATTATCGAATTTAAAATATATATTGTTTTAAAAATAACATTTTCCCTCCTCCACTTTATAGTACTTTATGCTTACCATATCCACATGCATTATTTTTCTGCAGTTGTGAAATCTTCATTTGGTTGTTTAAGGTTATTTTGGTTATTGGCCTGCCTAATTTCTTTATTTTTTGTTTATATTTAATAATAGTGAATAATGTTTAATGTAAGTATTCATTAAAAGTATACTAAAATGAATTAAAAATTTTTTTTTATCTTTCTAAACTTTGCTTGAGAAAAACTTATGATAAAAATAGCGTGGAAATTAAATTTCTGTACCAAATTCGATTTTGAAAGTAACTTAAGGAGTAAAATATATTTTAGAATACCAATTCTCTATTGATTTCTCTTGTAAATTTGTGATAAAATTTTGTAGTCAGTGATAACTTAAATTTTCAGCAAATAGATATTAAAGAATCACAAATTATTACCATAGTACATGTCTTTACTCATCTGAGAACTATAAAAAAATTCCAAGAAAATTATTATTTTTCATTTTAATATAGAATTGCTCTATGTAGAATAAATATGCTTTTTATCATTTTTTTGTTTTTGGGATAAGAAGAGATAATTTAAGAATGTCATATTAGACTAAGATATTTTCATATTAATGTAAATAGATATATTGCATTTTCAATGTATATAAATATGAGATTATCTTGTTTTTTATAAATAGTTTATCTTTATTTACTCGTATGTTATTTTTGAGAGAAAAAGAAACTCCATAAATGTTGTTTTCTGGAGCATTCAAGTGAGATGGAGTTAATCAAAACTCTTTAAGATTCATTTGTTGAGTATATGTTTTGTGTATGACTCGCAATCAAGTGTATGCATTGTCTTTCAGAAACATGCCATAAAAATTAAACTTGCATGTATATATATTGGGATTTTGAATGAGCATTTCATTATGTGATAAGTTCATTTGAATGCTCTTGCAAACTAAAAACCTACATAAACATTTCCCTCATCAGTCTACTCCAAACTTGCACATTAGTTTAATAAATCAAATTAACTGTGAGAAAGTTAAATTTTTTACCACCTTTGATCTCAGGAACAAAACAAGTCCTCAGCATATTGCTGGCTCTGTAGATTTTGTGTCTGATATAGAATAATAATAATTAATTCATTATTCAATAATTTTTTTAATCATTCTCATCAATTAACGAAAATAAAATATATTTATATGCCAATTTCAGATTTGAAAAATAATAATTGTAGTGAGTATAAACCTCCCATATGGTTTATTTTGAAAATTATAAATGATCAAAATAATCCCTTGAGCATTTTGTTTTGTGTATAAAAAATAAGTGTAATACTGTTTAAATAATTTAACTTTTATAATATTATCATTAAAAAAGATATACATATATTTAGAAATTTCATTTGTTATAACATTTTGTTTGCCTCTGTCATTATTAATTTATCTAGAAGATCATGACAAATTTATGCTATCATTGTTAAATTTATATATTTCCATCAATAATAAGATGCAATTGGACAACTCTATTCATCTGATGTACAAGTTGAAGGATTTCTGACTACTCCACTGCCTCTCAGTGTCTTTAAGTGCTCTGTGTGTTCAAAGCTGCAGTTTTCTGTCTTATGCAAAGTCTGTCGTATGCTGCCATGTATTTATAGATGGGGCGAGTAAAGTCTTTCTCTGATTTCAAAAATTTACTTCTTAAAACTGTTGTATGTTGACATATAATTATTTTTGTAAAGTGTAAATGCTACAATCGAATGTTTCCTCTCTTTATAGCTCTGTGAGTGGCAAAGCAATTATTGTGCCATTTATTTTTAATGATGTGTCCATCCTAAAATACATACTACTATAAACAATGTTACCACATTGAAAAAAAAATATATGCACTTTCCTAAAAGCATTTTCTAATTAAAAATCATTGTATCCTAAATAAAATGCCTATAATCAAAAAGATGTGTCATTTGAAACATCTATTATTCTATTACATAAGCCAATGAAAATCTTTCATTATAATAAAATATAAATATATTGTAGTAAATAGTGGTAATAATACATTAAAGATAATATTTATTATTTATGAGGGTTAATATAAAAAAAATAGCCTTTTTTCACTGTAAGTAGTTTTGATAGGCTGTTCATTTATTTCAACCATAAGTCAGGTTCAAGTCACCACCATGGCCTATATTTATTTTTATCTAATATCATAGCTGAGAATCTATTTTTCAAAGATATGATATGTTGAACTGCAAACAAATTCAGTCGCCTTCTTGGAAATGTTGTTATATCAGGCATGACACATTTCCATCATTATTTTTTGAAGTTCAGCATTATTCTCTCTTTTCTTGAAGCAAAATATGCATAAGCTATCTTAATGGGATCTCATTAATGGGATTTCTGTTCCATAAAAGCTGATCTCTTCCTTGATATTATACTGCTTAAGAGTTCAAAATAAACAAATTATATATTTTCTAAATCTTTCATTAAGTATCTAGTTGAGAACAGTAACTCGCATAGGATAAATACTGCCATCAGGAGGGAAGAACGAAAAACATATTTCAATAATAAACCTTAAAAGGGACCACCATTTTACATTAAGTTTGACTTCAAAATTAAATCTTATATGTAAAAATAATACTATTAAAGACGATACAATGTATTGTTAGTTATGCTGTATAGTATGCATATGCTGCAGTTTGAGCCATATAAAGCCTACTATAATTTCTTCAGATTTTTTTAATTCATTGTATTTTAAATTACAGATTTTCTCATTTCTCTTTACTCAAAAGAAATGAAAGATTTCTTCTTGGTGGAAAGAAAACTGATGCATTTAACGAATATTCGATAATTTTAATAAATTTATCCGTAAAATTCGCGAGGAAAAAATAAATAGATGGATATATTTTGTTTCGAACACTAATAAAAGATTGTAATAACCATGAATGAATGTTCCAAACGCTTTTGATTGACAGATTCGTATTTCAGCTACCACATTTAATGCATCGTGAACTTTCTCGTTATTTGTGTTTCGATAGGAAAAGGATTGTCCCACAATGAGCCTGCATTATGTTGCAGTAGCAGCCTTCGTTCATGCATTAAATGCATTATTAGATGATGCATTAGGTGTATTATTAAATGATGAATTAGATGATGCAATGAGATGTATTATCACTATCCTTGATCATTTTAGTGAGATCAGAACATTATAAAAATATTTTTTAATGAATGCCCCAAAAGCCATTTTTAATAATTTTAAGACATTGGTTATTAATGTATGAAGTTAAAGTTATAAATATGTGAATGTGAATAAAATAATTAAAATTATCAGTTATATTATACATATCTTTTAACATATTTATAACTTATTTTAAATATACATTATATGCAAAGATTTTAAATCTTTGAATTGTAGTTTCTTTCGAAAAAATGTATGCAGTAGAAGGTGAGGCTCAAGGCGATGTGTGTTGTCCAACATTTGCTGAATCGGGAAGCATTTGTTATCCAAGCCTTATAAATATAACAAACATCCATCTTACCTTTTAAACAAGAATGGATGATTTGACTTCATGGAATCGCAAAATGTTTTGTGCTTCTTCTCTTTTAGAAATCATTTCGTTAAAACTTAAATTGTTATTCTCTGTTTAAGTTTTGGGGGCTATTCTGTCATCTATTCTAATATAAAATGCCTTAAAGAACTATGCAATGAAAAATATTTTTACATACTTTCTGAGATTTTGCGATCAGAGATAGACTGTGCTCGTTCTCTGTGTATCTTATTTTTGCTTTAAAACGAAAGAATTTACCATGTGCCTGTTTTGATTGAGAAAATGCAAGTGCTTCTTATTCAAGGATCTTTTTTGAGAATCCTTTGTATCTTAGAAAAAAATATTTTGCTCTTATGTATATCATGCTATTTTTTATATTGACAATTCTTCAGATTTGTCTAGTGATGATATATATGCTTGATAATAGTAATAAAGCTGTCTCCCTCCTCTTTTTTTGCTGTAATGAAAAAAATTGGATTGCATGTGTTAAAAGACTGATTACATGCAGCGATTTGTTTCGTTAAACTAAATTATGCAAGTGACACTTGAGAAATTGTAGAGTTTTATAAACTGTGGAACAAAATAAATGTTAAAGAAGTCTTTTTCAATCCATATAGCTTTTATTTGTATGGATGAAAATGTTAGAAATTATGAAAAGTAACAATACTGACGATTTTACAAAATCAGTTACAAGTAAAAGGAAATTAAATTCTATACTTTTTAAAAGAAAATTGAAGTAAAATGAAAAACTTTTGTTTATTGTAAGTAGAAGAAAGTGATGATAATAACATTTCTAGAAATTAATATAATGCAAAGCTGATGCGATATGCATGATAAAAAAAATGTTTAAAATCTTTACAAGGGCAGATTGTTAGACCTAGAACTTTCTAATTTAGCATATGTTAAAATTTTGGGTAATAGATGCTCATTAAATTTTTTCTTCTAAATTTTTAATTACAAATTAATGAAATTTTGAAGATTTTCACTTTATTAACTTCCAAGCATATTATTGCACCACATTAAGTTCTTAGTAATATCAATTTTATTTCCTTACAATGTTTTCTCTAATCAAATTTTACAAATGTTGTTTAGTATGTTTTCAAAGATATATTTCCTTGTTTTAATTAGTGCATTTATATTCACACTAATTGATATAATATTAAATGCATTGTTTATGTGTGCACTGTCATTGTTTTACAATTAAAACCAAAATTTAATAATACAATAAAGATAGGCATATCAAGCTAAAACATTGTGTTTCAATCTTTCAAACTAGAAATCATAATTTCTTTTAAATCTTTAAGTTCTGCAAAATTTTGAAAACTAATATCTTAAGTAAACAAATTCAAACTGGAATCCTTTGACAGGAAATTTCTTACTTATGCGAACTGATAGGAACAGTGGAATATTTCATGAGCAAATTTAAAATATGAAATATCAAGGAAAGAATACTTGGAAGTTTTTTTTTTTTATTTTGATTGACATGAGGGGAATAGGAAGGGTATTATTTAATAGGAAATAAGATGGTTTAATAAAATTTATGTATATGAAATAATCTTAAAATATATTCTTTTAAAGAATTATATCAATATGCACTCGTGTTTCGTTGGTGCAGAATGTAAATGAAATGTTATTTTTCTGGTTTTGATTCATTGAATATGTTATATGGTTTTAAAATAGGATCTTCATTCTGTAAACCTCATGCTAAAAATTTGTTTTTTCTCCCCGTATGTAATTATAATTCTTTGTTCATGTAAGTATAAAATTCAGTAATTTTGTATAATTAATTGAAAAATGCTTTTCAATTTCTTTTTTGATAGTATATAATATTCTATATTCTTGTTGATGGTTATCTTTATTGTAATTTTGGTGAATAAAAAACCATTTTGTACAAACGAGTTAGCTTTTTAAAATGAAAATGTTGAATATTTAAAAGTATAATTGATAAGCTGAGATTTTATTCAAAATGAACCAAAGATAATCAACAGATTATTTAAAATCTGGTATTATTTTCAAGTTCATATTCATTGTTTTGGCATAAGATCCATATCTTAATAAGTATATGCATTCTGTTCTGTGTATTAGAAAATAATCTTTTTGATTATTAACTCTTGGAATTCAACCAAACACGTCACACAATGACTTAATGTCACAAATATGATACACTTTTGATATTGAGTTAATTATTTTGCAGAACATTCAATTATATTCTCTTTCATTTTGCATATTCTTCAGTCTTTGAAATAAAATCTTTTCTTATCTTTGTAACTTCTGTAAAAAACTAATCTGTTTCATTTTATTGTTATAAATGAATTACTTCTTTTCTCTTATTAGAATAAATATTAAGTATGAATTAGAATATGCTTTTACAAATGTGCCTGCTTCTAGTGTATGTTTATATGTATATATATATATATATATATATATATAGTGCGTGTCTACGCACAAATCGTGTGTTATACAAGTCACCTCTCTGGCTGCCCATGTACAATTAAATAAATACATCTATATTTCTTTTGTGAATTCTTGTTGAACATTTCGAATTATTTAAATAAAGAGTTTTTCTTTTTGAAGTGTATTGAATAATTTAAAATGACCATTTTCTAAGATTAAAGTAGCATTTTACTTAGCTGAAGCTTTTATTAAGATATTTACATACATTTTAATTACACAGATGACATACGTATATATATATGCACACCTACAAAATGGCAGAAACATATTTCTGAATCGGTTATACTTTGATCTTTTAAAGTTCGTATTGCGAAAAATACGTGAGCATGGTATGGATAAATGTACATACAACAAAACATACACATAAGTAATTATGAAAGTAGAAATTCTGTATTTCAGTCTGCTTCTATTATATATTCTCCATAAATATCTGTTCTTACAAAAATTTAAGCTGTAGATTTAATTAAAGTGGCCACATTTTCTGGAGTACAATTTGGGATGTTGATTAAGGGAAGGTATTGAACAAAATCAAATAAAACTATGAAATCATTAATTATAAAATTTCCAATAAAATAAAAGCAGATCAATTCTGAATGCAAATGTATAATTTTGACATTTTGCACACCTTCTTCTTGATGAGAGTGCACCATTTTAATATTTTCAGATCTTGTTTAGTAGTCAATTAATTTAATTTTAATTCTTTTCAGTTTGAACTAAATTTAAATCAAAATTAACTTATCACAAATTGGAATCGCCAATCACGTTGGCTTCTCTACTTGTTTGAATGAAAACTGGAATATCAGTGCGTATCTATGGAATACAGTTTTGTATATTAAACATGAGAGATCTAATTAGATGAATCGGGGATTTCTAGAGAAGCATCCCTATTACTATCGGAATAGGAGCCTACTCTTAACTTCTTGCATCATAAAAAAGTTATTCACCGAAACTAATCACAAACAGTCATTCATGTTTGTTCAGATTTAGGAGCTGCTTTTATCTGACATAAAAGAAATTCTTTCAACACCTTCTAAAACTATTACGATTAGGAACAAATTTGAGGAACTCCCGCAAGCAAACGTCAATGAGGGATTGTTCGATTTGGAATTGCGTCGTGCGCAAGTTTACTTTTCAAATTCAGGAAGAACTCTTTTCCTTGAGGAAATACCTTTGAATCGGCGTCGCTACCAAAAGAAGTGGCTGAATCATAGCTATGGCTAAACAAACGCTGTCGAAGATATTCACCTAGAATAGAAAAGGGTTGGAGACCTTAAATATGCTACAAAAAAAAAAATGCAGTGAGATCATAAGATTAAATATGTTTTGTTGTTGTTCCTTATGGCACTTGCCATGGACAAGCCCGCTGTTACGAAGACAGCAATTTTAAGCCGGAGGGGGAACGTCTTTTGTTTTTATAGTAGCGCCATCTAGGGCCAAGAGAACGACTTAGCTACACACACGTCATAACCCTTTTTACGGGGCGGACTTCATTCACTCATCCACAGATCGTAATTTAGACCTGAATCAGAGAACGATCACACCTGATCCAGTGTCCCCAGTGATATTACTCTCGACATGGAGGACTTTGTGACCACGACAAATTTATACGCGCGCCAGCCACCAAGCACGCGGGGAATCTTGGGCCGGCGGGGTTCGAACTCGCAACTTAAGGGACGCGAATCCAACGCCCTACCAACCAGGCTATCCAAAGATCTCTGGTTTTAGCACATGGAGATTCTATACTAAAATAATAAACAAGGTTCTTTTCTCCATAATCTAACAGGTACTTTGGATTTTCAAATGATGGTGTCAAGCGTTAAATTATAAAATAATATAAAGAAAAATACAGATTTGGAATATTCTACAATAATATATAATTTAGAAATATTTTATAAAATATAAAGAAATATTATTATTTTTTTTCCATGTTAGAAAGCTGTATTTTATAATACAGTATAATATTACTAGCTATGCGTTTAATTGGATATCTTACATTTTTTTGTACATAGGGAGAATTTACTTGGATGATGAACTTACTGCTATTTAATAGATAGGTTTTAATCTGTAGCGGCTAATCTTTTGCAGTTCCAAATCTGTAATGCTTTTACAAGAATTAAAAACATTTTTTTTCGTACTATTTGTTGACTATTTATACCGATGCAAGTAATTTAATCCTTCAGACATATTTTTAATTATAATTTGTTTTCGGAAGCCAGCTATCATTTTGTGAAAAAATTTGGAAATAAAAATAATTACTGATGGAGAAGGAAGGATTTCATCTCAAAATTATGAACTCGTTAGTGAATTATACAAAGCGGGTGAATGTTTCCATCTAGACATGCACTTCACCAGTTCATATCATAATGGGATATGATTGTTAAAGACTGACTATCTAAACTTGTTTTAGAAAACATCATGTCTATTCGCAGAATGCTTAAGAAATAAAATAGAAATCATTGTTTGTAGAAAAGCAAACATTTAAACACTAAAAGCAAACATTAAAATCCCCCCCCCCTTGCTTTGGGATCTGTGTTCATGAAAAACATGAACACTCAAATCGAAACTAATCACTTAATCCGTTTGAAACAAATAATGCTCCAGTAATAGAACAAAGGCAATATAAAAATAATGTTGACAAAATAAAAATAACACCAACCTGAAGGGACAATATCATGGATCAATATGAATATAAAATAATAAATATTGCGGATTTCCGTTCTTTAACCATTACTACAATCCAGCAAATGAAAATAAAATGTGAAAATTACACCTCCATAATTGAATTTTACTCACCTTTAGCTTTATTCGCACACTGATAGCCAATTTAAATATAAAAGAACACATATCGCAGTTGCCAGACATCAGAACAAAAGTTAATTTGCTTTTGGTTTTAGTTACATTAACGTCCCGTTTTAAAGCAACACTAGGGCTATTTTGGGGTGGACTTCGTAGTTTTGAACCGCGGACATATGAAGAGGAAGACACCTGAGCTGTCACTCTCCTTTCCACACTTCCACACCACACCAGCGGGAGGACATTTGCTTCCGACGGATTTAACGTACACCAAACTCGCTTACCTGACGGTTCTTCGGTTCCTGAAACCCTGGAGTTCCGAAGGCAGGACCTTACCACCAGGACATCGTGGCCCTATTGGGATTTTGCATCCAATGATAATGCAGACCAAAGAGCGGGGGTATTTTTTAACTCCGTCCAACATTACTGACAATGGTGGACGATTATATATATTAATTCAAAGTCAAATACAGCGAGAGGCATGAAGAAAAATTATAATACTCATAAGATCATTTATTTTTGCTTCACCGTCGCAGATAGAATACTTCACACTGTAATGTAAGCGCCTTCTTACCTCGTGCAGTAATTCAGATTAGAAAAAAATGAGTACGATACTTACATAGAGGACGTTTTGCCGAGATGAAGATTCCCAGAGGAAGAGCGGGAACTGGAAGAGGCAAAACATTGCGGAACAAGTGCTCATGATGCCCAGCAGGCGGTTGAAGTGCTCGGCAGGGAAACTGGAAAGGAGTTCGCGAGTCGTTAGCGCAATGTTTTGTTAGACACAATGAATGTATTTTTAAATATAACAATGTGAAAACATTTTTAAAAACATGCTTTTACTTGTCCACTAAAATTTGGATTTAAAAAATTATTTTCTACTTTTTAATCTTTTATGTATAATTCTTTAATACAATATTAATAATTATAAATATTATGGAATTTCAAGTGAATATTTTTCTCAAATTCAGTACCTGGTGGTTCTACTTGTATAAAATCAGATTTTTTTCCCAAGGATTAAGACAAATATTATTTAAAACAATTGAATAACTTATAATAAAAGTTCTGAAAAATACCAAAATAGTGTCACCAGTAGAATACTTGTGAACAAAATTTCACAACTCTGATACATTAACGAATGGAAAAACAGTTGAATACGAAATTCCATTTTTGTTGTTGTTGCACATCCACAAGTACAGCAGAGATATATCAAGTCTATGAAATTGTACGCCCTGAAGAAGTCTTATACTAACATTGGATTGTCAATAAGATCTTGCCTGGAGAGGCCCGGACAAATAAGAATGCAATTAGGTGAAGCCTCTTCCCTAAAACACTTAGGACGGACTTAAAAGGCTTAGATACCTCAGAATATTTCATATTTCTAAAGTGCCCACTGAGAAATTAAGTAAGAGCAGTCTGAACCTGCCTATTACAATCAAAAGTCAGTGAGCCCCCAGGACGACTACTCTTATACCAATGACGTACTGGTGGAGCAAGCCAAGAGGTTTTATTTTGGCTTTTAGCTCTCTAGAAAATTTCCATGTTGGTAAGAGTTTCAGTAGGACAGAGGCATCATTATCCATGGTGTCCACAATCTCATTACCCTCGATGCCAACATGAGAGAGTATCCTTTGTTGGTGGGTCTGATGAGACAAGGAAAGGAGATTTAGGTTTTTGAGTATATTCACTCTCACATTATACCAGTTGGCCAAGTGTTGAATTAAGCTTCTACTATCTGACCACCTTCATAAATAATATTTCCACCTTCATATATAATAAATTAAAATAAGGTGGGCAATAAAAGTTCAAAAACAACAAGGAATCCAATTATTTAAAATTGCATTTCATCGTATTAAATGATATCCGGTATGTCTGCTTCGATTTCGTATTTGATCACTGACTATTTAAGAAAAAAAATAATAAATATTAATTTCACATATTGCGAAACGAATTTTCGTAAATGGATAAATAAAATACAATCATGTCAAAATTTAACGTTTGACTTGAATATATATATATATATATATATATATATATATAGTAAAAATATTCTATATATAAGTATTCTATAATATATATTGTATCTAAAGGTTGCAAGTCGATACAAAACGAAGATAAAGTGGGGTTGTGCTTGGACTTGGTCTGCTTCACGACGACCCGTGTACCGAAAGGGCGTAAAAGGTTTGTGCTTATAGTAATTGTACGTTATTACATTTTTCCATTTTCCATCCTGCAATCGTTTTACATAGTAGGGAGTAGGTCTACTCACCGGATCCTGAGATAGGCCGTTCCGATGGAGATGAAGAAGGCTCTGAGGAGTGTGACGGACACGATGGAGACGTAGATGGCGGACCTGAGGTTGAAGAACTTGCAAACTTGCGCAACCACCTCCAGAAGAGTGGTGAGGAACATGGGCCAGAAGCAGGAACGAAGCACCTTCAGCATGTGGTCGCTCGGATCCAGATTTTCGCCTGCGGAAGATCAATTATCAAATAATGGGAGAGAAAAAAATAGTTACAAAAAGAAGTAGAACTGGATGATACTGCATCAACCTGATGCTTTGCATCAGGTACGCAAACATATCATTACGTATATAACCGTCCGATCGTCCCGACGACCTGTGCGCACCTTGAGACAGACGCATTTTGCTCTCTTTCCCCTCCCTTGTGGTTTTCCGGGGTTCTTTGATGTCTGTTCATTTTACCGACAATTTGCGAGAAGCTCCGGACCGACGTCAAATAGGTGGTGGTGGTGGGGGGTTTCAACAATGGGTCAGTTGGCAGATTTATGACCATATCCGTAATGACCGCAGGTCATTGGAATGCGGCTTTAAGCGTTCTCTGATACAGACTATCATCAGATTATTGGTATACAGTTTTTGGACTCGATCGCTAATCTCTTCAATCATATCCAATTTTAATTGGGTTATAATATATCAATCTGAAGCAAAGAATGAAATCATTACAACCTGGTTCGTCGTTTCTGTCTAATACTAATGCAATGCTTCAAGATAAGGGTTTGGGTATCTATCAGTGTTAATGGTTTATGTCAGGTTTTGACCATTGAAAGCCATTTCGGCAGAAATGTAGTTGGATTTTTAACACATAAATACTAATTTTTAGCAAGAAGAATGTGATATTTGCTGGAGTATAACTATTTAGAAAAAGGATGGAAGTGATATTTGGCAACTTGATTTCATGCCTTTTCTCAATGTATGCACTCTTAGCGACATCTTATAAGGATGTAAGAAATTGTAACAGTTCAGATTTGAAAACTAATTCAAAACCAGAATGAACAAATATGTATCGATGATTATTTATGAAATTTTAAAACAATAATTGCTATGAATAAAAGGAGTAGAATTCATTCATTTTCCTTCGGAAAACTAATAGGCATGGAATAGGTGGTTATAATTCAAACAATAATCATAGTGAGAATATTATAAATTGTTTCATATTGAGAATATATAAATTGTTTCAGAATAAAGATGAAGATGGTATTGCCATAAATACTAATGCCCCAAATACATCAGATCTTATGTTCAAGAAAAGTATGAAATACTTTCTTACTTTTAGAAACTCTGCGTATACTCCAGTCCATGAAGATTCCACCAATAGGCGCGAGGAAGATTCCTGAGATTTGGAATATTCCATATATTTCGGAAAAGAAGGCATCTAAAAAGAGAAACACAAAATAATGTTATGACAATCTGAAGTCTACAAAAGAGGGTGGGGAACGAATATCGCATTTTCCACATATAGCATTCCTGCCTAATAAATTTTGTCGTTAAGTTAGATTAACATCTCTTTATGAAGTTATTTCGGGACAGTAACTCATAATTATACTGTGATAAGCCGGCGAGATACTTGAGTCAGTGGATATTTACTGCAAATTTCCAGACCTCACCAATGAGACTACATTTGACTTTAAGATATTTAAAACAAAATAAGTTCAAGATAGCTGGTTGAATCGAATTTTTAACCCATTACCTTCTTGCTCCTAAGACGACAGCAAAATGAACGATTTTCATAAAATTTAATTTCTCTGTGAATAGCAAAGTGAGTATAAATATAAAGTTCATGTAATATATTCTTTATTTGAGTTCGATAAATGGAATGCGAAAATGTTATTCCCTTTTTAACTTTTTCGCTTATGGAATTCAAGTATGGAAATCGTTCATCGAGATTTGGATGAATTTTTATTTTGCAGCACTTCTTATGTTCATAAAATTATGCATGCCAATTTTTTTTTCGTGAACACAATTAACTTCTAACAGAACAGAATGAACAAATTTAGTACGAGATCCTTACACCAAAATTACAGATCTGAGTCAAATTCTGGTCAAAATCGGGTGATATGTTTTTGCTGCCTTTTCTTATGCACATGAATACAATAACTGCAGAAAATTAATTTTAAAGTGTGACTTTTTGCATCTACGTTTCAAATCTATTACAAATTTTCGATAGAATCGGTCAGTGGAAGGACGTCCAATAGGCACACATTAATCTCCTCGTCTTAAAACAAAACTTAATAATAATTAAAAAAAATAAAACAATTAAAAAAACGCAGTAGAATGCAAATTAAAAAGAAAAAAAATTCACCCTTTTTTTTCGGCAGTAAGATTTTGCATAGGACATTTTCAGTGGTTTTTCTTAATTAATTAATGAAGTAAATATAAATATATAATCATCATCATCAGAATTAAAATTAATTGATTAATATGAATGCAAGGAATGAATTCTAAACCATTTATTTGTTATATATAAAGTATAAATTAAAAAAAAATTATACTTTTTATGATTTAAAAATATGTTATGATTGTAGTTATAACATAACTGTAGAGGTGGATTTCAGCATTATGCGACCCTAGACGGTGCACAATACGAGGCCTCTCTTTTAATAAACTTGTCAATTTAGTTTCTTATTTCAACACATATTTTAACTTATTCAACAAGTTGATGATTCGTTTTAGGTTCAATTTTTTATTAATTTTGTAAAAAATGAAGTGGTCGTTCGATTTTATAAATGCTGTTACAACGAAATAAACGTAATGAAATATATGTAAACATGACTGATTATAAATTGGTAAATTAGCAACATTTTTCTAATAATTAATATTGCAGAGAATTTGTAATATCTAGCGATTGTATCCAGTTTGTTGTATCTAAACGATTTAACTTAACTGAAAGATAATCAATATCCTCGGCTAACGAACTGATCGCCCAAGACGACTAGTTAGCAATAAATAAGATTTGTCGAATTTTGAAACGTTGCTTACCTTAAATCTATTAAATATGCGGTAAAATACGTAATGATGTAAATGTGAGCTATGAAATCATTTTTAAGGAAAGCGCTTAATGGTAGTAGAATCAATTACTGCCATTTAGATATCATCAATTCTATATTCAACAAACGCTTAATATTCATTACATTCTTTTACAGAGAGCAATAAAATATGCCATTATATTTTCAGAGAGGAAATTTATTTGGCAACAATTTAATAATCTAACTAAAATAGCTTTGAGCTTATATTGAGTGACAGTTTATTTATTATTAGTTCTATTAGACCGTAAACAGTTGATTAAACTGGACTGTCAATTAGACTGTTATGAATTAGAGAAATAGCGCACATGGTACTTATAATCACAAGTAAACCCCATTGATAAGTGAAGGAGTTAAAAAAATAAACAAATATTAAAGGCATTAAATGTTGATTAAAACAAGCGGTTGTAGTTTTCACTACTACTGTTCGCTACTAAAGATATTATCTCCCTTCACCTGCATAAAACAGTGGGCAAGGAAGTGAATGCCCTCCATAAATGCTCAGATTTTTATTTTTAGAGTAACATGAGATTTGGGTGCTTCGTAATACGATAAAGAAAATTGATACTTGTGTATTAATTGGTGGGTGAAGGTGAACAATAGTCAAGCAACAATGATCTTCGGCAGGAATGTAGTGTTTTACTGAATCTAGCGAGGATTTGTGGTAGCCTGGTAGTAAGATCTCGGCCTCGGAACCGGAGGGTGTCAGGTTCGAGACTGATCAAGCCTGGAGCACGCTAAATCCGTCCGCGCCAAACGTCCACCCTATGGTGTGGTTGCGGAAGTTTGACGATTAATATGGCATACGGTTAATACATAACCGTTTTGAATACCTTTTACTCGATCGATTGAAAAAAAAAATTAACATTGGCCTACCGTTACACTCACAAGATTACATATCAAATTTCACTTATTTTAGTCACTGCGCTTACATGCCTGATAGATGGTCAGGCCCTTGGTGGATTTGATTTTAAATCGATACGAATCTACATTATAGATGTTATTCCCGTGTAATAAAGGTATTATCCCAGAGGATCCTCGTTCGGAACTAGCATACAATAGTTACCAAATATTAAACTTTGGAGCGAATTCAGCATTTTTACTGAATCTATCATGTAATCGTTGGAGAATTTTCTGGCGATTGATATCTGCCATCGGTTAATAGTATAGAAAATCGAATTTGAGTTTCAGAAAAGTTTCCCAAGATATTATGTTTTGAGTTATGGAGTTTACACCCATTGTTACTTTTGAAATGACAGACGGTCACCCCTTGTTGGATTTGGCTCAAAATTTAATAAGTCTGTACACTATAGATATTAAATCTGTGCACCGAATTTTATTTATCTAACTCTCTTCGTTTTGTAGTTATCATGTTAACGTATATTTGAGCCGCCGGACAGACAGATTCCCTTTGAATGAACTTAGCTCGAAATTTGATAGAAATGTACAAATTTGGTATAAAGACCGTATGCCAAATTTCACCCGTCGTACTCAGAGCATTTTTGAGTTGTCCTTGACATAGACGAATGGATGGACAGACAAACAAACATTTTTGTAAAATGTGCTTTTCGAACTCAGGGTGGTTTAAAATGTGGAGATTCATTCAAATCTCGAATTCGAATTCTTTGACGATTACAATACTTTCTCTATACTTCATGTACAAGAAGGTAGAAATGTATTTCTCACGTTAGTGACTCATGGGTTGCTTCGAGGAAGACTGAGACAAAAGAGGATTTTTGTTTCCACCAACTTCACTTCTAATCTGTTTAATCGGAGATGTTCAATGCATAATAAATTTTTTAAGAATTTGAGTTTCTTGCTTTCAGAAATTTTACATTTTCTAGTAAATATATAGATTGTTGAGAATCTTTTTTTTTCCCCATTTCGATTATATTAGTTACAATTCGAAGGAAAATTCACAATATACAGGAATTTTAAGTTCATTTTACGTATACATAAATATGGAAATGGATCGCATAATAAATTGAATATTCACCGAAACTGGTATTGTTTCGGATAATATGGACGCATTGTCACTTTTGATAATAAAAAAAATGGATTTCAATTAGTTGAGGCACAGTTACATATTTTTAATTTCTCTTTGATCAAGATGGCATAACAAAAAAAGATTCGTCAAGAAATCGGACTCGGACTTCATATCATGAGAAAAGATGTCTCGCATTATTAGATTTTGGAATGTGTTTTCTTTAATTCACAGAACGTGACGAATGGAGTTTTGTTATATCATGTAGTCTTTGTCAAATGACCGCCTTTCCTGTTCTTTATGAGCTAAGTTTATGGCTTTTTGTACAAGAGGAAAAAAATGACGTATTCAAGATCACGAGCACGGCCCTAGCTCTGTTACATGTGCTCAGCTGTTGTCCGGATTTGTTCTACGATGTTTATTTGACGCGCCACATTCCCAGAGAGAAGCGTGTGAATATCGCTCGAGTGCACACATTGCACCTTCCTTCATAAAATACGTGCTGGACTGAAAACTCTCTTTTCCATCCTTTTTACTTTTTCGTATATAAGTGCAGAGGAAGTATTGCGATCGTAAAAAAATTTGAGCGCGAGATATTCACGAATTTCCGCGTTTGAGACCGACATGAGTCAGAAAAACACATTTTCGATGATCTGCGTGAACACAGGAACTCAAAAATGCTTTGAACTAGACGGATCCTATTGGTATATGGAATGACGCACAAATCTGTAGATTTCTATCAAATTTTGAATGAAATCCACTCAAAGGAAGTCTGCTCGTCTGGCTCTGCGAGTATAAGTGAAATCGATAAATACAAAAAAGCTAAGTAGATAAAATTTTGTACACAGGTTTAGTATCTAAAATACAGATACATCAAAATCCGTCAAACAATGGACCGTCTTATGGTCTGTACATTACAAAATGCAAAGAGCTTGGTAATTGATATTTTGTACACAAATTTATCATCTAAAATATAAATTCTTATCAAATTATGATTCAAATAGGTTAACATTTCGATCGTCCATTAGTTTGTATTTTCACATGCATGTAAATGCCATAACTCACCATCGCAATCATTTAAATCAATGAAATTCAGTATTACAGTTGTTATTTTCGTGTTAAATGTTGGTGCCAATCTGCTGGTAAAGAGGTGTCGGAAATACATAATAAGTAAATATATGTAATCATGCTAGATTCAAGCCAAATATCTACTTTTCATAACTATGGTTCACCAAGGCCATGTAAGGTATTCGCGGCTTTGCTCAAGAACCGCACTTTTATATGAGGAAAGAAAATAAAGCTGTTTTTTTTCATGGAGAATCTGCAAGACGGTTTCATATCGCACTAGTTTCGGGATGTGCTACTGCTGAATCTGGCATTATTTAAAATTCCCATCAAATGATGTCTTTTTATTAGAATTTTGTATTCTCTGAGTAGACGGAATTGTAAAGAATATCAAAGATAATAGAATTTCTAATAGGAAATTATAACTTATCAGAAATATATTAAAATGTATAAAAAATAATTTTTTAAAGTAATTTTCCCTCTTTAAACGGCAGATGAACAAGCTCTTTAGAAACCTCTTTTTAAAACAGAAAAGAAACTTTCCTTTGTTCGAGTATTGCAAGAAAAAAAATGGATTGCTCTTTCACTCATTTTGGAATTTCCAATTCTTGTCACCTTTCATTAGAAATAAAGCTAGCAGTCAACGAGAGGTGAGCAAGTAAAACTATCAACTGTATTATTAAATAGAAGAACGGTGAGTCCTATTTATGTTGTGAAATTCTAATGTTTTACAATTAGAGCATTAGCACAAGTATGTACTCAAAAAGAAACATTTCCAGTGAAGCAACATCCGTTGATATGGAAAAGGTTACATTTCACTATATTTCTGTCATACACATGCCTATTTCCATACGAAACAACATTTAAAACTCCATTATTAATTAAGAAGAGAGTCATTCTGATAAACAATTTTTAGTTAGGTCATTTTGACCATCACTGAAGAACATTATTACTTTGTGCATGAAAAACTTAGTGCAAATAATAAGTGCATTAAACTTCATTTACATTCGCATTTTCCTGTTCATTTCTTGATAACTAAATTTATTCACCATGAAAAGATATTGTGGAATTTAACATGATGCTCATGATAAAGAATATTATCGCTGGCATCAAAGAGCTCTCTAATAGCCGGCTTTTGCATAAGTATCCCGAGTTCTTACTGCAAAAAAAGACTTGTTTCTGTTTTCTTGACCTTTCTGTTAAATTTGCTTAAATTCTTTAAAAAAAGTCAAAAGCTTAAATGTAACGAAATTCTGTATTTGACTTTTGAATCACTGTATATTTTCCATCCCCTGGACTCGCAGATTCTACGGTGCTTTACCTTCGCTTCTATCCGTCGTGGTCCTCTCTGCCCAGAGGTGCAGCGTGCCAACATAGATGATGGTGTAGAGAAGGATCCAGCAGAACCAGTACTGGTGTAGAAGAAAAGACACCGACAGCAGAGAGCGTCTCAAGGGGATCTCTTCGCGTTTCTCTTTCTCTGGAAAAAAAAAGAGACCAAATAAATAGCTAAATTGGCAGCAAAACACTTTTAAAAGAAATCCATATTTTATAAAATTGCTTCAAGAATTTCATATGAAGATTGCTGTTTACTCAGTAAAATACACATATTTCAATCTCGTGTTTTCTAATAACGCTTACTTGAAAATAATTTTTTCGTCCCATGCTTGTTATTTTTCTTTCAAATTTATTAATGACCAATAGTTGGCTATAAAAATAATCTTCAGGTTTTAAATCAAATTCAGATTTAAATTCTAAATATCTTTTCAATTCTAAAATTAGAAATCACTTGTCATTATATTGCAAATTCCGAATGTCCCTGAGCGAGGTCGAGGTTGCGCAGTATCGCATGTTTTAAAAGCGCTATTACGTTCAACAAGTACGGAAATTTTAATATTAAGGCAGAACGAATTTCATGTTAGCGGGCTTGTAAAGTGCCATAAATCACAACACAGAACGAATCTCTCGGAGTAACTATAATGCACAGCTATACACTTTTACTTTCATTTTACAAAGAAGTGAATGTGGAACACGAGCCTTCTTTGGCTCCTATTCCAGCACCTTCGCCGTTGCATTACTTCGGAACTTTAAAACCGTTGCTCATTAAATAAATTCGTCGTCTAAGAGAGAGGTCACATTGAGAGAGATCAAAACAACAAACACGTTTCGAAAATACTAGAATAATATGTTTGATAGGTAATTTAGCACCTTGAGGAGCGCCTTTGATCGACGCCTTATAGAGATAGAGCACCTAAAGCTTGATATCCGCAACAAGAAGTTTCGAATGCTTGTAATCACTAGCTTCAAGCATAAGCTGTACGTATCTGAGCTGGATGAAATCTATTCTGATTTGTTGATAATATTCGTTAACAATATAATATTCGATTGATAAATTTCGTTTTTCCCTTGATATAATATTCGTTGTTTTTATGGAAAATGACATAATTTATTTGCATCAGTAAAATATATATATAAAATTCTTCAACGTTTTGAATATCATGCT
Source organism: Argiope bruennichi (assembly GCF_947563725.1). Taxonomy (NCBI): domain Eukaryota; kingdom Metazoa; phylum Arthropoda; class Arachnida; order Araneae; family Araneidae; genus Argiope; species Argiope bruennichi. The sequence goes on along the minus strand of NC_079156.1, from coordinate 135,444,093 downwards.
GTGATAGTTTTAATCTTCTATGTGAAAGGTACTTTTATATATATATTATTATTATTGCTTCGTTAATCAAGTGTAAACATTATGTTCTTCAAAATGGATGAATGATAATGCGTAAAATATCGTAATACTTGCTAATAATGCCATCATTTAAAATTATTAACACAATAATTTTTGCAAGCTGAATAATGATTATGATACAAATTTATGTCATCTCGTATTGACATAGAATTGAGAATTATTTGAACAAATGGATTGTTAGTTAGAAATATGTTGTGCTCTCTAAAGGTAAGGAAAAAAAATAATAAAAATAAAAAAAAATTAATAGTTAAAGAAATTATTTGCGAAAGAAAGCGTTTATTCAGAAATGACACAAAAGAACGGCATATTGTATCATATTTTGAACCCATTAATCATGCTTAATTAATCATTAATCATTTCATCATAAAGTATCTCTTCAAGATGCATCTATCAAATTGGCATCAGAAATTATTCCATGTCAGAAAATTCAGTTTATTCTTATTAAAATGTGACGCAACAAATTTGAGAAAGAAAAGGATTGGACGGTTCTTTTTTTTTTTTTTTTTTTTTTTTTTTTTGCAGTCTTTTATATGAATACTTGGAATAATGGGCAAAAAAAAAAATTGATTTCGAGAAACTGATAAATGTTTACATTTTAGATATCTTTGAATCTGAAAAATATGTTTTTAATATCATGCTGATAATTCGTGTGTTACTAAATAGAAAACTGAAACAAAGAAATCGAATAAAATTCAATATCTAGTAGTTACATCAAAAATATTGAAACTTATGAAGAATCGGAAAAAAAAATCTATCAGTGGAAAGTCTGTTCATATGCGCATAAACACTATAACTGAAAAATGCAATGTTCAAAGCAATTAAAATCTAGATTTGGAAAATAATTTTAGCACCAAAATTGCATATTTGAATCAAATTTGAATCCAAGCTGTCTAAGAGTAAACTCCTGTCAGATTCTTTGCCCGTTTGGGAAAAATGGAATATGGTAACAACACGCTATTTCAAAAAAGTAGCGAGGCAGATAAACGAAATTTAGCATTTCGCATTGATACCCTTATTGTAGATTTGTATCCAGTGAATTAAAGAATTGAAAAATAGCACTCCTGCTGACATCTCTGTTTTATTCTGGGCTTCAATTGCGAAACAATTCAAAAGCTGTAAAAAGCATTCACCCAATATTCTTATGGCACTTTATTGTCAAGAGTCAAGCAATAATGAAGTGTCGTTTTAGAAACACTTTGCTACCTAAGCCAACAAAGTAAGGTCATGAGAAAGGCATTCAAACATTAGATTGTAATGAAGACTCGGGTATTTCCCAATGAAGAGTAATACTCGAGTCGTTTCTTCACTTTTAAAATTCTAAATCTTTTCTTTTTTTAAGATTATTTCCCGGTAAAAAATATAACGGAAATTTTTAGTAGTTTCTGGGATTCCACAGAAGTATTCGGTCTCCAGACTAGATTTATTTCCCAAACGGGCATAAAATGCCTTACGAGAACATTATCGTCAGATTGGTAACATTTCAGATTTTTAGGTAATAGGCGATGGGCACTATTTTTTCCAGTAAGTGATTAAGTCAGTATTCCTTCTCTTCAAATATTGCTATAGTTATAGAAATGAGAAACTACTCATGTTCACTGGCGTAGGATGGGCTGTTGACTTGGAGAGAGTCAATGGCGTCGAAATTTTTTCAAGTTTTCTGAAAGAATAATACTTATGCATTCTACATGTCATTTCGAAAATCCAATCACGGCGTTTTGAAATAGTATGATTTTGAAACTTTTAAATATTGAAAATTAATTTTTTATTATTCATCATCTCTTTAGATTGAAACATATTCATATTGCACATATTATTCGCATTTTATAATTTATTTAGTTCCGAAAATATTACGCACAACAAGAGACTGGAGATAACAAAAAATAATAGTTACTAATAAGAAATTGAGATTTGTTTTTGAAAACTCATGACATGTGCTTACGCTTCCTAAAAAAGTACAATGTAGTTTTTACATTTTTTGCGATCTATTTTGATCCTACATCTGGAAATTACGATAGAAGGTTGAAAAAGATGCACATGGTACACAAAGGATGCTCAAACTTAGGAAGGAAATGAGTGTTCGGTTTTTGATAGGGAAAACATCCATTTTGAGTTACATTAATTAATATATGTGATTTTTAAGCATAATAACTTTTTTACTGCATAATGTTGGAGAAAATATATTTAAGAAAGTTTAATTATTTAGATATTGTCTTACGTTCTTCTCAGAATAAAAATGTATTCAATTTCTATCATAACTGCCATCCTGCCCAGAGGTCAAAATCCTCTGGCCCTATCTAGAATTTTTAAAACGTAAGACAATGCTCAGTGCTGGGACGAGATGGCAGTTTTGTATTATCTTTTTTAAATGGCAAAATAATATGGATAAAATCAAAATGAAAACTTATCCAATTAGGTTACAAAACTAGAGAAAGATATTCTGATAATAAATGCAAAGGAAAACAGATTACTTCAGAAACTGAATTAATTAAAAACAGTGAAATTCTAAGATCAGCATTTTGTCCCGGTCCCTCTGACATGTCTCAAATTTTGAATCCAATCGATAGGAACAAAAGATGTTTCATAATACATATTTGTTTTCGTTCACAAACAAAATGAAACACAAAATATTCCACATTATGTCAATATACACAAAAGTCGAGGGGTAGACACTCAGGGTCTTATTCCTATCGCCTGCCTCTTGCATCAAAAGGGCGATCCCCTAAAACTCTGATATGACCAAGAAATGCTGACTCACATTAGAAGAAATGAACAGAAGAGATATTTGTGCAAGCGTTTAAGAACATTTCAAATTTATACACATTATCCCTAGAACTGAAGTTTTGTCTTTCACCTATTCTTAACAAAATAACATTGGGCACAACTAATGCTTTGAGAATCATTCATTGATTTATAAAGATCAAACATGAGATTAATTTAAAGCTAACTATCAAATTATCAATGTATATAAATAGGGTGATACTGAACCTTAATTAATTATCATTGCCCTTATAATCAATGAATCCTTTTTCATTTATTTTTATACTACTTCTCTTTCTTAAAGATCTGCCCACTTCTAGAAGCAATTCCATCTCTCCTTTTATATTCATTTAATTTGTAAAAATTCTTGAATGAGAGGTAAATATTCTGAAAAACTGCATCATAAAATTATTTATGATGTAGTTCACATCATCCGTCGTTCACAAAGTTTGTGTTCACATTGCATATGTGCATTTCAGGTAATATATTGATGAACGACGCGATGTTGAATAAAACTCCGAAAGAACGAATACTTCTCAAGAAAAGGCACAAAGTGTACCGAGAAGAAAGTGTATCATTTTGTGAAGTTATGTTCAGAAGGGTTATTGTACGATATCGAGAGAATCGAATGACAAAATGGACCATTAATGGCTGACGTAGAAGATCATTGTTAAGAGTGCGAAACGGCAGAAACTGAATAACATTTTCATTTGTTTCATGCAAAGAAGAATGTCTATGCAGAAGTCTGTTAATTGCGGAAAAAAACCCTCAGATTCTTTATTTTATAATGATTCATATCTACTCATTATTTCATAATGATTTTCACAGATTTGCCTTTTATTGTGTGTGTGAAATCTCATTAAGATACTATGTGTCTTTGTATTATAGCCGTTTGTATTACGTTATCCAGCATCTTAAGAATGTTTATAGTATTATAAAATGAATATTATCAGATATCTTTTCATTTTCCAGATCACGTCTCCGAAGATATTTCGTCACGTATGCTCTGTATGAATGGGCAGTCGGAAGGATTCCTTTTCCCGAACAAAAAGGAACCTGAAAAACAGCTTTTGAATTAAAGATTAATATTCTGGCAGCTATGTTTAACATTTTATTGAAAAGGAATTCGGCCGGGAGCGACATTGACATTGAGAACAGAAGATGCAACAGTTGCTTTAGGATTTCCTGTCTGTCTTAGTTCATACGGGAGGTAACAGTTTTTGGGGCAACTGGATATTGCGTAATGCGGCGTAATCGATTATACGTGAGTGGTAGTTGGACAACTTTTTGGCTATTCTATATGAAGCGTCCAACGCCTGTATGACCTTGAACTCCTTGACAGTTTCTTTTTAAGAATTAAAATATCAGCATGGAGTAATATAACATTGTTGCTTGAATCCTGCGAAATAAGGCAGCCAACTGCAAGGCACGGATAAGGTGAAAAACCTTGATCGGGCACAGAGTATATTCTTGTTTGTTGTTGCATTTCCGCTTGTCATTTTATGTATTCCTGATTTTTTTTTTTTTTTTTCATTTCATCTGTGAGTAATAATAATTTCCGAGGAATTTCCAGGACATAAATCGGAAATTTTGGAAATAATTTTTATTTCGCGAAGAATTTGTCATTGCAAAACACAAGAAACCTTTGATAGTGAAAATGATTAGCATATTCATTTGTCAGACTTTTACCAAATTACTAATTAGATTACTTTTTAATAATGAAAAATTATATTTGTTAAAGTACATGGCAAATGAGAAATTGCGACATGTTATTTGATGGTTATTGTCACAATTCTAAAATGTTACAATTTGTAAAAGACGATGGTTTGAAAATAAAATACATCTTATAGTATGCAAAAGAAAAATTCTGGCAAAAAAAAAAAAAATGAAATGCTTTAACACTGTTTTCAATGGCATAAGAGTCGCCATGTAGGTGAGGTGATTACGCAAACGAAACATATGTGATGTATCCCAATTTTTAAACACCAAATAAGAGAAAATGCGAATAAAAGTAATTCCCCTTCCCAGGCATCCTTCCTCCTTCCAGAACCCCTGACGGCAGCTAAAGATGGAAATATCATATTGTTCTGCGGTTATCATTTACCCTTACTACATTCAAGATCGTTCTTTGCCCTTCACAAGAGAAGCAAGCATAGCTTTTAGCAATAATAGTGAAATGCAACAAAGGCAAATCCTTATATACGTGGGGAGAAGAGGCGTATCGACAGAAAACAATATGAAGGATAAATGACATATTTGTATCGGCTTTAGTTCAATTTTCAGCGAAAAGTAGTAATTTTGCTGATGAAAGTGTTTATTTGGACATATCACTATTTTTCCAAAGGACAACGCTAAGGATTTTAATGAACAGAGCTCTTTGATTATCGGAATTTTATTTTCAAATTTAAATGATATACTGATTATGATTGTAGATAGGTATTTAAAATTTAAAGTCCTCGTAAAGTCATTCTTCTGAGATATTTAGGACTTTTTATTAACAGCAAAATGGTGAATCATACCTGTTACTAATGCTTTCATTTTTATTTTAATTCATTTAGATCAAACTCTTGTTTAGAAGGTATAAACGAAGGTATAATTTGAAACGAATTTACACATTCTGAACTGCAGTTAGTTGAACAGAGTAACACAAGAAGACTTAGTATACCCTCTAGACTTGATAGAATAATGGTAAAAGGACTTTTGACTTTTGCAGACGACAATATCATGGCTATTTGCATTCAATGCGATAAATACATTCAAAATGTAGATGGAATACACTCCGTCGTGCTGGAATCACATGAGTTCTCAGTTTTATGTTGGAAAAGGGTTCTATAATTATGGAAAGATTTCTAAACTAGAGGGGATGACTCCAAAACTTTCAAAACCCTCTCGCACCCTATCTAATCAACCTCCCTCATCCTGCATGGCATGGATGAACAATAGTTAGATACTGAATGTGAAGCTAGAAATTTTAAGGTAGCGTGCCATCTTTGGCTATTATAAGTGATGTATAGTCAGTACAAAAGTGCCTGAAAATGGGATACCTTTTTTTTGATCGATTGAATCCAAAATTTGACATAGAACTATGATTTTTGCCACACAATTACATACCAAATTTCACTTATTGCGTTTGCAGGCATGCGAAAGTACAGAGTGACAGACGGTCAATCCTCAAAAAGATTTGGTTCAAAATTGGATACGAATCTGCCATTAAGACGCTAAAGTTTTGAACCCAATTTCATTTACTTAAGTTGCTACATTTTTGAACTCTCACGTTTACAGGTATCCAAAGGTACAAACCAAGTCCCTTCATGCATTTTATTGATAAACATCTACATTTCAGATGCTGAATCTGTGCACCAAGTTTCACATGTCTAGCACTTTAAGTTCTGTAATTATCATGTTCACTTTACTCGAATAGCTGAATAGACAAGCTTCCTCTGAATGGATTTCGTACTGAATTTGATAAAAATCTACAAATTGATATAATAAGCAAATAACGAATTTCATTGATCTAGTGTTCATTTTCAAGTGTTTTTGAGCATCGTGTTCGCAGATGGAAAGGCATAATTTCGAAAATGTGCTTTTCGAACTCGGAGAAATCTGAAACAAAGATTCGTCGGTATATCAAATTCGAATTTTTTGACGTTTATAGGATAAAAGGAACGTCCAGTTATGTGGAAAAACAGAATCTCCTAACTACGCTCATGAATTGCAAGGTGTGTAATAATACTGAAATACTGTAAAGTTTGTTTGTTAAGTTTGTAAGTTTTAAAACAAGTTGTACATAAAGAAATTTCTTCATTTTATCCACATATTTCTTAAACGTTTTTTATAAAATAATGAATGTGATTTCCTCAAATTAATTTTTAGTCACTATTACATTAATTGCAAATTACCATTAATAAATATCATCAAAAAAATATTGTAAATATAACAAAAAAAAAAATTTTTCATTAAGAAAATTTTTAATCAAAACTAGATTTGGCAAAAGAACATAATAATCGTAAGAAAAGTCAGAGGCATATTATATATCAGTGGAACATGCAAACAATACTAGAAAAATGCCTACTTGGATATATTTTTCAAAACATACCTATGATTTTTATAATTTTCATATCTGTTATTAAATTTTCATATTATTTGATTTTGTCTGTCTCGTTGTTACGCTTTATTGTTGTATTTTTCATTAGAATAAGGAAGCTCAAGAATAGCATAGAGAAAAATAAATAATTTTAGTATAATCAACGTGATATCATAAAAATATTTTCATTCGCCACAGAGATCAGGCCATTATTTTCTGCATAATTGAAAAGTCTTATTACCTATTATTAAGGCTGAAAGCATCCACTTCCTTGTTTTAAATTCATTTAAAAACGGTGGTGAATTCTAGAAACTAAGTTTTTTCCTGTATCATTTTGCTATTTTCTCTCGGTGTTTTAGAATAAGAACATTTGTACCATGATAATAAATAAATATAGTTCGAAAATAAAAAAAACTAAAAAAAGAGCTTTAATGATCACGAGACAGCTTTTATACACTTACTAATTTATTAAATCGACGGAATAACTCATCTGTTATTAAATAGTTCATTACATATTATTTTCTTTAAGAAATTTTCCGGGTTATTATTTTATGTATTATTATCACTGCTAATCTATATACAAAATAAAAATAAAAAATTGAAAATCCTCTCGGTTTACTTCTTTATATGCTTAAACCTTATACAATACTACATCCCTGGATCGGATTTAAACAAAATTTGGTCTATATGTTCCGTAACACTTAGAAAGATATTAGCTGCAGTTTTAAAAAGTTTCCCTTTAAAGAAGTGAAATAAGGATTGAAAGATTTTACTTTTTCTGCCAAAATCTTTGAATATTATTTTTTTATTACATCATCTTAAAATTAAAAAAATATATAGTTTTATAGTAGCATCCATTATATTGTCGTATTATTTTCTCTGATTTTTAATCAATTTCTCAAAGTTAATTTAAAAATAATTTTTAACAATTCCATTTTTTTTTTATTCAAACACTAAATCTACTTCACTGTTTAAGCATATAATATAATTCACGGATTTTTGCCAACATCCATATTAAATCGCTTCATTATGGATATTTTTACTTTTACTTTTAATTCGTAGAGTAAGGCCAAAACTTTCAATATGAGTGTGATGTTATTCGCCGCTTAAACACCCACTTTTAAAATTGTTTAACTGTTTGGGACAATATCGTCTCATATTTTACAATTTTATTATTACTCTATCTAAGGGTTAAGTGAACCAGCTTGTCGTTGATGACGGTAAATTAAGAGTGATTTGATACGTATAAACTTATAAAAATTCCTACCTCTATTTATTTTTACGATTTCATTACTTTCGATTTAAATGTTTATAGTCACCTTCGGCGACCAAAAAGTTCGTGACAGCACTGAGATATCTACAGTGTTTACAATTCATTACATTACAGTCCTCTTTTGCACAACATGAAAAATTCATGATTCCGTTGATGAATTATATTTAAGCACCAACTTCTAATTGCCATGAAAGATGTGTCATTTTAATGTTTATAACTGAGCATTCCTTATGAGTTGAGTTGTAGAAATGTATTATTTCACCTTTTGATTTTTTTTATAAACTGAGCAGAAAATAATAAGGAGGATATTTTTTTTTTTTTAAATCCCACGATTAAATATTTGATGAAACAGTGAATTTCAATGCAACTAGAAAATCAACTGCTGAATATTATTTAAAGAGATAATTTTTTAAAAGTGCTAAAATAAGAAAGAAAAAAAAGCGTAACAATTAATTCATATAATTAAATAGATAATTAAAAAATTAATTAGTAAAAAAATTCTGTTTTATGCAATAATATTTTCAGAGGTAATGGATAATCACTAGAGTTTGGCTTCAATTTAAATTCTAATGAAATTTTTTAAAAATCTTTTCGAAATGCGTATTACCACATTTAGAGTATATATATATATATATATATATATATATATATATATATATATATATATATATATATATATATATATATATATATATATATATATATATATTCTCTTTAGCGGTGCTCTTTCAAAGTCTATTTGCCGTAAATCTCACTCTCAAAGGTAGAACTGCTTCTCAAATTAATATAGGTAACCTTGAAAAATTGACACAATTGTGCGTATTTTTCACTTTTCGACAGCATGATAGCTGCGATTACTTCCAGCATTCTCTCTTCAATTTTTGACATTTTTTTTTTGTCATCCTCGCTTCTTTTAAAGCAAGTTTTCAACCATGGAAGTTTACTAATTAGCTTAAATTATCAATACGGATTTTAATTTAGCCATTAATCTTATTCAATGATATATCACAACACATTTAAAGACAAAAAAAAAAAATAAACAGGTTTTTGTACTTAAACCCCTACCTGCGTCTTTAAAAGGTGTATACATCTCTCGTTCTCTTTTTTTGTTATATGTATGTAATGAAATAAAAATCAAAATTAAAGAAACAATCATATAACATGAAACAAAACCAATTTTTTTTTTCACGAAGCGTTTTCGACCCGATCATATATGATTCAACAATGTAAAATTGTATGAAATCTAACAGAATTATGCTTAAATGGACATTGTATTATCATGATACTTTATATCGAGAACGCAAAACTGATACAGACTATTAGGTACTCGGTATCAGTCTTTTGACTACATTGGCATCGACTGCTAATATCCCATCCACTGCATCGACCCCTTGTATTGAATTTGCCTTGAACAATTTTTTATTTGAAAAAAAAAATAGCTAAGAATAATAAATCTGAATAAAAATAATAACAGAATTATTATTAGTAAATTAATTGAAAGCAAATAAAAAAATATGGTATCAACCTAACTCTAAATAGAGCCAAATACTTCAAGAATGCTCAGGTTCAATCGAGTATCGTATCAACCTATAACTAATACAGTAAAACCAGGCATCAACCTAACTCTAAATAGAGCCAAATACTTCAAGAATGCTCAGGTTCAATCGAGTATCGTATCAACCTATAACTAATACTAGAGCCATAACCAATAACTAATACTAGTACTGAAAGTATGCTTCTGTCAAATCAGTCAAATTTGACAATACTGTACTGGGAACTACAAATTTGAACAAAAAAAGCAAATAAAGAAGGAGTCTTTCTACTTTACGGTGAAAAGTATCATGAAATTGCATCACAAATTTGGTACAAAATCAATGAATGTGAATTTGTTGTAGACAAATTATGTAAAAATAGCTTCTATTGGTATCAGAATTTTGTTGATTTAGTTTCGCAATGCCCTGTATTTAAGTTTCAAGTTCGGAATAAAAATGAACAGTCAGAGTTTACGTGGGACGACAATCTTTTAAAGAAATTTGCTTGCATAATAACAAATGTGTGGTCTACCACACAATGCTGCGATAAAAGGTGGTTTGTTAATGAAAGCATGGTTGTCGAACATTTCTGTTACATCACCTGTTCATTAGAACAGGGAAAACATTTTGTTGGGCGTTGCTCGTCGCTCAGAATTTCACGACCACCGTCCCAAGTGTGTGTGATCAGCTGTCAGTTAGAGCAAACGCGCGAGGCGTGAAGAAGCTGTCAAGAAATGTGGCGGGATTGTCAGGTGAAAGAGCGTCAACTCACGAGGAAAAGGGAATGAACTGCCCGAAAAGGAAAGAGAACGCTATATTTTGTTTTTTATGTCCAAACGAGAAAAACAAGCTTCTTTTTTTTCAGGTTGATTTTCCCCATTTCTGAATTCGTGTATAGAATTATAGACTAAAAGACAAGCCTGCTTTATACGGGATATCTCTGATTTCATGGACCAAACACTAATTGACAGAAAACTTTGATTCTAATAATATTTTGCAAAGGACGCGTGATTAAAATCGCATCTAAAAGCCGAAAAAGAATTATTCTTGTGTTTTCCTTGCAATAAAAACAATAGATTCTGAGATGCACTGTATCTTTGCAGTTGTGCCTAATATCAATATTAATTCTGATTTTCCAGTTTTGATTGTGGTTTCGTAAAATATAATTAGATCTAAAATGTTCAATAATCCCTCATGGTTCTATAATACCTCCTCCTAGGAATCCGGGAATCCCCTGTATAAACCGAAAATAAATTCAGTCTTAATGCAACAATTCTTTTCTCTTCAATAGCTGAAGAAAACAAAAGCAAATAAAAAAAGAAACCCTTCACTATGCGCACCACTATGCTACAGCAGCCTGCCTATATTTTGTTGGTGGTTATCATGCAGAATTTGGGCAAGAAAAACTGCTTTTGTGGCTGTATCCTTACTCCCAAGTGCTCCAGGTTGAAGTTCGAAGACCCACTATTCATGTGTCTAACATTTTATTAATCCTTTAGTGGAAATATCTAATTTTTGGGATTAGTTCCCCTTTCTAACCCCAGATGTCAGCGCATTGCCATTTCTTGAAAGTTATGCAGAAAAGATTTCTTGTTTGCTTGGCAGTCAAGAAAAGTAGACGTTCACGTGGAGTTTGAGCGTTTAGTAGTTCGCAAGGAAAATCGGAGCAAATTTATTTTAATGATCACGCGGAAACCCAGCGAGTTTCTTGTAAAATTAGAAGTTTATGAAGAAAATAATTTTTATTGTTTTTAAAAAATACTCCTAACCGTGATATGGAATTGGTTATCGGAAATTGTATAAAAATAAGGAGGGGTTCGATGTGAATAAATGGATGGCTGATTAAGAAAGCTGTTCCCTTATATTTCCTTAAGTATAATCTTCTATTTTTTGCAAACAAGAGCACACTGTATGTGCTCATGAACAGTGCAGGAATGCTTCGTTAGGGAAATGTTCCCTATATTCGACTCTAATAGATACACACGCAAATTTATATAATTTGCTGTTTCATACGCATTATTATCTCAATTTTTCTTACTGAACACTCAATTCCATTGGCATTCAAAAGCGTTGTTTTCTTAATTAGCCATCTATGACGACCAACTGGTTAGTGGTAATACTGGTTGTATACATTTTCAATGAAATCTCTAAATCATAAATTAACTTTTCAGATATCTCCAAGAAAATACTTTTAAGTATTAAAATGTAACAAATGTCAAAGCCGCGTTTTTTCAACAGCCCTATACTTGTTCTGATCGTTGAGTATATGAAGCAGCCTGGTTGAGTCAAACTCCGTGATATCACAAAGCTATTAAAAATGTCATTGCCGGATAGTCTACTCCTAATTTTAGCTGCACCGTCACTTCAGTATCCACATGTGAACTATACATATATTAAACAGACCTTCCTCCCCAATTTTCAATAGTGAAAGAAAATCGAGCGATTCAATATTTGAAGGAACAATGAAAGCGTTTTGGATTTTAGATTGAAAATGCGATGTATCGCTGAAAATTGGGTAAAAAAAAAGAACTATTTAAAAGAATTGCTAACCTTCAGGAAATTTTTGCAAGACAGTTAAATTCGTATTCAGTAATAGTACAATTTTTTTTAAATTTTGAAACCACGAAAAATTTATTTGTACTGTTAATTTTGGGAATTATCGTGGAAAAATACCAAAGTTTCAATTAATTTTTAATTAGTTAAAATTCAAAAAAAAAAATTCTCTCCTATGTGTACATTCTCACACTTTCTAGTTATCTGTATCTAAATCTAACAGTATGTCCTATTAAGTACTAATACTCAAACACACACATTCATTTTTATTCGTAGTAGAGATAAAGGGAAAATTGTCCATACCAGATGTAACATGTAAGGATATAATATTTGAAATTTGCTAAAAACTTAAGAATATAAACGATTGCGACTAGTGAAAGTCTAAGAAACACACTGTGTCGACATCGAAAAAACATTATATTATCAGGAATAATAAAAAAATATATATATTTCATTCAAATGAATCCATCATTTATCGGTTTTGTTTTACAAAATAATTAATTCAATTGGTTTGTCAATAGTATTGAAATCTAACATATGATAAAATAATACACGCCATTTAATAAAATATAATTATTTTTTGCATAAATCACAATTTAAAAGTAATTTCCACGAAAGTACAGTTCAATGCAAATGCCTACGAGGGATTTCTTAATAGAATTGAAAGCATATTTTTTTATTTTTGAAAAATGTCACTCAAAAATATGTTTTACTTAACAAGACAATGGATTTTGTAATTAGGAAAAAATGATGAAAATATAACATTTTCTTTTTCTTATTTCCTAGCCAAAAATTAGCATTATAAAATGTATTGATTATAAATGTAAATATTTGGAAAACTTAGAAGAATAAATATATTTTTAATGATTTTTTTTCAAATCAATGTTCCAATGAGATTGAAACATTTGTGAAATATTCGAAGAGTCTTAATTTTTCAAGAGTTCACGTAAAATTGATTATTAAGATTTCGATCAAACATTCAAGAAAAATTGAGAATGCATTTTAAGTTTTGAGTTATTTTAGATAGTTAAAAATCAATTTTAGTTTATAAAACAAAAAATTCGTATGAAAATTCAGTGCGCATGCATAAAAATATTTCTAAAAAATTAACTTTTATTGGTAATAGCTGGTTCCCGGCGTGTTTGCTGCGGCAGAAGAAATAATTTTGGAAATATCGTCTGAAGTTTGAAATAGCTACCTTGTTTAATTAGGAATGATAGAAAGAACGGTATTTATTTTCTTGTCCACGATGAACACATTCATTGAAATTGAATAATACATATAGGAGAAGTATAAATAATATTTATTCTATTTTTTTCTTCTTTATTATTTAATAGCTTAAGGGTAGACAATATTTTTTGTTTTTTCGTCTTTAGCAAAAGCAAATACATTTCTTGGCTGTCCGACTCGTGAGCATTCAACATACAACTGGTCATGGGAAAAACATACATTTTCTAGGTTCAGTATTAGATATACTAATTGTACTGTGCCTGTAACCTACGCGAAAGTGCAAGCAATAAGTTGCAAAGTTTTATCGCAATCGGGTGAACGGTGCATAAAATAAGAACAAACAAAAAATCATTTTTATACATTAGATTACAAAATCATTTCCAATTTTATCCCAAATAAATTTTTTACAGGATAATAAGGCTAAAATATTAGAATAAAGTTAAAAATTATATCGCACGAAGCATTTCGAAATTTAAAAAAAATTATGTCCTTTTTAATTTTTTAAAAATAACATATTTTATTTCCAAGACATTTATAAGTATATTTTAGGAATTTATACTTTAATGAAAGCTCAGAAAAATTTCATAGATTTAAATGAATAATTCGCAATCATACGTTTTGGAGTCCCCCGTTTCCTTTATTATGATTCGCAAATGGGAACGTTCGAGTGTTTCATTTTCTTTGACGCGATGTTTTGGCGGGAAAAATAATGTGGGACAATTCGAGCATGAATACTCACCGCTTCTCAGAAGCCGCTGACTCATTACGTATTCAGCAGGCGTAACTTCTTAAGTGACCGTGAAATGTTGCATGAATATTGTAATCGATATCATAACGAACATTTTTTTAAAAATATTCTGAATAATATTTTTGTTCTTATTTAATAACTGAGGTAATGGGGGCAAATGAGAGTAGTATTACATATAATATACGTATCCGTATTTGGAACTTAAAGAAATATCTAGGACTGTCTTATGATAAAAGGCACTTATTAAACAGATATTTAGAATAATAATTCTTATCAAAAAGATCTAATAGAAAATCAATAGCTCGTTTGATCAAGGTCATGTTATGTAAGAGGGAAAGTTCGAATTTCCTTTGAGTAATCGATGTTGACGTATTGAGGGATTAAAGAAATCACAGAATGCATTTTTTCCCCTTGTTTTAGTATAGGCTGAATTTTTTCTTATAAAGTGTATAAGCAAATTTAATAAGCTTTCAAAATTCCTAAAATACAATGTTTATAAAGTTTTATTGTATAAAGTCTAAAGTATTATATTTAATTATATTAAAGTAGTATATTAATTATGAAGTACTAAATTATGTGGTTTATAAAATGTAATTATTTACTTCTATTCTAATTCAATTTTTTTTTAAAGTTGAAATTTGAAAATTAAAAAAATGTAGCTGGATTTTTCAGAGGTTTATTTGATAATGATAGCTAGGATAGCTTAAACTATAAATGCAGTTAAGAATGACTGTGGTCCTATAGATCAGGAATTGCGAATTTTTAAAATTCCACAACACCAAAATTTCTGCAATTTTTCACCAGCGCATTCATTATCGTCCCCATATTTAGTTTCACGACACATTTTAAACATTGTTGAGAAATTTATTATATTGCACTATAATATAGTGTAGAATATGCTGGAACATTACTCATTTTAATCCCTTGCAAACTGTGCAATATTATTTATCATCAAATACACATATGAACGTTTTTGGGTCAAAAAATCCTTCTCAAGATTTAAATTAATTTATTAGATGAATAGACAGTTTTCCAAAATTCATTCCATTTTCTTCTATCATCAGTTTCTCATCTCTAATATATATTAATTGTTACGGGAAAAATCCAAAGTTCCTCCATGGGTTGTACAACGAAAAATTTTAATAAGCTTTGTAAGGGATAACGGCATTTCTACACGAAAACACGGATGCATAGTAGCGAAACATAGCCGAAGCGTATGCAATAATGGTAGAAAGCAGCACACCAGCAGCAGATCGCTATTAAACAGCAGAAACTGCACAAAACTCGACTACTCTCTAGATTCATTACTCAACGATTCTTTTCACATCTGCCTCTCGGCATTTTATAATTTACGTGGCAGGACAAAAAAGATTCAGGAACAAATGCTAGAACTCAGATACTAATGGTGATATCGCCATAATTCTCGAATATTCTGGATCCTTCATTTTTGTCACCAAAGTGACCAAATTCGTCAAGATAGAAGTAATTGATTTATCATCCATTCAACAGCCATAACTATATCTATAAAATTATCTTTCTTATCAGGTCAGATTTACTGTCCAGGGAAGTTAAACAACACATTCGTAACAACAAGCACTCCGTAACTCTTGATCTAAATGAATACAAAATTCATTTCATTCTATTTTCTTCCTCCTAACAGTTATTCACTTCTAATATTTATAAATGTGCATGATTGAGTTTCTAATCTAATACTTGCAGGATCAAACGAAACGCTACCAAAATATTTTGGTAATCATTCTGGACATTCAGTTGCTACTAGAGAAAAATAAAGAAGCAGCAATTCCGAGACAATTAAAAATTAAAAGCTGCATTTATTTTTATTTTCTCATGCATAAAATATGCAAAGAGAACGTATTATAGTCATTGAAAAATTCAATCTCAATATCATGACGATTATGCATGTTTCAGATTTCACTTGCTAAAAGAAGCACGCTTTGAAATTATGAATTATATCTCTCAGCATGTGGACACCATAACTTAAAAACGCAAAGAGCAAGAAATTTTGTAAGCCTTTTTTTCACCATCTCTGAAGAATTTTATCAAATTGTGAATTAGATCTGTTGATGGGAATTCTGTCGATTCGACTGCCCATGTATAAATCAGAATAACAAATATTTAGACGAATGGAATAAAATGCATAGATTTATTCTTCTGCAGATCTTTATCAGACTTTAGGTCTAATAATAATCGAATAATTTGTCATCCATCTATCTGTACGTAGGCACGAGAATTCATATTCAAATTTCTTTGCTTTATACTACGTAGCACAAAGTGTGTCATTTGTTAGTATACGGGAAATTCAATTAGAGAAAGTTGGTTTAAAATACTTCGAAAAGGGTTGAAATTTGGAAATTTCTGGATAAATTATAAGTTAAGGACACGCTTTGAGCTTGATGATTAGAATTATCAGGTTAATCAAAAGCTCATATATTAGAATTTTAATTAAATTTACTGGGATCGAAAAAATTTGAAACTGAAGAAATTTAATTAGATTCTTTCTCCAGCTGAATTGTTACATTTCTAATTTTCTTGTCTGCAATAGAATGAAAAGATTTCTGTAACTGTCGATAAAAGAAATGGTAAAAGCGAAAGATTTAAATATTTTGGGGAAAGAAAAAGGTTTTGGTTTCATTCTTGGAGTTACTGCATGAAAACGTTAAATAAAAAAAAAGTCACTATAACACGTATTTTCAATTGATCAAAATTCAAAGTTTGGCATTACTAATACTGTTAAGCATAATGTTGTATATATCTACTAAGAATGGGTTTATTTATTAAGAAACATATATCTGATAAAAATTTAGAAGTACCACAGAATAAAATACCTTACCTGATGTTGCTGCTTGCATAGATTTTCCTTTCACTTCTTTCTTTTCAATTGTTGTAGTTCCTGAGAAAAATAATTTTAAAATAATCAATAACTACAATAATGGCATGAATAAAGACACGTTCTACAAAATTCTCCTACAATTATCAAAACGACTCTGCAAATAGAAAGCTGATATTTATATTTATAGACCATCTCTCAACTGACCACGCTTTTGTAAATAATTATTTGTGGAATCATCATATGTAATGTGGCGATGGAAAAAAAAAAAAAAAACAGAAGAGAGATAAGCAAATAAATATGGTTGAGTCGAGCTGTCCTCAAATGTTTGCTCATGAACGCAGATTGTTCCCTCAAAATTTAAATTTAAGTATATCGTTCATATATGCCAAGCAGGGAAAAAAGGCTTATTTTACAGGTGGAAAGGTTTCGTTACTTAAATTCCTCCTTAAACTTAAGAATTCAGAGTCAAAACTTGTGCGCCGTCATTCAAGTACACGGAAATAAGTGCTTGATGTGCACAAACAGTTTTAATTGGTTTAAAATCTTTTAAGAGGAAGGACCGAGGAAAAATTTATATTGTTTTTTATATTCCTGTTGACCAGGTTCCACATCAGAAGAATTGAGCACATTAATTAAGAACCTAAATGTCAAACTAGCAATATTACACAAATATCATTAAGAATATGAAGAAAATTAAAGGGTTTATGGAAAAGCACATTATGTTTTTCAGCCAATGTTCCAATCCACCGTTTAGTGTCTGTCTAAAACTTTTTGGTCAAGCAGAACATCCCATTGAAGAACACCAACTTTATTCATTTCCCACGTGATTTATATTTTATTCTCCATAATCATCAGTGTTAAAAGTAATTAGACAGAGATTGAAGAATGCAAATGCAATGAAAGCAAAATTTCAGAAAATGGCTTGAAGCCCTACTTCGAATAGAGAAAAATGCGTCTAGAGCGGTAAACAGAGTAATTCATTAAAGGTGATAACATCAAAATTGAAAAAATAAAGACAAAAAGTTTTTAAAGAACCATTCAGCACATATATGATTTAATTACACCTTCAATTGAATTCAGTTGAAAAGGAATATATTTTTATGTTAGTTAGCCCGTAACTGGAGATATGAATTTCTTCAAGTGGTCAGAGATATGGAGTCAAAATGACTCCACTCTTATTTTTCTTTTTCTGTCTTTTGTAAACGGCATTGGAATTTATTTTGAAAATTCAATACATTCTGAAAATCATTTTGTTACCAAAAATATTAAAAATATTAATATTAAAAATGTTAAAGGCTACAATATTAAATATCGGAAAGATTTTATAAGAAAATCCTAAACAATCTTTTAATGAGTATCTACTTCGTTTAGATATTACGGAATGACACTAATGTTAATAACTGTTAGAATTGAATGAAAAATCAATACATGAAGAATACAATGTTTTAAAATATTTCTTTATTCTTTTTGTTTTATTCAAACTAAAAACAGTTTCAAAGACATGGAGTCAATGACTCCATAAATAACAACAAAAACTTTGAATCTTTTTTTATTATTCAGTTATCCTTTTATAACTCGGTTACACGCACGTTTTCATACTTAGACTTTTGCCTACAGATTGCTAAAAGAACAACTTGATGGTACTGAGAAGATGATTGTATTCAAGGACAGAAAATCATGTGATCATCAGAGCTAATTAACAAATTTTCATTTTGTTAATTAGCTTTGTCATTTTGATTACGGTTACGGTTTTAAAAACCTTTATAAATCAGAGAAGAGACTCACTGTGGTAGGGAGGCTCGTCTCCTATATAGGTATAGGTTCCCCAGACGCAGGGAGCGACCGAGGATACTTCCTTCTCCTTTCCTGTGAAAAGACCTCCTTTCTCGGTACCAAACCTGTCCGCTGGCAGCACGAACAGCGTCACGGGAAGCATGAGCGCACTCAGGACCACCAGTAGGAAGCAGGCCCACTCCCACGGCAGGCCAGCGTCAAAGCCGTACTGTTAAAGGAAGAAAAGCATCAATAAAGATTTTGAAAATACACATGCAGGAGGATTCGGAAAGATTCTCACTAACTTGAGGGAGAGACCAGAAAAATCAAAACGAATCAAATTTCAATGTAAACATATAAGTGAAAGTGTCATGTAAGCGTGACAGAAGCCATTGTTCAACCTGAAGATATGTGAACGAAATGAACCAATTATTATTAAACGACTTAGAAACAACAGTTGTAAAGTGATGTTGAGATAAAAATAGCATGCATTTAGAGTATGAGACAATTTGACGAAAAGGAATAGAGCACTTTTATCATAGATAAATGTCTCTCCATTGAATGTTCTCTCGTATACATTTAAGATTGGGATAAATTTGATCTTTCATAATTAATAATGCACCGTGGTCGAGAATTTTTGCAGTTTAGAGCAACTTCTTCAGCAATATCCGCAAATAGTACAGCGGAACCTCGTTTAAAAGAATGATTTAATTTCGAATCTTTCTCGTAATATGCAACTCAGTTAAGTTTATTTATATTAACGTCCTGTTTTAAAACAAGCTAGGGGTATTTTGG
The DNA here is from genome assembly GCF_947563725.1 of Argiope bruennichi. Taxonomy (NCBI): domain Eukaryota; kingdom Metazoa; phylum Arthropoda; class Arachnida; order Araneae; family Araneidae; genus Argiope; species Argiope bruennichi. The sequence goes on along the minus strand of NC_079156.1, from coordinate 135,424,419 downwards.
GATGGACCTTGTCATTCTGAACTGGGTCAGATGACGTGAACAACACCAGAGTTGGCACCCCTCTGCAAACTTCTACGCCACACCATAGGGAGGACGTTTGACCCTGACGAATTTAACGTGCACCAGGCCCGCTTACATGACAGTTCTTCGGTGTAATTGGGTCTCGAACCTGAAACCCTCCGGTGCCGAAGCTGAGGTCTTACCACCAGGTCACCGCGGCCAACCTCCTCGTAATATGAAACACGCGGTAAGTGAATTCATTTTTTCCATAAGATAAATTTCAACGAAATTCATTATAAGGTAGTTTATTATTTACAGGCATGCTTTTTCACAAGAATAATGTTTAAAGACATCTCCGCCTCTGCTTCAAAATATGGTGAAAATGGGACACTGCATTATCGTTGTATAAATTTGCAGTGTGTATAACCATTGACTAATTAGTGTGGTTCTTCTCAACATACGATGCACCAGCTTCCCATGCTATCAGAATCTTCCTTATTTCACTGCAAGGTTTGATAATAGTATACTGAAGTCATTTTCTCCTGACGAAATATTCCTTAACTTCCTTACTGTGACACAGAATGCAACTCCGTAGCGAACTTGTCATTGTGCTCGCAGGCCATTGAAATACTTCATCAAACCGCAGCGTGAGCTTATCAAATTCTTTAATTTGATAAGCTCACTCATTTCTTTAATGCTTTAACTAAGTATAGATTCTAAGGATTCGCCTTTAAATTTAAAAACAATAACATCAACAAACAAGGGAGCAAACAAGCAACAACAAACAGATATCCGAGATTTAGGCAGGGTTCTGCTTGTCACTTTAAGACGTCTTCTCGTCATTTGCTTTGCAAAACATTCTCGTTAAGAAGGTCATTACTTTTGACATTTTTTCTTACTATAAGAATCACTCATTATGGAAAATGCTCGTTAAGCTAGGTTTGATTATAAAATAAAATTTTATAAATTTTATATGCATTCATTTTTTTTTATTATAATGTGTTCAAATGCAAAACTTATTCATTTCCATATGCCTTATGTGCCTTAAAAATTTGCTTGTTACGAGCTGCATTTATTCAATGCTCTCATAACAATGGTTGCTATTATTGCTTCTAATGTTACTCTACTAAAAACTGATTATTATTTTGTTACAAATATTTCACCGCTCGAGAGTCAATAAAAAAGAAACAGGCTTCTTTGACGGCAAGAGATTTAAAGCTTATATCATTTCTTTGTTAACACATTAAGCACCATGTTTGTCATCGGCGACTGATACTAAACGTTCCATCCGGACCGCGTCAGTCACTGGTGACTGATGTTAAATTTTCGGTACAGACCACGACAGTCACCGGTGAGTCTAAGAGCATAAAGTATGATGTATAACAAAAAAAGTACGTTCTATTATTATGTTAATAAATGTGCCTAAATTTTCCTAATCAAAATATATTTTAATAAATTTTATTAAAACACGGTAATATCTTGTGTGTTAGATGAATCTAAATATAGAGAGAATCGGTGGAGATCGCGAGCTAAACGTAAAGGAAGACAATATCAGCGTGGCGATTAACGTGTGAAGGTAAATATTCTATTTTTGAAATTTAGCTGAAGGGACAAAAATGGCAGAAACAAATGCTGAACTTCACGATACGCCGTTACCATGAGTAATTCCTATTTCATAACTAAATTCAATATCTCTTTTCAATGCCAGAGATAGTTATAACCACTTATCTAACTTTTATGTAATATTCGGTTCGTACAGAGTCTGAGAGGTTGTTTATCTTAATGAGATTACGGTTCTTCAAGCAGCAGAGTGCTTTTTTTTTTTTTTTTTTTTTAATACGTGCGTGCACAGAAGATGACTGTTACCTTAATGAAGACGAAGACGGAGGCCGAGGCACTGAACGCTCCGCTGTACAGGGTAATCACCGTCGATCGTTGCTCGGGGAACAAATCTGCGATCTGAAACAAACAGAAAGATTTAATATCAACTCCTCATGCTGGGCAGTTACTGAAAATGAATGATTTCCAACAAATACAAAATTACCTGTATGTTCTTTAAGAAACATTTTAAGTATAAAAAAGTAATTCTTTAAGCACACATGTTTTTATTAGTATACTAAAAATAGATTTTTAATTATTTTCTTCCATTTAGTTTTTAATCATAAATGTTATCGAAATTTGAAATCAAATTTTAATCTGAAATTCACCACCAGATGGCGCCATGTATATAATCAATTACAAGATAATTAATTTAATGAATCACCTGATAATCAAAATAATTAAAATAGTAAAATGGTAAGTTGTAATCGGAAACATGAAACTCTAGCAAACTAGGAAGTGGATGAAAAATCGATTACAAATTTCAATCTTTACAAACAAGAAGCGATGAAATGAAATATAAGCACGTCAATGATAAAAAAGCGGGTCCAGAAAATATATTTTAAACAATCGTTTTTCGAAATATTCTAAAATTAACTTTTAATGGAATTCATTCACAAGACAAAAATAACTACAATTATCTTATACAGCGATCTAACGTCACGCATTTTTTGCTAATGAATTTCACAACGAAGTCAATTCATGCGAAGCCACAGTCACATGGCAAACTTAGACGCACATGTAATCTAAATGTGCATTGTTTCATACATTGCTTTGACATAAGATGACAAGCAACAAAAACAGCAAGCGCAGTGGATTTGAAAATCAGGAGTCCGCAAAATACGGAGAGTTTTATCGCAGGATTACGAACTGACACTTCAGTTTAAAATAAGTCAGCCATGTTACGATTTTTAAATATATCAACTGGATTTTATTTATTTAATCTCCCGAAATGTGAATCTAACTATAGACACCAAACAAATATGACCAGATATTTAATTTACAAACAAAGAGGTCAATACTTTTGCTGAAAAATTTCAAATAAAACCTAATAGAAATACCAGCAAAGAGTTGTTTTTAAATATTTGTGGAAATAAGTTATGTAATCAACAAAAATATCTAAGTTTAAGAAATAAAAATTGAAGAAAATACTACCCTTTTAATAAATCAGCAGGAGTAGTCTATTCAACTCGTTTATCTCTAATAAATATTTTATACACCACTGCAATAGAAAATGGCGGACTTCCGGTTAGGTTGTGAATGTCTTCTTTGCACTGGCGAACAACAATTATGAAATATTGATCTTCGGTTTATTTTAATTTAGTATCTTTGTTGTATCTATCAATAATTCTTGGCTATTTTTGAATGATGAATCCCTGTCGTGAATTTTATAACATCTAGCAAACAAATTTATGTTTTAGACGCTTTTTTTCCGATCGATTAAAACCAAAATTTGACACAGAAATACATTTGTAGTCTCACTTACCAAATTCCATCTATTTAAATAGTTACGTTTTTGAGTTGTCGCGCTTACATGCTTATGAAAGTATAGACAGACGGTCAAACCCTTCACGGATTTGATACGGAATCTTATAGGTCACATTATTAATATTAAAACTGCTCCCCAAATTTTATCCATCTAGCTTTCTTCGTCTAATAGTTATCATATTAACTTACTTTACAGCAGATAGGCAGACTTTCTCTGAATAGATTTTGACCACAGCTAGGTAGATATAAATTTGATGCAAAGAGTATATATCAAATTTCATCTTCAGCGTATACGAATTATTGTATACGAAGTATAGAGTATATATTATAATTATCAAAAATTATTCGAACTCTAACGATTTCCTAGAATCTCCATGCTTCAGACTTCCCTGAATTAAAAAACAAGTACACATTTTTGGCATTATGTTTATCTATGTCTTCATCAGTCTGTTTGTAACAAAGAAATTTAAAAACACTTTGAAATATCTGATCTTTAGTGTATGGTTTTCTATAATTGTCGATCTCTATGAAGTTTTGATCAAAATCCATTAAGAGAAAATCTGTCTGGCTGTTCGAATATAATTAATAAAATTCGATGCAAAGATTCAACATCTATTGTGTAGACACCTGCTAAATGTTGAGCCAAATCCAAAAAGGATATTATTATTCGGATGTTATTCGGGATGAATCGCCACGAAATCGCCAAGGATCATTAAAAAGAGTCAGAAAAGAATGCTAAATTCACAAAAAAGGTTAATATTTCGTAGTTATTATACTCAAATTCTATGCAAGGCAATCTCTGCTAAACTAAAAGTCCGCAATTTTTTGCGGTGTGGTGTGGATAACACCTATACTTGAAAGTATGCGAAAAAGTTTTGAAGAAACCACGTCCACTGATTCAGTTATTGTGTTTACAGGCAGACAGACGTAATGCAAAAATATCTATTTCGGACTCAGGGAGTTCTAGTATATAAAGATTCCTCAAAATTTCGAGTTTGTATACCAGCAGTATATTAATTATTGGTCTTGAAAATTAAATTCCGTTCAAAAGAATGAATTTTTAAAAAAAAACATAGCATCCTATTCTAGATTATTTAACTGCGTGTAATGAAATATAGAGAAATTTCACTTAAACTATCAATTTGATTTGTGATTTTCTATAATTGTGTTAGAAAAGCGGTTATGTATGGATTTATTCTGAACAAACGGGGGGAAATATTAAACTTGAATCAAGTTGGGGCTGATGCCTCCATGGACTTTCTCTCATGATTCCAAAATATGGCGAGTTTTCATCTTACAGTAAAGGAAGTCTGAACATACTCTTTGGATCTCTTTCCATCACTATTGAATCCAAATTATAATTTAAACCTCGATATTCGTATCAACACCACATATCAAATTTTACTACAAACAGATCGCTGTGTTTTTCGAATGATCGTTGGTTCATACACATGGGTTGTTAAATAGTCTAACAGTTGACAGCATTCGATTAAAGCCAGATATAGATGCGTCATTTTTAGTACAAAGGACTTATAATATTGTAACGAAACTTATTCTAAAAATGCGCGGACTGAATGGTTCAGTGGAAGAATGCTATGAACTGAAAGTGACAGTTCGCATCTGACTGTAGGCAAATTGCCTAAAAATTGTTTTGTTATTAATTTACTTTGTGTTATTTCTCGTTTATTCTAGAATATTCTTATAACGTTTGTATCTTTCTAAATCTGGAAGATTCAAATCATTTCGTCTTGTGGATAAAAGCAGATGTAAGGTTTAGTTCCTTGAATCAAGCCTCGAGTTGAGATGAGTGAATGTTATCTTTGACTTTAAGTAACACACGATTTGTCTACGCTGACTTCATTTACACGACATTATAACTCGCCCATTTAACCTCTTGGAGTTTTTGAGTTATCGTATTCAATGACTCATGAAGACTGACAGGAGACAATTCATAGGCAGATTTCTTTCGAAAATTCATACACATATATAATTCTATTCGTAAAGTAATAGGTTGAATTCTATCCCTCCAACTCATTTCCTTGAATTATTGAGTTCACAAGCAGACGGACGGAAAAACAAAAAGATTTTTCACAGAGGGATTCCGTTCCAAGTTTGACAAAAATATGCAGTATTGGAATTATACTGCGTGCTAAATATTATCCTCTTCGGGTGCTGAGTCTTTTGAATTATCCTGATCAGAGACCCACAAAGGATAGTTCCTAAATTCCATTTTCTTTCTGATTCAGATGGAACTATAATTTTGAAATTCATCGAAGAATTTAAACAGATTTTTTTTGCCATTTTCTTGAGCCTATTGTATAAAAAAGTAAAAAAAAAAAAAAAAAAAAAAAAAAAAAAAAAAATTAAGCTCGATATGATAGGAAAAACAGTTTTAAAAACATTACCAATACGTTAATAAGGCAAATGCAATTAATTCAACTGAACAGCGTTCAGACTGGAAAGATATTTATGTTTAATACAATAAAATGATATAACAGAAGACCTTGCGAAAATCCATGTGAAAATAAGAATAAAAAATTATTTCAAATCAGGAAAATCTGCTTTTAACACAAAGAAAAGAAGGCAGGAGAATTATCGCACAAAAATTCAAAATATTATCTAAACATTTAATAAACTATCAATCAAGCATGCTGAAAGCCTTTTCTTATTCTTCCTGCTCCCCAACAGCCGTGAAAGTCAAACGCAATCGATAATGAAAATATTTTGATCATTTCGGTGAAAATGGAGACAAAGAAAAGAGCGCCCGACCTTCCGATACCCACGGGAGTGTCCTTGATCGGAAAGCCGCAGACCTTGAGAAATTATGTTTCTAATTTATTTAAACGATTAAATGAAACCCCGCGCGTCCCTTGCATAACTGAGGAATAACCGAGGAAGGTCAGACATTAAGAGGAACGCATTCGCATAGCACAATGCAAAAAAAAAAAAAAAAAACTCGCTCATATATTCGAGATGAATTGCGACCTTCCCGAATTGCTTGAAATTATTAGTAATAGTAATGTGAGCGAAAATAATCTATGATCTGTTATATAAACAGTTAAAATCAACCAGATTAAGTGGTTTTCCCAAACCCTTTTCAAATACTATTTCAATTCATTAAAGATACATTTTTGTTTTAGACGCATTTTTCCAAATCGATTGAAGCCAAAATTTGACAAATGAAGTCTTTGCGTTTTCGAGTTATCGCGTGTACATGCTTCTAAAAGTATACAGAAGCATGCAAACCCTTCCTCGCATTTGATTCAACATTTGATAGGTGTTTACACGAAGAATGCTTGATCTGTGTATCGAATGTTATCTATTTAGTTCCATTCGTTTTGCTGTTCATTTATATACAAACAGCCCTAGAAAAAAACTTCTGAATGTCTTTTGTTCAAAGCTATTATTAGCTATTTATCTTGTTGCTATCTAGTGGAGAAATTTATTTATTTATTTAATTTGCATCAAAGAATGATATTTTAAAAAGAAATCGCTTCTAAAGTAGTATCGACACTTCTAGAATTATTTAACTGGAACGGGTAACACTCCTTTGAAGACCGGAATTTAAATCAGGCTCTTTTCATCTTTAAATACATTTACTTAGTTACAGATGAATGAATACCATTGATTTAAGAGATGAAATGATTTTTTTTCTATATATGGATTTTAATAAATAAATAAATATGATTTATGGTCTATTGGATGATGTATATTGGGCACAAATACAAAGCACGCGTTTCTGCATGGGCGGTTAAAATAGATTCATTGTAAGGTTGTTATTTCTAAAATATTTCGTTCAAAGCATTGCAGAACCGGGAACTTTCTCGCATGCCCTCCAATAAAGGTCTTATCCTCTTTTTTCCCGCACAATGTCATGGACCTTGGGTAAGACCGCAAACACCTTGCATGGTATTGTGAACGATCATTACGAAATATATAAATCTAACATTTATATCGAATCTACTGTGAAAATATTATTTTGGGTCTTCCTTTTACCAGCCGACTGACACGAAAATTTGCCACGAAACTACAATTGTAGTCGCAAGATAAAATACCAAATTTCATTGATTTAAGTCGTGGTTTTACATACATGTGGAAGTACAGATCGATAAGCGATCAACCTGTATACCCCATTTTATCTACCTAGCTCTGTACGTTTTTGTAGTTATCGAATTTGGCTGTAGTTAACAGCCAAAAATACAGATTTCCCAATACCACTGGGGGTACTGAATCAGAGGTGGTCATTCTCTGATTCAGGTCTAAATGATGATCAGTGGATGAATAAATGAAATGCATGAGTGAAGTCCGCCCCGTAAAAAGAGCTGTGACGCGTCAGTAGTTAACACGTACTCTTGGTCCTAGATGGAGCTACTGAAAAACAAGAGACGCTCTCTCGGCTTAAATTTGCCGACTTCGTCAATGACAAATGCCATTAGGAACAACAACAACAGATTTACCTCGAATGGATTTCATTTGAAATCTAATAGAAATCTGTCGATGTTGTCATCATTTCATAGACAGACTTTCAGCCGTCGAGTGGAACACAGCTATCTTGTTCACAGACAAACGTGATGCCAAAAGTGTGTTTTATGGACTCGTGGAGGTCTGATTCGTTACATTTCTTCCTTTACCCACGATTTGTATGCGAGAAAGAAAAAAGTACGAGATGTCTGAAACGAACAGATTTCGATTGTTTTGCATTCTAGATTGTGAGAAAAAAGAAATCAATAAAGAAAAAAATAGAAATATTTCACAAAAAAGATCATTTATTATCTAAGAACTCTTTTTACTTTTTATGCATTGATTCAATGGCTATTGGAGGGTTGCTTTTTTTAGCATTTCTATATAACGTACATCACGCTTATGCTGGAGATGTGTTGACAAAACATTTCGAAAATAACTTGACAATTTCACTCATTTTTGTCTAGTGCCGTGCTCATATTTGGCGTGCCAGTAACATATATTTTGTGTTCATTGAGAATCGATGAGGATCCAAGAACAGCACCCGTTTTTGCCGATATGTGTCGTCGACCAAAGCGTTTCGGTACTACAGAATTCCTTTTTACCTTCCTCCGCTGCTCGTCCGGACTGCGGTGACTTGGCGGTAAGGTCTCGGCCTCAGAACTGGAGGGTTTCAGGTTTGAGACCCGATTTTACCAAAGATCCGTCGTATAAAAGAGTCTGGTGCACGCTCAATCCGTTTGGCCAAACGTCCTCCCATTGGTGTGGTGTGGAAGTTTGGATGGGGGTTCCCAGATCAGGTGCCGTTCTCGTCATCTGAACGCTGTTTGAAAGGACGAGGTCCGTCCCAGAATATCCCTAGTGTTGCTTTAAAATGGGACGTTAATATAACTAAACTAAATTTACTGTTCTTCCGTGGTAAATTCTTCTCTCCCTCCTAGGAGCCATGATCCAAAACGAGAGATGACCGCTCCTTCTGCTTGCCACATGTATATTTTGTTCTTTTTGTCTTTTATTCATAAATTTTGAAAAATTGTTCAGCTATTCAACAAATTTACCTTAAAAAAGAGTTTTCTCTCCACTTCAATAGGAAAAAAAATGAAAGTTCAAACGTATTTTTATATTTCTATCAAACTATCAAATTTAAATAATAACGAAGAATAAAACTACAGTACACTCCCGAGTATCCGGTTCGAGACTGTCCGGCCTAGTTTTCTTTTATAGTAATTAAATGTGGAAGGCAAGGGACAACATTGCCGAAGCACTAGAAGCGGGCGTCTGCTACGATCCTCCTCCTATGGATCTCAGTTGTTGCCGCTGTTCCTGATTATAACTACACAGTACGTACAGTATTCGTAAATTGTTCATGAGATATGTTTAACGTTTTTAAGTGTACCACAGTGAAGATTTCTAAATTAGTGGTAAACGAAAAAAAAGTGATAGTGACTATTGAGGAGAAATGAGCAACTATACAAAAAATACAGCTTCGGAGTTAGAAGTTGGGAAAAGTACATTGGGTGCCAGAGAAAAAAATATCTTTGACTCTTATCTTAGGTCTACCTTTTCATATCTGTGTAATCCTTTTTCAGTGAAAAATAAAATCTTTTTGAATCATAATTTGTGTTGCTGTTTTGATATTTCCTTCTTTTAAGTTGGGCATTACAGAATTTATGTTAAAATATGAAAAGTTTCTATCCTTTCACTTACTTTTTCTCTCATAAACTCTTGAAACCTGCTGTGCAGTATAAAAACATATATAAATTACCGATACAGAGTTTTCCATTTTAACTCGACACGTTACCGACAATTGCTTGTACGATTCACTTGGCACATTTTACGTGGTTTGAGATAAATGGAGGGCTTAATACCCAATAAGAAGTGAGGAAATGCTGATTATAACAGTGAATTTTGGTATAAAAACTTTGTCTTCTGGTATGGGTGGGCAAAGAAATGAGTTCCTAGAACTCCGGTCTATCCGGCTTTTTTGTTATTCGGCCTGTCATTCCGCCACATTAGGCCGGATATTCCGGTGTATACTGTCATTCTGTATAATGCAAAATGATAGTTTTGATTATAAAAGTATTTGTGATTGCACCCAATAAAGAAAAAAGATGGAAAAGTATTAATGAGGGTACAAACTATTTATTCCTTTATCGATAAGAGGTAGAAGATGAAATTAAAGAAAAAGTCAAATAATATAAGGAAAAGTAAAGGAGAAGAATGAATTTTCTCTTCACGCTCAATAACAACAGGGTTCTCATAATCAATTAGCTACTTTAAACAACAACAAAAAGTCCATCACTTCTACTTAAAGGATAACTTGAATCCAATTCAGTTGCCTGATACAGTGACTTAATTCAATGTATGCAGCATTCAAATGATATTTAAGCCATTATTAGTTTAAAAATAGACATTATTCTCAGTACGTGACAGTGATTCAAATGCAATTTGAATTGAAAAGAATGGGCAGCAATTTTCTAAGCTCTGTTTAACAATTCTTTTGACAGATTGTGTTGCATTGGGGAAGTTGCAGCCGTGCTATGACAGTTACACACATCGGGAAGTAGGCAACAAATATTTTCTAAAGGTTTTTTGAAACTGAATCATTTGACGTTTCTCGTTTATTAGGTGAACGTGTAGAGATTTAGAAGTTATAACAGTATATATATATAGATTCGGCTGCGAATCATAAATAAATGACAAAGATTTTAATGTGATATTAGCTAGCGAATCACATTAAAAACTTACACAGTGATATTTGGTTCATTTCAGACATACAAAAAAAAGTTTAAAAACTTGTTTATAAAAACGAATGCAAAGAGAAGAAACGACTATTTTTAAAATAAAAGGGCCATAAAGATTTATTTCTTATATATTATTATTTTAATTATAACGATTAAGTTGGTTGAGATACTGGCTATTATAGATAAATAACGAAACTTTTATTTACTACAACATACATAAAGATATATTAAAGGCCACAAAAGATTATAAAAGACCAGAAAGAGAATTTTTTGTCTCCCTATTTACGCACTAACAATGGAAAATAAAAATGAGGCAAAAAGAGATCTTACCATAGAATTGGATTGATATCCAGTACTAATACTGATATTCGATTGTACCTAATACTTTCGTATTTCATGCAGCCGATAACTGATTCTCTTCACATCGGAATGAAACTCGATACTCGATGGGTATCGGGTTTTGCATTTGAACCAAAAGTAAGATTTAGCTGATACTCGATTTTGCAGTATCAGGAGTTGAAATTCAAAGTCTTATTTAAAACTCGTTGAAATTCAAAGTCAATTGTAACAGAAGCAAAGAAAACAACGTTGATCTATAAAAAATTCCCTCAGAAGGTTTTTTCGAAGCTGAATTATTTGATTTTTCCTCCTTGTTAGTATTTAGAAATTGTAATTTGGTGTATAAAAGTGTAGCATCGAATCTTGAATAAATGACAAAAACTAAAATTGAGCTAACTAAAAACTTATATAGTGGAAATCGGATAATCCCCTATTAAAGGGATCAAACGTACAAAAATAAATTAATAAAGAAAATGAAAGAAAAACACATCCTTGAATAAATGAAAAAATCAGTTATAAAGATGAATACAGCCAGTGGGAACAACTATTTTCAAACTAGAATGGTCATAAAGATTTATTTCTTATGTTTTATAATTTTAATAATGCTGATTATGTTGGTTATCATAGTGAATATTGGAAATCAATAAAGAAAACATAACTTACTGCAACATACATGAAACACTCTTAAAGGTCACGAAAGATTATTAAAGGCATTTCTTGTCTACTTAATAAAAATGGCAATTAGAAGCGATGTAATCGTAAAAAGATCTTACCGTAGAATTGGATTCCTATCTGGTTTTACAGTATCCGGTACAAGCAGATACTGATATACTATTTTACCTAATACTTCATACAGCTGATAATGATTTTTTTTTCGTCGGAAATTGGATACTTAGTAGATATCAATTTTCGCATTTGCGCCAAAAATGAGAGTTCAGCTTATATCCGATTTTGCGATATCAGAAGTAGATTCAAATTCAAATTCAATTGTACCTGATGCTTTTACCTGAAAATTTATATTTGTGAAACTAGATAACCTATTCCTTTGCCATCAAAAAGAACTAAAACACAATCTATCAATAGATATTATAAATTGTAACCTTTGTCAAAATTGCTTGTAATTGTCTACCAAAAAAATCGCCAAACGAAAATAATTATTAAGATGTAAAAACTATTATAAACAGTGATAGCAAGAGTTTAATTTTCTCTGTATATTTAAGTATTTTAGCAGATATTTATTAAGTGATTATTTATATTTTTATTTTCAAGAATATAAATATTTTTGAGCATATTTTTCCAATCCTTATATCCTGAAATTTCTATTCATGTTCAACGCTTCATTTTCTATTTGCTTTCAACTACTTCCCTAATAATAATTCTGTTGTTCGATTTACCTATTTGTTTGGAATAAAAAGAGCTCTTTAAAGCAAAATTTTTTTATTCATTAATTCAATGAAATTCTCACCAATTTTATATACTTAATGAACATTGTAATAAAAAGTAAATAAATGTGTTAAAAATACCTATATTCCAAGTGATCAGAAGAAATAATTCGAGGATTATCGATATGTAACGATCATAATTTTGAACGCAATTATAAAAAAAAAAATGAAATGAATGACAAGATGAAACGGAAATGGAAATATTGCCGATTTACTACTTTTCAATACAACTGCCATTAAAGCTGAAGTATTTACCTCAATCCTGGATCAGTTTGCAAATCCAGGTCTCACAGAATTTCATCGGCTACGAGTAGACAAAATATGACGTCATTCATCAGAAAAAAGCTTCGTAGTGCCTAAGACCTCTTCATGGGTCCAAACAGATGAAAACCTGCAGGTTCCAATTCAGAGTAGTTTGTGGCAACTTTTCCAGGAAATCCCACCCACATCTCTCAGCCACTTATGCAAGATTACAAAGATTCGTTTGTTAAGTATTACATCACTGACCATACAGCACGATTTAAAACTTTCAGGTTTTTATCAGTTTAGACCATGAAGAGGCTACTCGGCAATCAGGAGTATTCATTCTAACGATGACCTGAAACAGGCAACGCGGCAGCGGCTCTGACCTGGATTTTAAACTAATCCAGAGATCAGGCAAATGCTGAAATGTGAATAGCAGTTGCATTGAAAAATAGCAAACTGATACTATTCCTAAGAATATTTGTTGTAAAGAAAAAAATATTGTAGTCTTCAAAAAATGCGAACTTGAGATTTTGATGAATCTGCATATTTCAAATATCCCTGAATTCTAAAAACACATATTTGGCATTATATCTGCCTGTCTGTCTGTCTGTGAACATGATAATTCAAAAATCTTTTGAACCACATGGATTCACTCACCCTATTTGCGGATTACTATCATATTTTAAATAAATCCGTCCACAGGAAATCTGTCTGTCTGACTGCTCGATTGCAAATGAGCTCGATCACTCTTAAACGCAAAGAGATAGGTAGACAAAATTAATATACATAGGTTTAGCATCTAAAATAGCAATTACTAGGAAATTTGGAACCAGATTTCGTTCAAAGGTTATCCATCTGCCGTTATGCACTTTCTCATGCATGTAAAATCCGTAGTTACAAGCGGAGTGACTTAAATCAGTAAAATTCGGTATGTTATCTTACGTTACGCATCCCATTTTGGTTCTATTCAGTCTGCAAAAAGACGCTGAAAATACCGTTCGATAGATTCAGTAAAAATGTTATATTCACGTCAAAGATCTATATTTCGTAATCTACCAAAGATCTATATTTTTTTGATTTGCAGCCTTATCCGAAGTCCATAATTTTATGCGGGACGAGAGCGGGCTAAAACCTTTACTGGAGAGTATGCGAGAAAGTTTCGGGGAGATCACACCAGCTGGTTTATTATTGTGCTCGAAATTATGCACGTTATTTATTAATAAAGCCTCGTATATAAGGGCAGTTAGAAAACATAATACTTGCGTACAGTGTCGTCAAGGCAATACGACACATTGTATCATGTTGGTATTGATGCAAGTATTCTTTGATACTTTGTACGGTATTGATAAAATTATCATTCTGATATTTTGTATTAATACGGTATCATTCAATTCTATTCAAAACTGGCAACTTCTAAGACTGACAATGATATGAGTATGCTTCGGAATTCAGATTTTTTTTTTTTTTTTTTTTTTTGAAGCGGCGATTTGCTTCATTTACTGACTATGTGGTGTTGATCTTGATTTTGACAATGACTGATGTGTGATTTAGAAGAGGAAAAGAAAAGTTTTGCTGATATAGTTAGTATAAGATTAGGCGGAGTTACGTAGGATAAAGAACACCATCACGTAGGATAAAGAACAGCTTTGGCTAAGGATGAAATATATAGTTATAAAATTATCATATACGCTCATAGTGTCTTCGAGGCTAGACGGCCAGTTAGACAATATCGATTTAATATTTTGTATCAGACTGATATAATATCACTTGGAAGTACATGAATGAGGCCCAGAAAAATATCAATTGAATCCAAAAAACTGATATCGAGTACTTGAGGCTCTTCGTTTGCATCAGTTTTTGTGTACCTGGCACAAAGTCACAGATTGATACACTATAAAGCAACCCTACCTTACTTCGACCAGACGCACGCGCAACAACAGCCTGTAATGTCTTACAGAGAAAGAACAAATGATTTCAAGAGAAAGGGGAGGTAATGAAAAAGCAGTTTTGCAACAAATTATGGTTAAAAATCGCAAATTTAAAAATATTATAATTACAATTAGAAATGGAAATTTTAAATTCATATTTTTGATAAATAAATAAGTTATATTAGCAAATAAATATTACATATTATTATGGATGTAAAAAAATGTAAAGTAAAATTTCTGCCCCGCCTTTAAAACCATTTAACTAAAAGAAACTATTTAGAAGTAAAAACAATTTTTGGTTTTGACATTGGACGAAGCACAATAAATTCCAATTACAGGCGATTTTTTAACATTACATTTTTAAGAATGGAAAAAAAATTAAATTATTGTAGCATTTAAACTTGGCTAATTTCATTGTCCTGTATCTCCATTCATTGTATGTCAATATCGACACAATTTCAGACTCTACAAGAGGTGCTGGAATGTGAAATACATGCTTTATTTTTTATGTGAAATTCTTATCATCATAGAGAAATTAGAAATATGATCGCCAATTCTTGCTAAATTCTAACTAAACTAATTAACTATTAAACAAGAGTTCCTAATATAAATTCCGATTTATTCAATGAAAATTTTTAAATCTAAAGATTATTTAACTGAATGAATGTAGCAATATTTATTTTAACTTGTTATCATCAAACGTCTTACTTCCAATCAATTACTTTTTTTTTCACTGTAACCTTGATTACTTTTCATAGGAGGAAATACCAGGAGTAATAATACCATATTCAATCATTAATCGCTCTAGAATACTTAAAACATCACTTAATAATATTTAAAAAAATCACAAAATATAATTAAAGTTGTTTCAACAGATAGCCTTTGTTTAATTGTCACTGACAGTGAATCATAGTGACCTCGCTCTTGCCATTAAACTGTGTGAGCCACTCGAGACAAAAATAATTAAAATTACAATTGAGACAGCCACTCACAAGTCTGTGCAATTAAAGGCAAGCTGTCTTTGCGATCTGTCGATAAGAGCGTTTGCAGCAAATGATTAACAGGAAATCGAGTTGAATGGCTTGTTTAAATGGATAAAAGTTGCAGCGTGTAACAACCTTCAGATGGCGGGTCTTCCCAAACTTAGGTCAGGGATTTCGAGCTAAGTTAATAAAAACATTATGTAAATGTACAAGGTGGTATTATATAACACTTCAACAATGCTGTCACTCTTTTTTTTTTCCCTTCATCAAACAGGATTTCTGACCAGTTAATAGCATTTCCTTCAAAAATCGTTTGGAGGAATGTATTTACATCTTTTTTCACTTCCGTTGGAAAAATTGCTTACTTGTTTCTTTTTTTAAACCTTTTTCAAGAAAGATGATTTTAGTGCTGATAGTAAGAGGCGTGGTAGAAAAACCGGAAACTATTTAGGAATTTAAAAATGAAATTTGAATTTTTAAAGAATATTTAAGTCAGTAATAAGTGTTATATAAGCCTTTTTCTCCTTGTATCAAATTAATATAACCTTGGTTATGCAAGAATTTAAAAAATCCTAAAATGCATTTATCGTAGTTGAAAAAATATCAATTATCTCAAAAAAGTTTGAAAATTAATTAAAATTGTCCGTTGAATATCTTTGATTTCAAGTTCCAATATATTCATTTTTCTATCTTCCAGCTCCATACCAAAATAAACAGAATACACTACCTTCATAAAATCTGAAACTTTCTCTGTTGTTTCTTACTGTATAATTATCAAAAAATACAACAGGAACAATTCTGTAAAGTAGATTAATTTTTAGCAGCCATTTCTGTCAACCTTAATAATAACTAAAGGGGAAGAAAACCCTTCTTCTCAAAATTCGGGATCGTAAATATATGCGTACATTGTTGGACTAAGAAGGATAATGGTTGGGGGAAGAGGAAATTAGTAGAAGGGGAATGGTAAAAGTAGAGGAAACAAAATAGCACCAACAAACGAATCAGCTCTAACACGGTTAATCTGATTTCACTGTTGCATTGTTGCTCTTCTTGTTGCTTATCCACAAAGGATCTGGCATATGTCAGATCAGCTCCAGTAGGCTGTTGACCGTCAAGAAATCTATAACAATAAGGGGTTCGATGCTAAGTCTCCCTTAGAAAGTCTAATGCAATCCAGAATGTGATCCGGTGAAACTGGATGGTCACAGCACTTTTTACAAATGGGGTGAATTTTTTTACCACTTTAAAAAAAAGACACTTAAGGTGGCCACTTTTTAATCTAGCCGGAGCAGTCTGGGATCCACAGTCACATTTGATTTCCAGAAGAGTGTCAGGGGATGTTCCCGCGTAAAATTGGTGCGCAGGTGGAATACGCCATATTAAATTGGGTTTAGATCTTTTATTTGAGTATAGTTCTTGATAAGTAAGCAAAGAGCCAGTAGCCGTTTCATTCTCACTACCCTCTTTGACCAATCTATCAGCGACCTCATTACCACTCATGTTTACGTGTGATGGGATCCATTGGAGGTGGACCTCGGGATTCTGTGAGGTCATCCTCAGTTTGAGCAGAATAAATACGCTCGCTTCATCATTTGCAGTCACTATTGCGTTTAATAAATAATTTATCAGTTCAGAAGAAAATCCTAAAGATATAATTAATTATCCTTTTTGTACAGAATTCATATAAAGTAAATAATTTTTTTTAAATATATAAATATTTTTTTTAAAAAATAATCATATAAGTTATACTACGCAGATCTCAAATATACAAAATTAGAACACATTAAACTTGTGATTTAAGATTTAAAAAAGTAAGTGTTGGAAATATTTATTTTCCCAAGAAGAATAAATAAGAAGCCAAAAAATAATCATTAACGGAATATCATCAAATAACAACTAAGACTGTCTGTTTATCGCAGGCATGTGTAATAAGAATTTAATAAT
The DNA here is from genome assembly GCF_947563725.1 of Argiope bruennichi. Classification (NCBI taxonomy): domain Eukaryota; kingdom Metazoa; phylum Arthropoda; class Arachnida; order Araneae; family Araneidae; genus Argiope; species Argiope bruennichi. The sequence continues at coordinate 135,406,966 of NC_079156.1, read as the reverse complement.
ATTAAATTTTTGGGTAAGTATGTTTCTTCGATAATGAAATTATCAGTTTAATTCATATAAATGAAAGTGAAAATTCATAAATAATTTCTATTCAGTTCGAATTTTCATCAAATTTTGCTCACATAAAATGAATCAAAACAGATGTAACATTTATCCGGTTAAAAAGAAAATGATCTCTAAAAATTAAACATAAATCTTTCCCTTAGAAAACTGAGGCTAATTCACGGCAAATGCTTCCACCAACAAATTTTTAAATCGATTTTACACAAAAGAAAGGAAAGAAAAAGGGAATTTGCAGGGTAGCGTTATGCAATGTCCAGCTAGATGGCATGAGCAGTTATGGTTGTCATGTGACTGAGGCATCAGGTCACTTGACTCTACTTGAAAATGATAAGCGGATGATAAAATGGAAATGACCAGGATCAACATGAGATGGCCACTCAAGGTCCTCCTTTTCTTTAAAAGCAAAAATGTGAATCATGAGCCACTTGCCACCCACCCATCTTGTATCGCTGGAGTTGTTTCTTTTCAAAAACCAATTTCGAACGCAAGGTTGATTTTGAATAAAAGAAGAAAGTGAAGACAGAATGGACAGTAACAGGCTCTAGCAAAGCGGTCCATTCTTAAAGGAAGTACTACTAATAGGGGAAAAAATCTCCTATGAGAGTTCAAACTACCCACTTTAGAAAGCCAACAAAGCGTTTCACAAGATGTCGAATGTCATTCATTATTTTTGGTTTTTTCAGTGTTTTTTGTGATTCGATTGTGTTTTGCTAGATTTAGACACATTTCAGTTCTTTCAAACTAAACTGTTAATTAAAGAGAGACCGTTTGACGTGGATAGGCGAAACATGTTTTTTTCGTGACTTTCAGTTCCTTTTCCGTGACCATGATTTTGATCTTGAATGCTCTTTTTAAATATTAATTGCCTGTGAGGCGTAACTAGAAACATGTATTGGACTGAAACATGCAATTTACTTTGTCTAAAGTCATTTTTTTTAAATGCTATATTATTCTCAAAACGTATACACATTTGTTCTGTTAATATTTTATATCCAATCTGTTAATATTTTTAAAAATTCGAAACTTGTTTTTTGGAAACTATACGTTCATAGGAGCAAATTCACTTGAAAAAAATTTGAAGAAACAATGCATTTTCGGTTTTTATACGTAAATTTTGCATTTTTATGTTTTACGGATATCTGTCGTTGTGAATAGCCTCCAAAGTTCGCTTTGAAAAAAAAACTTTTTAGCTCTATCACATCCGAACAGAAATACTGTAATAACTCTATCTATAAATTCACTATTGATTAAGAAATTTCTATATAGGACAGCTGAAACAATAGATTTATACACTTAAATCAATTCTATCAAAAGTGCTACATTTCATGCAGTCAGATGTAACTTGATGGTAGCTCAAAAACATTTATAAAGCTTTTATCATCCAGTTCGGGTATTTTGGGTATAATTTATATATTATACTTTGTGGTTAGACTCACAGACAGCTATTAAAATGCCCATAAGTGAAATTTGTTTCAAAAATGAGAATATAGAAATAATAAAGAAGGAATTGAACTATTCAAAATCTAATGCTATTGAGAATTATATTTCGCATGTGCTGAATAAATATTTAAACCAAAAAGGCGCTGTTAAGAATGATTGGATGCGCGCACTATGATGGTGCAAGAGGTGTAACTTAAACTTAGGTGTCTCTGTGTACTATTTTCGAAGAGTGATGCATTTTTCCAAAATCTTCATTTTTTATTCAATTTTTTTAAAATTTTTGAATAATTCCATAATTAGATAATAAGAAATAATTAAAATTGAATTAACTATTATAAGAAAAATAATTAAAATTAAATCATCGTTCGTTTTAATAGACTGGTTTTAACTAAACGTTTACCAACCTATAATTAATGCTAATTAAGAAGTTAATTTCAAAATAAATATTCACCATGTTTTTTTCCTGATATTCGCGTTCTCCTTTCCAAAGGCTCACTGTAACCATAGCTGAATAAAAAAATTATCAGGTAAATTTAAAATAAATATGTATGTAAGAAGCTTATCTACAAGATCTTATCTATTTTTTATCTACAAGAAAAACGTTATAGATTAACGTTTTTCTTATTAATTTTTAATTTATCACGAATTATTTCTCCATTTTTTTATTTTTTTATTTTGGGGTTTGAAAAAAATGTCTTTCAGTGAAAAAACTTTCGAATTTCTCTTATCTACAATTCTTTCTGTCAAACTATGTGATAACATATAATTTTTCTCTCCACGAAAAATAGCGCATATGAAAAGAAGAAAGCGCATACATTTTTTTTCTACGAAAAGAAGAAAGTCTATACTGCTTTCTCCTACGTTTCCCCTGAAGACCGAAATCGTCAAGAGACGAATTGTGGTAGACGCTTAATGCATTTCAAAATCACATGAAATAAATTGATGGTTGAATTTACACAATACGATAATTGGTGAGTGTTAGAGTTCCACAATACGAGACACGTGTCTCGTTATCAACATTTAATTGTTAACATAAATTATATAAAAGATTATACGCCATATTTCTTGCATTTTCGCAAAACTTCATTTTTTCATCAAATCGCCAAAATGTATCTATTTAGCATAACCATTAAAAATAACAGCAACTCAACAATGCAATTCACAAAATACTTCAAAGAATTCATAGAAAAAATAGCCGCCTACCTGCATGTTGGCGAGACGCAACGGCACTCCGGCGACGCACATCAGAATCAGAGAAGGAAACAGGAGGAAGGAGGTTTCTGGAAAAGAGGTTCATACATGTTTTTCACTCATAGATGTTTCATTATACATTTATATATTAAATGATTTAAAATTCCTGCTCACATTTTAATCGGCAAAAACTTTAAATAAATAAGAATTTACACATTGTTCTTTTTAATTGTCGATTTTAGTACTTTTCGACGCTTGTACTTCGGCAAGGGGTGTTACGCAAAAAAATGAGCGGTTGTTAAATGTAAAAATGTTCTCCTTTCATCTTCCTTTTCTTTTATATTTTGACTAAATAAACCCATCCTGACGCATGCGCAAATTTTAAATCCAAGAAGGAACAGTAATGACATCCATCATACGAGCATATTTTTGTAAAATGCTAGAACATATGTTTAAAAACATATATAAAACGAGCATATGTTTGTATTTTTCTTGCCGTCTGGCGGTAAAGAAAATTTCATTAAGATCGGAGCTGGGTCATTCCGTTTCAAAATTCAAACCTCTGTAGCATCATTTTCCCACACAGCACATCATCAGTTAAGTATCAAGATAATAAATCTCATGTTATAAATAAGCAAAAAATTGCTTGATTGAAAAGTATCATCCGCTTTTTATTTAACGTGGACTTCGTGACTTTCGTGTTTGTAAGCTGTGAAACTTTGTAATCTATTTTACATACTCTTCCAAATCCGCTTGTGTCTTGAAATTTTGTAAACTTATGTGCTCTCAATGATAACTCTGCATTTTGTTGTTTTTCACCACTTAATTATTAGAATAGTTGATTAAAGTAACTAAATTTTGGTTCTTACTAGAAGAATAACTTTGTAATTAATTTGAATAAAAATGATTTCAAAATTCCATAATATTTACAATTTTAAATAGTAAACTAAAAAAAAAGTTGAAAATAGCCAAAATAGAAATCTTTTTTTTTAATGTACAATAAAAGTGTGTTTGAAAACTATTTAAAAAAAGCAATTCAGTCTTATGTTTTTTTTTTATTATTATTCATCTTTATATACTTTAGTTTGTTTAATTAAGTAATAAATCAAAAAGAAGATTTCAAAGTCCAAGGAACTTTAAGGTTCCTGGCCTTACAGTACTATCAAATAAAGAACATTAGCTTTAAAAAAAATACGAATGCCGAAAAGAGGTATGATTTTAGATTTTATGATCATTTCTTACCTTTGATGGTCAGCGACAACAAGATGCAACCACTTGTGATAAGCCCGCTGAAAATATGAATAAATAAATCAGCAAAAACATTTTAAAATCTATCAGGAAGTTAAAGAAATGATGCAAAAAATTATTTCATTGAGTTTTTATTCCCCATTTTTAAAATGCATTTTTTAATAGAATGATTAGTTCATCATTCCATAAGTGGTATGAATACAATGATATGTATGGTGCTTGGTAATAGGCCTGGTGAACGCTGAATCCGTCGGGGCCAAACGTCCTCCCTCTGGTGTGGTGTGAAATTTTGGAGAGGGGGTATAAGCTCAGATGTCGTCCTCGCCATCTGATCACGGTTTAAAAATGACGAGGTCCATCCCAAAGTAGGCCTTGTGTTGCTTTCAAAACGGGACGTTAATATAACTAACTTGACATGTTTATCGCTATTCATTAATAAAAGGTTCTTTTTTTTTCCTAAATTTACCGGGTGCTATATTAGTATATCTGAACTCTGAAAAGATTAATTTGAGCTTTGCGAATTCTCGAAACACAGAAGATACAAAATAGAGAAATTTGAAGTAAAATTTTTAAAAAAATTCTTTAATTTAGTAATTTAATACCATCATTCTGCCAATTCTGTGAAGATAATATACTAACAGATCATTTTCTTAAGGACAATATGACATAAATAAACGAATGTGAGGCATAATACCAAGACTATTAAAATATTACAATAGGGAAATGCATTTGTTTGATATGAGCTTTTAGGTATCATACGGATGTGCCTATTTTCTGCTAAGGTATTTGTAATCATTAATTATTATGTATTCACTTTGATTCTAAATTGCAAATCATGATTAATATTTAATTATGTTCAATAGTTTAATTGTTTCAATAGTTTAAATGTATATTAACTAACTTTTCACTCAGGTTAGAGGGTTCATAATCAACGTCCTGAAAAATCACGAATGAATTATTTTCCAGTTAGGTATTATTCTTCGGTAAATGCAGCCAATAAAAATAAATTTAATAAGTTGCATAAAATTTTATTCATTACTGCTTGTCTATAAAAATTCTCTTTGTTGCACAACTGATCTTCTTTGTGAAATCGTAGTGCCTTTGAGAAGTCATAGGATATAAAGCTGAGGTACATGATACTTCTTATAAGAAAACCATAAAATTTCATTGAGATTTGTTGATATTTTATTAACAAGAAATTGATATATTTCTTATCAACATATTAATAATACAACATTAATAAGACATTTATATATTTTATTCATAAGAAAGCGGAAATTGTGATATTGTGATATATGAATTGAAATTGTGATTGTGAAATTGTGATATACGAATTCTATATTGGATAAATCTTTCAACGAATTATTTTGAACAAAATGTTATGTGTTTATAGTTTCCTAATATTATTTATTAATATTTCCTTTTTACCATCAGTTTAACATCGTTACCGATTGATGGAATATCTATACATTGCATTATTTCATAATGATATTCGGAAGTCGGGGCTTACTTGATGATGAGCCTGACGTTCCTGAGACCCCACTTGTCAAGTAGGAATCCCCAGACAAAAGATGTAGATCCCATGCAGAAGCTGCCGATAGTATACGCCAAATTGAGGATACTGTCTTGGGACTCACACATCCGATACCCCTGCAATAGAAACGATTCTCGTCAGAACATTGCTAGGTTTGCAATGTTCAAATCATTAGCACGTGGCAGTGATTCACACTGCCAGGGGGGCGTTTTAGGTAATTCTACAGAAAATATATTAAGGACAAATGACACCAGCTGGCAGATGAGACCGCAAATCCTTTTATGGTCAAAAAATGGGGGTTGTGTTTTGAGAAATGAAAGAGCCATGGTGGCTTGGTGATAAGGATTCAGCTTTGGAACTGAAGAGTTTCAAATTCGAGATTCGATTCTACTGAAGAATCGTCGTGTAAGCGGGTCTGGTGCACGTTGAATCTGTTGGGGCCAAACGTCCTCCCACTAGTGTGGTGGGGAAGTTTGGAGAGAGGGTGCCAACTCAGATGTCATCTGCCCACAGTTCAAAATGACGAGGTCCTTTTCAAAATAGCTCCAGTGTTACTTTAAAATGGGACGTTAATATAACTAAAGTAAACCTTGTGATGAAAAGCAGAGGATACTTTTAAGGCATATAAGATTCTAATAACATCCTCGACTAAATCATGAAGGACGATAGAATATGGAAATGGACGGAATGTATGGATCTTGTAATTCATATTCTCTTAATATTAGAATTACCGTTTTCTCTTAGGTTCGGTGTCCTTTATCAATCAATTAAAATTAAATTCTTAGTTACGTATTTGTATTGTAGTCAATTATTTATTTTAGAATTACTGTGGAGTTTGTGCATTCCCTAATGAGTCTTCATTATTAACAAAATCTTAAATATGCCAAATGTGTTTTATATATAAAAGAAGCATACCAGTTGGTAAGGACTTCAGTTTACAAAAATTTGTGATGAAATCTCATTCTTCTTGTGTAAAAGCCTTTTTTGAAATATCAAATTATTTATGAAGAGTCGTTGTGGGTTCAATTGTCTCAGTTTTGAAATTAGAAAATTTAAGAGTTTTGAGAACAAATTCCGCAAAATTCCGCCATGTATGAAAGTATCATGCGCATTAAATTTGATGTCAAAGAATAAAAGTTCTTCCTATTTGATAAATACTGAGTCTGGCATTAGACAACTTCAAAGAAGAAATGCTTTCCGGTTCAATAAAATGCTTAGCTGAGTTTAGAGAAAACTACAGATTCACTCTAGTTCTCAAAGTTTAAAATAGCATTTCTGAAATCTGATAGTTTTGCTTTATCCTTTTATTTTTGAATTTTGAATCTGAATTGTCATAAAAGAATTTAAAAAATCTTTTAAGATTTATTTGATTATAGGTTTACGTTGCTTTTCCGCACTTAACAGAATTTTTTTAATTGTTTCCATGGATATCCTGATTTCGCATTCATAAAAATTCAATGTCGTGTTTAAAATTTTCCTTAAGGCGAATATATCTGATTTCGATTCAGCCATCATGATTAACTCTTTTTGTAAAAAGCGTATTGCAATATAATTCTCAGTATATTGGGGGACTTAAACACGAATAACAGTTTCAACACCTTCAGCAAAACATTTCTTTTCTTTATTTTTTCTACCGATAACTTTCTATTTCTGATAATTATTTTTTTAAAGAATATCTTTCATTGACTCTTCTGTCGAAATCACTGACCTTTCCTTTTTCTTATTTTTTTCATTTTTTAATAACATTTCATCAAACGAAATTCTGTGATAAATTCTTCAATACCGAATAAAAAATTGAAAAGGGAAAAAAATCAAGAACAATTGATTCCCAAAATCACCGCATCGGCGACCATCCATGTTGAACCTTCACACTTCGTTGGAGCATCAAGAATACTTTCCCCGCTCTGCAGACGACTTTTCTATTGCTTCCATTCTTTGAAAAATGCGCTATCGGTATGGCCTCACTAGCAATTCTTAATTTTTGTCAACAAAAACCTAATGTTTTTCTTTTTCATAATTGTTTTTTAACTCATTCGGTTACTCAGCCATGCCAATCATGTTTTTCGAGAATCTCATTCGATGGTGTAGCAAAAATAAAAGTGTTTACAAGCTCTATAAAAAAAAGTAGCAATAAAAGAGATAATGTTCTTCTGACGGAACAAATTATATCTGGATTAAGTTGTTGCATGCTGGTTTGCTTTCATTACAACTTCGGATGAAAACTAAAAATAACTCACTGTGGTTTAAAATAAGCTTCCTTTTTCTCTGAATGAATTCTTCACGTTTATTTAACTTTTTTATAAACATTTACTTTCTCTGAAAAGGGAATTTCTCTCGGGTGTTTAAATTTTACAATGAAATAGAAAGTTGCGTTTGTTATGGAAATCCATTTGTAAATTCATTCACGCGTTCCTTTTTCCATTTTGTGCTCCTATATTTGGATCGCATTGGCATAACATTTAAAAAAACATGCTGATGTTAAGGAAATTACTCATGAATATTTATCTCTCATGCAAATTTATACGCACGTGTCAACATTTCTAGATGACTTCAGCAGTGTATTGAGAGTTCAGAGTACAATATGATTTCAGCTCTTTCAATCTTCAAAGTTTTAATCAGGAAAATAGCTTCAGGCCATGGCATTGATTTTTCGCCCTTCATCATGATTATCTTTAAAAAAAATGACATAATTGCTCTAATGTTATGTCTCTTTTCATCACTAAGATTAGCTCTAGCTAACCATTGCTCCCGTAACTACATAAAAATGTAGTTAGGTAAGCAAACATAACTACTATATAATCCTAACTACATAAAAATGTCTTGGCCCTCTACTAGAAATCAAATGTGACCGTGGCTCCCAGACTGCTCTGGCTAGACTAAAAAGTGGCCACCTTAAGTATCTTTCCTTTGAAAGTGGTAGAAAAATCCAAATTGTAACAAATGCTGTGACCATCCGGATTCACCGGATCACATTCTGGGTTTGCAACGGACTTTCTAAGGGAGATTGAACATCCGATCCCCTTATAATTATAGATTTTTTTTGGCGTTCAACAACCTACTGGAGCTGATCTGGCGTATGTCAGATCTTTTGAGGATAAACAACAATATAAAAATGTAATGATGATTTCTTGTATAAAAATGTGTATTCAATGTTTGCAGCAATATCAGCATTAAAAAGAACAAACGGGAAATCTTTAACCATAGGAAGAAAAGTATTTGTCTGTTTATTATTTTATTTTCTATGAATATTATTCGATGAATTTATTAATTTAATTTGGTTTCTATGAATATTTGGTTTAAAATTAGATCTATAATTTCACATAAAAGTATTCTCTTATTCCAAATGTTTGTTAATGTAAAATGGCAAAAAAAAAGTCCAGCTATCAGATTTGTTATTTGGAGTAGAGATAACTAAGATGTATTTTATAGTCTTTCTTTTCAATTTAAAAGAAAAAATTTTTCCCAAACAATTAATTCTCTTCTTTAAATGAGAAGGCAAAGATTATCAGGCGCTTGTTTCAACTTTGCATTATCTCATACCGCAAATTAATTACAAGTGTTTCGAACCTCTAATCTGAAACACTATACGGTGTTAACATTTTATTACTCATTCGTCTAGCTTATTTACGTCAGCCATTGCATTCTGAAGTAATGATATTTTTACATCAAACATTTTTTTTTTTAAATTTTAAGTGCCACAAAATGATTTATGTACGATAATATGTTCTTAAGTTATTGAGTAAAAACCTTAAAATTTCTAATCATTTTTAAATAATAAAAATACATTTAAAATTCGGAAATTTCTTCTTTGTGGATTCATACCCTCTAAGAAATAACTAAATAGTAGATGTGGCTTCTGTAGATACAGTAGTATGCCTGATAGAATGTTTTCAACTGTATTGTAAAATGTATATTGTAGCTTATAGCCTGCCAATAAACATTACCATGTTAAAAAGTACCTGGTTTAAAGTTTTCAATTTTTTCCTGCTAAAAAGCATATACTGTAGAGATTCCATATATATGGATGCCATAAATTTTCAAATCCATCTGTTAAATATCCAGAATTCAAATCAAGACGCACAGAGTATTTCAGTTCTAATTCGATTCGCTTGAGTGAACTACTTCAAAAATCTTTTCATTCACGTTTTATATTTATTAGATATACAGGAATTTCTTCACAAATCAAGAACATTAAATAAAATAATAAATTTAGTTTGCTTTATGATTGAAAAGGATTTTTGCCCGTTACTTTCATGCCACTTTTTCCTTAATGTTCTATAGATTTCATCCATTCCAATAGTTCTAAAGCTGAAATGTTGGCGCCATTTCCTTTTTCGCGATTTGCCATTGTGATTTGTTTATTTTGGCCTTTAGTTCGGTTAATGAAAAAGCTTTCTTCCTTTCTTTTTTTTTTTTTACAAAAGATATCACTAGAGGTCTTAATGGGAATAAATGGCAATTTAATTTTTTTTAAGAAAGACATTTTATGTTGTTATATATATATATATATATATATATATATATATATATATATATATATATATATATATATATATATATATATATATATATATATATATATATATATATATATATATATATATATATATATATATACACACAGTGGCTCCCAAAATTGAGTATACACTATACTCTTTCTTCTTTAATTTTATTCTTTTTGATCTTAACATTTCTATTTATGGCTAATATTTCTAAGAACGACAAAATATACATTAGCAAAAGTATTAGGCTGAAAAACAAAACGGAGGAATCAATAATATTTTTATTACATATGTTATAAAATATGCGACTTGACAACCATTATTTATTTTCAAATGAATAAGCAAAATAGTTTTGTTACTTTAATTGGCAATCATTAATTTACAAGCGGAAACAAACGTTTTGGTTATCATAATGAGCTCCAGGAATGTAACAAATGTTGAAATTCTGAAACTTGTTATTCGATTGTCTGAAGGAGGTAAATCTCTACGAGAAATTGCAAGGAAAATTCAACAAAGTCACGGATGCGTTCAAAAAATTATCCAGAAATATAAAATGTATGGACAAATTGTTAATAAACTTGGAAGAGGAAGAAAAGAAATCCTTAGTGTCACGACCAAGAGAAGAGTTATTCGAGAGGTAGCAAACAATCCTAAGGCGAATGCTACAAAAATTGCTACATTTAAATCAAGAACAATTGGAAAGTGTGTTTCAGCAGAATTAATTCGAAGAGTAATCTGAAAATCAAATTATAATGGTCGCGTAGCCAGAACAAAACCATTCATTTCCAAAGTAAATGGAGAGAAAAGAATTTCATTTGCTAAAAGTCATATTTCAAAACCTCCTGACTTCTGGAATCGAGTAATATTCAGTGACGAAGTGAGTTCAATGTTTTTGGTAGTGATGGTCGATGTTATGTTTGGAGAAAGCCCAATTCTGAACTTCTTCCTAAAAACACCAACGCTTCTGTCAAGCATGGAAGTGGTTCACTTCTTGTATGGGGCTATGTGTCTGCAAAAAGAGTGGGAAATTTAGTTTTCATTGTTGGAATCATGGACAAAATCAAATATTTGGATATATTAAAGAACAATTTAAAACAGAGTGCCCAGAATTTGGGTTTAGGGTCAAGTTTTCTGTTTCAACAAGATAATGACTCGAAGCATACAGCTAAAATAGTCAAGTTATGATTGTTGTATAATTGTAAATTGCAATTGCACACCCTAATCAATCTCCAGATCTCAATGTGATTGAACATTTGTGGCCACAATTAGGAAAATCAGTTCAAAAACATGATATTAGGGGGCAAGGAACACTTAAAAATGAGTATTACAAGAAGAATGGTCGAAAATATCAGGCGAAATAACTCCAATTCTTGTCAACTCAATGCCACACCGTTTACGAGCTGTTCTAAATGCAAAAGGATATGCAACAAAATTTTAATTTATCTTTTTCTCTTTTTGTTTACATATTTTGCTAGATGTATACTCAATTTTGTGACTTTGGAATTTGTAACTTTGACATAAAAATGACTGTAATAAAAATGTTATTGATTCCTCCATTTTGTTTCTTAGCCTAATTCTTTTGTTAATGTATATTTTGTCGTTCTTATAAATATTAGCCATAAATAGGAATGTTAAGATCAAAAAGAATAAAATTAAAGAAGAAAGAGTATAGTGTATACTCAATTTTGGGAGCCACTGTATATATAAAATTGTAAAGTTTTTATAATTTTAGGTAATTTATTCTTTGCACTTCTGGAATTTTATGGTGTGTGTTTTGATTTTTTAATCATTGGAAATGCTCCTTTTATATAATGATTATTCTGTTTTTATTTTAGTTTTTAGTTATATAATCCTTGATTCATTTCTATGATTTTGTATTTTGTATTGAACTTTTTATTTTCTAGTCAATTTTTCTCTTTGTGACTTACTAGTTGTGGTTTTTGTTCTTTTCGCGTTTGATGTAATGAAGATACTGTAAATGGAGGTTTTTATATTCAGTGCTTTTCTGTATATAAATAATATCTAAGTCTAAAAATAAATTAATTTTATTCCTCTTTTAGATAGAATGGAAAATTCTATTTAATTTCTGTTTTTATTGTAAATGAATGCTATATTAGTTTAATTTTCATTTCGTACAAGATTATTAATAACATCCTTACCTGAATTTCTCCATTTTGAATTAGGAGAGAGAGGGGAGGAGAGGAGATACAAATCTTATTGAACAATCTTTATATTATGTTTAAAAAAGCAATTCTTTAGTTATAGAATGATAACGCGCATGCAATAGACAGATTTAATATCGCCAGAAAACACACGTGTTTATAATGCACAGTAACTGAAACAATGAAATTATCGGTACAAAATATAGAGGAGACTGGGGAAAATTCAAAAATGGGGTAAGATAAATAATAGCTTATGCTCATAAAAAGCAAACTTCACAACTTTCAGTATATTTCTAGTTCGCCATACGACTAGATACTAAAAATTCGCACACTAAAACCGCCACTGCCGTTTCATTGTTCGTTATACGATGCCCGAGTATTTTATCTGAAGTTTCATATTTTAAAAAATTTCAACGTAAAATCTCGTAGGGAAGCAGGAAAGGTATTTGATTATTTTTTGCTGCACATTATTACCTAAGACAATATACTTTTCACAATCATTATTTAATTGCATCGTATTCTTGTTAACCCAACCAAAGAAATCAAAGATTTTTAATGTTTTCAATTGGGGTAAGTTAACGATCCCATTATGTTGCTCCAGGATTTTTGTTACTATTTTCGATTTGGTGTTTGTAAGTATTTTTTTACATATTTTGTGCGATTTCTTTGATCTACATAATTCAAAAACTGTTTCGTACTATTATATAAGGTTTATTGACATGCATATAAAATTTTAATAATCTTACTTTCGAAAGATATGTTAGTTCAAAAGGAAATATATAAGGCATAACAAAAGCAAGAATTGGGACTCAAAAATAAGAATTTTTGCTAAGAAAGAGAAATATATTTCCTGTTAAATAAAAACTAAGAAGCTCGACTCTCATGATATCTGCTGAAGCTACTAAAGATAATGCAATGTAGTTGGTGCATTTTTTTGAGATATATATTAACCTCCTATCAGGAATCCAGGATAGAATGCAAAATGCTAGACATGGTGGCACGTAGGATCCTCAAGCATAAAAGGAGAGGATTTTATTCTCAGTTTTTGATAATAAAGAAACACCTATTGTGATTTATATTAATTTACTAAAAGCTAGAATTTTTGATACTAAAACCCTTTCATGATGTACTATTCAAGAAAAAATACTTTACAGGGTTTAATTAATTAGTACCTGTTTTTCTAAGATTTTTCATCTTGCCCCGAGGTCAAAAGCATCTTGCCCCAGTACCACAGCAAGATTACACTTTTGCATTTCCTTTTTTAAATAGCAAAATAATATTCATTGTATTAAGACGAAAATTAATCCAACTAGGAACAATATAAGAAAATCCTAGATTTTTCCGAAAAAAACAAACAACAACGCTGAATTTATTAATGATGGTCATCTATTAACATCTGTTATCTACATAAGAATATTTTTATATATTGATTAAAATTAGATGGAAAAAAACTGCATGAAAATGAAACAGGTGTCACAAAAAGTTAATTTTTTTAGTTTTAAATGTTGTATTAAAATATATTTCGAAATAATTGAAGAAAAGTGTTGAAATATTGTTAAAAAATATTAATTAATCATATCATTAAATTCTGAACATCTCTTTCTTAGAGAATATTTACAACTCAAAAAAATGACTAAATACAAAACTTGGTAGCTCTAGGTTTGAAATGTTGCATGTTGAAAGCTTTGAATGATTTTGGTATCATACATATCGCGTGACGCAATTTTCAGATGATGCAGCCAACAAACATTATCACGTTAAAACAAAAGACAATGAAGCACATTATTGGGTCTTCTCCTTTGACATACCGAATTTGTGCACTTTTATAATAAATACCCTGTCGTTCGTTTCAATCAGAATGTCACTTTCGCCCTTCATTATGCAACTACCCCTTCCGAAACGACACGCACTGCAATTAAGGGCTCTTCCGCGAAGCTGGCAGACAAAAAATAATGTCCCTCGCGGCCGAGGGAATGTGTTTTCCGAAGGATAGCCGGCCTTCTTGCTTGTTAATGATTTCTACTAGGTTTTTGCGTCTCCTTCATAGACCTTGTTTCTGGTGCGGACCGAAATCACCTTCGTTCTCCATTGCATAACACTTCGAAAGGGAAGAAGTCCATCGCTGGGGGCAGTTTGCTAATGATGCCGGTTGAAAAAAAGAAATGGCTAGCTTTGCGTGATGTTATTTCAGTAAAATTCGGAGGAAGTTAGTTATTTATTCATGTTAGGAGGACAGTAAAATTATGTAAAATTATGACGATGTCATTTCTATTGGAGTCATTTCTAAAGCGTATTAAGGGGATACATAATTACGCGTAACTTAGTATAAAACAACACTTCTTTAATACGACTTAGAAATTTGGGATGCCCTTCAAGCATGTACGGGCACCCCGACAAATGTTGTGCTTAAAAATATGAAATGCTCTTCAATCACTACTTTTAAAAGTACTTCATTTTATGAGATGTTTTCTCACTTTTTACGATTATTGTTTATTGGTTTTAAAAGATTTTCAAATTTAGAAGAAGTAGAGATTTAATTCAATATTTACGCACGTGATTTTATTCGAGAGAGTTTTTTTGCAATGAATTTTATAATTAATTTAACATTTTACAATTAATTTAAAATTGTTTATTTTGAACTTTCATTCTAGTATTTTTTTTTTTTTTAGTTTTGAAGAGTAGGACATTGTTAATGTGTATATTCTTAAGTAATCGTAAAATTTCCAATAATAATTTTTTAACATTTCGCTTACCATATTCATCAGAAGTCACAAAAATTATTTAGAGTTAACATCATGAATAGGCGAAGAATTGGAAGATTAGAAGCCTATTTATCTGTTAACTCTTAGATGACGATATATCTGATACAACCGAGATAGATTGAAAAACTTCCATTCTTAGATTTCAAGGAATAATTTTTTTTGTCTCTCGCTGAAATTCTGGTGATATTATGTGATGCTAGAAGTTAAATCGACTAAAATGCTCAAAAGATAAAACGATATTAAAATGCAGGTATGTGTAATCTGTCATATAATTATTCAAAGTGAGGTCGTAAAACTGTTCTTTATAAAATATAGAGTAAACAAAATTTTCTTTCTTCAAAGCATTATTAATATACAGAAATACACCTGTTTTATTTCCATTTCCATTAATCAAAATTTTCTTGAAAGTTCTCAAATGCCGCTCTCTTTTTCTGCATTGTCGTTTCATGCTTCCAAATAACCCAATTGCCGTCTTGCAGAACTATTGTGCATTTGAAGAACCAAATCATATCATAAGGGTTTAAATCTTTTGAGTATCTAACATAGTAATGGAATTACATTCAGACATGTGCAGACAGCCACTACTGGCTGTGTAGAATTTAGGTTGAATTTTGTGTACAATTTCCTCAACATCAATTGTTTTGCCGAAATCTTGTGTAGTGAAATTTTGCTCACATTCAATCCTTCGACAGCCATTCGGACTGTAATCGGTAAGCATGAGCGACAGCGCACATTCAATATTCCAAGCAGCTCATAGGATCAAAGGTCTTGCGTCATGTTTGGAATCTTCACGGCTCTCACAAAATTGTTTGCTCCATTTGAAAATAACTGTTTTCTCAGGTCATTTATTTCTATAAACAGTCCCCGACGTTTCATTTGTTACCTGAGACTCAAAATTACCAAACATTTCATTTGGTTCTATTCTGCTTGTTTAATAGCCATCATCGGGCACAAGAGCCTGGCCATACACAACCCTGCCCTTAACTGCAAGATTGCTTGTGCTAATATGTAGCTTGATATCTGGATGAGGGAAATGTTTTTCAATATTCAGGACAGCAATTCTCAATAGGATAGTAACATAATGATCTGATATGCATAGGCTCCCCAAACACGGTGAAATGCAAATTTTGGCTTACTAATTAAATGCACCCGATTTATTATTTGATATATTTTATTATTTAAAGCGGTATATATCATGTAGCTCAATATTTTGTCCTTTTTACATTGCTACGTCCATACATTATAGAGAGTAAATATCACTAGGATGTTCTGACATTTCCCACTGATCACATGATTTCGAACGTAGACGAAAACATCCATAAAATTCCAATTAATTAAAAGAACGGCTTACGTTTGAAATTATTATTTACAGACAAAAGAGACCGTACAATCCTATATCAACTATGTGAGAAGGAGAATGAATCGCTAATTGTGGCGAAATGTGGTCTGGCTAAATATTTCTTTGTAATTGATTATTCCATTGATTCCATTTGTGTTTGTTAATGAAAATTTCTTTAACATTAGAAATTTTTATTACTTGTAGAAGTGATTTCATAACAACGAAACCATTTAGAAACCATTACGGAAAAAAAAGTAATAAAAAAGATCCATCATTTAATAAATAAATTTAAACTGTATAGTGCGTTTGATAATTTGGTGGGAACTCTAGAAAGTGTGTGAGGTCTATAAATAAGATTTTAATATCTATGTAAAATAATATACTATAAGATATAATTTCTGTTTACTAAATGGGATGGGGACAGTATTAATTATGGAGTCTAACAAAAGAAATTAATAGAATGACTGTCTCATTCATTTCATGCGGAAATTAGTTTTTGCTTTCTGGTCATCTATCGAGATGTTGCTTATTTTTGCAGCTTTTTTCGATTGATATGGCCTACATTTTAAAAACTGATGGTGAAATCGTTTTCTCACCTTCAGGTTGTAGGAGGGTACATTCGTGACATTGGCGTTCAGGCTGGTGTCGTTGTGGAACTGGGGCTCGCAGACATGCTCGTAAATGCCTTCCTGGCGCAGCATGTAGTGCAGGGCCGTCCACCCGAAGATGTTCCCCGTGAACACGAACGTCTCAAAAAGCCCATACCATAGGATGAACTGCCGAGTGATCTGTCTCATCGAAGCACCTGAAAAAAGAGAATTGTTAGTATGCACGCTCAATTTAAAGAGTTCTTAAAGCCTTTTGAAGCACTTTCCCACATAGCACAAAACCTCCTGAAGACGGGCAAGAAACCTCCCTCTCCTCCCGAAAAGCTCGAAAGAGGAAAGGGAGCTTTCCTGCTCATTACCGAGAGAGAAAGAAAACTGAAAATGTGCTTCGTTGTACATCTTAACTTTCAGCTTACAGGCGGTATAGACTTTTTTTTAAAACCTATCCTTACCGGACGGTACAGCTGCTGTACCAGCAACGAGTTTGGATTTCAATCCATCACTTAAACTTTCCAGCTGAACCCTAATTGCCACATAAAATCCCTTCCCTTTTGTGTCATACCCCTTAGGGTCAGGAGATTTCGTCCAGCAGTTGTTGTAATCACATTGGCGCTAGTGAGTTTTGTGAATCCTGCTTTGCCGACATTTTTTTTAAAGTAACATTCCTGAAAGATATGGAATGAGTTCGCATCATTTTATTTGTTAGTAGTACTCGATTGAAAACTTTCTTCTTTTCCCCTGTTCTTTGATTTTTTAACTTAATAAATTTCTTAGTTTTTTTAACAATAAAACTTAGTAACTTTATAATAAAATGTGTTTATAGTCGTGCCGATATATTCGAATGATAAATATTTGAACAAGAATTACTTGAAGTTCCATTTCTAACGGAATAGTGTAAAGAAGATAATCGGCGCCCTAGACAAATTGTTATTTCGTCTTTCGCATTCGTCAAAAATAATCGCTGAAAAAACTAATGAAGCCTCAATTTTTTTTCTTTGCCCTTTTATTATATTTTACATTGGAAAGTAACAAAACACTCTATTTTGTCTTCATGCTTACTCCTCCCCCCCATGACTGGAACTTCGGACATATATACTTCTCAGACACTAATGTACTAGTTTGACACAATATTAAAGAACTGACAATTTTTTCAGCTTTAAATTTTAATAACTGAACTGGATATATATCTGCTAAAAATGCATTTTGGATTTGATTTATAAGTAAGCTGTCAGTTTCATCATTAGTGCTCCTGATTTATGAAAACGATTGATTTAATCCTTCATTAAACGTTATAATTCTAATTTTAAAAGTATTGAAGGAGGTTCTTAAAATCTATCAAAAATAATAATTAGTAGTTTTTTATTCGTCTATCTATACCCTCGATACCTTCATTTCAATCCACTGAAAAGTTACTAGACACTTAAATTATTCCGGAAATATTTGTATTGAAATAAAATAAAATAAAATAGCTGCATAAAAAAAGGTAGGAAAGGTAGGTTTCAGAAAGGTAATCTAAATAATTGTATTACTTGTTACTAAATAATTGTATAAAAATACTTGTATTTAATAACAAATGCTGATCATTTAGAATGCCAGCTTTATTTTTATTTTTTTAAGGATTTTTTAAAAAGTTTTCCGTTAACTACTTTTCAGCTTAATATTTGCGCAATGAAATCTTATGTATCGAAGTCCACATATCTAATCTTACCTTTGTTAAATTAATTGTCTTAAATCTGGTAATTACTTACGTATTGGTAAATTTTTCTGCAAAAAAATATTTTTTTATTATAATTCAATTATTGATTGTCTGCAAAATGGAGCCTATTTTTCAAAAATACACACTGCAATAAATAATTAAAATTCTCAGCAAAAAAAAATCATTATAAATTGTAAGAAACGACAATAGAATAAGAAATCGTTACAAGTAATTTATATTAAAAATCATTCGAGCTATATTAGGAATAAAAATTATATTCGATTTCTGTGAACGCATTATATTAATATTAAAACATTCAAAGATATTTTAATCTACAAAATAGCAGATATTTTTATCTGCGTTATGCGCAAAGAAATGGGAATATTTTTAAAAAGAAAATATAAACAATTAGGATCTTTAAGCATGTTATATAAATCCTTACATTTTATCAAAATGGATGAGTTCGAAGAAAAGCAAAATAAATTCGCAATGTTCATTCAAATTTTATAAGAATTAAATTTGCAGCTTCAATAATGCTTGAGAAATATATTTAATTACAAATATGATTGAAAAATTGACAATATTTTGTTTAATGTGCTAAATAACAATACAGCACTTATCCTATTTGCAATTTATTCAATGTCGTAACATTTAATTCAGTACTTTCCCTTACGGAATTTGTAAACTAATGTTTAGAAAAAAAAATTAAATAAAATTGCGATAAAAAGCTTTTTGTAGAATTCAGATGCGTTAAAACAGCAAAAAAATTAACCTGGTTACGACAGAGAGGACAGATGACCCATCACCACTACGGGTGGTCAAAATCGAAGAGGTTATTTTCAACAATCGCCTTTAAAAGAAGGGGAAAAGCATCTTCTAGCTCTTCTCACTGAATGCCCGCCTTCAAAGTAACTTTTCTGAGCTTGGGTTCGCGAAGCCTAAAGAAACGATGTGCATAGTAGGAATATTTTTAAAAAGCATCTTTAGAAGATACGCGAATGTACAGTTTAAAGATAATCTTCCATAAAAGGTATTTGTGGAAATTTTAAAGAGAGATTTCAGTAGAAGATATGCAAATAGATATATTGAATATAAAAATGGGTAGAGCCATTTTTTTGCGAAATATTTTGAAGTAAGCTTCTGTAACAAATACAATTTTAAAAATTAACTTTAATGTAATATCTAGTAATGAACATTTTGTGAATGAATTTGATTTAAATATTCTTATCTTCGTAAAATTTTATTTTGTAATTTTTTTTCACATTTTCTAGACTAGTGAAGGAAGGAACTTGATTTTGAAAACCAAAACATTTCATTTCTTTTAATCACCCCTCATTGAACAATATCTGTAAAGAAGTTATCCATTTTCCGAATTTTAAAAATTATTTTCTAACAGTTAGTAAATAAGAATATATGCATATATCATCGTTAAAAATGAAATTGAAATTCACCTCAAGGTAAGTTTAGTTATGTTAACTTCCCACTTTAAAGAAACACTAGGGCTATTTTGGGAAGGATCTCGTCATTTTAACCACGGTCAGATGACGTGTGCTGGCACCACTCTCCCTAAACTTCCTCACCACATATATATATATATATATATATATATATATATATATATATATATATATATATATATATATATATATATATATACATTCTTGTACAGTGTTTGGGGTTAAATCGAAAGTATTCGCAGTTTCCATTTTACATATATAATGAAGACATTGCTATGATTTAAGTACAAGTGCAGTTATCAATGAAAATTTTGATTCATATCAATAAAATCATATTTTAAATTGCCGATAAAATTTTAGTTTTTAGTAAAGTTATTAACACAGTATTTTATTAAATAGATATTTTCCAAAATAAAATTTCAAATAAATGATTTTTTATGCATTTCGTATAGTTTTACAAGATCAATGAAATGCCAATGAAAATTAGATATTTAATAAAGGGGAGTATTCATTCAATCTGAAGTAAATTCTCTTTTTAAATTTATTCGAAAACATTTCAGATTTTGAAGTTAGAATGGGTTATTTCATATTGCTTTGATGTTTTTTCAAGTTTAAAAAATTTAAAAGGCATTTACTATTCTTGTTAAAAATTATATAATGCTTTCCTTCAAAATGGTATAAAAAACAATATATCATAATTCATTCCGATATAATTGGCTGATGTTATAAATTGTTGCATTGAAAATACGTTCAATGAAATTTTATTTATATTTTGGTGTGGAATGTTGTCAAAATAACTACTGCTGAATCTCATAATTGCAAACATTTTGTCAAATATTTGGTCTTGATATCGTTGACACTTATTAAATAGACGATCTTCAACAGTAATTTTCATATTCTGGATGTTCCATATGTACATAGTTAGATCGATATTTATATAAGAGAAGCAATAAATACTTAGCTTTGAATCGTAATCAAACCTTTGGCTTAAAATGCTTTATAAGGATTTCGAAAAACTTTTTTAATATATTTTTTACTTCTTATTTATGCTTTTTATTGTTTTTTTTTATTATTATCTCTAGTGCCCCATTTTTTTTCTTTTGAAAGTTGAGAAAATAATTATTTTCTTTATATAAAAGCCCGCATATCTTTTATAACAGTTTTCAATCCGACAATTCAATTTATAATTTCAAAACGTGATCGTTGCATTATTGCCGTATTGTTACGAAATTTCCGGGGTTCGTTTGGATAGTGGATGTTATATGGTGTGAAGAACGCTCAATCACCAGGCGGCAGTAGAAAATAAAACAACGACGTTTATTTACACAAAGACACACAGAACAGCCCAAAGACGACAACTATATACAGCACAGAAGACGTTTATCTTCAGCCGAGACGTGCAGCAACAACAGCATACACAGCAGCATATAACACGACAGATAGACACACAGTAGCGCACAGCTTAGTTCAGCACTAGCTTCACTCCGTCGCTGCTCCGCTTATTTCTGGAAGGCCAGTTCTTTACTGTCGATTCCGACTACAACTCTCCGATCTGGTTCACTACTACGACTACTCTTTCGCTTCCGACTACTCTTCGACTCCACTGGTTCGCGACTGCCCGGCAGCTGCGGCTCTTCCTTTTATAGGTCTCAGGAGGCGGGGCTAGAAGCCTCTCAACCAATCAGGAACATTCGAGGCGTAACTCGGTTTCTACTGGACGGATCGGGAAAATTCTCGATGTTTTGGGTATAATCTATTTTGGCGCCGAAGTCGCCAAATTCGTCGCCAAGCTCTGGGACCTCCTATGGAACCCACTATGCTGAGAAGCCGCATCGCAGATTCGTAACAGTATTATTGTGTTTATCACGATGAAATTTAAAATGAAATCGATAAAAATCTTATAAATCTTTAAAGGCAGTTTTATGCAGCATAGAAATTCAAAATATTGAATAAATTTTAGCCAAATTCTAATCATAAATACTATAAAGAAAAAAGAAATTTCCAGTGTTGATTCAGTGATATAATTAAACTGTAAATATTTTTTAATTAATTAAAAACTTTGCGTCTGTATATAGAAGATTTTTTTTTTCTTTACAGACATGACGCATAGCCGCAAAAACGCTGATTTTAAAATTTTCGATCAGATTTTCATAATCCATGTGATCCAGTAATTGTTTTAGGTCGTGGCGGCCTAGTGGTAAAGTGCCAGCTTCGGAACCGAAGAGTTTTCAGGCTCGAGACCTGATTCCATCGAAGAAGCGTCGTGTAGGCGGGTCTGGTGCACGATAAATTGGTAGGGGCTAGGTCTGGTGTCGTTCTCGTCACCTGATGGAGGTTCAAAATTACGAGGTCCATCCCAAAATAGCCCAAGTGTTACTTTTGAAAACGGGCCGTTAATATAACTAAATCATTAATTTTTTATGCGATAATTCTATAATATTCTTAATATCTGAAGCACTTACGTTTATGTTTATTTATTTTATTATTCACTTATTCAAAATTATTTTAGTTCTCGGTGTTCATGTTTGGCACAATTGTTTTATGAAGTTCAGTTTTTTTTTTCCAAGCCTGGGCCAAGTCTGTTTTTATTGTTGTCAAACTGACTGAAATAAAATACAATTTATATTGTTATCTTATTCCCCCTCATTTTGTTAAAAATGAAGTATTTTTAGTAATTTCAATTTAATTTAATATCTATTTATATAGTTTTTAAGGAGGTAATATTATAGTAAGTAAAATATATAAGTAATATTAAAGTAATTTAAAAAACGAAATATTTTATTGTGAATTATCTACAACAGAATTGGTTTCAGTATTTTGTACTTAAAAATAATTAAAATCAAAAAGTAATTTAAAGGAATAGTAGAATCATTTCACCTTTTCCTTTTTTAAATTATAAAATAGTGTCAGACCTTGGTCAGTGCTTTTATTCTCTAAAGGTTCATTTAGCAACGATATTTACAATCAACAGCTGATTGATGATAGAAGCTGTTTCTTCGTGGGTTTGTTATATCAAGGGGCATTTTTGTGTGGCTTCATGCAATAGGAGGCAAAAAAGCATTAAAAGAAACGGTTATTTGCATGTCTTCAAAGTATACATGAATTTAGGCTTGTATATATGACTTAGGCTTAGTATATAGGACTTAGAAATAAATAAAATTAAAAAGTAATTTAAATTAATAGTAAAATAATTTCGAGATTTTTTGAAACAATCCAAATATTCTTTGATTATAACTTCGAACCATTTTTAAATTATAAAATAGTGTCACTTAAAAGACCTTGAACAGCACTGTTATTTTAAAGCTTCATTTAGCAATTATTGTTACATATACAATCCATTATATACACAATCAACTGGTGATGGATGCTAGAGGCTATTTTTTAGAGAGTTTGTTATACCAAGTTGCATTTCCTTGTGGCTTCAGGCAATAGGAGACAAAAAAAAAAGCATTTAAATAAAAACGGTCATTTGCATGCGTTCAAAGTATATATGAGTTTAGGTTTCTTATTTCATGCTAGTTAGAACGTAATAAAAACGATTTTATAGCTGAAAATACAGCAAAAAAAGAAGGAAATAAACTTTCCCAGCTGCAGTGTTACCTTTACCTTCCTGCGACTGGACAAACGACGCGTTTTTGGAGGCGGTGATACTAGGCGAGGGAGGAAGGGGGGGTGAGTTTCGTTTGTTGGCAAAAGTCATTACCATTTTAAACAGTGTGAATGCAAGATGGTATTAGCAAATAGGATCATTTGAAATCCATCTTAATATATCATAAACAATCAAAATATCCCAGTAACGTTTTAAATAGGAAGAATGATCCACTTTGGCCAGAGAAATGACACGGGGGGGGCAAGTGAGTAATGTGTCGCAGTTACATGAGGATATCTTAGCTGACTGTTTTTGGATCAGTCGAATAAGAAGACAGCGCGAATGATGCCGACGGCGTTTAATCAGACATCTCATGAAACTATCGTCCATTCAGCTTATGGGGGGGGGGTCCACTCTTGGCAAAGAGAATAAAATGTAACAGTTTTTTCGAATTTTTATTGATTTTTAGGCTAAGATATCCTCATGTTTTATAAAAACAATTTTTATTTTCATTCGCTGTTTCAATCACCTGTCATTAGAATTATTTAGGAAATCAGAATTGTAGTAGAAATAATTTATTACATTCTCAAGACAGCAAATGCAATGACATTTGGACTTAAAAAATGTGGTTAAGACTCAACAAGTAATCAACACTCCCAACATTTTTTTAGGCTTATAAATGTAAAAATACAGCAGAAAATTCAAGTCATTTGAATAAAATGTGGGTGAATTTCAGCACTCTATTGCAAATACGATTTTGTAAAAAAAAAAAAAAAAAAAAAAAAAAAAAAACACTGAGGATATCGAATGAAATTATAAAAAGCAAAAATATTCCTAAAAGCAGCTTGTTTGACTTTTCAAGTGAGCTGCAGTGGCCCGGTGGTAAGGTCTAGACTTCGGAACCGGAGGGTTTCAGATTCGAGACTACCTCCGAAAAACCGTCGTGAAAGCGAATCTGGTTAATGTTAAATCAGTCGGGGCCAAACGCCGTCTCACTGGTGTGGTGTGGAAACATGGAGGGGTTTGTGAACTTGAGTGTCGCCCTCGTCATCTGACTACTATTCCACATGACGAGGTTCAAAATAGCCCCAGTGTTGCGTTAAAAATGTGACATTCAAACACAAAACTGTTCTCCTTTTTATGATGTAAAACTAAGATGGACAGGTCAAAAAGTAGGAAATTATCAAATGTTAACATTATAAGATTTATTAATAGCGAAGATTTTTAAAAATACTCAAAGTATTTTTTAAAAATGGAAATTAAATTCTTTTCAAATTTTTATAATTTAAATAGTTCAGTCGAAAAGTACTTTTTCCTGGAAAAAAAATATTTTATTGGATTAAGTTGTTGAACTATCCATCCAAAATCCAGAAAAGGTGGATCATTCATCCATTTTCATTTTAACGCATTTTAACCAATTATATTTACAACCAGTTTTATTATTCTAAGTGTTGTTTGATGATTTAAAAATTAAAAATAATATTTGAGATATATTTCTAACGATTTAAGTATAATATATCACTTTAAATTTTTTTAAAGGTTCTCATAGTCATTGTCAATATCCGGTCATTGGTAGAAAACTAAAAGGAAAAATCATGTTCTATCATATCAAAATGGTAAAGGAAGAAAAGTTATATGTATGTACATGTGTGTTTCCACACACTCTCTCTCTCTCACACACACACGCATACATACATACAGATAACTAAAAACAACAAATACACTTATGTGATCTGCATTATGCTATTATATTTACTTTCATGTCTGTAATAAACACCTGAATTAAACATTCCAGCGCACTCTCAAAGCGAAATAAAAATTTAAAAAAATATTCGCTGAAAAACAGCAAAAGATGAGGAGAACGGCCATCACATAAAAATAAGTACAAACAATACATTAAACTTCTGTTTTCATAGCTTAGTGCTCCAACAGAAATTAAAAAAAAAATCACGATTCGTGGCGTCGAGTTTGACTCATATTTAAACATCCGTCTTAAATAAGATATCTCCATGGGCTTTTTTCCTATGCTGATGAATATGCTAATTGCGTTTCCCGATCCGGTAGTTTTAAAGACTATTGGATGTTTTACAGCCTGCCGCTAGATTTCAATCACTAAGTGAAAGGGTCTTTTGTTTAAGCGACCCATGGAGCTACTTTGAGGATGCGGTTCTCACTAAAGGCTTATGGAAAGTCAGGAATTCTTTGACTGAACAAAGCAAAAAAAAAAAAAAAATTAACAGAAAACAGCGTTTTTTGGTAATATTGGCATTTCAAAATTAAATACATAAGTATGTTCCACTATTCATTCGATGACTTTTAAGTTTCTTAACAAACAAACTATATCAACCTTTTTTCTTGTTTGAGATCCATTCCATGTACATCTTAAACCGCTCTCACTCACCCAAATACTTTAAACTATTAAAATAGCGGACTGAGCGAAATGTATTCAAGCATCACACAGAATAACAACTCTCCTCATAAGAATAATGGACCTCTGCTGTCGTGAGATCACTTCAATTTTAAAACATATTAACACAAAAGAAGTCTTTTTTTACACTAAAAATGTACTCATACATTTACAAACAGAAAAGGATTAACAAAGAAATCCTTAAAATGACAATTTAAAATAAGGATATTGTTGGCTTCAAGAACACAATCAAGGATTTTAAACAAATAAGAATAATAAGAACATAATTCATTCGATATCGAAGATTATATCATATTAAAAATGGAAATCATCGTCATTAGATTTCTTCTAAACATATATTAATAATATATTCATGATTAGAATGGCCCATCAAAATATATGCCCACAGATATTAACATTTTGAAATTATTCTGCAGGGAAAATATATGAAAAGGGTGACAAAAGGGACACGCAAAAAAAAAAAAAAAAAAAAAAAAAAAAAAGATAAAAGCATTAGAAAGTAAAAATGAAACGAAAAAAAAAAATTCTTAAAAGAAGAAAAAGTTATTTTATTCAAAATGGTAATTGTTATTATGAAATTATTGTGGTAAATCTCCAAAAATGAATTAAAATTTCAAAAAAAAAAAAAAAAATCGCTCCGAGTGCGCATTTCTGCCCTCCAAGGATATATGTGCAGAATTTGGCAACTGCAGGACAAACGATCCGTACTGTGGAACGCCAATATACAAACACATTCATTTTTATAAGTAGTATAGATAAATAATACATATTCTGTACAGTTTTGAATTTGGTTAATCCTGTGGTTACACGGTAAAAGAAATCCAACGAGGTAGGTAATGCATAACGGTGAAAGTGTGCACAAAGAGCAGCACTTGCAGAAATCAACAGCACATAACTAAAATCAGAATAACGGTCAGTTGGAAAAATCGTTCCGAGGTCAACACTCCAAAGATCGCATGACATTTTAGGGTTTCTCAAGAGGGTATAAAACTTTTTAGAAGGATTTGAGGATCTTAGCCCCAGATAGAGATATCGTCAAAAATTTCTAGAACCTTTATTTTTATCGTCAATTCCATTAAATATCTGTAAATCTCTCTTTTTAACTGTGACACTCATTGCGCAGGAAAGCAAAATTACAGATTTATAAAAGTATATTTTGTGCGATAAGCATACTTTCGCTTCTAAAAGCGTTTTTAAAGCTCCCCTCATCTGGGAGTCATATGATCTGCCATTTACGGTTGCCATATTATTAAATGAGTTGCTATATTTTCATAATTTAAAATCTTAAACAGAAGAATCAAGCGAAAAATCAACTTAAATGAATATTTTTCTTTCTTCAAAGTGAACAAACATTTTTATGATTTTTTTAAAATGGGAATGGATTCATATAAAAATAAAAAGTCATTTAACGCCTTCCTTTCTTTCTTGCACTTACAAAATCAGGCACATTTTATTTTCAGCTTCGGTATATATGGATGAAAATCAAGTTCGAAATTTCGCATTCTTCCCATTGATCGATTTTACTTAAAATCGATCGATTTGATGTAGATCGGCAATTTTATTTTAGAGACCACATATTAAATTTCATTTTCAAACTGATGTATTTTAAGTTATCGTGCCCTCGTGAGTGCAGACAGACAGACATAATTTGAAAAATGATAGTTTTGATGGAAAAGGAAGAGGTTTAGAGAATCTTAAACCCTCGATAATAATCAAAATCCTAAAGTAAAATGCTCTGAATGATTAAGATTTTTTTTTATTTTAAAGTTTTATTTTTATAACAATAATTTTGATGTATATTCCGCTTACGAAAAAGCAATTAGTACACAAAATCCCAATATCTAAAAATTAAAAAATGCGTCCTCGCAAAAAAAAAAAAAAAAAAATGTAGTTGATTGTAGTTCCGCAAATTAAAATATGTTTAGGAACTCCGGATATTCGTTCCCAATCCATTTATCTACGAGGCGTTTGGTGTTAAAGCGCAGTGGATTTAATGGATGGTCAAATGATTGTAATTTTTGCATAAAAATAAACAGACAACGATTTACCCGTGCAATCGGTAGTGTTTAGCAATGCAGCTGAAATCAATAACTATTGCAATGCAAAAAAAAGAAAGAAAAAAGAAATAGCCTAATAAAATTTTGGCACGCTCAGAAAATTCTAGATAAAGTAGTTGTCCTCAAGTCATATTATATGAATAATGTGATTAAGTCATATTTTGTCAATTGATAAATGAACTATTAACGAAATTCGTAAAAGTAAATCCATATAAAAAATAACCTTAGAACACTCTGCACTTTATAACTAATTGCGGTTTCAAATTTTTCTCGTGTAGGGCAAGGAAGGTTTTAGAATGTTTCGGGACATTAAATTAAGTAGTTCATTTTTATTAGAAAAATATATAAAAATAAAATTATTTCGGAGAATGCTACAATTTCAGCTAGTTATCAATACAGAAATAAAGTTTTATTGCAGCTTTTGAGGAATTAATATTGCATGTAAAAGAATATATTTTTTTAAAAAAAGAAAAAAAAATGCTAGAATTGTCTCTCGTTGAAAAAGATAATGCAGTAGATATAAATACAAGCACATCAAAGATGCGAAAGTACTCACTTATAATGATAAACACTCTCTAACGCATACTTTATATTCATTATCTGCATCAATATAAGCATCTTGCATTATAGTATAGCCAAACTGCTACAAGTCTATATAGGCCTTAATATGGTAACCTGAAAAGTCTAATAAGTGAATCTTTAAGATACAGCTATCCAAAATTTCAAGACTGCTTCTAATCACTGGTATTTTGACCCAGATAATAAGGCCCTTTCAAATCACTGAGAGAAATTCTTTTTATCCCTTTTCACCGTCCATTTCTTATCTTATTCCGTCTTTCCTCGTTAACTCTAAGAGCCCAAACTCATCTTAAGCTGCCTTTTCAACAAATTCTTCACTAGGGTGTTTTTAGATGTACAGCTGAAATCTAGGAGAGAAATAAAATTTGCGATTTGCCACTCATATGCGAAGAACAGTTCCATTTTGTTTATATGTTTGAAAAATTAACAGACGGTTTTATGGCATTGGAATTTTTACACTAACCGGGCTCATAGAGAATAAAAATCAAATCAATTCACATGAAGTGATACAAAACGAGGGAAGAGAGAAACAATTTATAAGGCAATAAGAGTTCCATAAAAAATTTTATAGGGAATGAAATTTTATATTATAAAAATCTGTGGCAACCACAAAGAAGATAAAAGATTTTTTAGCAAATCATATGATTGCTTCTAAACATAAGTTTAAGAAATGCCGGTGTTTAGTAATGATTATTGAAACTTTATAATTTTTTCCCGTTAATCCAGATAATATTTGTGAAATTTGTAAAATTGTGAAAATTAGCTCTATCCAGTTTTCTACAAGTGCCAACCCATTAAACGAGTTCTTGGGATTTCAATGGCCATTAAATCACTCAGCTTCTACTACCATATGTCCCGGAAATGACCATTGGCCTTATTTAATACAGAAGATGCATCAGAGTTTATTTTCGGGTTAAGTTTTATTTTTGACTCAAAATTTGCGTTTATTTGTGTAAAATATTCGCTTTAATTTTTATTACTTTCATACACAAAAATTAGATTTATTTAAACACAATCATATTGTTTTCTTCTGTAATATCATCATAAATATCTAAGCCCTGGATTCTACTTAAATTTCTAGCCTCTATTTCCTGTAAAACTATAGTTCCTAACTTAAATACTTGGAGAAGTCAATCGATGTCAGCAATGAAAGATTTGAACGTAAATGCACGTACAGTAGCTTCATTATCTTACAACTTGGATATATCTTTCGATCGTCTTACAGACAATTCATGAAGTTGAAGGAAATCCTCCAACCGGAATGATGTCGTTTTGAATTCTTATGTATATTACTATTTAATTTCTAAATACCTGGTTATTGATTTTATGGGAACTAAGTGTTATGTTGCTCTGTTACTCATCCATTCTCCAGTTGTGTCTTCCAATCCAGGAAATAAAGGTTACCAACCCCATTTGAACTCATGGTTTATTTCGAATAAGTCTAGCTGACAATCTTAATTCGGGCGAATTTTTCATTCACACTTCATGCTGCGAACATCCCAAAAAAATATACTAAGCCTTATTATTTTCTGGTAAAAGGCAACGACCAGCATTAATATGTGAAATATATTTAGAAAGAATACAGGTACAAACATTACTGAACTAACATAAAACTCATAAGAAAGTAGGTGATTGTGAGCGGTACGTCTTACCGTCTCACCGCCAAGCTTTCTTCGCCACATATAAGCGGGAAAGCATCATGTGATCAATGACGTAACATGGCTCCATACAGGATATGAGATCTGTTAGCAGCTCTCATATTTTTTGAGGTCTTATTTTCTGAGAGATTATACTTCTGATACATTATACACTTGCTTATTGGAAATCTTGCGATTTCTCAATGGTTGATTTACCAGCTGTACCCTGCCCTACCATGCAACGATTTGAGTGCCGCAAGATAATGTATCTCAGTGGTCTGATATAAATCATAAGAAATGTTTCTGGACTATATAAATGGGAAAGACCCAAGAAATAGCAACCTTTCCCACGTCTGGAAAGACGAAGAAAGCGATCTTATTACGGCATAGCCATCTATCTTGACACCATATGTCTCTTTATAATACAATGCACTTCCGAGTATCTGGCCTATGTGGCGGAAGAATAAGCCGGATTTTAAAAAAGCCGGATAGGCTTGAATTCTATGAGCTCATTTCTTTGTTCACCAATACTAGCAGACAAAATTTTTATGCCAAAACTCACCGTTATAATACATATTTTCTTACTTCATATTGAGTACTAAACCCTCCATTTATCTCAAGCTAAGTAGCATGCGAACACAGCCTGGTGAATCATAGAAATAATTGCCGGTTTTTGCTGTTTCGCCAGAGTCTAGTCACTGTATAGCCCTCCATAGTGACTACAACTTTTTTTTGGTTATCGTTTATTTTGAAATCTTCACTGTGGTACACTTAAAAAAACATTAAGCATATCCCAAGAACGATTTACGAATACTTATGCATTATGCAGTTATAATAAAGAATAGCGGCAACAACTGAGGTCCGTTTCACACTGACGAAACAATGAAAAAAAAAACAGAACGCTGCTTTTTCCCCTGTCACAACTTATATTTAGCACACGACTCGCAGAAGGATCGTAGCAGACGCCCGCGTCCAATGCCTTGGTAATGTTACCAATGCAACGCCTTGCCTTCCTCATTTAATTACGACAAAAGGAAAATAGGCCGTATAGTCGCGAACCGGATACTCGGGAGTGTAGTGCAAATTACTGAAGATATTTAAATTGGAACAGCCAGCGTTTGAAAAGACAAGGAATTATATCAATTACGACATCATCATTTATTTAGTAAGAATTTAGGTCATCTTGTTAAAAATAAAGGTTAAACAATAGTAAAATCTTAAATATATAAAATTTATATACTTAAGATTTTATTTTACACAGGAACCTTTTTAGTATCACCTGTTTCTTTAGTTCTAATGAATTTTAATCTAAAAAAAATTATAAGGTCACAGGTATCCAATAATAAATTTTCTAAAATCTTAAAAGCAAAAAACAATTAGAAAATACAAATATATTTAATAAGAATCCAAAACCAAGAACAATGGTAATCAAAATTGATACAATTTTTATTCTGAAAAAAGAATTTAAATGCCTTTTCTTGTCTATTTCCTAAAAAGAAAATAAAAAAAAAAAGAACAAATACAATTTTTACAAATTACAATCAATATAATAATTTCTTTCTTTTGTAATAAATTGTTGCGAAATATCGCAGTATTTCTAATAAGAACTACATTTTAATTTATGTATTAATAATGTAATGATAACTTATTTATATGCAGTAAAAATTCAAGAAAGATTGAAATATCTGTATTTATATATTATGAAAAAAAGGTGTTGTGTTTACCATTATGTGTTGCTTAGTTATTAGTTTAAAAATTTTCATTCCAGTAATACATTCTTAAATTCTATTATAATGTTTAAAAATTTATAAATTTTAAGATGTATTGTATTAATACTGTTACACGCTTTTTTATGTATTAAAAAGATATCGAAACGTATTTTTTTTAAAATTAAAACTATACCATTGTATTGTAAGATTAAATTCAATGGTATTTCAAAACGTAAGAAGGTTCTCGCATAAAGTGCACACTCGGACATTCCTTCAACGCTCATAAAATGCACGTCCTCGTTAAACTGGTTATGAATTTCTGTTAGCTTTTTTTTATTTGAAGAAAAATATTCAACAGGTGGAGGCGTCTTCTAAATTTCATCTCCCGGTTTTATGTCCTGATTGAGTATTAAAATATTCACTGCGTCAAATCGTCATACTTTGTTCAGTTGTCTAGCTTGAGTATATGGAAAAGTTCTAGAAAGACCCTTTCAAGTTTTATAAAATGGGAAAACACTTTCGATGAATCTAAATAAACTTATTTTCATCACATTTTATATTAAAATTACCAGAACTTTTTAATTATGATTGTATTTTTTATTAAAAAAAATTCTATTCTTCATTACATGCTGCGTGAAAAAGCTTTCATTGTTTGGAAACTATCAAAATTGGCTTGGTAGAAGTGCTTCGATGCCAAAATCTAAAGTTTGAAGTTCTAAATCACTAAAATAATATCCGTTTGTTTGCGGGCTTGACTCACATTAAATTTGACTGTGCAAGTCAGATGTTGACGCATGGATATTGTTTAGGTTAGGACAAAGGAGATTTTGGGTACCTAAAACGAATATAGCTTTGATTTTTAGTGTTTTCATAATAAAAGAAATAAAATTTCTTTATCATGTACGTTGATGACGTTCTCTAACACCGAAAGGATTTTAATAATTTTTTTTAATTCTAACAGCTGGTCTCCATTTGTGCATTAAATTAAAGTGATTAAGCTTCTTTCGTGTCCTTTATGTGCTTCGAAAGAAACTAAATCATTCTACAGAGTATTATATTTTTTTCATATATATACTGCCTGTTGTAAAAATTGAAAATCTATGCTAATGAAAAATAACCTAATTGAAACATATCTACTAATATTAGATGCTTGCATGTATTTTGATCATTTGTTCCCTTTAAAAAGACATTTATTGAGAACAACAACTGGTACAATATATATCAATCAAAATAGTTTCCATCCTTTTCCACAACTTTTTCGCATTTTAATTCAATAAGACTTGCAAATGATTGTCTTCGAATTTTTTTGGTTCTCCAGGCCGTTTCTTGCCATTGACATCGAAATCACCACTCTTAAGTCGTCGAAACCAAAACCGGCAGTTGGGATATGACGGAGAAGCATCACCACAAGTTTCTAAACGTGTCTGATGGGCAGCAGGTATCTTTAAATCTAACCATAAAAGCAATGAATATCGAAAATGCAATTTGGAGCGTTCCATAATTGGGGTCTTCATACGCTGAATAACTGAATAATACTAAATGGAAAACTTTCAAAATGATGAGTAATAGAAAATTGGTAAAATCCAAAACCATTGTCGTTTATATAGATGCTTCAAATGTTTACCAATAGACGTCGCTGATTAAAATACATGCAAGAACCTTATAAATAATTCGTTTATATAGATGATGGTGCTGATTTAAATACGTGCAAGCACCTAATATCTTATTTAAAGGACTTTCCTAAAATAAGCTCACTAAAAACTTAACAAAACAAATAAAAAAATATACGAAAATAAATAATTTCCATGAGCAATTGAAAATGATGAAGAGAATTGGAAAATGGAAAAGAGTTTCGCTGCTCAGGCTGCTCAGAATACTCGTTTGAAAAAAAAAATATTTTGAGGTTTTTACTTCCCTTCCCTTTTATGATTCAGATATAAAATTGTTGAAATGGGTTTCCCTACCACATATGTAACATAACACCAAACCCTTCTGAAATGGGGCCCGCCCTTTCCAAATCCAATCCATTCCTAGTAGCTCATTTTTATTTTCGATTCAACCAAGAGTTTCATCAAAAACATTTTGATATGAATAAAAAAAGGATCGCCATTTGTTTTCCATGAAAAATTTATGTAATTATTAATCAAGGTCAAGCAAAGACATTGAAAGATTTTCATTAACACTTAATAAAGTATACATTATTATCTTCTGCTTTTTGTCTGGTTGAATAACTCATCTATTTGCAGGCTTAAATGACTGCTAAGTGAGTATCCTTTTTTTTCTCTCTATTTACTGTCTGAAAGGGGCAACGCCTTTATAATGATATAAAAGAGATTGCATTTTCTAATCCAGTTTTTATCGAAAAATCTTCTGAGAAGTATTTTCAAGGTAATTTGAAGGATAATAATGAAAACTGTTTACATTTTATATGTGCTGCCCTATAATTGCAAATCACTTCTTCGGAAAAATTGATCTGAAATATGATAGAATCAATTGATTTTACATACGATGAATTTTAACCCGCAACTGGAGACGCGAATTTCCCCACGCGACCGGAGTCAAAATAAACTCCATCGTTATTTTTCTTTTTCTGTCTTTGGTAAACAGCATTGGAATTTATTTTGGAAACACAATGCATTCTAGAAATCATGTGGTTGCCAAAAATATTAAAAATATTAATATTGAAAATGTTAAATGTTATAATATTAAACGTTGGAAAGTTGTTATAAGAAAAAAAAATCTAAACAATATTTAAAGAGTATTTACTTCAGTTAGATATTTACGAAATGACACTAATGTTAATAACTGTTAGAATTTAACTAACAAAAATGAAGGATACAATATCTTAAAATACTTTTTTAAGAATATTTCTTTACATAGTGTGAACAAACATAGTATCAATGACTCCATATATAACAACAAAAACTCTGAAAAAGAATAACTCTGTTATACGCACGTGTTCTTACTTATACTTTTGATAAGATACTACTAAAAGAACAACTTGAAGGTACTGAGGAGATGACTGTATTCAAGGACAAAATACCACGTGATAATCAGAGCTCATGGAGTTCCAGAGAACGTGGAGTCATTTTGATTCCTGTCTCCAGTTAAGGGATATATATATATATATATATATATATATATATATATATATATATATATATATATATATATATATATATATATATATATATAAGGATGGAACGAAAAAAATCAATTTTTGATTTTTAATTTGTAATAGCGTGTAAAAGTTGCCTTTTAGTGTAGATAAAATAAATTATAAATAGAAAAAATATTAGAGTACATCTTGAGGTATCGCAAGGCCGTTAAAGTTTCATAGAAACACATTTTTTACAACTTTTTAAGGATTTTTGCGTGCATCGATTATGAAATAAAAAGCTTTCATTAAGCATTTTCATATGAATAAAAGTATAAAAACAGTATTACTATTGCACTGGCATGACACTGAGTTGTCGCCGGAGCGGTTTTTACTGTGGAAAGGCGGAGATTTATCTGCTTCCGGTGACAAGAACAGAGCTGGTTTCAATTCAGTAGCTTTACCGAGTTCAGTTGAGTTGGCGTCTCCACTACGTCTATTCTGTAACTGATTTGTTAGTTTGTGCTTGTGTACTTTGCTGTGAGTAGAAATGGCTCAGTCTAAATGAATGAAGACAAATATCGGAGTGTTCTATTTTCGGAAAATTTAGTGATTTGCTTGAAGTTGACGAATCTAGTGCTACTGTTACATTAGGCATAACCTCAAAATTGTTTCAGAGAAGGATCCTTTTGTAAGCAAAATATGAGACATTTTAGTTCCCATAATAGAACAAATATGGTCAAGAACTTCTATTCCTGTTGCTTCTAGCAAAAGAATTTCACAAATGATAAAAGCTTATCGTGCTAAATACAGGAAATTATTAAAGTCTAAAAGAAGGAAATGCCTTCAGGTAAGTTTGATTCCCACCTCACAGAATTTAGAGAAGAAGTTAAAAGTTTATTTGATTGACATGTATAAAAGAAAAAAAGTGCCAGTTATGGAATAAAAAGTTCTAAACGATCAACGCTATAACAGGAAAAGGGTTATAGGTAATACTGATATTGCTACACAAGCGTTTTGAGTAAGAAAGAAGCAAGGAAGTATAAAGAACTACAGAGAATAGTTACGTTTCATCAAGAATGGACAAAAAATACTAGTACATCAGAAACGATTATAATCGCCAATAATTATTGGCGACAATGATAAAGCTGAAGAACAATTGTGTTCTTTACAAGAAGAGGCAAGTCAACCAGATCCATCAAACAGACAAGAAGCGATAAAACTACCAAGTGCCTGTGCGGTTTAATATTAAGTTAAAACTTTATATAGAAGCCATCGAAGTTGAACCAAGTAGTATAGGAGACTCGGTTACCGAATTTCCCTGGCTTCCTTGTCATATGCAAGCAGTGGAAAAAGATCTGAGACTGATGGCCAAATCGTCTCAAAATGTCTGTGGTTCAATCGCAAGAGAAGGATACATAAGAGCAAAAATGGATTCACGTGTGAATAAGCCAAAATTTAATTTAAAAAAAACAGTTTAAAGTGGCAATGAATAGCGACAAACATTTTGCAGTTGTAATATTTGGAATCATTACGGATACAGGAGTAAGAAATACAAAATTTGACATTAAAAATATTTGTTGTATTATTATACTTTGTAATAAATAATTTTTTCCAATTGTTATGCATTTAAAACCATCTTTTGTAACATTATATCAACGAAAAATTCATAAAAATATTTTATCAAAGCTTATAATTTTTCTCGACACCTCGAAATATTGTTGAATTGAAACTAGAATTTGTTAAAATTCGTTTTGAACCTAAAAGCTAACTTTTCATCACTATTGCCAAACTAAAATCTAAGAAAAATTTTTAAAGGCCCTTTTTAAAAATTTACAAATTTTAAGCTCTTTGCGGCACCTCAAGATAATGTAATATTGCAAAAAAATTTTAAATATTGTTTTTGAACCGAAAAGACAATTTTTCCTCACTATTACCAAAGTAATATTTAAGAAAAATTTTAAAGGCCCATTTTAAATATTTCCATTTTCCCACTCTTTTTTTATAAATTTCAAGCTTTTTGCGACACCTCAAGATAAAGTAATACTGAAAAAAAATTGTTTTTTAACTTAAAAATCATCTTTTCCGCACTATTCCAAACTAAAATCTAAAAAAAATATTTTAAGAACCATCCACCCTAATATACATATATATATTATCTTCTTACTATGTTATCAGGAAAATTGACTCTGATGATTAAAAGGCATCAGGGGCGAATACATGGCAACATTTTTTGATAAAAGTAGGTCTCGAACCTAAGAATATTTGGTACTGAAACTTAAACAATATCACTTAAGAACCTCTGTCTGTGGCTTTCTACAAAGAACTATAAGAATGACTGAATAATGTTAGTCATATTTTTCATGGTTCTTTTCAAACTGATTAGGAAAATTAAGAACCATCCAAATCCACGAAATTGATAATAAAGATGTCGGTCAAATATTAAAAGAAAATAGGGTATGCATTTTATGTTTCGAGTTTTTTTAACTAGTTAACAGTCAATTTTAGTTCAGAAAATGTCCTATAAAATTCCTATGAAAATTCAGTTAGTGTGTATAAAAATATCTCTAAAAAATTAGCATTTCATTGGTATAACAAAGTCATGTGTAGTTTTGTTCCAGATAAATTTACATTGGATAATAAGAAAAAAAATAATAGGAAAAAAAATTAAAAATTAAATTGTCTGAAATATTCTGAAATTTTTAAAATTTTTATATTTTTTAATTTTTAAAAAAACTAATAGATTTCATTTTAAAATGTTTTTTTAAATTCGACTTATTTGTATTTTAATACATATGCATAAAGATTTCCATAACCCAAAAGTATGTAATGAAGTCCCCTTAAGATTCAACGCGGTCTTAAATGTGAAGGACCATAAAATCCGTGAGGTCGAGTATTTCGACAATCAAAATATTTTCTCTTTGCAACCAAATAAATAAAAATGCGGCAATGGTTTTTTCCCCCTTAAACATCTTTTTTCAAAATCTGCCATTTGGAATTATATATCCATCAGCACGACATTTCTGCTTTGCATTTTATAGGATAGACACATTTTTCGGATGATTTAATTTTAGTCAGAGGTTATCTATAGAATGAGTCATGAAATGAAACATGAACTACAAGTGAATCAGATAAAAACAGGAAAAACATACATTTACCAATAAAAACATCCTAAAGACACTCATTACTCTTTTTCTCCTAATGCACTAGATGTCATTGACGGAATGACTAGTTTATTTCAAAGTGAAGTGAATTCCTCCTTTTTTGGAAATGTTTGATTTGTACCTATTATCTTGTCATCATATTATATAATGTTTTTCGATTAGCTGCAATCATTTCGATCATTATTCCGACAAAAAATTTTAAAAACAAATGATTAAATGGACATCAACTCATGCCTTGTAATTATCTAATGCTTCTCGGGTACATGATCCACATGCAAAAAAGGTGTTGATTAATCTATTTTTTAACTATCGCAACAGGAATTTCTATCAAAAACACGGAATGCATTAGAGGAAGTAGCAATGCTTCTGAACCTGTACGTGGTATCTGGTGCACCCTGACTAAAAGAGGGAGAGTTTTCTATTCAAAAAACATCGCAGGTTTTTTGAAACTGCTTATGAAGTAAACTGTTATGCAAGAGAAATGACTGCCACCTAAATGTCTTTAAAATGTTATTGGACCAAGATGCACACTTTATTTAAAATGAAGTGTATATATAATAATTATATATACACTTAATTATTATATATAATATAATAATTTCATTTTTTTATTTATGGTGAATTACTTTTAAATTCATGTAAATGAATTGTAAGTGTGTAAGATGAGCCTTCAATGTTTAGTGAAAGTTTTAAGAATAGACTCATGATGGTGAAATAAGAAGGAAACTTCACGAATGCTACAATATTAATAAATTAAATATTGGCACAAACTTTAGTACCATGCTCCGAGAAGTACCGCCGCAAAGATGCGGATTTGCACCTTTCACTGTAACTGAAGCGTTGCATTTTATAGTTATTTTGAATAATTCAGTTGTTAGTCAGTAAGCAGAATACATGTAGATTTGGTTTTGCTATTTTAATGGTTTGAGCTAAATGTAGGTAAATGTTAACAAAACAAAACAAAACCTGCAACAAAATAAGTAACAAACTTTGAGATACTTTTAATAAAAACTTTAATTTTAAAATAAATGCTTTCTATTGTTTTTCTTACACTCCTTATTCTCATCTATGGATTCATTCAGTTGGCGCAATGAAACAAAGAAAAATCACAAAATTGTAAGATTAAAAGAAATAAACATGGGGAGGTAAGGATTATTTATTTAAGAAAATATTTAGCAGTACAATATTTTAATTCCTTTTTTTTCAATAATTTATTTATCAATATTCCTCTTTCCTTTATATATAAATAAAGAAAAATAGATTCAAATGACAGGCTCGCTATTTAAAAAAAACGATCTAGTAGAGAAACATTTACAACCACATCTCTACATGTCTAGGCAGGAATGTTTTCAACAGGACCTTCTTCCCTTCGTAAACTGTGCAGTGCTAACGATGCTGTTTGTTTGCTACTATTCATGGCAGGAATCGGTACTTTTTTCTCGAAAGTG
This sequence comes from Argiope bruennichi, assembly GCF_947563725.1. Taxonomy (NCBI): domain Eukaryota; kingdom Metazoa; phylum Arthropoda; class Arachnida; order Araneae; family Araneidae; genus Argiope; species Argiope bruennichi. The sequence continues at coordinate 135,367,256 of NC_079156.1, read as the reverse complement.
GGGCTCTCTTCTTTTCATGTTCTATAAGCGACATGAATGCGCTTTGTTAAGGCGCAAACGCAATGGCAGAAATAGGCATTCTTTAAGACTCTCTCTGAAAAAAAGTGCAAACATCGTTTCTCGCTCGCCTCAATATTGAAAATTCTAAAATGAAGGAATATTGTGAGATACAGATATCACTAGCAAAATGAAATAAAACTGTGATTATACGAGTATTCGGAAAGTAAATACCGTTTTGAAAAAAAAATTGAAAAAAAAATTTTTTTTCAAGCTAATTTTATTTTTACTTGAAATAACATATCTTCAGCTATTTTTCTACATAGTGTCCGCCAATGTTCAAACATTTGTCGCAGCGGATTACCAGATTTTCTATACCTTCTTCATAGAAAATTCCCGCCAATGACGAACCCATTGGGAACACACCTTGTGATAACCTAAACGGTCTATAACTTCGTGCAAAACAGTCAGTGAAATGTGCGGAAATTTGTCTGAGAGCGTCGTCATTGTAAAACGGCAATGCTCATGCTTTCTTTACCAGATCATCGTTGACAACAGACCGACCCCTCCGAGCCTCATCGTGGACATTTGTTCGACCGTCATTAAGCATTCTAAGCCATTTTCTCACCCTTCCATCCCTCAACGTGTCTTCACCGTCATCTTCTTGACGATAGATTTCGGCCTTTTTCGCATTCCTTGTGTTCAAAAATCGAATGACAGCACGAATCTCAAAGTCGGCGGGATCAGTCATTGTCTTAAACATCTCAAATGTGCACAGCAAATTGAAAACATAAAGTAGAGCAACCCAAATGGCGTCCGTTGAGAGCCAGTGAACAAGGAAGACTAGTGTGCATGCGCGGAATGCCGACCGCAGCGTTGCGGTACAATGAAACGGTCCTTACTTTCGGAATACGCCTCGTAGTATTCCCTTTTTGTCAGTCCCAAATACTCCTTCCAAGTGCCCCGTTCGTCAAATGCTTCTGCATGACGCGGCTATCCGATGAGTGAAGAACGAGCGAAAGGGGCTCAAGTTTGAAAGTCCTTCTTCACTTTCTCGTATAAGTAATAGAAGAAGAGTATTGTAATAGTCAAAGAATTGGAACTCTGGATGTTGACACATCTCCGCGTTTTAGACCTCCCTGAATTCGAAAAACACATTTTTGAAAAATATCCGTCTGTCTGTCTGTGAAAAGATAACTCAAAAGTGCTTTGAGTGAGACAGATGGCATTGGGTATACCGTCTTTGCACCAAATGTGTACATTTCTGTCCAATGTTGAGCAAACTCTTTTCAGAGGAAGTCTGTCTGTCCTACTGTTCGAACATAAGTTAACACGCTATCTACTAAACGTAAAGAACTAGATGGATTAAATTCGGTGCACAGGTTTGACACCTATTAAATATCGTGTCCAATCCAATCAGAAGTGGACCGTCTATCGGTCTGTACATTCAGAAATATGTAAATGCGATAATTCAAAAACAAAAAGACTTGAATATATAAAATGTTGTGCTTGATATTGCAACAACAAGTGTAGTTTTGTGTCCAATGTTGGTTTCAATCAGATGGGAAGAAGGCATCTAAAACATGAATTCGATTTTCGGATGCCATTCACCGCGTGCCCAGACATTCATTCCGAAACATTCGCTCAAGACCACACGATACATTCAGCGAAAATGTTCAATTCACGACAAAAGTCAATGTTTCATAATTATCCTATGCTGATGCCTTCTGAGACGCTCGCTGGGACAACACCTTTATGAGAGAGTAGGCGAGAAAGTTTGGAGGAGACCACTCCCGTGGATTCAAAAGATTAAGAAAGGAAAATGGGGATTAAAGTCACATTTCACCAACTAATAAAACTATTCTCACTTAGTGAGCCATGAGTGAGGTTTTAAATTCGCATAATGTAATATTTTTTTTAAATCCCAGGAAAATGGATATTCATTTCGGTTGAAAAATTCTTCTGGATAGGGGAAAAAATATACATAATATTCAGATTTCCCAAAATATCTACACCGATGGCAGATAAAACATATTTTAAAGCAGTTCGTTAAGAGTCTGCACTCACACTCACACGCACATCGAAAAAAAAAATCTTTTAATAGACAAAGGTTTTGCGTCCAGTAATTGATTCATTAGGCTTATTTTAGAAGCCTGAATACAATCATTTTTATGAACATAAAATGTAAATGGCAGAAAAAAAAAAGATGAAATGTTTTGAATATCGGATGTTGAAGGGACTTAAAACGAATAAAAGAGTTCAAAGTTACATTAACGTCCTCTTTTTAAAGCAACACACCAAGGTTATTTTGGGACGGATCTCGAAATTTTGAACCGCAATCAGATGGCAAGGACGACACTTGGCTGGCAATCCACCTCTCCAAATTTCCACGCCACTCCAGGGGGATGACGTTTGGCGAGGAATTGAGCTTGCACCAGACCCGCTTGCACGTCAGTTGTTCGGTCGAATCGGGTCTCGAACCTGAAACCCTCCGGTTCCGAATTCAAGACCTTATCACCAGACCACCGCACAAATCGGAAGCGCTTAAATTAAAAACTTCGCAAAAACAATTGGAAAAGCAAAAAAAAATCACCTAAAGCGAATACAGGCAGGAGCGTCAAAGCAAAAAGAAGAAAGGAAAATGATTGCTTGAGCATAGTAAGAGAAGAACTTTTTTGGATTTTTTTTTAGTTATTTATATAATATAAAGCTTGTATTTTATTGTATATTATTTATATTATTGTATTTTATTTATATTTAATATAATCAAATAAGGAGGATGCTGATATTCTGATTTCTATCTAAACAAAATGTAAAATTTCAAGATGTCGTATTCCTTCTTTTTAATATCAATCCTTTTTTACGCCATAAATCTTTGGCAAGCATTTTTATTGTAATGTTCATCGTTGATTTAAAATATTTTTTTTAAAAAAAACTGCAATATTTTTTTTCTCAATTGATTGTGCCAATAATACACAGAATGATTCAAAAATCCTAAGGAATATATAAAAATCAATAATCTGAAAACGAAAGAAGGTAAAAAAACACGGCTTACATAGAAACGATGAAAATGAGTTCTTTTCATTTCAAAAATGAAATCAAAATTTATTCATAATAAAAAATATATCATTTAAACTGCCAAATTGCTCTGCAATTGATAGAGCGAAATGTTGCATAATAATAAGATAGCGATAAGGCAAAGTAATAGCTTAGAAATGTTCTATACACAAAATGAGCAGGCGAGTTTTTGTCATTATGCAATATTCTATACTCGCATCATTTTGTAATACTATTAAAATAATGCAAACTTTTCAGAAATAATTATGTTTTCATGAAAAAAAAATTTTTTTCTAACAAAAAGCATTTTGATCTTTTTTTCACTTGCTTTTGAATTATTGATTTTTAAATCTGATCTCCGATTTCTGAGTCATCCTGTATCATTGATCTTACACGATGTAATACGTATAAAAATAGATCCCGTTTCAGCCAGTTTTCAAATAATTTAAATTCTATTAAATTAAATTAAATTCTAAAATAATTCAGTTTTTTTTAAATTTATATAAGAAGGATTCTTATTACATACATGTTGTTTAAAAAAATAGTTCTTTTAAAATTAGCAAAGGATTACATTTCATTGTGTTTCTCGAACTGAAACAACTGTCCAAATTGAAAGCAAGCAAAGGCAAGAGATTACTTTTGCTTAAGTCATTTAAGATATACAGATAATAAATAATAATGGATGCATATTCGAATTCTCATCAACGGAAACCTCCTGACAAACTATACAAAATGAGAATTGTGTTCTGAGTACATTACATTAGTCAGAAATTCCCGCTTCGAGAACAGAAGAATGTCTCCGAGAAAAATGTGTGTTAGTATATATATATATATATATATAAAGAAATCCCACTTGGAGTTAGAAATATAAGAATTATTGAATCATGCAAAACTGAAAACAAATGCGGATTCAAAGACAGAGTCATAAAAATAATTGGTAACTCTATTTCAAATGACTTCGCTCGTCAACATACTTTCTTTCACTATGAACAACCGTGTACAATGGACCACAACATCGGCCGGCGATTGGATGCCCAGGCATGCGAGGCGATCCTTTTAAGCAGCTATGAATGGGAATATCATTTCACGTATGCTTGCATTAAAATTTATTATTTTACCGGATGTGACGTCATACTATTGACTTTTATATTTTTCTCAAAAACTTTTTGGCAACTTTTAACGAAAATTCTCTGTATACTTTGCCCAATATTATCTGAACACTCTGTGCAGGACATCCGCTAAAATGGCAGCCTAATAGAAAATGTTGAACCATTAGTTATAGATACATTTTCTCTTTAGAAAAATGCTTCAAATGGAGCAAATATTTACGCTTTATGCTGTATGCATCAATGAAAAAAAGTGCTGAAACAGTACGAAGGTATGAATTCTTATACCGATCAATGGGTTGTTAAATATTCTGTTCAACTGTTTATTGGTAAAATATTCTTGGCTTACTAACATTTTAAGTAAAATAAAATTCTACATTTCCATAACCAAGTTATGAAGCTTTGAATTTCACTATTTGAAGAAATTCAACAACCATCTGAAAAGAGAGGGTCCGAAATGCATTGGCTCAGCGATCATTGAAATAGTCTAAAAGAGTGGTTTTCTCTTAACTTGGTCTACTTTAATCGCAGAGCTGTGAAACTTTTTATTTTTGTTAAGAGTAATCTCAAGAGTAATCGTTAAAGATCATTCACAAAATCAGGAGATTGTATAAAACTTAGACTACAATTTTTCCAACCGTACATTTTTCTTTCTTTTTTTTTTAAAAAAAAATTCTAACAATATAAGATACAAGTGATTTTAGAGATGTTTTAAATTTGTGTGGGCCTCTCCCTAAAAACAAAAAATTTGCAAACATGAAAAAAAATTCGCTACGTTTTTCTTTTACGTGCATTATTACATCATTATCAGTAAATTTGTATATACATCATTATCAGTAAAATTGTACATACATTACGTATTATACATTTTAAAAAAATTCTTTGAAAGTCGAATTCTTTTAAAGCTTCTATAACTTTTAAAAACTAACTGTACTTGGTTATTTTTAGCAAAAGAAAAAAAACCTGATAATAATTTGCTGTTTACCGATTTTTTTTTCCAGAAAATTTTGAGATCGATATATAGATATTCGAATATGTTTATACCTTATTTATTTGGCATTGAATATTTATATCGTTTTGAAGTTTACCCGAGTTTCGGTTATATTAACGTCCCGTTTTAACGTAACTCGAGGGCTGTTTTGGGGACGAACCTTTTATATTTGAACAGCAGTCAGATGACGAGGACACCTGAGTTCGCATCCCTTTTTCCAAACTTCCATATCAGAGGGAGAGCGTTTGGTCCAGAGGGATTTAACATGTACCAGACTCAGTTAGTCGAGAGTTCTTCGGTGGAACGGGTCTCGAGCCTGAGGCCCTCCTGTTCCGAAGACGAGAGAAGAAATAAAACAATTTCGAGAAGGAATAAAACAATCTTTCACGAAGTTTTTTTCAGAATTGCTTACTAAAAGTCTTGATTAAATGAAAATCTTGATGAGCTACATTAAAGCCTTTTAATTATAATATTTTTTAGTTAGTTTTTTTTAATGAAAATATCAACTAACGAAGATTTAATCAAGGAAAAAATTCTTCTCAAGTTCAAAATATAGGGTTTTTATAAAAGAACTCCGGGGTTTTGATGCAAATTTTTTAAGTTCAATTATAAAGTTAGGTTAATGCTATGTATATGTACTTATGTATATATACTTAATTTATTAAGATCTTTTACTATTTAGTAGATTTCAATATGTGCCTCGTTTGTGGTACGGCACACATCAAAACGGTATTCAACCTCTTCGTATGTCTTGGTCAGCATGTCTCGAGTGATGTTTGCCTCACAAAGAAATTATTCTTTGTTTGAGTTCCTGAATTCTCCATTCTGAATTTTTTCATCGTAAATAAGATTCTTGACATGTCATCAGAAGAAAAATATCTGATGGAGTCATATCCGGGCTTCTTGGAGGCTGAGAAATAAGCCAGTTTTTCCAATGTACTTGTGTCCTAATCAAGTATCCAATGCTCCCAGTGCACGCAAACTGAAGTGAGGTGATGCTCCATCTTGCTGAAAGTACACAGGGAGTACTGAGCCTTTTGTTGCAGCTGCGCCATCGCATTGCACTATGCGATGAGCGTCTGTTACGTTATTTCAAGGTCAATGACGCACCACGCTACTTGTTGTTAAAAAAACAAACTGAAATGGGTGTGAATAAAATTTAATGAGCAATTAATCTCTTCAATATTAATTGATCTGATAGAACTCATACTGTTAACCGGATATGATTTTTTAAAATCCAGGAGTTTCTTAGAATTGACTAAATGTTAATTCTCAAATATTCTTCATTTCTACCCTAAATCTTTTTCAAATTAAAATCTATAAAATAAATTCCACAATAAAAAAACCATACCCAAAAACCTTTAATTAAAATGTGAAAATGAAAAATAATTAAATGCATGAAATTATGCCCAAAGAATAATGTTTACTTAGTGTATAGATTTGCTGAATTATGTAGATAGGCCAACAAAACGTATTTTTATGCAAATATTCAGTATTTAAATCCTACAAGGTTTTAATGAAAAGAACATAAAAAATGGCCTTTCGTTCAAAATTTTTCAAAACTCTTTCAGAGATGTCATTAGAGCATTAACGCTATCGATCTCTTGTATAAGCCAGTATTTGAATAGAACGTTACAGAAATACGTCCATCTTTTTACTTCCAAAGCATTTTGCTCATTTTAAAGTTGAGTCGCGCGATGGAATATATTTCGAGCATAAAAGCGATTGAGCATTCTGAATAATAAGTTGTTAGTTAGTAATCAAGCGAACCTTGAGAATTCATTATTTTTAACTATAGAAAGAAACCTTGAAGTTTGTGGAACCAAAATAAAGTAACTCTGGAACAAAACAAAACTCTTCGACTCAATACTCACGTTGGGAACTGGGTAGATGAACTTGAGAACGATTTGGAAACAATCGGGATTGTATAAAGTGGAATAAATTTGCATACAATAAAAAAAAGATTTTAAAAGCACGCTTTTATTAAGATGCTGATATAAAGAAAAGAAAACAGATTTTTTTTAGAAAAGCTGTCAAGCATTATATTTAAAATCTGAATAACTAAAATCTGAAATAATTAAAAACCAAAACAAACAATCCACTATAATAAGATACAAGCTTAAATTTAAATTTCAAATAGAATTATTCAAAAAGAAATGATCTCTTTTTAAGTAAATTGCTAATTTAAAAAGATTCGGTTAGATGATTGACAGCCGTTAGGTTGCGGAACAAATTCCCGATTTTTTTTATACTATTAAGGAATGATTTGTTGGGATAGAGAATTCTTGTGCCCCCAGCCAAATGTTAGCTGTTCGCTTCGCCTGTTTTCCACAACAGTAACACTGACCACCTGGAATCCTGAACTCGTACAAGTATACGAGCCCACTAAAAAAGTACATTAGATACTAACTAAATATGTGTAGCTTATTACACATCTTACCTATGAATGTCCAAAACCAAAAAGCTGTAGCAGAGTTATGAGAGTTTAGTTTTAATGGAAAAATTGATTTTTCAATTTATATAAGTGAAGGAACTCTTTTTTTTTATTGGTCATCTATATTGACAGTGGCTAATTTGGCATAATGGTTCATCCTTTTTCTGGGTTTTTTTTCTCTGGCTGTCCTTTTCCCCAGCTTAGGCTGACCAAAGATCTTGCTTTATATACATCATTCTCAATATGGATAGTAGATTCGGGTTTGATCTGAATGTTTTCAATAACTTGTTAAGATGATAAGCTGTCATTCAAAGGTTAATCCTCATGTTGCATCCAGAACCAGCCAGAAGGACTCAAGAGTAGGATATTTATACCAAAACTGAGAAATAGCAAAGCACAACGCGAGTCTTACGTCATGTTTTACATCCCATTCTGCTTGGATATCATAGCATATTAGAAAACCGGATCATAATACAGATACTGTGACCTCAGCAAAACTGCCCTATTGCTCGCAGCACGCCATAAACCTTCTTAATAAAGAGTTACTTCTCCTTTGCCATAAGTGCCTCAGTGGTCTGGTGGTAAAGTGTCGGAACCGGAGGATTTCAAGTTCGTGACCCGATTCCACCGAAGAACCGTCGTGTAAGTGGGTCTGGTGCTCGTAAAATCCTTCGGGGTCATACGTCTTCCTGGTGGTGTGGAAGTTTGGAGAGGCAGTGCCAGCTCAGGCGTCGTCCTTGGCAACTGACCGTAGTTCAAAAGGACGTGGTCCTTTCCAAAATAGCTCCAGTGTTGCTTTAGAATGGGACGTTTGTATAAACTAACCTCTTTAGTCATACAACATTACTATAACAATAAAGGAAGCAAAACTCTGTGTACTTCTTATTTCCGTATAGAAGGTGACCCCCCCCCCAAAGAAAACTTATTTCTGGAATTTAAAATGTATACCTCAAATTAAAACTCCATAAGAAGGTGTATCGAATTCTTAAAACCAATGAATGCTTTTTTTAAATTTGCAATAAAACAAATCGTTTTATAATATCGAGTGGCGAATGCAGCTTGTTCCTTCAGTACCGCATTTCAAATTTAAGTTTCAGTTATAAAAATGAAAAACGCAAGTTAAGAATAACTTTGGAAAAGGCTTTTTTCATAACTTCTGTCTAAGCCAAACAATATTTTATTTTTTTCGTCACATCTCGGTGGATGGGAAAGGTTTGTAAATTTCCTTGAAATAAAATTTATAAACTGAACTGTTTGATAAAAGGAATATATTATTATTTTTTACGTTTTTAAAATACAACATATTATTTTTACCAGAAATATAAGCAACCTTTTATATCAATGATTATTTTGAAAGCAATCTTTGACGAAGCCGTAAAAAAAGATTTCTAAAAGGGGGTTATTAAATTTCCTTTTTATTTATACTTTTTAGTATATTTATAGAAGTTTACTTACTTTCTTAAGTTTAGGTTTTTACACATAGTATTATAATATTTTTAGAAAAACTTCCCTTCGTTTTTAAATGAAATCAGGCTTTCAAATTTACTTCTAACACATTAATAGAGACTTTCATAATACTCGCATATTTTATTTTACTAAATTTCCTCAAACGTGTTTCAATTCATTTTTTTAATATCCCACAGCCGCATTGCACCAATTCTTGTATGTTTTTAAAATATTCAAGGCTACTGTGTAAAGTTCTGTTCAAACAGTTCCAATTCAGTGATTTTTATTTCTATTTTCACAAATTCTCGATGCTGATTCATTTTGGCCATGAAAAGACTGAAAATGAATGTACTGCGGAGTATTAAGATGCGAAGATAATTAGCTCAGGAGATTTTGAATTCAGGGTACATTTTAATCTACCCATATAGCTTTTTGGTAGTGGTTTACATTAAAATTTGATTTTTTTTAAATATTTTATAAATTATTTCTTTTGTTTGCCTAACTTTTCCTCAATGAATGCAAAGCCACAGAAACAAATAAGACATCATGGATAGGATTTTTTTTATCGCTTCATACTCAGTTTACATTAAAACGCACTGTTTGCTTGAAATTCAAATGATAAGAAAAATCAAACCAATGCAATTGAAATTGTAATAATAATGGCATTGATTTTCTCAACTGATACAAAAGCCTGCAGGGACGAATAAGGTATCAGTGGCGATGAATTTTTGTGGACTTCTGATGCAACTGAACTCCCTTTGACCCACTCGCCAAAATGCTTTGAAGTGTTTTAAAGATAGACCTATAATTATTGTATCAAAACACCTATTGTAACACCTATAATAACTGTATTAAAGACTAATAAATAATTTTTAGTTAAATATTTGGGAATTAAAAGAAAAAAATTTTAGGTACTGAAAACAATATGTAAAAGAGATTAAGCTACAATGAATTTCTTAAGAAAGAAGATTATGAACATTCATTAAAAATTGAAATATATGATAAACAGAATTCACACTTAGATTTTCTTGCATATTCCTATTACAACAAATCGAAACCACTTTCAATAATCTAATAAAGCAAGATATTTTTCATTTTATTAATAATAATTTATTGGTTAGTCGATAGCGGTCGTTCGCCTATTCGGAAAACAGCAATGCACCAAAATATATTTCTCAAGAGTTAAAACACACTCTACTTGCTAAAAAGAATAATTTACTTTTGCTAACCATAATTGGTATTGCAATGCCATTTATTTCCCACACATTTTATTTCACTCCCCTTTGAAAAAAAAAAGTGTACTATGTTTTGTATAATCAGTACTTTTCGGGTAGAACGTTTATTTCGTTAGCCAAAGTTATTTGGTGAGTGTACGGCACCCTAATGCCTCTCGCAATAAGCATTTCAGCTTCCCTGTCCAGCAGTTGAAATTAAAGTGTCCGTGTGAACGGATCAGAGGTAATTTTGATTAACAACATTGAAAAGATAGCTCAATGCTTGAGGTTCGAGATAAAGTTAGTTTAGTTTAGTTGTCCCGTTTAAAAGCAACATTAGGGCTATTTTAGGACGGACCTCGTCATTTTGAACCGCGATCAGATGACGAGGACGATCCCTGAGCTGGAACACCCCCTCTCCCAACTTCCCCACCACACCAACTTGAGGGTGTTTGGCCCGACGGATTCAACTCACTCGACCCGCTTACACGACGGTTCTTTGGTGGAATCGGATCTCGAACTTGAAACTCTCCGGTGCCGAAGCCGAGACCTTACCACCAGGCCACCTCGGCCTCCAGGATAAAGAAAGAGCAACTAGTGAATTATGGGGAAAATAACGCAGATTCATGCGTCGTTTTTAAAGACCTCTCGCTTTCTGACTTCTTATAAACTCGATCTTTCGGAAAATCCGGAAAACAATATCTCAATTATTAATTAAATGATTGATATGTATATATTTGATTTATCCAACTGCTGAAATCAAGCGCGATTAAATCAGAAGTTAAAAATCTATTAATGTCATACATTTGTTCGTGCGTTTTAAATAGTTTCAATAGTTCAGTTTTAATAGCATATCGCAGTATTTCATGTCGGTCCAGCTTAATTATCAGGGGCGTTTCATCCTGCTCAGAAACGAGAAAGGATGAGAAATAGTTTTCTCAGTAGAATGTTACTCAACAGTTTTAATTTGATCAAATAAACTGCATTTAAGAAACTTATTGATGCATTGTTTTCAGCGACAATTTAAACAAATGACATTCTGTAGTGGAAATATATTTAAAAATACAAAACCATAAACTAATAAATAAGAAAGAAAAAAAAACGAAACAAAAATCAAAAGAGCGAATTTAACCTTGAATGTGTAGAAATACCGATATTAAGAGTCAAACTGGGGCCGCAGAAGCCGAGCCCCCATTTGTGCAGCTCCAGTCTGTAACATACCACATTCATTTTTTGTGTTCTTTCTTCCTTTCTATTCTTTTTTTTTATCACTTTCATTATTCATCAGATTCTCATTACAAAAAAACAACTGAAATAAAAAAAAAATCTTGATTTTTGAATAATACGAGGTGTGGCTAAAGCCCAGCAACGACATCAGACTATTTTGTGGCTAGTATAAACACTAGACTGTTTCGTAGACGTATAAAAATAGCAAATTCAATTTTAATTAATGCTGGGTAAAAACGCTGAAAAGTAGTTCAAAATGTGACCCCCCCCCTCTTTGAAAGAAAATGTTTTCTATCTGATTCATTAACGAATAGAATATACTTGCATCAACAAAAATGAGACTGAGAAAAGTTCATGCAAAGTTTTCAAAGGCATAAAACAAAAATTAATAATGCTTATAGAGCTCTAATTTTTTAACATGTCAACAATTTAAATGTAGAAAATCATAATTTAAACTCACTGTGATTGAATATATTTTTTTATTCAAATAATTATATTTTTGACGATATCAATAATATTGGTAATGACAACAACAGATCATTTGGTTTGATCTCAAGTTAATATTTTCATAAAACACTGGAGCATAAGACATTTCTATTAAATAATGGTAGGAATAACACGAATTAAAATTAAATATACTCAGTTTTAAGCATAAACAGTCTAATTTTTTATGAGTTTTAAATCGGCTTCATTTAATCATTTCGAATTTTTTCATTGTGCGACTTTATACTTCACTGATTTTAATTTCGATATGTACAATAATATAATTTGATGTAACAGAGATATCAAATTTATCCCCAATGCCTGCAGTCAAAGCGCAAGTATTCTGAAATCATACTAGTGTAACATAGTCAGTTTCATAAGAATTAACAGTAACCATAATTGTATGTATTATTGTATTCGGGGATTCAAGTATGAAACCTTTAGCTCTGAGCATGTATATCTGAAGTCCTCGCAATCAATTAAGTCAATATTTAGATGTATTATTCTTGAGTTTATAAAAAACTCACAGGTACAGGCGTCTTAAAAAGAAAACAATACGCAATAATTAATATCTGCAAAAAGATGATTTTCAAAATTACTGTTTCCTCTTGTCTTTGAAACATAATGTGTTTCGGTTGTGCTATGTGCTCAACAAAAGAATGAATAAGACACAACAAAAGCTTTAAATACGAAATTTCTAAGTAAAAAAAGGAAAGAGAACTGTATATGAAAACTCATATTGTGTTGATGAAAGTTATTTTTATGGACATAGTTAGGTAGTCATAGAAATTCAAAAAATATTTAGAACATAAACAAACAGAAACATTTTGAGTAGTGATAGGAATTCATTTATTCAAAAATATTTATAATTAACTTTAAGAATGGAAGACTTCTTCAAAATAAAAACGAAGCTACTTCCCTCACTTTGAGACTGAACTATGCACAGAAAGCTGGAAATATCTTTAAGATTATTATAAAGTCTAAAATCAGAAGTCAAGCTTCCCAAGCGTACGGACCATCAAAAAATGCAAAAACACAATTTTTATATATTTGTCCTTTTTAGTGTACTGTGTTGTCTTAAACGACACATTTTTATTGGTGTTGACAGTCGTTAAATATTTATTATTGTTAAAAATAGAAGTATTGTATTTAGTAAAAATGGTCCTATTTTTAAAAATTTAAATTATTAAATTGCTTTTAAATCAATTAAAACTCATTTTTTGCGCAATAAAATTGTGATTATTAAAATCTATCTTCCTTATTATGGTGAAGAAGTTTTTTCTTTTCAGGATGAACTCGAAATTAGCTGGTGTCCTCTCAGACTCAAAGGATATACCCAATTGTTCAATGTTCTTTCGGTCACTTCTTGTGTACGGCCGACCGCCCCACCACCACTGAACGTAGCAGTATCGGCAGGATTTGTTGTGGCCGACTGCTATCATTAGCAAAGTCCGTCCATAACACTGACCGATTCACCAAACTGACAACCTCTTCGGTTCTTTAGGCCATTAATCGTTGATTCGGTGTTCTAAAATGCGGTTATTCATTAAAAGCTTTATGTAGAGTTTTTTAACGATTACAATAGATAATTTATGTATACTTTGTATACGAGAGAAGTAAAAAAAAGTACAATCGACTCAGAATTCCATTTTAAAAGGCTCTTGTCGGTAAACTTTCTGAGATTGAAGAGCATCGAAGGAAATTTTCGTATATCTATCTCTCTGTAATATGTAATAAAGTAAATCACGGGTGTCATTTGAACTGGTTTGGAAAGATTAAGAATTTGACGGTCAAAACAGATAGTCATATCGCATAAAAAATTCGATTTCGCGCGCAATTGCCGCGTAAATTTTCTCGCTTCGTGAAACGCCCATCATTTCGCTCTTGTTTCGAATAATCCATAGAGAAACTTTTGCATTGAAATAAATTTTTAAGAGTGATAAGGGTGGATGATTCTCTCTCGAAAAAAAATCCACAAAGTTATGCAGTCTGTGTTATTCATGAAGAGATGACTGCGGAATATGCTTATGAGCTTTGTGTCATTAACTTCGAGTGCTTCTTTGATGTATCAAATATGTCGGAGAATGTACTGTAAATTTTTTTAAAAACATTTTTTTAGTTTTTAATGTTTGCTTCTAGATGTTAAATAAAGACATGATGAGATAATTGAAAGACCAGAGAATGTGAGATAATACGTGAGAACAGTCTAAATTTGCAGTACAATCCGGCCTCATGAATGAATGTTTTCAATAAATTTTGTCTAACACCACTAAACATACATTGTATCCGGAAAGTTAAGATATTTCTTATAATTTTCAAACAAAATAAAATACTGTTATGATAGGAAAAATGATATGCTGTAAAGAGAGTTTAAATTTCGGTCGAGTTCATAAATGTGCCATCCAGTTCCAAGGGAATGGAAAGGCTGGGAAATGAAAATGACCATTTCTCATAACTCTCTTACGATTGAATGTAGAAAAGTAATACAAATTAGGCATTCAGAATAATACCTTTTCATGGAGTTCACGCGAACGTAGCATAACACCAAAATGGGCGATCTTAAAACTACAGCAATTAAATTAAATTTAAATTTAAATTAATTTAATTACAAATACTATATTTCCTTAATAACAAAGTGTGCCAAAAAATGAATCAAATTATAATTTTTAGCAATCTCTAAAATGAATGCTAAATAAATAATTTAATTTAATAGCAAATATTTAAACTTTTCATAACTATTTTATAATTTAAGGAACAAGTTGATAAAATAACATAAAATCAATCTTCGTATATCCAATTTTAAGTATCTAGAGTAAAGAAGCGGACTCCAAATTGTTATTTTCAAAGTTTTGGGCTGTGAAGATGAATTTAATCAATTTTTACAGGATATTCTTTCTCTCCTTCTATGAGAAAGCATGTTATTCTGTGTTCATATTCAAACATGATGCATGAATTTTTTTTTAGATTAGGATGTGATATTAAAATAGTTGCGAGATTAGTTTCGTAATACGACAACAGATCGCAACATAAAATCTCACTCATTGTTAATAGAGAAGAGAAATTCATAAGTCAATGAGCTGAAAGACATTGCACTATATGCATCGGTTGCTTGCTGTTCGTGTTTTTTGTAACCCCTTGCGTTTCCATTTTTTGCTATCTCAATATATCAAACAATAAATGTGAAATTTTTAGCAAAATTCAGCAATTCTGGCATATCATCTGCGTTTTTTTTTATTGCTTTTTAGTTTAAATTCACAAGTTAAGATTTTATTTTACATGATAAAATCTGTCGGTTTTTATTGCAGTATTATGCAACAAATGGCAAAACTGATGAATTAACTAGTGTTAACGATCCTAAAAACTCTTAAATGATTGAAATCAGTATTCAAAAACTGTTATACTGGAATATATATATATATATTTTACTTTTTCTTACAAAGGGAGTTTAGTTTAGTTATATTAACATCCCATTTTAAAGCAACACTAGGACTATTTGGGGACCAACCTCATAACTTTGAAACACGGTCAGATGACGAGCACAACACCCGAAAGGGCAACCACCATGCTACCGACCACGGGAAGAAATAAACACAGGCGAAATTGCAGGTACTGTGGCTATCCAATCATGCAGTTAAGTATACATTTTCAAATATATCAAGACGGCAAGTACAGAAAAAGAAAAAAAAATTGATTCATAATATATAACTGATAAAATTTGGGCACTAATCTTCCCAAGAATTTATCTTACATTCTTTATAAAGGTGCTATCGCTCTCCTACGCACACATAATAAATTATGGGCCTTGAGTAAGATCACAAATATCTTTTTAGGATTGGCAAACTCTTATTAAGGCATATTCATCTTCGGCGAAAACTTATCATTTTTACTGAATCTATCATGCAACCTTTGGCGATTTTTTAGCGATTAATCCTTGACATTTAATAAAAGGTACTCAAAAAATGAACTTGCATTTTTAAACGCGTTATTATTAACCGATTGAAGTAAGATAGATAAAACAGAAGTAAGATAGATAAAAAGATATGATACAGAAGCAAAATTGTAGTCACAAAATCATATCCCATAATTCCTTATACTTTACTCTTAGGATTTTTATAGCATTTATCTGCTTACAGACGACAGAAAATCAATCCCTTAACGGATTTTGTTCCAAATTTGATAGGTGTCTATATTTTAGATGTTAAACTTGCACACCAAATTTTATTCATCTAGTTCTTTACGTTTAGTAGTTATCGTGTTAGTTTATATTCGATAGCTGGATAGACAGCTTCAAATGGATTTCGCACAAAATGTAATAGAAATCTACACATTTTGAGGAAAGACCATATACTAAATTTCATTCGTCTAGCTCAAAGCATTTTTGAGTCATCTTTGCTATAGACGGGTAGATAGATAGACATAATGCAAAAATTGTAGACAGATATAATGCTCTTCGAACTTGAAAAGGTCTGAAACGTGGAGTATTCGTCAACATCTCGAGTTCGAATGTCTCATCATTACAATACTTTCTCTACATTTCGTGTACGAAAAAATAAAAATCTGTACTTCTTAGAAAACGAATGATGTGATCATTCATTCTTGGAAATCATTATCGTTCAGATGGTTTCAATGTCTAAAATAAGAAATTACTTTTTGTTGTTGTTATTTTTCAACAAAGAAATACATTGGATATCATTCTAATTTAAAATGTGCAACTACAAATGTGCATTCAACGCCACCTCATAAGTATATATATATATTGTAAATAATCCATCTAGTTCAAAGAGGATTGGAGGGGGGGGGGTGTAAATTTCATCTCGCTATAACTTTCATAATATTAAAGATAGAAAAACAAATTCAATTAGTCAAATGAGCGCCTCATTCAGACGGACAACTTTTGTATTCAAAGTTTTTCGATAACTAAAATATTTTAGACGTGAGGAAATGAAACGTTTTCACGCCCTCATTTTGACTGTTTCTGACATCAACAATTTACTTTGATGTCAGAAAGTAACTCAAATGTGGAGGAATTTATTTTATTAATCTTAACATTCGTGCATCTAAATGTCAACAAGCAGTTAGTGCGCGGTTCACGTCCTCCATTAGAGCTGAGGGCGGGTGATGTGAGTCTCATTGCGCGAGCAAAGCAGATAATCGAGTCATATAATCGAAAGATCCATTATTTTTTTTAAGAGGAGATACGAAATTTATCACGAACATTAGACAACGTATGAATTTTTAATGTGTTTTGGATAATATTCATATATGATCGAAGAAGATTTTCTCAAACGTCTTGTAGATGCGACATTTCAATGCGCCTATGTAAAACGATATTGAATGCATTTATTCATTTAATGAAATCAAACCTTATCGTCGAGTTTTGCCTTTTACGCTCACATTACAATAAAATAATTTGAATGGCATCTAAATGTTGCTACTATTCTGAAAATGACATTGACATTATCATCTGTGTCATCAAAAATGCTTAAATCTGCAAGTTCTCACGCTCCGAGTGAAGAGATAAAAATGTCAGTCAAACTAAACACATTCTTTTAAAAATTATCTTAATTTCCTACACGTGTAAAGAAATCCCTATCAGAATCTCATACTATATAATCACCGGAACAAATATTTCACTCACTCTTTTCGCTTTGGGTCGTGCTGTAGATGGATGTACCTCTTCGATTCTTGCATGTACATAAATGATGCCTCCCGGGATGGAATAAAACGAAATTTAAAAACTCAAAGTGTCTACCCTCTCTTCGTCCACGAAACTACTCAAAAATAAGTATTTTACATATATAAGCTAATATCAATCTAGAAGGGTTTATCTCCCATTTTATGTATCGGCTAAGAAATTAAATGATGATGACAATACCAACGAAATCGCTATAAAACTTAGAAGAAAATAAAACAAAAATCACATGTTATAACCATATTATAGTGATTCGCATACTAAATTCTATAAGTTTAAGAAGCAATTGTTTTAATACAACGGTTATTTGTGCAACTGAATGATAATATATAGTTTATAGTTTAATTATTATAATGATATGCATTATTAAATTCTTAGTATATCAATTTATGCAAATTCTGAATAAAGTATTATTTATTGAATGGAATGTGTTACTATGTAGTCTCCGCAAATCAGATCTGCATCAGGCCTGACAATTGTTAAGGCTTTTCGTATTCATTTGGATAGAAATGGAAAATAATAAGTAAAAAAAAAATCATATTAAATCTTAAACTCAGGAATTTTCGAGATCTTTATAAACTTAAAGATTTATAAACTCAAATGATCGCAATTTCCCACAAATTATTTCGTTAAATATATGCTACAGTGCATTTTTTTTTCATTTCAATAAAAATTTTAATTTTTTGGCTACATTCAAAAATAATTTACTGTAATTTTGAAATATGTTTTTTCTTTTTTATGTTTCATTGTTCAGATTCTTTAATAGAATAAACGAGAATATTACCCGGATATCTTTCAATTTGATTTACTTTTAAAACATATTCACCTACACTGGAATATGCAAATGCGTGCTTGTATTAATCATTATTGTTTATATACCAGACGTGCGATAGCTAAATATAACTTGGACTTTATTCCGTTGTTTTCCTCCTTTAACGACTTTTTTATTGCAGAACAGTGCATAATAAGAGAAAGCGAACATCGAGTTTATCACTTTTCTTGCGAAGAACTATTCTGCAAATTCCAAAAATTTGGAGGCACTTTTCGAAAGCATTCTAGATTTTTTTTATTTGTTGGTGTGTGCTATGAAAATGCATATTTTTATCTAAAATTTCTTGATAAAAGTTAATGAGAATTTTAACTAAATATTTTGATAGATATATTTAACTAAAAATTTAAAATTTATTTTAAATAAATGAAGATGTTTATCTATTTGACCTTATAGTGTTCAAATACTTTTGCTGAATTACCGAAGGGAAAATGACTGATTAAATTTATCAGAATTCATCACAAAATTTTAAAAAAAAGTAATAAATAAAATTCTACTTTAAGCAGTTATATCGTTATATATAGCATTTTTACTGTTTTAATCTTATAAAGAACAATTTAATATTTAGTTATATTAATTTATAATATACAACTTTGTTTCAGGTAAAAACGTTATTAATAAAGAAATTCTTATTTAACAGTATTAACATTAAACGAATTAAATTTAATTGAATTAAACAAAATTTTTCAGCTTGAATTGGACAATTTTATTAATTTTCCATTATCCTCTATATTTATTTTTACAAATTTATGAAAGGGTGTGCTTGAAAAACAAAAATCTGTTCTGTGTAAGAAAATGAACAAACATTGTGTTTTTAAAAATTTCCTCAATGTTCATTCGGGCAACAAAATCACAAGTAAAATTTTTTTAAAAAATATTAAAAACCAGAAATAGCAATCTATATAATAGATTAGAAATCAACTGTATATCTAAGCAATAAATCGTAAATATTCACAGCTAAATGATTATAATTTACAATAATGATAATAATTTTAAATAGAGAAAATTAATTCGCTTTTTTTATTAATTAATTAAAGATTCGCTTAAACCCTTTTTTATGTAACACATCGAAATAATCGGAAATGAATACAATCATATTCAACAAATAGAACTGAAAATATACATTATTATTAAACATAATATGTATCGCCATAATGATCAAAAATGAAATTTTTCATTTATATATCTATTTACAGATTGCAAACAAATAAAATTTTCTTAAAAGTACATTTAAAAAAAACATGCAGTAGTTTATTATTTTAAAAAAATAAGAAAACATGAGAACATTTATATAGTAAATGAATGCAAAAAGTTCTGAAATGTTGTTTTTTTTTAAATTAAAACACTTACCTGTTGACTTCAGCTGTGTTAAATGATTGTTGAAAGATATCAACCAAGACAATTATACAAAAAAAAAATTTCAATATTCGCTTTTTTATTATTATTTCGATTAAACGTTAATAAAAACAGCCCTTTAATCTAATGTATGAAATTTTTTGTAAAATCACAACTTCTTTCAATTCGATTATTGACAATGTATTTAAAAAGCCCTCTTTTAATAGATAATCTCAATCCGCAAGTGTCCACTTGAATGAAGAATAATAAATCCCATCGAATTTTGTGTTTATCTATCGCGGGAAACCGAAATCATTACCGCTATTTCACTCCCGAGTAGTTTATTGGTTGCGTGAAACATTACGTCATCTGACATTGAAATTTGCTTCGCTCATTGGAGACTCTCGGGAAAAAACTTCAGCGCGTAGAAGAGTTTTTTTCATTGACAAGTTTTCTCCGGAACAATTTCTTCTTTGTCAACAGAGACTAAACCGCCATCTGTTGGCAAAATACAGAACTAAAATATTTCTAGAAAAGATCGGATATTGATTGCCGGGCAGGAAAGTCCAGATTTTATTCTTTTTTGTATTTATAATAAAATTTTCTGCAATATTATTTTTTTTCTATAAAATTCGGTTTTAAATAATTAATATTAATTTTTATAAGAATATTTTAAATATTGTTTTTAATTAGACTAGAAT
Source organism: Argiope bruennichi (assembly GCF_947563725.1). Lineage (NCBI taxonomy): Eukaryota > Metazoa > Arthropoda > Arachnida > Araneae > Araneidae > Argiope > Argiope bruennichi. The sequence goes on along the minus strand of NC_079156.1, from coordinate 135,346,744 downwards.
ATTCTTCTTGATTTTTAATCTACATTAAACACTATCACGTCACTTTAGCAAATAACTGCAATTCTATACGGTAATTTTTTTTTCAATGCATTTAGCTAATTATAGTGTAATTTTGATTTTATTCATGTACTTACAAAATAGAGTTTTTTCTGAGAATAAAAGCGCTCTTTCATTGCAAACAGATTTTGCTTCATTTGCGTATTGTGTAATATGAAATTAATAAAGTTCAGCTATTTATTAACTTTTGTGTTTCTTTTCGAACTTATCGGGAGCATTTGGGATTTTTTTCCGAAAAAAAGTAAGCTTCGTTTAAGTATCAAAGAAACAATCGCTTACAATTTAAAACGATTCTGCGAATAATTTTTTAAAAATAATATTTATAATTCAAAATAATTTATTCTGCGAATAAATGTTTCAAACTAACATTTATAATTCAAAATAATTTATTCTGTGAATAATTTTTTTCAAAATAATAATTTTTTAATGCATTACTATGAAGGCATTTCTAATTATACGCTGAATTGGGAAGTGCAAATAACACGGATATGCAAATTTTACGAACAAACCTTAAAATTCTCGAAAATGACACAAATCAATGCGAAATTCTCTTGAGGAATTACTATAGCATAACCTATTTATCAATTAAGGTTTGCTACACAGCAAACTTCAATAATTATAATTTTGTTGCTTTGCTTCATTATGAAAAAAAAAAAACTCGGTAATTTGTTTTTGTTTTCTGTAAGTAAAGCATCTCTCTCTTTATTTTTAATTAAAGCTTTCTAACAACACCTTAAGATTAATAACCACAAATAATTAAGAAATGTCTTTATTTTTTTCTTTAAATCTATTTAAAATTTAAAAGGAGTTCAGGAAGTTTAAAAATTATTGTTGAAATTCAAAAAAAATTACCGATTTAGAATAAGTTCATAAGAACAGTTTTAATTCTATAATTGCTTAAAAAAGGACAAATGATTTATTTCAACTTTTATCAGTATTAAGTCAATAATACTAAAAGACTAATAACGGCATTTAGTTCTCTCTCTCTCTCTCTCTTTTTAGTTGAACTCTTGAGTACAAATAAAAGATAAATATTTCATAACCTTTTAAATGAATTGCTTTAGTTATTTGCAAATATGGAATAAATGCATATATGTATGAAATTAGTATGTTGATTTAACACTGTAAAGGAATTTAGATTAAAATTAGGCAGAATCAATGAAGCAACTTCAAAAAAAATTTTTTTTTTCATATTTATGAGATATAAAATGGATAGTTTGCATTCAGAACCTTCACTTCAAATTTCAATAAAAATATTAATGATTTTATAATAAATAAATTTTAAATTAATGATTAAAAGAATCCAGGTATTTCAAATCCATGTTTCACCATGTCTGATTTAAAATTTCTCCCACATCTACTTGTGTTTGTGGAAATTCAATAAACTTGCGTTATATTTTGAGCTAAAATTGAAATGTTAAATCTATAAATAGTATATATTAGTAATATCTTTGATAACACGTAGATGTACTAAAATCTGATTTCGAATAGAAATTTTTAAAAAATAACTCTACAAATGGATATCATTTACTAAAACATAACTCTTTAGATGGAAATTGTGTTATTGCATTTGAATTATTTTTAACGGCACTATTCATAAAGTATGGATTGGTATTCTTTACGAATATTGCACGCAAATCATTTGAATTTAACAATTCTCAGATCTCTCCCATGAATCATTCTTGCCTTCGCCGTTGCAAGTGGGTTGCCTGAGGTTGCTGACACTAAAACAAGATTCCACTCCTTTTATCTGTTTCTCCTGGAGCTACTGATAATTTGGGCGAATGCTATTAATATGTACAGCCTGTCTCACGATGCCTTGGGAAATGATACAGGTAAAATTAAAAAATCCTTCCCAAAATAGTGCTTGTGTTGCTTGCAAATGGGACGTTAAAATAAACAATCTCATTAAATTACTCTTAGTTCATCAACCCTAAATAAAAATTGCCTTATTCGTTATATAGAAATGAATGGCTTCTGATATATACTCATTAATGACGTTTATTGAATTTTTTGTTGTTGTTTTTGAGAGCGAAATAATTTTAAATAAAAATTATTGATATTTATTAATCAAAAAGCATGATATAATGAAGAAATAATCTACTTAAACTAACTATCATAACTTTCTAAGTGACTGAATCTTTTTTTATGTAGCTTTAGTATAGCCCAAAAGTAGTTAATTCATATTTATCTGAGAGCAAGCCGCATTGGGCGACACTCTTGTTCTACCAGAATACCATTTCCTTCCGTTAAACTATTAATAATCAATACATAATTATTTAAAATTTCACCTACATTATTTGATAAGACTAAGAAATATGAATTTAATAAAAATTGAAAATGATGCGAACTTAACATTTTTTAAGTTTGCTTAAATGAGACTTAAGTCGTCGAAATTACTTTTAGATTTTAAACTGCTAGAAATGTTAATGCCCAAATTTGGCATGTTTCTTTTTGAAAAAGAAAATTCATATTTGGTGATCGTACTACACTTTATTAAAATACCATTTAAACGATCTAATTGTCAGAAGTTTACCAAAAAAAATGTGATATATAGAAAACTCCCTCTTTTTTCATTTTTCTGAGTCGAAATATCTGAAAGAAAAGACCCCTGAATTATATTAATGGCAAAGTTCTAATGAAATATTATAATATTATAATCTATAATTATCAATTGAAGTAAAAATGCCCGCCATCACAATATAAAAGGCATAAGTTTGTAACTGAAGTGAACAAAAATAATATTTTTCGATATTTATCAAATGAAATATAACTCTTCAATCAATAAGTTTGAGATGAAAATAAAATTTTAAGAAATGCATAATATCAAATTAAAAATCTAATTTGAAATTAATGAATAAACGCATGAAACATAAAAAAATCGCTAAAATGTTTTTTAAAATAATTCATCAAAGTCCAAAAAAATCTATGTAAAATAAAAAGTTGAAAGATAAAAGCTTAGTGTATCACTTCGTGTGACAATAAAATAAAGTCCAAATTCCGCGTTATGAAAAACATGAAGAGTAAAATCTTACAGATGCATCACCACAAGACTAAGAAATTCATTTAATTTTCTTCAATTAAAGTTGTTAATATAACATATTTAGAAATTTGTTAAAATTGGATATTACTAATCTTTAGGTAATAAAGGGTGTCCTAAAATTAATCAAGATTTGAATTTGCTACCATTCGAGCAGTCAAGTGTTGGCAACTCCATTTAAAAAACATTTGACAGCTGATGTTTAGAGTTAGTAAAAATGGATATTACACGATTTCAGTACAACGTGTTAAAGCAAGATTTTAATTAAATAAAAAACACAAGTTGTTTTTTTTTTCGTCTTTAAATTGTTATATTTTTATTAAATCGAAAACTACACAGGATAGGGTTGTGTATGGAATAACACATAGGTTAAATGGCCTCTACGGCTTTGATGACACATGCGTTCTCTTTTGTCGAAATTTTCTATGATCATTTTGCATAAATGTGGCTGAATTTAGTTGATGTAGCATTCAATTTCCTTCTTCAATGCACGCGTGCTTGTGGGCTTGATGGCATAGACCTTTGACTTCAAATGAACCCCTTAGAATTAATCCAATGGTGTTAAATCACACGATCTAAGGGGCCATTTCCCTTCGAACTGTGGCTGCCAGACTTTCATTGTTTTTTTAAATAATCTTCAACAATGAAAACATGTTGTTCTATCGTGTAACCCTCCATTAAACTAACTCTAAATTTTAGCTGTCAAATGGTTCTTTTAATAGGGTTGCTAACACTTTACTGCACGAATGGTGGCAAATTCAAATCTTGCGCTAACTTTAGAATACCCTTTATAATGAATATAATTTATAATTATACAGAAAATGTAATTTTTAGTATATGTATTACTTTTTTAATTATACTAATAAACTTATATTTAAAAAAGTAAATAATGTAAAATTCTGTTTTGTGAGATGTTTGCAAGATGTCCCTTTCCCCCAAAAAATATCAAGGACTTGATTAATTTATAATTATCTGAAATTTGTTTATTTTTGGAATTTTGAGGTATTGAAAATAATTGCTCGTTATCATATGTGCCAAATTTCTCTAAGAAAGAATATATATATTTATATATATAATTCTCTCTCTTTCTATATATATATATATATATATATATATAGAGAGAGAGAGAGAGAGAGAGAGAGAGAGAGATAGAGAGAGAGAGAGAGAGAGAGAGAGATTTCTATAAGGAACACATGTAGGGAGGCATTCTAGTATTATATAGAGAGCAATATAGATAGACACATTTTCGTTAAAAGCTAAATGAATAAATAGAAAGTACAGCTTATTGCTTATTCACTTTAACAGAAAATTTATTAGAGCTTAAAGATGAGTCGCTTAAACATTTGACACTGTTATTGTTTTCAAACGTTTCATTAGTTCATTCGATGTATTCTACAGCAGCTCATATTAAACTTTACTGATCCGGTTTTGGACTCCCTAACCAATACTGTATTGTTGTTTTTTTTCACTTTTAAGACAATAAATCTTATTAAAAAAGTACAGAACACATTTTAATTTCAAGAAATTAGTCTCAAAAGAAGTATCTCTTTCAGCTTTTTCTGTACATAAAAAGTGCTAATTGAAATATTAACACTTTTTTGATAAGAATAACTTTTTTATTCTGCTTTTCACAAAATAGAGTTTATTAATTGTTTTATTTTTACCTCGCGTATTCAGGTTTATTTTGACTGTGGGAATCTATATTATAATTGCCATCGACTTTCGCCAATGTCTCCTGAGCGCACTTGTAAAACCTGTATTATATGATTTGTATTTGCTGTTCGTTTCATTTTTAGAACCGTTAATTATATTTAATATTTTTGAGTTTTAACAGGGGTGGATTGCTAGCTCAAAAAATGGCAGTGCAGCAAAAAAATACCAGTCAAAAGTTTGCAATTTAAGAAAAAAAAAAAGAGATTTTGCTTGTAAATAGCCTCAGATTCTTAATTTCAAAGCCAGATATGAAATTTCTTACATTTAAAAGATATTAAATAGCCAGTGAGTGATTATAAATTCCAGGTTATTTTATCAATAGAAAATCAGTACTCTTACAAAATTGAATATCAAATAAGATCTGGGATACATAACCGGCAACTTTAATTTTTTTACAGGTGATAATTAATAATAATTTACACTTCCTAGAAAGATGCTTCGCTGAATAACATTTTAAAAAATTATCCATGTACTCATTTTTTTAAGAGTGACCTCTAACAAATATATATATATATATATATATATATTTAGAACCGTTATATATATATACAATAAACCAAATCTATTTCTGTCCAAACCGCAAAAATTGAAATCAAAACTCCTAAGCAATCAATAAGAAATTTGGGGAAGAAGAAAAAAAGAAGAGGAAAAAAAAAAAAAAAAGTGAACGAAGGCGAATTTTGGAAGAAAGGAAGGGGAAAAAAAAAGGTGGCATTTGTTTGCGCTCTCCTTGTTGCGACTGATATGATTGCAGCTCTGCGTGTTTTAAGTGAGGGGGTAGCTTTCATCAACAGTCAATCTCTTGTTCATGCAGAGGACCCATAAGGGTTGCTGGCAAATTCGCCCCGATCTGCATTTCTCCGTTTTGTTGATTCATTTACTGTTTTACTTTTGCATTTTTATTGCTTTTCTCCTTTTTCACTGGTCGTCGTCATCTCAGAGTGAGAAAGTAAACGAAGAGCATAGAACTCAGAAAAAAAAAAAGGCAAATTAGATTTTTTAAAAAACGAAAATACAACTTTAAAATATAATTTCAAGGAGTGCTTCTCTGGAGCAAACAGATAGACTTCTTGTGGAGGAATCTCACCCAAAATTTGATAAAAATGTGAGTGAGGTTTTTATAATTGGATTAGAACCCATGCATCAAATTTTATCTGTCTATCTTGTTTATTTTATTTATTTATTTTAATTATGTAGCCCACAAAGAGAAAAAGATTATTTCTAAAATGTATTTTCCGGATTCAGGAATATTTTAAATAAGGGCATACATTAGAATTTCGAATTCAATTTTTTGGCAGTTATAATATTTTCTTCTTGTATATTTCGTTTATTAAAATGTAATAACATCTAATAGATGTGAAAAGATAAAGAGCAGTTATCTGTTATGGTGCGAAGTTTAGAAATGATAGAAGTTTATGTATAAACTTCGAAAAATACAAAACTATTTACATTATAATACTCGTTTCTAACTTACGACATCCAGAGTATAAAAATCGTTCAACATTTTCTACTGGGCAACCAGATTAACCTAAAGCTACAAAATGTGGCCAACACTTACTTCGTAGATAGTTAGTGCTCACTAGAAAGAATTTTTCATTCAAAAAAATGTAATTAGATTTTAAGTAAAAATTCATGGAATTAAAAAAAAAATTTTTTTCAATAACTTTGGCTTATATTTTTGCACAAAAACTATTTTTACAACGCTTGAAAATCCAAAATATCATTTCTTCTTTGATATCAATTTTATTTCGTGTTTTTTTTTTCTCTCATTTCAATAAATTTTTTACAACAATATTTATATAACAATATTTTCAATGTTTTTGCTTATTTTTGTTTCATTGCTTTGCTTTCATTATGTATGATTATTGTCTTTTGTGCTAAGACGACATTTATGTGCTCACACTGTCATTGGAATTTTAAAAAGAAGTTGGAAAAAATCAAGTTTGAAACTAATATGCTACGATGTTTTGGAACAGAGGATCGAATCTCGCTTATTTATTATCATCATTTTGCAGCTCTTCGGAGATTTGCATTACATTTCTGCATCTTTTCGGTTGTTTCAAAAAGATTTTATAAGAATAAGTATTTTTTTTTTCATTCGAAAAAGGAACATTAAAATGAATCTTTTTAATAGATTCATTTTAATTATATTCAATTAATAGAAATAAAAGTTATATAACAAACATATTTTAATAACCGTGATAAAATGTTTTAGAGGAATTGCATTTGAATTTGAGAGTTTGTTCAAAACTATATAACTGCAAAATTGTAATGTCATTAGTTAATTTTAAATTTCCCTTTTAATTGACAGCAAATTTCTTGATTTCGACTTTAAATAGCTGTTAACCTATGTAATGCTTTTCCCCATTGCAGTTCATTGGCAATATTCATCGGAATGTTATTAATCTAAAACAGAAGAGCCTCAGTACAAATTTGACATTTAGTTTCGAGGCGTGTAACGATTTCTTTCCAAATTTCGTGTCATGTTCTTGTTCAAAATTCCTAGGTTCAATATTTTAGTAAATGTGTTTTTGGGTGGAAAAATCAACAGGAAACAATTGACGGAAATCTTTGTTCTCTGTTATTTGCAGTAAGGTATTAAATGTTCATTGAAAGAGATTGAAACGTTTAATTATTTAAACTGAAGATTTGAATTTTTAAATGATTCGAAAGTAAGATTTGAAACTTTTAATGATTTGAAGAAAAATATTTGAAATGTTTAATGATTTGAAAGAAGGATTTGAAACGTTTCATTGACATTCGGTTCCTAATGTTATCATTCTGTTTCTTCACATGCAATTTATTTTCCATGCAACATTGATATTTATGAAATGTCTTCATCGCTTATCATCTCTTTATCTCAATAATGCTGTGGTCTTGTCCTTTTTAATTTTCTTATTGGTTTGATCTAAACAGTTTTACTACAAATGATGCGACACAGAAAAACAATACAGAATCACACACTTGGTATATGATGAAAATAACATAAAATAACATAAACAGTACTTATCTTAATACTTAAAAAATACTTAATTAATTAAGTACTTATTATACTAATTATAATACTTAATACTTATTATAAAAATACTTATTATAATACTTAAAAAATTCGTCACATTTTTTATAAATTTTATATTTAACCCGAAATTTACATATGTCTTTTTTGCAACTACTCACAGGAGGAATTTTTAAACAAATGATTGAAGTTGCTTCTTATTTTGATCCAAATCTTTAACTAAAATCAACATAACAATGCATAAAGGAATCGAATTAACAATTTAGAATTTCTAAATTCTAAAAATATCTAATTAAAGATTATGATTGATGAAAGTTTGTACGGATGTAAAAAAAAAATGAATGAATCGATTTAGCTTAGAAAAACTGAAGTTTTTTTCTTTTAATTTCTAAATAACATTTATGCATAATGCATTGCTACTTTGAATGTTTCTCCGATCTTTCTTTTCTTTTTTTTTCGATCAGTGCCTTTAAATGAAACGGCCTTGACCATTGACATACTTGACCATCTGACAACTTGTGGAAGAAGGGGGAAAAAGACTTGGAAAAAAATATATGGCAGAAAGAACGATAATAAGCATTGCACAAACGGAAATCGATTTCTGTTCAGAGCTTACACATAATAAAAAAGGAATTGAAGTGGATATTTCGAGCATCAAAAATGTATTAGTATTGAAACTTTTTTAAGTAAAGCATCTGGCATCGAAAGAATGGAGAATCAATTGAGAAACTTCTTGAATGTCGATTGCATTCAGTTTTCCAATGTTATTTTAGAGTGAAAGGAATATTTAGGGAGAAAAAAAACTTTTTAAATAAGCCTTGAAAATAACATACAAAGTGATTACAAATAACAATATCCATGTTCAGAATATTGCAGAAAAAAGGAAACAATGATTATACGAATACCAAATCTTGGTATTTTTGCAACACAAGGGAAGTAAAACAAGAAGAAGAAAAAAAGAATCGTATCAGAATACCGCAAAACAAAACAAATAAAAGGATCATATCGAAATAATAATGAAACTTAATTTTTAAAAACGCATGGTTACTTTCTTATTAAATCGTAGATATATTAATTTAATTTATTACTAGTTTTTAACCTTTTATTTTAAATTAGCTGGTACCCGGCGCGTTGCTGCAGCAGAAGAATTTTGGAAATATCGTTTGAAATTTGATCTTATTAGCTATCTTGTTTTATTAGGGATGACAGAAAAAAAGATGTTTATTTTCTTGTAGACAGTGAACACATTCATTGAAAGGAGAAGTATAAATAATATTTATTAAATACATGCATTTTTTACTTTATTATTCAGTTATACTTTAGGGTAGACAATATTTTTGGAGGTTTTACAAACAAATAAATTTATTGCATTATATTTATTATTAGCAAAAACAAATAAATTTAGTGGCTGTTCGACTGGTGAGCATACAGCATACAACTGGCCATGTGAAATATATAGATTTTCTAGATTCAATCCGCACACTTGTAGTGACTGACTTTAGGCCTTGTTTACGGTCATCGAGAATGAAAGTCGAATGAGAAACTGCAGTCGTTTGAAATCAAAAGGCATGTTGGTGGGAATAATGGGGATGCGGAGAATGTGCACCTTTTCTCCATTCGGTTTTCCGTTAAGAATAGTTGCCTCCATTCTTGCTGCATGTTGGTCTTCTGATTCTAATACGCGCGATCGGCTAGCACATATCTTCATCTTTTACATTATCTTCGACTCTTGCAGCATGTTGACCTTATATCATATATATATATATATATATATATATATATATATATATATATATATATATATATATATATATATATATATATATATATATATATATATATATATATATATATATATAATTTTTTTGACTAAGCAACTAACACGATATATGATTGTATAACCGAAATATCGTTTGTCGATTCGCTGAATAAATAGAAAAATACTGTTTGCACTAAAAACCTTCCATTGTATACAACTTACCTTGATAATAATAATTCTATTTTGTATGTGTGAGATAAACTCTGAATACTATGTGCTCTTCGCCGCAGCTAAAATATTGTGCTCGCTGAATGACAATATCTTGTGTAGATGACTATTCATTAATAGGGGGAAAATAGCGCTTGCACTAAATAATTTCGATTTCATTTCACTCACAATTGATTGGCATCGATAACAATAATTCTATTTTGTTTGATATATGTGTGATTACCTCCAAATGACATGTGCCGTTTGACGTTTACTCTTTGTCGATTGTCAACTGTCCATTTTAAAATAATGTTGAAACATAGAAACGTATGAAACGATTAGTTTGTAAATTTTATTGTGTTCAAAATAAATGCTAATAACTGTACTCTGCCTATAACCTCCGCGAGAGTGAAAGCGATAAATTGGCAAAGTTTTATCGCCATCGGGTGAACGGTGCGGCGGCGCATAAAATACGAACAAACAAAAATTTCTTTTTATATATTAGATTCAATTTTATAATTCTTAGGTGATTCCAATCGTAAGGAATCCTAAGGATAATTAAGCTCAGAATATATTAAAATGATGCATGTCAATGCGTGCAAAAGTGTATAAAATTTCCAAACTGCTCCAGCACATAAGAAGGAGAATAAAATTTCTATTACAAAATTTCATCTCGCAAATATGATTGTAATCGAATAAGTGCATTAAGTGCGTGCATGCATTAAATATGTATAAAACACGTTAAAAGTTAAAAGACTATAAAGAGATTTGGAGATTTAGCAATTCAATAGCAAACATTCATTTTGCTAAAGATTTAATCTCAAGAAGGTGAATTGGCATCATTAAAACAAAATAAAATCCTGAGTTCAGTTGCTGTGTTTCAATCAAGTGTTGAAATTTCAGTGCATTCACTGCATTTTAACACAAAATTTTTGTTCATGAAAGTGTTGTGGGAAACTTGATGCATCAGAATTAACTTTTTGCATATTATTTTGAAATCAAAATATAATATTTTATACTGTGTAAAGTAGTATCCTTTTCGAAGATTTTTATTTTATATGATTTAAGATCATTATTAATTTTTAATGAATGAACACTTCTTCATAAGTTCACCGTAAAATAAAGAAAATTCGATGTAACAAAAAAATTTATTAAAAGCTTCATCAAGAAAATTTCATATTTGATTACGAAATAAAGAAGGAAATAATATATGTTATTATTTCAGATTTAGCAAAATAATAATTTGAATGAAGCAAAAAAACTATTTTGTCTTTATATTTTATATAGATTTTAATTCATATCACTCATCAAAATTGACTTCGCAAGAAAATTTCCAGAATTCTGAAAAAAAACTTTTGAAGTAAATTTAACAATGAAAGTATAAAAAAATATTATTTCAACTTATCACTCACTTCAGATCTTCTTTCTAATCATTTAGATTATTGCCCTCATTCATAAAAAAGGGGATTTTGTTTATGTTCTAAGTCAGCGATTCTCAACCTGTGGGGCGCGCCCCCCTAGGGGGGCGCGAGCACACCAGAAAGAGGGCGCGAGAATATCCAAGAGAAAATATTATTTTTAAAAATTGATTAACTGACTGAAAGGAAAGCACACATACAAATGGAAAACAAAATATATTTCGACATATTTAATAACTTATTAAAGTAAAACAACTTACTAAATCAAAACTTACTTAATCAAAACATATTAAATTAAAAACAAATTTAATAATTATTAGTGACTTCCTTGGGCCTGTCTTGCAGAACAAAGTTTCTCGAAGGAAGGCCTAGTATTAGAAATAGCCACTCTCAGTTCTGTTTCTATATTTTTTCTTCAAAGAAGCTACAGCAGAAAATCCAGTTTCACAACGGTTGGATGTTGAATGGTAATAAAATGTGAAATATCCTCGTTTTTAGTGCGGAAAAATCACCTTACTCCTTCCCAAAATTTAAATAGTGATTTGTTACTAAATTGTCTTTTAGTTTCGCCACTTGTCGTGAGGTCTATGAATTTTTCTTCCTCATCAATTGAGAGTCCTTTGGGAGTCTTATGAAATGGATCCCTAATCCACTCCTAACTTGCTATCAGTTTGTCATTAGCAAGAAAATGCATTTTAAAATTCTTTGCCAGCATGGCTAAATGATTTTCAGTGGTTACAAAAACAACTTTTACATGTTCTTTTTCAGCCTTGTAAGTTTTAGTACAATCATCCACATTTGCAAACATTGTTAAGTTTTTTGCTTTAAATTTCTGCTCCACAATTCCAATATTCTAGAAAAAGCATTATCAGTCTTATCCAACATATGTGTATTTGCTCATTGGAGCTGAAGATTCAAGTTATTTAATTTCTCGAATATGTCGACAAAGTACCTCAATTTCATCATAAAAAAACCATCGCGAAAATTCTCAGCCTCCTGTCTGTTTTCTTCTTCTAAGAAAATGGCGATTTCTTCTCTTAATTCATAAACACGTTTCAAACGTTTCCCATGTGATGACCATCTTGCCTCGCAATAAAATAGTAACGCTAAATGTACTTAACTCATGTCTTTACAAAGTACGGATTTCAGGATCTCCTTTTTATATAATTTACTACGGTTACAACCGTAGTTAACACAATATTCAAACCAGGACTCATTTCTTTCGAAGTCAAAGCTTCTCTGTGAATCATGCAATGTGTGTGCACTGAGGCAATTTTTGTTTTACAAGTGCTTGTATACCTTGGAATCTTCCGGACATTGAACGAGCACCATCGGTGCATATTCCGATGCAATTTTTCCATTCTATGTTTCCCTTGTTCATAAAATCATTTAAAGTAACAAATAATGCGAGCGCTGATGTTTTGAGTTCTATTGGTTTGCAGAAAAGTAGTTCTTCTACTACTGACATATTATCACAAATTCGAACATAGGCAATTAAATGAGCATCTTTATTACTATCGGTTGCTTCGTCAAGCTGTATTGAAAACAGTTTGTCACGCAACTTCGAGAAAAACTGACACTGTACATCTTCAGCTATATCGTCAATTCGACGAGCAACCGTATCATTTGAAAGAGGTATGGACTGCAATTGTTTTGGAAAAATTATCTCCAAACATAGATTCTACAAGCTCAATTGCTGCTGGAAAAATTAGCTCTTCACCAATGGTGTGAGGTTTTTTACATCTGGCTATTTTATATGAACTTTGTAAGATGCGATTAAAGCTTTTTTATTCACAAAGTTTCTTTAAGAAATAATTTTTGCTTTTTATATGATTTTAATTTTAATTCGAAGAATTCTCTTGGTTTGTTGTACTCACTATGAAGCGTTTCTAAATGTTGTTTAAGTTTATTAGGTTTCATGCTGTCTGCGGTCAATATTTTTGAGCAAATGAAACACAAGGGCCTTTCTTCTTCATTTATTTCAGCACTAGTAAACCCATAATTTAAATATTCTTGAGAATCTTTTCTTGATTTTATTTTAGAAACCACGCTCGTCTGTGTACTTGGTGATGCTTGACTATCGTCTAATGCTTTCTTACTTCCGCTTAAAAATTTATCCATGAGTCTACATAAATCTACTGCTGTGAATATTTAATTTGGTGAATTGCATTAACATGAAAACCAATACAACATACACATTCGCTATAGATTCAACAGCGATAAAAGGATCGACTCGAATGAGACTGGCTGGAATTGAAACTTGCGTTACCGAACATTTTCCTTCTTACTGGGAGAAAACATTTGCCCCGCGCATGCTCGAGACGGCATCGGTCTTGTGGATTCCATTCCACAAACATTGCTTTTTTTTTGTCATGCCCGTCTAGATTAATTTTTATTAACGAATTTTTATACTTTCATATTCTTTTAACGTCATCTCCGTGTTTGGCTTTCATTTCAAATATAATATTTAAATTTTCTCCGCTTTCATTCGCTTCATCTGTTCATTGCCCGTTTGTCCAAAATGCAAGATGTGGTTTCTCGCCAACGTTGGCCCGCTTTTACTCTTGTTTTGGCAGTTAGTTAAAAATAATTTAAAAACAGAAATCATAATACTCAATATACATTATTGTTGTATACATTTTATTGTAAGCGGGGGGGGGCGATGAAAATTATGATTGTAAACTGGGCCACGTATACTGAAAGGTTGAGAAACGCTGTTCTAAGTGCATTAGTATCATCAGACCATCACACATTAAGAACAACAATTTTATTAAAACAAATATAAATGAACGATTCGCATCGCAGTAATAATACTAAATTAAGAAAGTCTACGAGGAATGAAACATTTTTAAAATGCATTTCAGAACTCATTACAAAAATTATACATTTAAATTGAAATATTACAAAATCGCTAAAATTCATATTTTACAGTCCATTCAAAATATCGCCTTTGTCAATCATCTGCTGCCTTTCCAACCACTTATCGTAGAATTTGAATCTGTTTTACACAAAGAAAAGAAATATTGACAGATCATTTAATTATACAAAATTCATGAGCAAAAATTCAAAAATACATGAGCTACGTATATAAAAGCGAATTATACAAATAGTTTAGACGCCTCAAAAAGTTGAAGTATTAAAAAGATTTCTTCCGCTTTTCTCTGAAATATTGTGAACCGTACAGAAGATTTTAATAAAGGATTCAAGAGAATAAAGGAAACTGCTTTTTTATGATTTTTATTATTATTATTATCGACCGTTCCACCAGATGGAGCTGCTTCTATCTTCCCGAGAATTAACAAAGGGAACTTCGTTGTTGAGACACATTTAAATAGAAAGTTGAAAATGTAAGAAGCAAATTTTGCATTTTACAATATTTTACTAAATATATTTAAATAAAAAGAATTATAAATATTAAATATAATATATTTAATAAAATATTATTAAATATATTATTTTATGAGTTGCAAAAATTATGTTTATATGTTTTAATAAATGCATTCATTTACATGTACATCTATGTTTCGTTAAGAGTTTATATTTAATATATTCATTCGTATATGGGGCATACATCACACAGCTTATAGCTACTGATTTAATCAGTTTCTATTAAATAATAAGTATTTGCTATATTCTGAATTTGTTTTAATATGATAAAGTATTATCGTAATCATGAATAAGTTACCTCCGCCCTGCTGAGGCATCCGGAATTTATTTTAATGATTATCATTTTGACAATCGAGAGAAAGGAAGCGGAATTCTAATAGCCATCATCCTATCCTCAGGAGCCACGTTCTCTCATATCACAATGGAGGATACTCTACCTTATATTTATTACTATACTACCAAAGAAGAGAGAACGTACTTATTGATTATGCAACTGCTTATCTACGCATTCATGGTGTTCCCGTTAAGGAGCGCTGAAGTATAAGAAATATTTTAGCTAAAATTTCATTACAGTTTTTTGAATAATAAAAGACTACTTGCCTTTAGTAGCTTTCTTAGCAAAGTATTTTTGGATTCAAATTTTCATATAATAGTATCTCATTCTGTTTTAGAAGTTTTCACAATTTTTTTGCATTGGGTTATGCATCTCTCTAATTTCCTGTCTCTCAGAAAATTTGAGTTTTTATTTGAAATAGAACTTCACTTAATCTAATAATTTTTTTTTCTGAAACTAAGTATGTCTAGTAAAAATATAAGAAAAGAAAGTAAAATTGTCCCATCATTGAAATTATGTATGTAATAAATAAAATGTAAATAATTACTCGGAATCAACAAAAAATTAAATGTATTTTAATAAGAAAGCCATTTTCAGTCCGAAGAAATGGCGGTACATCTTTCTACATTGTATGATATGAAAGCAGCAATATTAAAATATGAATAATTCTTAAAAATTTTCAATATTATACTTATTTCACAACTTGAATTTTAATTGCAGACGCAACTCTTTAAAAATTTTAAAGCCTACTATAAACCAGTGTATGAACAAAATGATAACCAAAATCGTAAGTAATTCGGCCAGGAAACTTCGTCAAGGTCAAGGCCTGGATTCAAAACAGTATTTTTTTTCCTATGAAGAGCCAAACTTATATCTAAAAATCGACCCTTCGTCATAAAAATATGCGGTGCATTTTATCTACCCTTTATTTTTTGTTTATATTTATTTTATGCTTACCTGCGATGATATACAATATCATGCAAATGTACCATAAATCGTCATATGGCATTTCTTTATGTATAATATGGAATTATGTAATATCTAATTTCATTTAACTTTGTTTAATTGATCGATAAGATAATAGACCAAAAAGGAAAATTTTCTAAATTTTGAGCAGCAATGAATTTAATGTATGAATCGGACCATTTTTTCATGCTATAATCAAACGAACACTTACCAGCAGAGCTTATTTCGATGTCCGTCATTTTTCGCACAAGATCCCAGTAATCTAAGTTCTTTTCTGAACAGAGTTTCTGCAAAGCCCCTTTGTATTCACTGATAGGCAAAACGACTCGACCTCTGTCGAAAAAAAATATTATTTGTAAAAAAGAATTCAGTTTCAATTCTTAAATTTTGGTTACTTGAAATTTTGCTGTGAAATTAGATTCTAGGTAAGTCCTAGATGGAATAAATAGGAAAGGAAAGCTATGCTATTCAAAACTGAATAGATAGCTTCCCTTTCCCAAAACACCAAGCCATCGATTCCATACAAAGGTCTGCAAGCACAATTTAAAAATGTGTACAAATTAGCTGGAACTCTTTCACTTTATGCATAAATGACATGAATTATTTCAATAAAATGAATATTCTATGTCGTGTAAGTTTTTATTAAAGAATTTATTCATACGTTAACATAATAATTTTTAATCTGGTATAATTCCTGCAAATGTCCAAGTCTATCATAAACTAACTGTTATATGTATAAAAATCGTTCCAAACGCTCTACAGAGCAAATATTTGAACCGAGAACTATAAAAATGAACATGTAGTGAATTTTTAATAGGAGCTCACTAAGAAATGATATCTCAAAATTACAGTTAGGGTTTATTTAATCAAAAAATATTGGAAATTTTAACTTTTTTTCCTCAACAATTCCTGATCATACTTCCCCATAAAAATCTTTCTTTACTCTAATTTAAGATTTAAAATAATAGATTTTCAGTGATAAACATCTTAGTTCCTTAGTCACTCTTCCTCCAGTGATCTCAGCGATTTTTCAGTTTTGGTCATCAATATTATAAGCCTTTGTTGTGTACACAGCGTCTTTGACAAACTCTCTCAGAAAAAGAAAAAAAAATTAGGGGATAATGTTAAGATATTGTTCAGACCAAGGAACGTGAGATGACCAATTCATTTCAGCATTTCTTTGCTCCAGATATGTTCGGACAGTCGGATAAAAAAAAAATACTATTAGAACTACTCTCTCATACAAAGCAAAACATAACAGAACGCCGTCTCATACCCTCGTATGAGTAACCATTCTGGTCACTGAACGATTTGATGGGCATTTTACGGGAATTTTATTTAGTATCAAAATATTTACAGAAGAAAAAACAAAAATAACTATGTACAGAATTTACTAACTTATAAGAAATGATAATAAAATAAACCATTTACAAAGATTTTCTACTTTGAAATATTGTAGAAAATTATTTGGAATAATAATATGCAGAGAGATATTATGTATGAAAAATCACATGAGTTCTGTGTTCACTTGTTATCATGACATAGCAGATGAGGATGCAGTTATAAAAATCTAATAAAAAATAATTTGGTTAGTTGTAATAAAGAAAATCTCTGCTTGAAAGATATTTATGAATACAATTGTATGTGAAGTAACTATGGTGCTTCCCCCCCCCCCTTTAATTAGGTGAGTATGACACTTGATGTTGAAAGCTTGGTAATATCTCTATTTTTACTGATAAAAATTATCCTATGGATTTTTTTTTTGCCTAGAGAGGAAGTTGCTTGTGACTCTTTTCAGCCATTCTTGTTCATGGCAGAGTGATGGATTTTTCATACTTCTTTCATTCACTTTGAAATATGCTGAATAATTTACCTACCCATTCCACCTATTCTAAAAATCTGTATTTACTTACACCGTCTGTAAAATGTCAGTTACAATTTCAATTTTTTAATCCCACGAATGTAAATTTTTTGAGATGTCTAATGAAAACATAAACAAAATGAAAGAAAACCCAAGACAAAAAGAGAAACACGCCATGTCTCACTTGGCAAATTTCTTGAAATAGGCGGCATCTTCATCGACGCCAACACCCGCCAGTTTCATCCAACGGCTATGACTGGCTGCATCGATGATATTGCCACAATATTTCTTCTTGGAGATGACCCTGAACAGATTTTCCAGCTTGGTGTTGAGATAGCTACGGTAGGCCACCACCGATTTCGGACAATATATCGCGTGACCTTCCACCCGCCAGCTCCTCTGCAAGGGACTTGCCAGAAGCTCCCTGTAGCACGTGCATTCGGGTTCTTTGCGTATAGCGCTCTCGAACTGCTTCGGCAGCCTCTTTGAAACTTTAGCTGGTCGATGTTTTTTCCGATACACTGGTATCTTGCTTGCCTTCGGTCGATGATCTTCTAAAAGACATCGCATTAAAAAACTTAAGATTATCACCACTAGAAGGGCAATATTAATATTTTAGGATAATACAAATGATAACAAAAATATCGCAACGATATCTTAAGTAATAGCATCCACTTTTCAAATTTTAAAGGTACTTAAATTTTCTTATTTACATTCATTTCCCTATTATCTATAGGACCAATAATTAATAACAATTCTAATAATGAATCGCTGTATTTCAAATATTAATTCAGGATGCTACAAAACTGAGGATGGTTAAGTTAAAAACTGATTGAACATATCTGACAAGCACTCATCATCATACAATACATGCTCAGACTCACCCACCGATAAAAAGTTAGCAAGTGATATGTTGCAAGGAAGATGAAAGTATCGGCAGAGTTCGTAGATGAGCTGCCAGCTGAAAGAAGGAAAAATTAAATGTTCACTTCCCGAAATTACCTTACAGTTGAGGATGGAAAGGTTATTCGAATTAGGCGAACTATCGTCATATCAAAAGGAACAATTTTGTGCTGAATATTTTTTGATAGATTCTTCAGAATACTGCCTATTAGAATGATTCTCATGACAAAAAATTTCTGCAGATATTCACTGATCTTCGTCCTTGGGACTCTAAACTGTTCTTCCTTTAAAAATTTACACACACGCATATTATAAACACTAGGTGATCAAAAGTATCCAGGTTTCACATTTACGCATTTTTCCGAATATCTACAGAAAGGCTGGAATAAATTGTCTTTGAACTTTGTACATGTAAAGAAAAGATACTTGAACTCACATTTTACAGTGAAGAATCAGTCACTGAGACTTTGTTTAAAGGCCGGAATCGAAACTAACCAATAAGTAGTAGCGATCACAAGTTCGCTATCACCGAAATCTTCTGGAAGCCGCAATACGCGTGGAAAACTGCCATGAAGATAATGCAGCTTGTTTTTAAAATTGTATTCTAATATTTACAGATTATTTTGAGAAAGACATTTTGAAAGAATGTGATTACACAATGTGCAAAAAATCGTTAAAGAGTAAAAATAAATTGTGGATTACAAGAGTGCGATAATTAAACAGAAAATCAGTTCGAAAATACCAAACGATATTCTCTGTTTTTTTTTGTGACGCGATATTAATTATTTGAAAGGAAAAGAAAAATAGTGGCGCCATCTGAATGTGATGTTACTTCATAAAAAAAAGCCCAACATACACTCTCACCACCATATCAAGAACAATTCTTAGCATGTATTGGCTGGGAGTTTGATCAGTTTCAGTATTGGTCTTTTAATTAGGTCATTAGCAATCCAAACTGATACTACTCGAATTAATCCATCAGTTCCTGAATAAGTCTTAGTAAATTCTCCCAGAGTTCAAAAACCAGCTGGTTGTCTCTCATTTTTTATAATCACCATGTCATTGGGTTGTACATTTGATGTCTGAATTGTCTATTTTTTTTTCAGAAGTTGCATGGATGATAAATAATCACGTTTATATCAGGGCTTTCCAGAAGCCCTGATATAAACTTTTTAGTAAATCCCGCATGTAAGAATAGGGAATGTTGGAATTAGAATCACAATAATTGGGAAAAGGGATAAGGACATCTCCCATTAGAAAGCAAGCATCCATTGAAACAAAGTTGTTAGAGTTATCATTCAGAGCAATCAGCGCTCTTGAGTTGAGGCATGCTTCTAATTGTGTGAGAAGAATCTAAAATTCTGCAAAAGTCCGATCTGTCTCACTGATGACGCGCATGAGATGAAACTTCAAATAAATTGCCAAGGTGCAGAGAATCGATTACCATTAAGATGCAGAAATTTCAGTTTCGAAGAGAATGTAAACGAAGAGTGGATTTCCAATAACTGATAATCTTTAAACTTAAATCTTAGAATAATGAAATGAAAGGATTAGAAACATACCAAACACACCTTCATAATTATAAATTAATTACATATCAAACATTGCTGTAAGTTAGGCACAATAAATAATAAAAAATTTGTGTATGATATTTCTTATTATGTACGTCAACATTAGATTTCAAAAATTATGCAACTTGATTTAGAATATAATTTAAAGTATCAAAACAACATTATATCGTGTTTATCCTAAAGATGTGTCAAATATTAGTATGAGGATGGCACTATCGTTTACTGCTCTGGCGATTGTTACTCGTTGGCTATTATTTTTTAGAATATATTTGCAGAAATCGAATTTTTCCGCCATTCTTGAAAAAGAAAACTGAAAAGTCATAACACTAATATGAAGCGTTGAGTATCTCGAATTTGACGATGCATTTAACTCTCTACGGGCATTTTAAGGAATTGTTATCTGGACCCTTACAGTCAAACTCTTCAAAATCTGTGAAATAAATTAGAACCTCAAATACGACCTCACACCATTGACATTGCTCTAAAATTTTCTTTTACACTCTACCTTCCCTTCGAACGCAAATGAAATTTTTGAATCTAAATTATTCGACCGGAATTTCTATTTAAGACTGGAATTTCTATTTAAGTTGTCCAGTATATTTAACTTTGAAACAGTGAAGTGGAAAATATGCTATATTTCACGAATGCACAGGTAAAATTACTTATATTCCTTCGAATATTAATACAATTATATTCAAATTTTAACACAATGCTTTAATAATACTTTGCTGCATATTTTGTAAATTTCGTATAATGAAGGCTCTTTGTTTTATAAATAAAACACTTGTGGAAAAGTTCATGATTTTTTTTTACAAACACCTTCACATCTTCCTGAATATGCACACTGTTTTTTTTAAAAAAATAACTCCCAGTGTTATTCAGATCAAGTAAAGTGATTGCTTAAAGTTTGAAATTTTTTTCTGTGGAACGCGGTGTACCCAAATCTTTTATTATTATTATTCATTTCTGGATGCTCTTGTAAATTTAATGCCTCCTGTGACTGAATTCTCACAGTTAGACATGAGTTTAAATAACATTTTTTTAATAGGATCGAAGTTCAAAGATACTTCATCCCAGTCTTTCTGTTGATATTCGGAAATTCGAAAAGGTTTTTGGATACATTTGATTATCTAATGTTTATAATGGGTGTGTCAGAGTACATGCATGCAAAATTTCAGTTTATATGAGCTTTAAAAATAATAATTTTCTATTCACTCGAAATCACTTCATTTTAATTTCTGAATTTTGCAAACTGAGTTTTCCCACTCTGAATCTACATTGCTGATATTATAAAGCTGTCTTAACTAAATTTCCTTTCCTTTTCCAGTGTAATTTCTTTTAAGAAAAAAATTGAATCGTACAACTCTTAAATTAACCACTATTTGTTAATAATTATTTTTCATTTACTTCAAATTTCAAGTTCGCTATGAGACATTCTACTGCAGAAAAACGCTTGCAACCCTGTTTCTACCATCCCTGGAAGAAAAGGTGTTGCTATTTTTCCAAGCAGCGCTTTTTTCTTTTCGCGAACTTTGGAGAGAAATGAATGCGCTTTATTATTGTGCTGGAGCGGCGGTGGATATCGGTACTGTTAGGAAATTTTTCCGAAGCATTTATCGTTTGCTACATTTCTTCTTAATATAGAAAACTCTGAAGCGAATGCTATTAAATTGTAGATCGGTTTTAATACAGCATCAAACTAAATAAAATTGTGATTATATTTATGCACTGAAAGAATTGGGAGGTGTCATTGTTCTGCAGCTCCAAAGCACGACTTCCCCTTTTTACGGCAAGAATTAAATGCATGGTCAATAAACTATATTAAATGAATTACAAACAGTCAAAATATCCTACCTACAAACATATTCAACGATGAGAGACTTCTTTCTGAATGCTTACCAGGAGATAAATCTATGAATTCTCCAAATGGTGCGTAATTTTTATCGGAGTCCAAAGAAAGGCATATTCCGGCACTACTGTCTGTAAGAAAATATTGTTGATTGGTTTATCTCCAAAGTATAACATAGCTTCGAGCTAGCATAAGTATTTTATTAAGTTTGGGGAATGGTCTCTCCGAAAACCCCTTAAAAGATTAAACGCCACAAGAACTCAGATTTTTATCTTCAGATTACTGCATATGAGAATTTTATGCTTCGTTAGTACAGAAAAGAATACCGAATAATTGAAACCAAAAGTTGACATAGAATTACAATTTTAGTTTTGCGCTTTTGGTTGTATTTTAGATTTGAAAGAGCGTTCCATCTTATCTTTAAATGTAAATAAAAATAAGAATTTCGTTCAGTCACAGGGATACATGCATTTCTAATATATTGTTGAAGTGAAAGCTGTACCTTTGTCATCAAAGCCGTGAGCTATGATACTATAAATATGAAATGCTTGCATATATTTTGATCATTTTTTTCACTTCAAAAAGGTATTTATTGAGAAAAATTGGTACAATATATATATATCAATCAAAATATTTTCCATCATTTTTTTTTTCCATTTTCCTCCGATAAGTCTTGCAACTGATTGTCTTACAAATTTTTTGGCCCTCCAGGCCCAAAAGTATTTTAATAATTTTTTTTTTTTAATTCTACCAGCTGGTCTCCATTTGTACATTAGATTAAAGTGATTAAGCTTCTTTCGTGTCCTTTATGTGCTCCGAAAGAAACTAAATCATTCTACAGAGTATTATATTTTTTTCATATATATACTGCCAGTTGTAAAAATTGCAAATCTATGCTAATGAAAAATAACCTAATTGAAACATATCTACTAATATTAGATGCTTGCATGTATTTTGATCATTTGTTCCCTTTAAAAAGACATTTATTGAGAACAACAACTGGTACAATAGATATCAATCAAAATAGTTTCCATCCTTTTCTACAACTTTTTCCCATTTTAGTTCAATAAGTCTTGCAAATGATTGTCTTCGAATTTTTTTGGTTCTCCAGGCCGTTTCTTGCCATTGACATCGAAATCACCACTCTTAAGTCGTCGAAACCAAAACCGACAATT
The DNA here is from genome assembly GCF_947563725.1 of Argiope bruennichi. NCBI lineage: Eukaryota > Metazoa > Arthropoda > Arachnida > Araneae > Araneidae > Argiope > Argiope bruennichi. The sequence goes on along the minus strand of NC_079156.1, from coordinate 135,323,488 downwards.
GGGAGGATGACGGAGCAGCATCACCACAAGTTTCTAAAAGTGTCTGATGGGCAGCAGGTATCTTTAAATCTAACCATAAAAGCAATGAATATCGAAAATGCAATTTGGACCGTTCCATGACTAGGGTCTTTACACACCGAATAACTGAATAATTTTAAATGGAAAACATTCAAAATGATAACAATAGAGTAATAGTAAATTGGTAAGAACCCAATACCACTGTTGTTGATATAGATACTTCGCATATTTACCAATAGATGGCGCTGATTAAAATATATGCAAGTACCTAATGATTATAATATTATTTGATTTACTCAGATGCCATTCAGCTGAAAAAGATCCCAAGGATTCGAGGCACGGAAATGTGAAGCGGAGTTTTTGTTTTGCTCTACCAGTCCCAGAAGGCTGTTCAATGACGAAGAAATTTAACCCAGGTTCCAATCGACGAATTTTATCACGAATTTAATTTAATGCTTCATCCATAATCCATGACTAAACATCTTAATTTAAGCATAGTTAAATGAAATAAGTAAAGAAAGTTTCAGAAAATACAAATGAATAGTAATTTCTAATATTACGAACTTTTGACTTGAGTTTTTTATTTCTTATACGATTGAGAGTAGAAAGATGATTCAAATGCCGAATTATCACCGAATTATGACGAAAAGTTTTTGTATTGAAAGTTTTTCGATTGCTTAGAAATTAGGACTGAAAAAATGATTTTCAAACCCTAACTTCGACTGCTTTTTAGCCTACGCAATTATCTTCATAGTCCCCCCCTTTATGAAATTGGAGGAAGAAATGTCGGAGAAGGTAATATTTTATCTGCCTTACATTTTCAGAGAAAAGTATTATTTTCGTTATTCAGCTTTCTAACAGGAATTTTTAAAAAATTCAGTTAAAAAGTTTGATTTGTTGATAATTCAAATTAAAAATAAATTTGACAAAAAAGATGTTTCCTCATACCTATTGGGCTAAGAATATGACGCATCTGTAGCAACTGGCGACTGGCTAATTGCTTTTTGTCTTCTGCGGGATAGCATGACTCCAGTGAAAGGGAACGCCTCAAACTGTAAGAGGGTTGTTCCTGGAGCTGAAGTTTTCTTGCAGAACGTGGCAAAAAGCGGGGGAATTCTTTAGAAAATCCAACGGCAGCTATAAAAAGATAAATCGCATGAAGGATTTCGATCAAGAGGAACAAGTCTAAATGATATCTACATTATATTTGAATTTTTATCTTTTGAATTTTTAAAACTCCGATTTATTCCATTCCGGGAGGCATAATTTATGTACACGATGAGAATCCTCAATCTACAGCGCGACACAAGAGCGAAAGAGACAGAAATGTTTCTCCCGGTTGTTATATACATTATTTCTTCTTTATCAAATTACTTTCGTTTTCCATTTTATTTGTTATTTCTGCTGTTACATTTTTTGCTATTATCTTATATATTTTTTTAAGATTTGTCTTTTGTTTGTTTATCATTTGTCTATATATATATATATATATATATATATATATATATATATATATATATATATATATATATATATATATATATATATATATATATATATATATACATATACATATGTGTGCGTGTGTGTGATGATATCTTTTATATCTATTTTAAATACAAATTAATTTCCTATTTTTTAATCTTAAATAAATCCATAATACTTTATTTTAAAATTTTCTCTTATTTCGTGATCCAAATCTCGCCTTTTTATTTAATTATTTTCAGCACAAGCTTTTAAAAATGTTGTTGTTTGTTTCTTATGGCACTATATGCCGGTGGGGAACGCCTCTTGTTTTTTATAGCAGCGCCACTAGAGCCAAGAGTACGACTTTGCCACTCACGCATCACTCATTCGCTTGCACAACCCCTTTTTACAGGGGGGCACATTCACACATCTCACAGATAGAACAGGAAGAACAACCATGCCCGAACCGGGACTCGAAACCAGGACGCCCAGATCACGGGGAAGACGCGCTACCCCAGGAAGACGCGCTATGCCAGGACGCCGGCAGCTTTTAAAAAGGGATAACTAATATAACTCTCAAGTTGCAAGAGCAGAGACAAAAATCCCTAATGCCTATGGAATTCCTCCCACTGATGCTTAAGATTAGCTTTCCCAAGTCGACAAGTGTCAAATAAATCCCTATTAAAATCTCTAGGTTATATATATATATGAGAAAAAAGACATTTTGAAATTTTAAAACTTCGTTGTATTCTATCCCGTGCGGCATAATTTATGTACAAGAAGCGCAGACGAACTGGTGTCAGTTCACAAGAAGAGCAGAAGAGAGCGAAAAAACGCGAAATATTTATCCCCAGTGTTTATATACTGTGAAATTCTGATAGAGATTACTTTACAGATGTCGATTTATGTAAAGGAATTATAGGTATCTTTTACAAGAATTTGCGTAGCTTGAAGTTTTTTATCCCTTCACTCGGAGAGTGTGATAGATTTAAGCATTTTTTCAGAACTCGTGGTGCATTAATTAAATAAAAAAGGTGGATCAAGAAATAAAAAAAAACATTTCAGAATGAAGTAAATATGGGTATGAATTTGTAAATATATATATATATATATATATACACAAAACTATTAAAATCAAGTTAATAGGAAAATCAAAAAAAACCAAATAAAAAAAATAATCCGGCCTGAAGACTTTTTCAAGGGTCACCCTCAGGCAGGGATTCAAAGAAAGGGAATTTTTCTGTGAAGGAAATGCAGACAAAGATCTAATAATGATTCCTCGTGACCGAAAATCCCCTGAAATTAGGCCCAAGAGATATACCATTTTAACAGAAAGGAAAATACAAAACAACAAATTAGAAGAAAATAACCACTACTAAGTAAAAATACAATAACAAAAATAACAATAAAAACAAAAATACCATAAATAACACTAAAAAGAAAAAACGAAAGGCAATCAGCAGTCAAGGAAATTTTAAACTATCGATTGTGATTCCCGCTTTTTAAAACACAAAGCTAACGGTAATTTAGGTAAAAAATTGTAGGCTCCCAGCGCCATCTATTGAGTCATCTAATATGCAAGGAAAGTTCTATTTTTATTTAAGTCAAAGGATTAATTCCAAACCATACCTTGTTTAATTAAAAAATTGACATTACAGTAATTCCTAGGAAATTCCTTTTTAATTAAATTTTTAATGAGGTTGTTTGAGGCTTCAATATAGGAATTTTTATTATTGCAAACCCTTTTGATCCTGTTAACTTGTGAGAAAATAAGATTTTTTAAAATTTTAGAGTTTAGATTGGAATGGTAGTTACATAGTTTTGTTATTTTAAAGTTGAATTCATCCCTTTTATCGTATATATCAACTATTGTTTTATCATTAGCAATTTCGATTTTTAAATCCAGAAAGGTAGCCTCAAGTTGATTTTTATTTGTTTCTGTTAGAATTAAATGTCGAAGTTAATCAAAAGTAGGTCATCAATATCTCACCACCCGTTTATTAAATTATATTCAATTATTTTTTTTCTCATAGTAATGTAGGAAAATATGAGCTAAAGCACTTGAGAAAGCTGTTCCCATTGGAATGCCCTTAACTTGTTTATAAAAATTAATACCATTAAAAACGTAATTTTCAGTAATATTAAAATTACATAACTCAATCCAGTTATTTTTAGGAATGATATTTTCATTTAAATATTCATCATATATAAAAGTGCAGACCTTTATTAATTTTTTATGAGGTAGATTAGTGTATAAATTTTCGAAATCAAAAGTATTAAGTTTATTAATATTGTTATCTTTAAGAAAAACCAGTACTTTTAGTTTGAATAGGAAATAATTTTTAGTTGCGATTTCGAAACTGTTTTGTTTCGTTTTCATTTTAGTTTCAGAGAGAGAGAGAGAGAGAGAATTTTATACGAAGAAATTTTACTATACGAAAGACTGCTAATAATTTCATTCGTTTTCGATTTTCAATAAAAAATTCAGTTGGAATATTCCTATTTTTGAGTTGGAATATTCCTATTTTTAGAAACTACCTTACACAACTTGATCAGTATGTCTTAATAAGAATTATTCATATGTGAGGTGAATAAGAATTATTCACAGTAATATCATCCAAAAGGATCCAACTTCTTAAAATAGTTGCTTACTATGGAGGTCTTTTCTTTTCGGAAAAAAAAAACACATTTTTACTGTTTTAGTTGGTATTTTTTAATTAAATAGAACATAAAAAAATAAAAATCTTAAAATTTTCTTTGTATATAGTGTGTTTATTTTATTTCACTCATTTGAGTCAATTTCAACAAAATTTAACCAAAAAGGCTAAAATTCCACACATAATTCTATTGAGAGAATCATAATTTTCTTTACATTTTAGGCACATATCGTTATCTTCACAATTAATTAAAATCTAAAAGATTGGATAAAATCCAAAAATAGTATGAAGGGTTATATGTTACAATATCGACGCTATTCTAATTATTCAACTATTTTCAAATGAAGAAAGTTAGTAGTTATTATAAAAAATATTTCCACCTTAAAAAATAGTCCAAATGTCTCCCTTATTGTAAGTGAAAACTTTTTTTTTTTATGCTTTGAATGTTTGTTTCTCTAGTTAAACTAACATTTTTTTTCTACGAAGAAAAAAAAATGGCAGGTAAGTGGTAATAAGTGTTTTTTTAACTGCAAATCCATCAGTTGTCAAAAATCTTTAGTCCGTATTGAGTATAAATGTCAATATTCACTAGCAGAAAGTTGGTATATTTAGAACAGCCAACCTTCATCAAATACCAGCCTGATCTTCATCAAAATAATTTTGTTTCGGAGTATAAACCATTAAAGCTTTCAGCGACATTGTGTATCCCTGATGGTAAGATCGAATGGTTCGATACCCAGTGCCTCTGAAGAACTGCCTTTTAAGCGCCTCTAGTGCGCGCTGAATCTCAGGCGTGACGCGCCAATTTCAAAAGTTGGGTGTTAGTTCAAGTGTCTTCTGCCCGCATCCCGCCATTATGAGGTCCAGTCCAAAATATCGCTAGTACTGCTTTAAAACTGGACGCTTCATTTTATTTTGAGAAAGTCCACTGCCTTTCCGAAAAAAGGTTTTCGCTTGTCACTTTATCTGTTGACACTTGCACCAAATACGCTGAAGATTGTTCACGTTAAATATGTTTAGTGATTAACAGCCGAAAAAAATCTGCAATGATGCCAGACTTTTAAGATTATTAGGATTGCTGAGAATTGCAAACTCATAGTAATTTTACAATTTGTATATGAAATTATTTGTTCATTAGTCCTTTCCTCCCAGTTCCTTTGTAGATTTTTTTCAATTTTTTAAAAGGAAATTCATATAAAATCTAACTGATAATTACAATATGAACACATTCTCGAGAAAGTGAAGATATTGCCGATTCATATCTCGAAACTAAGAAAATAGCCTCAAAAAGTGATGTCTCCGCTTTAGTAACATCATAAAAATATTATTCATAATTTAAAATAAAAAAAAATGCTAAAAAATGCTTAAACCTGCATTTTGCAACTTCCAGTTGTAGACTGAGCCATCCTGTTCACTTAGTAACAGATAGCAATTTTTTAATTATCTAAATCTCAGTTTCTAAATGGCATAAAATGAAAATAATAAACGCTTTTGGGAAGAAAACTTTATAAAAAAAAAATACGTGCTGTCGAAAAATGTCATTTTTAATGTTGGTAGCATCTTAAGCAAGAAAGCTTGTTATTCAGTTCAGTTTTAAGTTTTTATATTTTTTGAAAATGCAACTTGTTTCAATCTTTGGAACTCTTAATTTTGATCATGATGTTTGAAGCATACCTATCAATGATGGATTTATATTCCGCAATTTAAATACTATCCAACAATTATTCCGGAAACTTTTATTTGAAAAATCTGATATTTATACCGTCATAAAATTATTTATTCAATGATGTCAGTTTAATTTGCTTCCTTTAGCTATATTTACAGTTCTGAAGCAACACTAAGGCTATTTCGAAAAGGATCTTGTCATTTTTATTCATGATCAGATAATGAGGACGGCAATAGAACAGACAACCCACTCTCCGAAACTTCTGGAAAGGACATTTGACCCTAATAGATTTGACAAATACTAGGCCTACTTATACTGCGTTTTTTTTTTTTTTTTTCGATAGAATCGGGTTTCTAGTCTGAAACCAACTCTCTAACCCGAAGCTGAGTCCTATGATCAGGTTAATTGACCTTGAATTGCGATCAGTTTAATAGCATAGATCTACTTTCCAGATGATAATAGACTCAAATCAAACCGTTTTGAATTAAAAATTTGAAAAAATCTAGGAGACAGCACATTCTCTAATTGTTATTGATCGCGATGTTGCATATAAATATTGTCCTTTGAAAAGAATTTGGGAATTAAGCTCCGTTGCTATTCTTAAATGGATTTCTACCTGTGTCAAAATACAATTTCACAAATTAATTTACACACAGAAATTTCATTACCAAATAATTCCTCTTCTGAAACTATAGGAAAATGATCTCTACGCACCATCGTGATAGATGCAACACTCCCTCGAGGAGTTGGTGCCATCGCCTCTTTCATTTGCTTGTTTTGTATCTGCTTCGTTCCGATTTAGAAGTTTTCCAAATGATGCTGGGTTGAGAAGACCTTTGTTAGGACCGCGACTATCTTGTGCAAAACATGGTTTTTGCTGGTTGATTTTTCCAGCAATGGATGACCAGATACTTTTTTGTTTGGCATTGTGTTTGACAAAATTTTCCTTAAGTTTCCTGTTTTCGATAACACTATTGCAACCTGAAAAGGAAAAAAGAGTGTGTTGAAAAGCAGTATTTGATACGATGCTCGAGTTGTATGATTTTTGTATTTGTGTCCTGGTTGCAAATTCGATTCGGAGCAAAAGTATTTTTCCATTAACGGAATCCCAAACGTCGCCAAGCTCAAATACAGATGTTATTCTGTTTTGGCGCCAAGGTTCATCACTCAGAAAGCTATCTCTAAGATTTGGCGAACTATTACTATGGTTTAATTATCTGTTGCTGAAGTTTGGTGGTTCTTTTCTTGGGCTCGATAAATAGAAAAGAAGTAAATAATAACTAAAAAGAGGAATTCGACCCTGTAGTCCGATACATTATAGTTTGATTATATTTTAGAATGCTCTTCTATCTTTGTTTATAATTATGATAACATGCACACACAAAAAAAATGTATTTAATATTATTGCAGCAAATATAGATAACATGATAACAAAAGCAATAAAAAATAGCATGGTAAAATAGATATACTTATTGTGTATGTATATATATATAGGGTGTTCATTAATTATTGTCGAGGTTTCCTCACCTCATAACTTTCGAATAAAAAATATTACGCAAAAACCGATTACGTATTCGTAAATTGCAACTCAAAGAATTTTATTAATGATATTAAAGTGTAAAGCTTGCACAATTTGCACTTTGTAGGCATTCAGCTGAAGGCGATTATGTATTCGTAAATTCGCTGAACAAATTTTGACATTTGATAATCGTGCGGGTTCTCCGAGCCCCATATTCTACAGTTATGATTATTCACTTTTTTTGACACATGAAAAGTGGATTCGTCACTGAAGAACCATTTCCGAAGGTAATTTTCATCATCCTCAATTCGAGTCAAAATTTGTTCAGCGAATTTACGAATACATAATCACCTTCAGCTGAATGCCTACAAAGTGCAAATTGTGCAAGCTTTACACTTTAATATCATTAATAAAATTCTTTGAGTTGTAATTTACGAATATGTAATATTGGCGAAATTTTTTCTTGGAGCTTTTTAGCAATAAAAATTGCCAATAAAACTTTATCTCTGAAAAGAATATTTTTCGAATTTCAGAATGATGTAAAATTGGTTTCGGGGCCATAATATGCTTCGAAGGTATTGAAGGGAAAGATTAAACTCTCAATAAACATTTTAACTAAAACTGTATGTGAAAATTTGAAAAAACATTTTTAAAGGGCATTTTCTATACAAGGAGCAACTGAATTCCTAATGTGTTTTTTAATCGTGCATGCCACATCACTCCCACTAAATGATGTAATCTGCAGAGAGTATTTCAACTTATAAACTTTATTAATATCTTTATTTAAGCAAAATTAACTAACGGAAAAAAACAAACTGTAACTTTGGCGTTATTCTGTTGTTTTTTAATGGCGGTAATCCATTATAAATAACATCCATTATTAAGAAAGTTATTTTGCGATCTATAACTAGCAGCAAGCAGTTTCTGCCTGATACTGGGTCCAATTCAAAAAAAATATATCACTGCAAGCAACAGATCAAATATGGTGAAAGCAATCGTTCGAAAAATGGATGGAACAATTTCCAAATATGACTCAAAAACTCATGTTAATGCTCATTCTATAATCAAAAAAGGATTTTGAATGTCATCGGATTCAGATTTAAGAAATAAAGTAGATTAAATTCAACACTACGCGTGAAAGGAAGGATTCAGAACGGAGGAAAAGTTTAACAAATATATATATATATATATATATATATATATATATATATATATATATATATCCATTTCTATTCAATGCGCATCGAAAATAACTGACCATTCGTTTTTATTTTAAGATCCGATGGGCAAAACTCTTGTATTTTGTAAAGAAATTTCCTCTTAAAAATGACTGATTTCTTTCTAAATTATTCATCAATTGATGCTTTAACGATTAATGAAAATTATATTCCTTAAATTCTGATGTTTTCGATATTGAGCTTATGCAAATTAAATACCGAATTTGTCATTTCACATTTAAAGGTATGTTACTTTGATTAAATCTGCTATGATTAATTTTTTTTTAATCCAACATTTTTTTGAGTCTCAAATATTTCTAGAAATCAAATGCTTTGCAAATTTGTAAGGATATTGTGATAGTAGGAGTTTCATTTAGTTAAAATACAAAGATAGCTACAAAATTATAAATTGAATTTTAGGAAGAGGGATAGGAAATAACAATAGATTACAATAGCTTACGTCTTGGTGGGGTGGAGCAAGCTGTTGCGTCTCCTGCACTCGTTCGAGTTTCTTTTTTGAAGAAATTTAGAAAATATCCCATAAAATTATTCAGATATCCTGACATCCTCTGAAAATAAGATCGTGATTAAAATATTATTTTATGTATTTTGTTTATAAAAGTTCTGAAACTACTTGTATTTTAGAAATACTAAAAAAAAAAAAAAAATCTACATACATTCTAGAAGGCGAGTCAAGCGGCATTCATAAAAGAGCAAACTGCAATGGATTATAACTCAAGTAGCCAGGACACAGATTGCTAAATTATTTAATTATTATAATTTAACATGGTTTTGACCAGCAAACGTCTCATTTGTTAGTCATAATAAAGTAATTCTAATTGTATTTGAAATCAATTGAACGCTTGAATAGAATTTTAGTTTCTAACATGAACCATCAATGTTCAGAGTAAAATGAAATCCCACTCTGAAAGGAAGAAAGGTAGATATTTAAATTCAGGGGTTCCTTTTATAAAGCTACTAGAAGCCTCTAACGACCAGCTTTAGAATTTTAATGTTTCAGACCTCTTTAAGTTACAAGCGTGTAGTTTGGTCTGTGTCTTTTTTTTTTCAGACTTCAATCAAAGTTTGCAAGAAATTGTTCAATGTAAAGTCTATCTGTTCAGATGTCATGTGAATACAATGTCAAAAAAGGAATGAGCAAGAGAGATGAAAATTGGTAGGTAATTTCATCATTAACAGTAAGGAATTTTATCAAATTTTGAGAAAATCGATAAAAGTACCGACTGTCTGTAGATCTATATATTTTGTTCATGTGAAGGCGATAATTAAAAAAAATGACTCAGAGAAATGATATTTGGTACGTGCTCTTGTAATATAAATCGTAGATCAATGTCAAAATTTGAACCCAATGAGAGGAAAGAAAAGCATTTCTCAAAATAGATATGTTTTTTTTTTTTTGTTTTTTTTTTTTTGCATTGTATTAAGAAACACAACTTAGAAGTGACAGCATTCCAATTTTTTTTCTTTCAACACGTTGAATGCCCCGCTGAATTTCTTACAATGTAATTTATATGCCTCACCCATGGTCACGGTTTATATCACCCCCACGGCAGTCAAGATCTTAATCTCAACCTATCTTTTTACATATTCTTCCACGGTCCCTGTAAGCGGAACTGGTTAGCATAAGATATTGTTAACGCAATATATGAGAATTACACATTCTTTTTTACCAATAATGAACTAATTTTTTTACCCATTCGATTTGAAAGATAATTTGATAAGTCTATTCCTAAGTATGCTAAAACGGGTCTCCTTATTTGCATATCTATTTTACTAACTCTGAAGTATGCTATTTGTTACAAATATAAACAAGTTTCATTACCATTATCTCATATTCTATGGAATGAGATAAAAACCGCCAAAAGAAATGCCTCAAAACTGATATATAGTACTCTTAATTACTACAGCAAAAATTATTTAGAATATTCTTTCATTCTTATTTATATTTTCTTGCACATTTAATTTCATTAAAAATTGAAATTTAATAAAATAATTATAAATCGTGTTATTATTTATCAAGCTTCAATTCAGTCATATATATTTTTCAAAGGAAAATTTTAATTATGAATGCCTTTGCATGAAATATACAATGTTTTAAAAATGTTTTTTTAAATCTCTTCTTCGATAATAGTTACATAGCTTTCAAATCGAATGAACAACAAAACTTCTTCGTTTCTTCTACATTTAATCACATCAAAGAGCAAGATTAATTACAAAAAGTTTTTCTCAACACCATTGAATAATAAGTTTTAAACCATTTCTAAAAATACAAAAGAGAACATAAATAATAAAAAATACAATAGATAAAGGATATAAATAATGAAAAAGAGACACTTACTATCTTGAGTCTACAGTTCGCATTATGAGGAATAATTTAACCTCGCAATTCATATTTTCAACTAAAAAAAACAAGAGATTTTAACGATTTATTTTTATTGATTTCAATTAACGAACTTTCATTTCTTAGGCTGAATACTCAACCTTGTATAGATTCAAAACACAAATTACTAGAAAACGTGCAAATGAGGATCAGTGTTATGTTGCCACCGAATGAAGACATAAAATGTAATTTCAATGGGAAGAATTTTATGAAATAAAATTCTTCCAGTTTTTCTGATAATGAAAATAATTAAAATCTTCTTACTCAAAACCGCAGTGAAATTTTACAAGCAACCTATAATAATTAACAACTGATTACGTTATATATATATATATATATATATATATCATAATGTATTAGAATTAAGTCCAAAACAAGGCTACTCATTTGCAGAGTTACATTGAGGACTATTAGAAAAACATTTGGGCGATTAAAATATTTCAAATTAATATTGTTTAGGCTTATTCCGTGTTTACACTCGGCCAGTAAGCAGCGGAGGCGTAGAAAGACTGAAAACTGCTGCTCGGTCAATGATAAGTATTTATCCCGCTGGGACAACAACATGAACATGGCATTCTTTTTTCCTTCTTTTTTACTACTGCGCATGCATTAGTAAAAAAAAAAAAAAAAAAAAAAAAATTGATTACTTTTCATAGATAAATTCCAGCATTATTTCTTTCTGTTTCGAGGTTGTGTGTGTGTGCGTGTGCGTGTGCGTGTGTGTTGTTTTTGATCACATTTTATTTGCCATTTCCTTTCTGTAGCTTTCAAAATTTAGGTATGTTGATTTTTTTTTTTTCATTTTACCACGTTTTTTTGTGTAAATATCCATCCATTTAATACGATACGCAGTGAAAAAGAAACATTCAGGGTCGCAAAAACAGCAATTTATAGTCAAGCATAGAATGCCTGAACGTAAGTAGTGAAAATATATAGCTTAGTGAAAGTCACCGAAAGTATTTTAAATACCTCAAAAATTTCAAAAGAAAATTTAAAAAAAAATTATTTTTAAATTATTACAGAGCACAAATCGCTTATCTAATTACAAAAGCATTCTCTGATGGAGTTATGTTTATCAAAGAAGAATTCACTGCTGAATGGAGAATAAGGAAATGTTAGATTTTATTGCTAAATCAAATACAATACCCAAACATGAAAGACAATCAGCGAGGGTGGTCTCACCGAAACTTTCTCTCATACTCTCTTATAAAGGTGTTATTCTAGAAAACGCCTTGCGTGGCATTGGCGTACAATAGTTACGAAACATTCACATTTGGCATGAATTTAGTATTTTTACTGAATCTACCCTGTGAGCTTTGGCGAATAATCTTTGGCAGACGATCAATAGTACCGAAAATAGAATATATCATTTAGACGGTTTTTCCGAACCGATAGAAACAAAAAATTTCACACAAAACTGCACTTGTCATCACAAAATTCCATACCAAATTTGATATATTTAAATCCTTTAGTTTTAGAGCTATCGCTCTTGCATGTGTTTGAAAGTACAGACCGACTGATGATCAACCCATCGTTGAAATTGTCTTAAAATCGGATGGGTATCTATGCTATAGATGTTAAATCTGTATACCTAATAGTATCGATCTAGCTCTCTTCATTTTGTAGTTATAGTGTTAACTTATATCCAAACAACTAGACAGACATACTTCTCTTGAACAGAACTCTAAATCTGATGGAAACCTGCACATTTGATATAAAGACCGTATACCAAATATCTAGCTCAAAGCATTTTTAAGTTATCTTTGACACAGACAGGCCGACGGACATTTCAAAAAAATGTATTTTTCGAACTCAGTGGGGTCTAAAAAGCAGAGATTCGTCACAATTTGGTATTCGAATTGTTTGACAATTACAATACTTTCTCTATGTTACGTATACGAGAAAATAAAAATGAAATTATTATGAATAAAATAAAATACTTGAAAGCATCATATTACTAGAAGGAATATTATATTGACACACACTTTTAAATAAAACTAGTGGGAGTGGTCTCTCTAAAACTTTCTTGTATATTCTCTAATAAAGGTGTTATCCCCCGCCCCCTCCTCCTCAAAAATTGTAGACCTACAGTAAGGCAGAAAACGCCTCGCTCAGCATTGGCATACAGTCATTGAAAAATATAACCCTTGGCATGAATTTAGTTTTTTTACTGAACCTATCCTGTCATTATAGTATCCAAAAATCCAATCTCTGTTTTAGACACGTTCCTTCCAAACGGTAGAAACCAAAATTTGCGTGGAACTACAATTATCGTCAAACATCACATACCAAATTTAAGCCCTTGCGATTTTGAGCTATCGCGTTGACATGCTTCTGAAGGTACAGACCGGCAGATGTTCATTCCTGTTTGGATTTGGTTCAAAATGAGATAGTTTCCATACTACAGATGTTAAATATCTGTACCGAATTGTATTCATCTAGCTCCCTTCGTTTTGTAGTTACCGTGTTGACTTTTATTCGAATAGCCGGACAGACAGGCTAACTCCAAATAGATTTTGCCCAACATTTGATAGAAATGTACGAATTTTGTGTAAATACTGTATACGAAATTTCACCCGCCTATTTCAAGGTCTTTTTTGAATCCTCTTTGTCAAAAGCAGGCATCATCCCAAATGTGTTCTTCTCGGACTCTGGAAGGTCTGAAACGTGGAGATTCGTCAAATTCTCCATTTCGAATATGCAAACGATGACAATATTTTCTTTGTACTTAGTAGATGAGAAAGTAAAAAGGTGAAGTAAAAAATGCGTTGCCATTTATTGCAATATAAATATGAAGGCATTTAAATAGATCAATATACAATTCTAGCCTCTCTCTCCTTCGCTGAGAAATCCCCGTTTAAGGAAAGAAGCTACAAATAAATAATCACACTTAAGTCCACACAAAATCTGTTTGTTGACAGACTTCAAAAAGAGATCAGCCACATTGTCTTTCCATGCCGTATAGACCTAAAGGTGGGTTTACACTCGACCAGTTATAAGATGGCCAGTAGGCAGCGCATGCGTAGAAAGTCTGAAAAATGCTGTTCGGCTCATGGCAAGTACCTGCTCCGACGGGACAACAACATGCCGCTGTATTGTATTTTTTTCTTACTGTGCATGCGTTTGTAGAATTGGGCTGTTTGGAGGGGGGTGCTTGAAAAAGTTGATCACTTATCACAGATTAATTCCGGCATTTTTTGTTCTTTGTTCTTTCCGATGCGAGGTTATGTTTTTTTTTTAATTTTATTTGGCTATTTTTTTTTTCTGTAGTTATCTAAATTTAGGTATGTTGACCTTTTTCATATTGCTATGTATTTTTGTGTAAATATCCATCATTTTAATATAATACACAGTGAAAAAGAAACATTCAGGTTTGCCAAAATGGCAATTTATAGCCAAGAATGAAATGCCTGAATCTATCTTATGAAATTGTGGCAAACATAAATCCGTCCCTTTCTGCGCATGCGTCGTCTTACTGGCCGTCTTATAATTGCCGAGTGTAAACCCCCTTAAGTTAATGTACTTCTTTCGACAAAATTCCATAAGAAGAAAATACTTCAAATCAATGCACCTTCTCCTTCAAGAAGTTGCTTGGTTTTTGGCAAAACATGTCGCTCCTTAGGCGTTCGTATTCAAATATTCGTTGTATTCGGAGTAAAAATTGTCATCTGTCGCTCTCTCAATTTCTAATGCACAAACCTTCTTTAGCTATTTGGCACAAGGAGATGTACGACTTTTCTGAAGATGAGAGAACTATACCATTTTGTATTTTACTGTACCATGAAATGGCTGTTTTTCTCAACACAACGATCTCTCTTCTTCTTGAAGGTGAGTCCATAGTTGCTTTCAGATATATGAATATACGCTTTATTCCTCTTTAATGTTCATAGGAATGTCATTTATTGAACTGTATGGTTGAGTTCGACACCTTTGATCGTGTATAAGTTATTACAAAGTTGATGCTATCTTAGCATTTTCAGTTCCAAATGTGTTTTAAAATTTCTTCAGTGTAGAATGATTGATCCAACGGCAACAATCCATCCAATTTTTATCAATTTTCATAACCATATATGTTTTGCTTCACCTAAAAATTATGGTTAGTTCCTGTATGTGGCTTAAAGTGTTCCTTAATTTTATTTTAGAAATCTTCAATTTTCTTCTTCTACTTTTCAACAACAGTAATACTCTCAGAGACGCCATTTGGCTATGGAGTTAGCTCTTGGCGCCATCAGGTAGCGAGAAGACACATATTTTTAGAGTAATACGAATAATAATCGAAACACGTTTTACTTATACAATAGTTGATAAACATTTTACTTACGCATTCCTCACCATTATCACTGTGAAGAATCTATATCGTAATTCCAAGAATATTTTCTACTTCTTTCCGTATTCATCGAATCTTCCCAAAACTAAACTGTTACATTTCAGTGACTCCTCAACCCTGCACCGAGGGTAATCGTCCACGAAAACCACTAGGTAGTTTCAACCTCTTTTAGAGAGAGTAATAGAATGAGCCTCTTTTAGGGAGAGGTTCATTCTGTTACTTTCTCAGGAAATTGGGTTTTCTTCATCTTTGCTTGACCACAAGCTGTATGATTTGTAATTTCTCACTTTTTATCTTCAGTGGGATTCCACAGTCCACGAGGAGTCTCTTTCCTCCTTCTATATGAAGATGTCTTTGTATAGATCTATGATATTTTTTCATTCCTTGGTTTTGTCAGGTAAATGACGTCAGATTTTTCTTTTATTTGATTTTTTTTCTTAGTTTTATATTTTAAAATGATTGTTCTTCTTTTATTAAAACCTACAGCATAATCTTTTTCCTCAATACGGTCAACAGAAAGTAAGTTTTCTCCTAAATGAAGAACATAAAAGGCATTTTCTAATTTTCACTTTTCAGTACCATACACATACTTCAGTATATACACATACTAGGCGAAAGTAATATGTCATCAATACCAATCATTTCAATCCTTTTTGAATTGTCTACTCTGACCATTCAGGAAAAAGGTTTTAGAATTGAAAATTTATTTGATGCGATAACATATGATCAGTAACTTCTTTATCCAAGATCAATTTCTCTGTTAATAAGAACACTTCCTCCATTCGCAAGTTTTCAATGACTTCCATTAACCTTCTTTAATTGACTCTCCGAGCTTCATAACAATTTTGAAAACGTCCAACGCCAAATGTAAAATATGTATGTCCATACTGAGTATGCAGAGTCTTCAAAAAATCCCATGCTTAGGATACACGGTTGCAATCTCCGATGTCATCTAAAAAAATAGTGTCGACAATAAGGAACAGACTTTAAAATATTGTCAACAATGAGGAACAGAAGGATCAATACCTAGTCATTCTTCTTTCTGCATCTGTTATTTTATAGCCAAAGCTTGGTTTGATTATTGTCCAACAGAGATTTTTAAACGGTGCAGTTTCGCATCGAATGCTCCAAAAATAATAGTTATCGCTATTTAGTTTTGAAAGTTTAAACTCTTTGTCGTATTTAAAAAATCAGAAAATATTTTAACATTTTTTTAAACTTCTTAAAATGATTTTATCACTTCATCACAAACAATGGCCTCAGTATATCCAGATCTTTACAAATTAGTTTCAATAAAATGATGCGTTTTCGATTTTCCATAAAATCTGTTAATTTCTTGAGTAAAAAAGAGCTTTACCTTGATTTAATTGTTAAGGAATTAAATTTGATTATTAAACGGTTGAGATTTAGTTTTGAATTCCCCTTCACATTGTCAAGCCGTCAGAGTCAAAAATTAAAATGCTGACAGTAGGGATTGCAATATCGGACCAAAAGTTCAATATCGGTTTTTGGTATTTTTTAGATCTTAATACCGGTAGTAGAAATTTTAGAAAAAGAAAGACAACGCAGGTATTTCTTGGTTTTATTTGCCAGTTTTATTAGAGAGTGAATAAAACACAAAAAATAATTTGTAACTTAGAAATTATAACAGTATATAAAGAATCACATAAAAGTAAAGAAACATCTTATTTATATAAATCACAAAAAAAAAGTGTAAATATCACTATTCAGATATACATTTTCCAATTATTTACCTCTAAATCCCTCATCATCCCTCGAACCAATACAGAAATATAGCTAATTTCTGTATTGTATTTTGGTTTGTTGATTTTTTTTTATTTATCATTAATTCTAATTTCTGTTTAAGAGACAATTCCTTTTCACTATCGACAGTAGTGGCATCCTAATCTTCGATAACTGAACCAAATTCTTCTGAATGTGGATAGGTTTGTGGGTAAAATATTTTAAGAAAATTTACTATAAACTTGATCAGATTTGAATTGGTTATTTTCTTTTCTTCTTTTTAATTTTCATTTTTAAAATCATTATAATTATAAAAATACCGTAAGACACTTTCTGTTTCGGTATGCCTTTCTTCTGTGCTATTTTTCAATGTAATATATAATTCTTCAGATAGTGATGTGTGCTGTTTTTTCAGTGACTGTAACATGAAATTTATTGTTGCATTAGCTGTTAATCAATTAGAATCACTATCTGAAAAATTAATTTGCAGGTTTAAGTCTATTATTGCTTTTTGGATTGGATTTCTCAGTTTTAAAAATCCTTCCATCATTAGGAGTAAACTGTTCCAACGTGTTTTAGAATCTGTTATTAATATATATTCTGTTTTATTTGAATTGTACGATGCAACTTTGTATTTACAGTCTAATTAATTTCACCCGTTAGGGAGATATAAAAATAAAAACGTATACTATTTTGCTGTGTTGGTGATCTCTGAACATATAGTGGAGACAATTTAAAAAATTTCTAGTAAACACCGGATAAAGGGTATTTAAACTTGTGAATACCGGTATTACAAAACTGTACAAATGGCTAAAAATACCGGTATTCGGTATCCCGGTATACCGGTTTTGCAATCCCTAGCTGACAGGATAAACAATACTTTAAGTGGTTACAGTTAATGATTAACTGCTCTTTTTTATTACGATTATGAGTTTTATTAATCAAGATTGTTTTATCTAGAAAATAAATCTTTTGAACCGTTCTGGGCCTCTATTGCTCTCAAATTTTGAAATATTTTGTAAACCGGCTGCACTTATATGTGCTTTGGACATAAAAACACGCAATACCGATGGCATCTGAAGAAAGCAATTGATAGAAATTTTTAATTTAAAAAACATTTTGTGGCTTTATTATCTGCGGAAGTCGAAATCTAGTTTTCTGAAACATTTGACGTTAAGAACTTTTTTTTAATGACACAAACGAAGTAGGATAAATCGTGCATACGATGCCTTCGGCATTCGAAATTTTTTTTTTTTTTTTAAACTTAAAGCATTCGACAACTTCTCTAGCAGAAAGATTTAATTTCAATATCTTCTTCTAGATATTGAAATAAAGGATCTCAAGGATAATAGAAGCAAAATAAAATTTTAAAAAGTAAAAAATTAAATGGAAGCAAAGCCATTAGAGAAGGATGTTTTTCTAATGAATATTTAAATAAATAAGGTACTTGATTGATCTTCCAACGTTTTGCAAATTTCTTTAAATAAAACGGCGAATCTTTTCAATAATAATAATGGGGTTGTTTAGTCGCTCGTATACTCTGTCATATTGACATCGAATTCTTCGATATTATATTCCTAGTAATAATTCTGTCCATTCTTAAACGATCATTCGCATAACGTATTTTAAAGGGAATTCCACGAAGAAAAAGACAAACTGCAAAGAATTCCGTTAAAATGACAAAAATTCATATTAATATTAAAAACTACGAAATAAAGGCAAATGAATTCAAAAAATTCAAGTAGACGTTTTAAATTATAATAATAAAGTCCTTTACTAAGAATAGCAAAAAGAAAATATATCCTTTTACATTTCATCAAGATGTTTTTCTATTGTTCCTTTTTTTATTTTTACACAAAAACAATTTTAAGAATATAGATGCATATTTTAATTAAATTCTTTAAATCAATAAGTTGCAAAAGGATAGAACGTTAACGTAACGGTTCCTGATTTAATTTAAAAAGAACGCTAGAATGAAATAGCACTAAAAATACTTTTAATAACGATTCACAATTTAATTAAATTCTTTAATTTATATTTATTTGTCGATTATTTTAAATTTTCAGCTTACACATAATTAGTGTAATAGGTGTACAAATCAACAAAAGAAAATATCAATAAACAAATCAGTATTATAGCATCTGAAACTATTCCTCTTTCTTATTTGGACTACCATAAAACTCACGAGGCACTCATTGCCCCAAAACTCATGAGACACTCTAAACTAGATTTCATCCGTTAATCAAATAAATGGTCAAATATAAAACAGAATTACTATGAATAAAATAAACTTGAAAGCAACGTATTACTAGAAGGAATATTACACTCATGTCCATAAAATAAGGGTAATTCAGAGTCACGTGGAAATCGAATTCTAAAATACATATATCACCCGTAAAATGACTACACACATCTTCAAAAATCAGATGCAAATTGCAGGAAGCCACCATATGACACCGATAGTTCGTCACAATGACGAGAGTGTAAGAGAGTGATGTACCAGGAATACAGGCAAAGAAGTAAAATTGTTAGCAAGCGCTTTATAAGACTGTCTCTGCAAAAACTGCATCGTTATGACACAAAGGACGCATTTGGATGATTTTTTGCGTGGTATAATTATCGGCCGTCTGGAATGTGGGAGTACCTAGCTGGAAGTATCCGAGGAACTTGGAATCGATCAGAGTTCATCTCCAGGCTTTGGCAATGATTCCAAGATGATGCTAATGTGAGTAGACGTTACAGTACAGGTCGACCCCGAGTTACAACGCCGAATGAGGACCGGTATTTGGCAGTTACTGCCAAAAGAAACAGACGGAGCACAGCATCAGATCTGTCTCGTCAGCTCTCTTCAGCCACTGGCACGACAGTTTCAAGGCAGACCGTGTACAGACGCTTAGGGCAGATTGGTCTATGTGCTCGTAGGCCTGTCAGATGTGTTCCACTTACTGCAACTCACTGTTGCCTGCGGTTAGCCTGGAGTAGAGAGCATAAATTGTGGATACCGCAACAGTGGGATTCTGTGATGTTTTCCGACGAGTCTAGGTTTAGCTTGCAGTCTGATTCTCGGCAGACTTTCACATGGAGAGCGCCAGGTACCCGTTACCACCAAGAGAACATCATTGAATGACACCATTACGGTGGTGCAGAATTGCTCGTTTGGGGAGAAATTATTCTGGGTTCCAGAACTGACCTGCATGTTGAAATTGGAACCATGACAGGCCAAATCTATTGGGACGTCATTCTGGAAAAACATGTACGTTCGTTTGGGCCCAGAACTCGTGTTTATGGATGACAGCGCCCGTCCCGTGCAAACATCATAAACGAATGCCTTCGATCGGAGGATATCACCCGTATGGACTGACCAGCATTCTCACCGGACTTGAATCCAGTACAACATGTGTGGGAACATGTTTGGCTGACGAGTTGCAGCCCGTCAACCACCTTCTACATGTCTACCGGAACTTTGGAGAGCATTGCTTAATGAGTGGTGCAATATTCCCCAAGATCAGATCGATAATTTGATACTCAGCATGCATAGGCGATAGGCGTTGTATGGACTGTATTGCATCGCCTGGGAGACATACTATGTATTAATCATCATACCAACCATGTAATACTATTTTTTTTTTTTTTTTTTTTTTTGTGATTTGTTCCAGGGAGCAAAAAATTCGCAATTTTTTTATTAATGATATCAAACATATAGCATCTTTTTCTGCTCTTTACCTTTTGTTTAATAAATAGGCTTTACAAATAAATCGCATTTGTTTTGCTTCTGACTCTTTCTTTTCCTGAACTTGCATTATCCTTCATTTATGGACATGAGTGTGTATTATAAATATATATTAAAAATCAGCGCAGACGACAAGCTGATTCGCCTGGAATAGTGTTTATTTTTTAATTTCAGATAAAGAGTTTACATATGTTACGGTCAGTGTGAATATTCGATTATTATTAATACTAACCGGTCATTATTAATAACAACCAAACCGGTTAGCATTAATAGTAACCGAATATTCACATTTACCGTAGCATATACATCTTCATGTCCTTGTTCCAACAAACTCCCAAAATATTAAAGCCATGCAAATGTAACCATCACACTTAAATTATGTTTATGGCGTACATGAACCGTTCTATAATTCCCATTATATCGTAGCATTATTAATGACGTAAATATCCGGTTCCTCTATTTTCTATATTTAGCAACTTCATTTTTTAAAATATATATTTGTCTTGTAAACTACAAGATCTGGGGGCACGGCAGTGCCCCCGCCAAGTCGAGCAAAAACAAGCTGCACGACCGTACTATCCTTTTCTCGAAGCAGTTCAGGCCATTTTCGACTCCCTATAACTTTGTTATGAATAAAACTAGAGGCCCGAATTTTCAGTAACCGAGCAGGCATTATATAAGTACGGTATATTTCAAATTTCATTAAATTTGAACCAGTAGTTTAAGAATTATAACTAGTCAAAGTTTGTGAATTTTATCACTGACTGACTGACCGATCGTCAAAACTCTAAGGCACTTCTAGCAGACATAGAAGCTTCAAATATAGAATACAATTAGTGTTTAGTGTATAAATCAAGGAAAAACTAAAATATCCGTGTAATAATGGACGGATCGATAAATTACTCGAAGTTTCGAGCATTATCCATTTTGTGGGCAAATTCGTCGCCAAGTCGCCAAATGGTCGCCAAGTTTGTCACCAAGCTCTGAGATCACTGGCTCGCCATCCGACAGCATCCAATACCGATTACTGTAAAACGGTCTTTCTTATGATGACATTATTTGCTGTGGGAAGAAAAAATTACAGATTTGTAACAATACCTAATTTGAAATAATTCAATTTGAAGCTGTGAAAGCTGCAAACGCAATGGGTGACTTTCAGAGAATCAATCTGGCAGAAGAAGAGCAAACTGATCTTCAAAGTATGATCGTAAAACTTAATGCCGATCAAAAAAAGAGCTCTCTTCCACATCCCGATCTTAGATATGATCACAAATAAAATGGACACAACTGATAATAACGCTGACGTTTTACGCTGTTTTGTGAGTGGAACTGGTGGCACTGGAAAGAGCTTTTTGATAAAAACTCTGAAAGTTTGGGTTAAGACGTATTTAAACAAAAAAGTGGCAGTTAGTGCTCCAACAGGAATAGCTGCATTCAATGTGAATGGATTGACTATACATAGACTATTGCAGCTGCCTGTAGAATACAAGCAAACACCGAAGTACAAGCCACTTTCTGATGAAGTGCTCCAAGTTCTGAGATCAGATTTGAAAGAAGTAGTGTTGTTTATCATAGACAAAGTGTCGATGATATCCAATGTTACTTTAACATATATTCATTTACGCTTACCTGAAATATTCGACACAAGCGATGATCAGAATGGGTGGTTTGGAAAAAAAAAATCTTGTAGTTTTCGGAGATCTCTTACAGCTTCCGCCGGTACCTTTTGAAAAACTACCAACTGCTGAAACTAATAAGTTGTTAGGTTCCCTCAGGATACCGAATCTGTGGATTGAACTGTTCATATACGATGAACTTACAATTAAAATGCGACAGCTCAATGATTCTGACTTTGTTGAAATGCTAAATAGAATAAGATTAGATGTGACTACACAAAAAGACTGCGACCTACTCTCGACTAGATTCATAACTCTAAAATCCAATTCAAATGAAAACAGATTAATTGAAATAATTGAACACCTCTCGAAATTTCCTGATGATACCGTTTGCTTATTACCTGCAAAAAACATGTGTCAACAATTAAATACTGCAATGCTTAAATCTCTTCCACATCCCGAAATAATACTTACAGCTGTAGATAGCATAGATTGCCCCAGATACCTCACAAAAAGAGCTTGTGAATGCATAAAAAAATATGAAGACGATGCTTCTACGACTGCAGGCCTGGAAGAGAACATAATTATAAAAATAGGAGCAAAAGTCATGTTAAGGCGAAATATTGATGTGAGTCTTGGTTTAGTTCAGGGTTCTATCGGTATAGTGCAAAGCGTAAAGGTTGATTCGGAAAATACAAAAATAATTAAGAAAATATACATTACATTTAATAAAGAACATTTTTACGAGCTTAGTCCGATCAAAATTAAATTTGAAATTATTAATAGAGCTTATGTTCCTCACGAGCAGTTTCCCATATGTATAGCCTATGCTATAATTATACACAAAAGTCAGAGCCTAAATCTAAATAATGCACTGATGAATATCGGTCCTGCAGTATTCACATCCGGTCAAGCGTACGTGGCAATTTCGAGAGTTATAAGTCTGGACGGCTTACATCTAATAAATGTTGACTTTGGAAGTATTAAAGCGCAGGAATCCTCACTTTGTGAATACAACAGACTAAGAAGCATTTACCGTTCAGACTTGTCAAAAATTGTAACATCAAAGCTAACGAGAAAAGCCCATAGAAACAGGGAGTGGGCTTTGAGAAAAACTGTAGGTGAAGCTCAAGAAGTAGTACCGGAAAAGAAAAAGTGGAAGACTACATACAAAAATAAGAAAAGAACTATCTACAAAAAGAAATGAGATGCCATCAAAAACATAACGTGTAAAAAAAACCAAGTCTCGCAACTCAGTTCTTCTATCGTAAAAAGTTGTGAGATCCATGTAATACCAAGTCGGTCAATTTATTCAGTCTCTACTTAAGGGTCCTTCGGTCTTAAGTTATTACGTAATTAGCTAACCTAACAACATCTTATAGTGACCATATCAATATTAAAAATCTTTTATGGTTTAAATAAATAGATTGACTTGGCAATCGCACTAGACAATCTAATTTTATATAATATGTTAATGTAATCTAATTTAATGTAAAGATGCATTGTGTTTTCATGCGATTGCCAAGTCAATCTATTTATTTAAACCATAAAAGATTTTTAATATTGATATGGTTACTATACGATGTTGTTAAGTTAGCTAATTACGTAATAACTTAAGACCGAAGGACCCTTAAGTAGAGACTGAATAAATTGACCGACTTGGTATTACATGTGTCTCACAACTTTTTACGATAGAAGAACTGAGTTGCGAGACTTGGTTTTTTTTACACGTTATGTTTTTGATGGCATATATCTTTGCTTCTCGACAATGAAAGAAAATTGTGCTATTACATATTTGCTGAGGTAATGAATACGATTTGAATTTCAAGGCAACAATGCACCTTGCTGTTGAAAATGAGGTAAAAATTAAAAATTGCCAAAATCCAAGAAAAATTCGTAAAAATATTAATAAGATTGTTTTTGTAAGTTTTAGAAGGGTGTACAATCATTTTTTTTTTTTTGCAATAATATTTTCGGAAGTTAACACTGTAAAACTGCAAAAATTCAGCTTCCGTTTTAATGAAATTTTTTTTGTTAAAAAAAATTGTTTCGTGGCGCACATTCTTATTTTCCAAAATATATTTTTGCTCATTTTGATAGTTGTAAGTCAAGCCACGTGGCATGTACGTAGAATGCCAATACTCACCTTCATCTTAATTATTAGCAGAAAATATATTCTTTAAAAAGGAATAAATTAAGAACCAAAATAAATGCATTATTATGAAAATGAAACTGGCATAAGAAATTTACTGAAAAAATTTCAACTGAGAATTTTTTTTCCCTCTTCAAAACTTTAAAAAATACAATTACAGTATCATCAATGGATGAATATCGGATTCATAAAAAAAATGGATTATTGCTCTGATTTATTTTTAAAAAAACGCACGTGAAACCAGCTGGGAACGTCTTCCCAAGACTTCACTGCATATCCCCAAGAAAGATATTACCATCCCTCCCACCGGCAAAGAAAGAAGAAACCTTGGAAAAGGCTGTGAAAACCAAGTATACGTGCATATTTATTTTCAGTGGCCCAATATAGTATTAAAAAAAAACCTTGTGTATGCTGGGAAATGTTCAGTCGGCCAATCGAATACAAAAATTGAGCTACAATTTTAGAAACAGGATTACGATTACGTACCGAATTTCATTTATCTAAGTTGGTGCCTTTTTCTGTAGCAGAGTTTACGTGCAGGCGAACATGATCGATAGATGGCGGATTTGTTGACGAATTTGGTTTAAGATTTTTATATGGATGCACAATTTAGATGCTAAGCCTATGCGTCAAATTTTACCAATGTGGCGCTTTGAAGTTGTAGAGTTCACCTGTACTCGGATAAACAAACAACTTCATGGAAATAGAATGCAGCTTTCTACCAAATTCGCAGATTTGGCATTCCCGGCTCCAAGCGTTTTTTGTTATCGGGTTCACAGACAGGAGGTAACTCTAAAAAATTTTATTCAAAGGGTTTAATCGGGAAGACTGGGTAAAATTTCGAATTCGAAATTTTCGGCTACTGCATTTCTTTGAATAATAAACAAACGTACACAAAAAAAATAAAATAAGAAGAAATCTTATTGGCATTAATTTATTGTTGTTATCTTTTGGAAAGAGTAATAAATGACCTACAAGTTTACTTCGGAGCATCATTAGCAATTTGCATTACTTTTATTTTTGGAAACCTTGAATCATTCAGTGCATTGATTTTCGGGAGCCCACCCACAACGACTAAAATATACATTTTCTGGCATATTGTTAAAAAGTTCTAAACTTTTGCACAAAAATCAACTGAAAAATATTTAAATAATTTCACTAATGGCGAGTCACTAAATGATGTTCAAATATAATTAATAAATGGTCAACAAGTAATTACGAAAAGAAAAACACAGATTCACTGTTAAAAAATACAACAACACTGGTGGTTTTACATGAATACATAAAATTATTGCATTATTTCCCGTTGAAAAAAGCAAAAGAAGGAAGAGTTAATTAAGGATATATATTCCCCATATTATCAGCATTTTTTCAAAAGATAAAACCTTTTTCATTGATGTCAGTTGACATTGAAAATCCAGCAATTTTAGCATGGTGAAATTTTTTTTTTTTTTCCATTAGAAGAAAAATATAAGAATCTGGATTAAAAAAGAAGTTTTTAAGGACTCTTAATAAGGCTATACATTTTTTTTAGCAATTTGAGGTCAGAAATGAAAAATACAAGCGGTAAAAACAAGAAATGTTGAAATAAACAAAAAAAAAGCTCTTCATTTACACAATATTTTTAGAGCAAACGATATAATATAATTTATGTACTTAAAATAAAAATGTACATTTGTACTTTAAATAAATGTGATGTACTTTAAATAAAAATTACTTTTATGGAAGAAAAATATTGAAAAATTGTAGTGGTTTATTGAGTCTGTAAATAAATCTAAATTTAAATGGCGTTACCCGAGCTTCCAACGATTCTTTGCTGTTGAATAATATTATGTGATGAAGTGATTTAAACTATTAAAAAAAGCAGATATGCAGCTTAAGGGGACTGAGAATTGTAATGGAGAAGCGATAAGGTTATACCATGAACGCTACTCTATTTTAAAAAAAAATACATTTTACCAAATTTTTCAGTGTTTACAGCACCAACTTTGCGAAAGGGAGTCATTTCATGTCAAGAAATCGGATGCGGGCAGTTTGTTCCTCAGCATTTCTTATTATTTCCACCCCCATATTGCAATACAAAATATCTTCTTATGTACTTTACCTACTCTTAAAGTTTGGAACATGAATTTCGGGGTGCTTTATATAGAGATCCAGAAGTTTAACAATAGTACTATCCTACTGGCATACTGCAGATATAAATGCTAAAAGAAACAATTGCAGCAAATATTATGAACTACACTAAACTTGTACTGCTTCAGGCTTGTTTGGATTTGTCTAATAAGACTCAAAATATCAAAACATATTACTTTATTCTTCTCAAACCTAACTAACTATTTACGGCTGTTGCCAACTGCGCAATAGAAATATTTGATATAATCTCGTTTCCTACATCCTTCCCACCCTGGTCAACCACGAGGGAGATGACCAGAGATACCGGGCGGGTTATCTTTCGATCATCAACCCTCAAATCGCAGGATCTTATCTTGCCATAAGTCCCTGGTGTAGGCCCATCACTCTGGCCTTCTTCCACATGTGCCATGATCGGACATCTTGCAGTAGCACGATATCGCCAACTCGGACGTTAACGAGATTGTCCTGGTTACGAACTTGATGAAAGGATCGCAATTGAAGTAAATATTCCTTTGACCATTTTTTTCAAAAACAGGTAAGTCCTGCTGCAGCTTGTAGTTTCTCTTAAGCCTTGTATCATTATTCGGGATGGATGGAATAGCCGTTAGTTTTCGTCCCGTCAAGAAATAAGCTGGTGTTAAGGCTGCGGAGCTGTCATCTTTTCCCTTTTCATAGACTAATGGTCGGCTGTTGAGAGCGGCTTCTATTCCAAAAAAGACAGTTATCAGACTTTCTTCGTCTACAAGTGTTCGTCCGAGTACCTTTTGGAGACATTGTTTGATAATTCCTATCA
Organism: Argiope bruennichi; assembly: GCF_947563725.1. Taxonomy (NCBI): domain Eukaryota; kingdom Metazoa; phylum Arthropoda; class Arachnida; order Araneae; family Araneidae; genus Argiope; species Argiope bruennichi. The sequence goes on along the minus strand of NC_079156.1, from coordinate 135,296,049 downwards.
GGCGTTCTCACCAAGCCCTCGTGGGGCAATAAATTTTCAAGTTATACCATTTTGTGCATAACATTGTTGAATCTTAGCTGATGACAAAGCTTGCCATAACAGGGCCAGCTCTTTATTTGTTGCATGAAAAGTAGTAGCATTGTCAGTATAGACTGTGTGTGGCAGTCCTCTGCGACCAACAAATCGTTGAAAAGTTAAATTTGTCAATGGTAGGATCTGACACGAGTTCAATGTATAATGCACTTGTTGTTGCACAAGTAAATAGTGCTATGAAGACTGTCTCTTGATTTCAAACAGCGGATAGTCACAGGTCCAGCAAAATGAATTCCTGTGGTAGTAAATGGGGCAGAGGCAAAACTCTTTCAGAAGGCAGAGGAGCTTCAATTTGTTTTCCATATTTCGCCTTGGGGAGCTTGCAAGGTAGGCATTTGTGAAGAACCTGCTTTATAGCTTGACGTCCTTTCAGTATCCAAAAGGCAGAGCGTAACTCGGAGAGGATTATAAGTATACCTAAATGATGGAGACGTATGTATACTCACATGGATCAAGAGATGGGCAAAGGGGTGGTTTCCATCAAGTAATAAAGGGTGTTGAATATCAGAAGAAATGTCAGAAAATTGAAGTCTTCGTCGAAGTAGCCATCTTTCAGAAAGAGCTTGAAACAGGAAATTTTTGATTTTGTTGGCAAGGGGCCTTTACCTTTAAGGCATGTATTTTAGCCGGGAAGCATTGATACTGTGCAATCTGGATGCAATATTCCTTGGCTTTTTCTATTTCGTTACAATTCAATTTATTAGTAATATGTGGCCGAGACTTGCAGTTTCGTACAAAACGTAGAATCCAGGCAAACACACGAAGTTTTGTATAAGAAGTATAACGAGATATATCTATAATGGGTTCTAAAGTTGCAACGTAGGAAAATTGAAATTCCGTTTTTCGCAATTCCACTTCGGCTAACGGCTGTGCATGTGATGACAAATCGTTGGTAGGCCAAATTTCCGGATTCTGTGTCGGCCATTTCGAGCCGTGCCACCAAGACTCCAAAACCCGATAATTGTGATGGGAAAGTACCACGGGTTAGATGATCCGCAAGATTGTTTTTACCGGGGCAGTGACGCCATTGTGCTGGAGCAGTGTATTGAAGAATTCCCGTTGTTCTGTTGCAAACGAATGTTTTCAACGGTTGGGATCTTCCTTTATCCAGCTTAGAGCTACAGTATAATCACTCCATAGCATGGCTGTGTAAGTTCATGTTCGTTTCTCTGCAAAAGTATTGAAGTAAGCGCGCTCCTAAGTAGTGCGACTAATAATTCAAGTAGCGGAAGAGTTACTTTCTTGACTGGAGTCAATTTATTTCGACTACAAATGAGATTGACCTCTGTAGAGTTGTCAACTGTGTGACGAGCGTACAAACAAGCATCATAAGCACGGACAGAAGCGTCGCAAAACGCATGTATAGTAACGGCATGTGAAGGACCAATCCATCTTGGGATGTGTATATCATTCAGCCACCTGTGCCACTGTTGTGCTACAGCTGGCGATAATAATTCATACCACTGAATACCACCAAGCTAATATCTTGGAATAATATCTTCACAATAACTGTAACTGGAGCGAATAGGCCTAGAAGATCGTAAAACTTTGAAATTAACTTCAGTATTAAACGCTTTGTTACTGGTTCTTTAGATGCTCGAACAATCTTTTCCTGCACGGCAATTCCAAAAACATCTCTGTCAATATCGAATTTAACCCCTAAGACCTGCGTAATATTTTAAATGGAACGTTTTCTTGTTTCCACACCTCTTGCAAAATCTTAGAATTTGTAGTCCATTTGGCAAATGGTAGGCTAATATGTGATGTAAGTTGCTGCATTTCTTGATACAGAATTGTAGCTTCAGTATCTGAAGATGTCCCTATGACAAAATCATCCATATAGATCTTATTCTTAATGTGTTTAGTTGCAGTAGGATACGTTTGCTCGTACATTGTAGCCAATTCACAAAGAGAAGCTGATAATAAAAATGGACTTGAAGTGAGTCCGACGGGAAGACGTGTGAATCGGTAAATTACAGTTTCATCTTTTATGCAGAGTTTTCCATCAGTATATGTTGTCTTGTACCAAAGAAATCGTGTTGCGTCTCTGTCTTCGTCTGATAGTAGCAGCTGTAGAAATGCTTGGCTTCCGTCACAAGTAATTGCTATTTTTGAAAAGCGAAATCTCAATAACGTAGCCATGATATCGGGAAGTAGATTTGGTCGAATTTCAAGAGCATCGTTTAAAGATGGGTGATTTGGCGAATGGGAAAATGCGTCGAAAACTATACGACACTTGGTTTCTTCATTTGCAATTTTCTTTACCGTATGATGCCGTAAGATAAACGTTCTTTATTGCGTGCTTCATGTGATACGATTTCAACTTGTTTTTCATCAATGTACTCTTGCATGTGTTCAGAATATTCTTGTTTAAAAAACTGTATCCGTGTGTAGTTTTCTTGTTAAAGAATTAAAAGACGATTTGCGACTTCATAATTGTTTGATGAAAATTGAACTTCTGGTTTCCATGGTAATTTTACTACTCGTCTACCATCGATGATTTCAAAAGATTGATGAAAATTTATCAAGAGTTATAGGTGCTTTTTATCTCTTGAATTGTTTGTATGCCAATGCTTTTCTATATTCCAGAATTCGCGTACCATATCGTCTGTTAAGAATTCAGTTAACCACGTGATCTTCCTGGGCGGAGCTAGCTGCCAATCATGTAAATATCACGTGGTCTCTGTTGATGTTAGTATCCCCCCCCACTATCAAATAAATTATTGTACAGTTCATGAAATGCAATAATTTACATCGTCCAATGTTTGAGTTGAAGTATCTGCATTAATATTATGAACTGTAGGAATGAAGGAAACTGCTGCGTGTGATCGAGGTCCACTAAGTACACACCCAAAAATTGATGGGACCAAGTTCAGGGAATCCGACAGCTTGCTGGAGGTTTAGAATTCACGACATTCCAGTAGCAATCTGCACCGATTAAAATCTCAATTGGCAAGTCCGACAGTGAATCATCTGGGTCCACAAGCCTCAGTCGTTTGTTTTCCGCGAAGCGTCAGTTGGCGGATGTTATGCACACTTATTGAGGCTTTCGAATGCAATAATGTCGACTTTAGATTTGTCCCAGATGCTTGATAACTGAAATTGTCTTCGCGTTTGGCTAAAACTAGATGAAGATTCGAACACTTGAAGATCTAAAAGTCTCTAGTTCGATCCCGGATTTCGGCACCAAAATATTTGGATTTGTCAGTATCAAATTAGACTGAAAATATCAAAACATATTACTTTATTCTTCTCAAACCTAACTATTTACAGCTGTTGCCAACTGCGCAACAGAAATATTTGATATAATCTTGTTTCCTACAAGGCTACTCTTTATTTATATATTATTAAATACCTCTTATTAACATTAAAGATTTTAATCACTCTTACGTACTACGACTATTTTATGAAAAAAAATATTCATCATTAGTTACCAATTACAGTACACTCTCGAGTATCCGGATAACAAAAAACGGATAGGCCGGAGTTCTATGAACTCATTTCTTTACTCACCAATACCAGAAGACAAAGCTTTTATATGAAACACACCACTTTTCACTTTCTGAACGATTTTTTTTTTTTTTCAGTTCCTCCACTGTATTTTTCTCAACTCCTAAGTTATATTTTTTACTATTATACCAGTCTAGTTGCGATACAGCACGTAATTTCTCCACCATATAGTCATCAACTTTTTTGCGATTATCACACATTTTGGAATCTTCACTGTGATCCTCTTAAAAAAATACTAAGCATACACGAAAAACAATTTACGAATATTGTACGTGCAGTGCAGTTACAATCAGGAACAGCGGCAGGTAATAATTTAAGTATGTTACACGCTGATGAACAACTTGTATTTTGCACACGACACCTAAAAGGATCATAGCAGACGGCTGCTTCCAACGCCTTGGCAATGTTGCCAATGCAACTCCTTATCTTCTTCATTTAATTACTATAAAACAAAACTAGGCCAGATAGTACAGAAGCCAGATAGTCGCGAACCGGATACTCAGGAGTGTACTGAACTTCTCCTTTAAGCAGCCTTTGATGAATTTGAAATTATTCAGCCGTGTGGAGTTTCCACACTTTGATAAACAGTATCATAAATTTTCACTTATAATTTCGAATACACACTATAAACAATTTTATTAAAAATAACAAATTTTAGGAGAATTGTTTCAGAAAGATATAGTGGCAGGAAGATTATTGTGATGCTGACAAAATAAAAAAGTTAATAGGAAATCATATTTAATTATTTTATATTAATGAACTCAATTAATTTTCTGTTACAAATTTTTGTACATTCTCATCCTTTTAGAATGATACCATTTTTTTTTTTTTTTTTTTTTTTGCATTTATAGAAAATAGGTAGTTTTTACTTTCATAGGGAAAAGTGACCTTTCTTGAATAGTCAGTGAACAGTCGTAATTAAAAAAAAATCCAATTCTATGCCCAAAAAATATTTTTAAAACATCTCCAATTATATAATTTTTATATCAGAATCTGTCATAACTAAAAAAATATAAAATTGAAATAAATTTCACTCTTGCTTTAATTTTAAAACACACACACACACTGTTTAATATCCTATTTTGAAATAGACTGCATGAATTTGAACAACATTAAGAAGGCTGACAGGTCATAAATCACCACTGATTTTAATTTTTTTCATACCTCCTTTTCCTCCAAACTTCTGCATCAAACCAGCCCCAGCAGAAAGGCATTAGACACAAAAAGAATTTGTGTTTCAATCTCATATTCGGAACAAATATTTGACAAACACACAATTTCTATTCTTAATGCAGAAACTGCTAGCAAATCATCAGTGTAGTTTTAAAAAATTGAATTAACATAGCAGATGCTGTTTTGATTTTGAACTGCAGTTCTAAAGATAGATTAAAAACCAATCAAGATGAAAAGCAATGAATTAAAGCAATAACTATTGTTTTTGATTTCTTTTTATGGGTTTTGATTCATCCATTATTTTAAAATAAAAATTGTATATTTTTTTTACTTATGTTCAAAATGAAGCATCAAAGCATTCAATATCAAGCAATCAATTCATTCATAAGTCATTCTAGATGGTAATTATAATTTCACAAATATATTCCTAATTAGTGACTGAAATATATTATTAACTTTTCATACATTAACTCAAAATTGGAAAGATTTTTAATTGCCATTTAGAATTTTTTTCACATAGTACATATAATATATGCAGTCAATAATTGGAAATAAAGTTCTTAATCTCAAAAAAAGATTATCGGAAGAATTGACTAGACTAAAAATTACTTAAAATAAATGCTTAACTATTTTTATTATAATAAATTGAAGAATTTAATATCCATTATTTAAAAAATGCATATTCAAACATTCGATTCTAATTAATGTGTGATTGAAAAAGAAAAAAAAAAAAGACCAGACATTAAAAATACCATCTTTATTCCTTTTTTTTTTTTTTTTCAGATAAGTCTTGTATTAGCATTTAAGTATTCCAAAAGCCAAGACTGAAGTATTTAGAGATGGAATTGGCACTCTTAATTATAATTAAGACAAATAAAAGATAGTACACTTAAATAACAAAAATTTGTTCAAAATAAATTATTTTTTACTCAATTAGTAGAATCATTTATTAATTGAGTTAATGAAACACATGAACAAAGCAAAATGAAAGTTAACACAATATATAATTTAATTGTCACTTATAAAAGATTAAACATTGTTTTATTAATTCCCATTTGAGTTTCCTTTAAAAAAGCTCAGAATAATATTACTTGAGAATAATTTGGAATAAACACAATTTGTATAACATTTCATATATTTTCTGGATGGAAGAACAAAATATTCACAACACACATGAAGTTGAAACACTTTTGAAAAATAAAAAGAAAAATATCCAGAGTATTTTTTTTTTTTTTTTCTGTTACAAAAAACATGCAATAAAGCACTAATATAAAACAACTTAAAAGTTCACAATATTCTTGTAGCCCAACAGACTGGTTAGAACAAACACACAGGCAATATATCACTAGAGTCTTAGGAAAACTTTCATTCCTCATATACTTTGCTGCTATATACACAACAAAATGTAAACATGTAGAATAAAAAGTAAAAATAATCGTAAAAAATTAGTGTTTAATAAAACATTTAAAAAGTTCTTTTCCCCAAAGTGAAGATTTCTTTGAGTGGACAGTAAGGTACTCTACATAGGCTTCAATTACTTAGTAAGTCAAAAGAGTTATGTACATACACAGCAGATGTATATACAAGAGAGGCACAGAATTGACTAGGCTGAGGTAGGCCATTACCTACAAACCTATAAGTGCAAAGATTGGAGCCCAAGCTTTTTTTTTTCTGTACAGTTAAACCAATGAGAAAGTTCCATTTATAGATAGCATTCACTTTTTCTTCATAGTCTTACTGATTTTCTCTTCTTCAGCAAGTTGCTGACGAAAGATGGACACCTTCTCTGTAATGAAATCAAAAAATTTAATGTTGGTATCAATTTCTTTTTCAGTAGAAAATATTTTAACATCTAAAAAATTACCAGAAAAATAAATGTATGAACAAACAGGTATAGGCGAAAAACAATTCTATGTCTATCAAGAGATTTGGTAGATTCATTACAACTTAATTTTCATAACGAACATTAGTTCATGAATATATCAATCAAGCATACATATTCGATTTTTAAAGCTTTAAATTTTTACAATATTTAGTGACATTTAATCCATAAACTGAAAAAAAAAATAATCAAGAAATTAAAGTTCTGATGGGAAAGTAAGTCATATCACTGACTCACCCAGCCGCTTGAAGGCACATGGATAAAAATAACTAAATGACCGAACTGCTGCAACTGATGAGAAAGTAAAAATTTTACCAAATAAATCTAGAGCACAATAACTTAGAATAAAATATTTAAGTTGCTTGCTAATATATGCTACTTACAATTTCAATCTGTTAAAATATAAGCCTAAACTTTCCAACAGAATATATTTTTTATCAATAAAATATTTTATTTCCATTTGAAAATGAGTTTCATAAGAGCTAAATAAAAAATTTAAAAACAAACAAACCTGTATTGTCATCAGGGCATGAAAACCCAATTTATATTGGCTGGATGGCCAGTTTCATATAATAGGCAGAGATATTAAAGATTCATATATATAAAAATATTACTATGAGTGAAATTGTGACTTGAAATAATAAGACAATATAAACATTAAAAATTATAAACAGAATGAGAGCATAATAATGATGATTATCAAATCCTAGTTTTTTAAAAGGGTAAAAGAATGAAAAAGTTAGAATATATAAAACTTTATATATACATAAACATCATCATCTAGATAATATATATTTCATAAATGTTAAACATAAATAAATGCTTCTGGGTAGGAACCGAAGGAAATAACCTAACGGACAAAGCTGAAAAAATTGCTGGCAATTTTACTGATAACTGATTTTTTCCTTTCCAATGCAGAATTACAAAACTATGTTAAACTAAATCAATACTGATATGGACCAACTCAATGAGAATGATATGAAACATATGATTAAACTAATTATCACAACATGGCCGCCCATTTTCTCAGAGACAAAATTAAATACTGTTTTAATGAATGTAGATAAATTACACAAACTATATTCATGTAGTATTTCACATCTCTTTTAATACATAAAATATGAATCAAAACTACATAGTATTTTAAATCTATATTAAACTACTAATTGAACTTTTACAGAAGAATTCTCATATTATAATATATATATTTATATATATTGGTTGAAACAATTTGAAACGAATGACGAGTGTAGAAGAATTTAATAATAAACAATGAAAAATAGAAGTATGAAAAATATTTATTTTAAAAATAAAATGTATATAAGTTTCAATCAACAAATTCATTTTCAATATTTTCTCAGACTTCATTGCATAACATTATGAAATCCAATTATTAAGATAATTAAAACTTATACACTAATAAATGTAAATACAGAAGAAGTGCAATTTTGCCCTACTAGCTATTGCCAAAATAAAAATATAGCAATACTTACCACCTAGCCTAGCAAGTACATCAATTTTTTCAGCTATTAAAGCTTCTAATTGTTGTGCATAAGCTAAAAAAAAAAAAAAAAAAAAAAAAAGCTTATAAATATATTTGAAAGATAAATTATTAAATGCATCATACATAAAACTTAATTTTAAGAAAACATTCAAATTTACAAGCATGATTAATTATTACTGCAAACTTTAAAAAAGCAAATACACATTATACTTACAGTCAACATCATAGTCGACATCATTAGACATAGCAAGCAATATATTGTCTCTGTTAAACCATTTTTCTGAGGCCTGGAGAAAAAAGACATATAACATTAAAATTAAAAGTTAAACAAGACTGCATTTGTAATTACATTCATTTATTTGCTACAATGCACAATTTTCAACCAACTAAGAAATACTATTTCTTAGTAATTGAAAGTAGTTAATTAGCAGTATAAAAGTACTTCTTAGTAATCATATTGCTAAGAAATACTTTTCCCTCAAAATTTCACAAAACATTTTTATATTACAATGTCAATAATTCTTCACACAACATAAAATATTTATTACTCGATTTATATGATATTGTAAACTGGAAATGATAACATTTATGTATATTATTTTACCACTGAATAACTGAATATGCAATTGTCAATTTTAGTTAATTATAATTTTTTTTTAAAAATAAATAAATAACCCTCATACACTTTTCAGAAAAAAGTAGTTAAATTTTTATTCAAATCACATTTTAAAGCAACACCAGGGCTATTTTGGGGCGGACCTCATAATTGAAAATGCAATCAGATGACAAGGACGACACCCGAGTTGGCAGTCCCTCTCCAAACTTCCGCATTATACCAACGGGAGAGCATTTGACCCCGGGGTATTTAACGTGCAACAGGCCTGCTTACATGACAGTTCTTTGGTAGAATCGGACCTCGAACTTGAAACCCTACGGTACTAAAGCCGAGACTTTACCACCAGGCTACAGCAGCTGCTTCAATTTCCTGTACGATTTTGCAGGAGTAAAAGATCACATTTGCTTTGCAGATAAAAAAATTCTCCCCAAAATCAACTAAAGTGTAGTACAGTTTTTATAGTGCATCATTTTTTCAGCACAACAAATTGAGTATTAAAACCACATCTTCCTCCTCTCCCAGCCTACAATGTCTTTGGTTGTGCTTAGCACACATATCAATATAAATAGATAAAATTACTTTAAAAATGTAAAATAACATAGTTAAATGTTTTAAATATAATTTATTACACCTAATGTCAATTTAAATATGTAATATAGAGGAAGCAATGAGATTCAAATGCAGAAAAAAGAAAGTAATGCAACTAAGTACGTTAAAAATAATTTCGTGAAATTAAAATGTTTTTCATTTTAAAGATGTCTATTTCACACCTCAGAATATAATTACAATATTTACATTTGGTACAATATATCATTTATTGTAAGAAATGATATTTAAGATAACTAAATGAAGACTTAATAATATGAATTCTAGTTTTTGATGCCCTCTCCACTTGAATAGGCATTCACTATAGCAGAATTAGTATTGAACTTACTTCTATCACAGCTTTATGAGAATCAAGGACTTCTTCCTCCAACTCTTGGACGTGTGAAATAGCTTCATGAAATGAATAGAGATCAGCAGAGAGTTCACCTTCCTGTAATGATCGATAGTAAAAACATAATAATAAACATTAGCAACAATGCCCATTCCATGTCATCTAAATGAAAAATTTAGTAAATCCATAATCATAATGTACAAAAATAAACAATCAAAAAATATTTTACGAAAATATTAGCAATGCATTGGATATTTCATAATTCAATAAAAACTCACCAAGCGAAAAAAATTTGTTACAAAATTATAAATAAAACAAATTGCTTTAATTATAATAATGGGTCCATATTTCACATCCAGTTCAAATAGTAGTGAATATTAATACTCAATATTCCAACTTTATCTTTCATAATACAAGATATGATCCATTTGATGATAGAAAGAAGGGGGTGGGGGCTCCATATATATATATTTCCTATTAAGTAAAAAAGAGCCATAAAAGCTTAAAATTATATCAGTAATGGAAGTTGTGCTTTGGATACAGAGCTTTTTCCCATAGAACACAAAACCATTTTCAATAATTATGTCAATGATATTCAAAAAAAGGGAACAATTTTTTTTTTGAGGAAATATTTTATTTATATGCAATAAATTAGATACGGTGATTAATCTTTCTTTTCCATTGTAGCTTCAAATGTTAATTTAAACAATTTTACTATATCAAAACTGTTTTGGCTAATGCAGGGGTCGGCAACCTGTGGCTCTTTTGATGTAAAGTTGCGGCTTTCCAGTTCCAAAAGAAGAAAATATATTTTTAAGTACCTAATCTCTCAACTGCTTCCATTAACATGATCGTTAATTAGAAATCGCTGTGCTTAATATGACCATAATGAAATAAATTTGAAATATTGCTTTGTTCTAAGAGATGAGATTCTGTGACTATATTTATCTTTCAACCAAATGCATTTCATTTCCGTATCACCCAAATAGTCACCAGCCAATAGAATTACTAGGATTGCTACTGCTCTTAGGACAAACTCGTGGTGAAGATATAGCAAATACTGTGCAAAAATGCCTGGAAGACAATGGCATCGATATAAATAAAATAGTTTCTATAGCAACTGATGGAGCCAGAAGTATGACAGGAATACATAGAGGGGTAACATCAATTCTTCAGAAAAAAATAAATAACTAAAAAAAAATTCTAACGTTTCACTGCACAATTTATCAAGAAGAGCTTTGTGCTCAAACATTACCGGCTGAAATAGTTGAGGTCACGAACTTGGTAATTAAAATTATTAACAGCATCTTGGCAAATGCACTCTACCATCGCCAGTTTAAAAGATTTTTTTGAAGAAATAGATAGCCAGTTTTCTGACCTACTACTGCACAATAAAGTGCGATGGCTTTCCAGAGATAATGTATTACAACATTTTGCTTTGTGCTTGAGTGAAATAAAAATATTCCTCAATGGAAAAAAGCATTGAACATCCCAGAAGAAGTCAAATGGCTTCAAAAATTCAACTTCATGGTAGATACCACAATGAAACTAAATCTAAAACTGCAAGGAAAGGGCAACCAGCCTACACTTTGCTTGAAAAAGTAGTTTGTTTCGAAAAAACAAATACTTCTTTTTGTTGAAAACATGGAACGATAAATCACTTCATTTTAAAAATCTGAAGCAATATTGCGATGAGACCAATGCAACTATTGACACAAATTACCACAGCATAAAAAAACACAAAGGATCGATTCGATGAGAGATTCGAGCAATTTAAAAAAAAAAAAAAAAAGTATTATCGTGTGCATAGTAAATCCTCTCAATACAAATGAGATCAACATTGAGCCATTTGAAATTGATGCTGAATTGCTTCAAATGCAATTGCTAGATTTGAAAACTAAAAGATATGTGAAGTGGCAAGTTCACAGAACTCAAAAGTTGGAATAGTTTTAGGTCCAGAAACGCATGCCCAGACGCGCAGCAATGGACAGCTCTAAAAGAAATTCTGTGAGTCGAGGTCCTCATATTTGACGCATGGAACAGTCTTCCAGAATGCTACAGTGAAATGAAATTGACATATAGAGTGCTGACGATCTTTAGGTCGACATATTCGTGTGAGCAAGTTCTTCTCTTGTACGAATATAGTAAAAAGTAAATTTAAAAGTCAGCTAACAAATAAAAATCTAGAGTCATGCTTGAAACTTAAAACAACAAGCTACAAGCCAGATTTAATCAAACTTTCAAAAGGTATGCAAAGCCAATGCTCCCATTGATGTAACTATCTATATTAGTGTTTTTATATGAATAAAGATTATTCTGTATTTAAAGTCATTTATTTTAAACCAAGTATGTATGCAAATACTATAATATTAAATCAAAACATTTTAGTGGCTCTTTAAAAACAGGAAAATATTGTAAATTGTTGCTTTTGGCTCTAATGTTTCAATAGGTTGCCGACCCCCGGGCTAATGCAACATAGCCTCAATCTCGATTTGATCTACAAATGATGAATTCAAAATTATGTTGCCATCAAATTATCAATGAAATGCCAACATAATGCCAAAAAAAAAAAAAAAAGGAATAAAGAAATAAATTTTTTAGATTAATATATACAATACTAGCCATTACCCGCGACTTTGTTCGCATGGAAATTTTGATGTGTATGCATGAGAACTGATGGTCTGATCAAAATGTAAAATATTATCAAACCGTCTGATATGATATAATCAAGAAGCTTGTAACTAATCGAGAAAGGTCTACGGGAAAATTTCAACATTTATTTTTTTTAATACCATAATGTATCAGGGGTGTTTGTGGGACCCCAAAAAATCCCCGGAAACTTTTACGGACTTACTACCGACATTTTGCAGTTTCGAGAAGGGGGGGGGGGGAGAGAAATGAAAAATTACGATTATTAAGTATTGAATGACCTAATTATAAAAGTTCAATGAATTACTTTTTTTGCAAAATTAATAACCATTAATTTTGCAAAATTAAGACCTTTGAACCCAGGTCACGTGATCGCACATCTGGTCGAACGAAGTCTCTCCCTTTTTTTTCTGCCGCGCCTACTTGCCGAAAAGAATCCAGAAGAGAATGTCCGAGAACCGGGGGAATGAGTCATAACTCGCAATAAGGAAAGAACAAAAAAGAAGTTTTTCCCCCCCTTTTCACGCATTATCACTGCCTTTGGAGAAAGAAAGGAAAAATTTTCACCACACACACTGACCTTGCGCTTTCTGCTTTCAAAGCAAACAAAATTACCCAGATCAAAATAAATAATTCATTATTATTCCTACTTCCTTTTGAACGACGATCCCCGGAATTTCCGGGTATCGAAGTTCAAAATCCCCGGAATTCCGGGGTTTCCCCGGAGCACAAACACCCCTGATGTATACAACATTAAGTCCTGGTTTGGCCCTGGGATTTGTTGATCGTCATTGTAAAGCCAATTTTAAAGGAAATTGCAACCTCTTGAAACAAAATGGCAAGTTGTTTGGAATAACAGGTATGCGGTTAATTAAAACGCTGCCTCCTTTAGCAGCTCCTGTAATAATGGTAGCTTTTACAATATTACTGCCAAACTCTCTGATACGAAGCCTTCCTCCAGCCTAAACACGATATCTTCTTACAAAGCGTCCTTGTATGTATCTCACAACTGGAGGGGGCTTGACAGTCCGCAAGTGCTCACTAAAATTGCAAACAAGTCTTCTAGCTACTTTCATAGCCCGAGCTATATTACACCTCTTCGAAAGATTAGATTTGCGTTTTCTGGGCATTTCGAAAAAATATCAAATAATAACAAATAAAAAAAAAATTAAAACTAACCTCAAAAAACGATGCACTTAAAGCTATAAATAAATTTATTAAAAATATATAATAAAACAAAATAGAAACTCAAGTCCGCATTTCTCTAAAATCAAGTCAAGTCTATTTTGTTTATGGATCAAGTTTGAGATAGCTACAATAGTATGATACACATAATTTTTAAACTTTTAATTAAAATGAGAATACAATTGTCAACAATCAGAACATACTGCGCATGCGTGAATTTTCAATGCCAACTGGCGTAACGCAAATGCGTGAATTTTCTATGGGTAGGGTAATGCAATGCAGATTCGAATTTTTTTATTTCCTTTATTCTGTTTTATTTTAATTTAAAAGTACTTCAGAATGAATCCGAAAGATCGATTAATTAACAATTTTTAATCTTAAATGCATCAAACACTAAGAAAATGAACAGAATCACTTGAAATAATCGATTGGAAATATCTTAAGTCTTGCCTCTTCAGCGTGGGAAAGAAAAAACTGAAACCCTACTCATTTGGCGGCGGGGAAATGAAGACTTTTGGTGGGAAAGTTAGTTTTTAATTAATAAAATATTAACTACTTAATTAACCGAAACAAATAGTAGCCTATGTACTATTCCAGACTATAATCTATCTCTGTGCCAAATTTCGTCCAATTCCGTTCAGCCGTTCTGACGTGATTGACTAATAAACATCCATCCAAACTTTCACATTTATATAGTAGTATAGATAAAAGTAGGATAAATAATACACTTGTAAATAGACACAAAACTGCAAGCACAATTTGAATCAGAACCTATTCTAAGCTAGATGCATGAGAGTTATTCTTCAGAATTGGAGGAACTTCTCAAATGATGATGCTATATACCCAAAATTTCGATCTCTCAGAAATCTAAATCTAAATCTGCAGCTTGGTGCATCAGCAGAAACATGGATACCCTCTGTTTTTGATAATCAATAAATACTTGATATTCATTATTGACCAACAATGTTTTATTCTACTTAAGAAAAATAAACGAATTATCATGTCTGGTAAGAATAACCAATACTTAAAAAAAGTTTCCAGTTTTAAAATAAATATCCCCCGACTTTTCTAGCTCTCCCACAAGATTTTCAGTTGGCTGACCACTCTGTCCAATCACATGACTTTGGAAAAATTCTTAGGAAATATCTCATTCCCTGAAAATTTTAGGTATTTAATCCTATATTCTTGCCAGCAAATTTGATTAAATAATTAATTTTTTTCATTAGTAATTAATTTTTTTAAGTTGAATATCCCATGCAGGCTACAGCTATCCACAATTTATTAACATTGTTGAAAATTCTTTTTGTAACTCACTATACAATAAATCAAAAATTTTAAATTTACTAATGGACTATACAATGTGATAAATAAAAACTTTCTCAAATCCCTTTTTTACATAAAATTATGAAAATTTCATAAAATATCTATGGCTGTGGATTGACACATTAAAATTGAACTTATGTAACTGGTTTTAACCTTCTTAATTATAATTAATTTATTTTCATCCCTAAATTGAAAGTATAAATCTATTTGAATCCTTTCACAGACTACCTGAATATTCATCAAATATGAGATTATATATTGCATGAGTGGAATCAAGCAACCACAAATTTACAAACATTTTTTAAAAAATAGTTTTATACATAAAAGTAAAAAAATAATGCTTACATTAGAAGAGCACAAAAGAGCTAAATCATTATTTTGATCATTTTGTTCCTCACCACCTGCTGACTTCAATTCAGGATTTTCAACACCCAATTCTTTCACCCTGAAACAAAAAAAAAAAAAAAAAAATGTTACCTCTCATTAAAACATATGTCTCAGTGAAACTTGCATGTATAAAGAGAATAATCATCAACAACAAAAAGGTTTTACCTATCAGCATAACGTAAAGTATTTAAGGAATGTTCACAAGAATTCATTCCAGGAGATATCATTGCAATCTGAAAATATGAGAACACTAGGTTTACAGACATTTCTTATATACCTATCTCAATGACACGAATCAATTTGACACATGAACAACAACATATATTTAAAGAAAAAACAACCACTTAGAAAGGAATATAATTTTACTTTATAAGTAAAAAATAAAAATATGAGACATCTATTTATACAAAATTTTTATTATTCAAAAATTTTAGTATACATTATTTCAATATTTTACATCGCATTTTTTCACACATCTTTCACACAAATACTCAATTGCGTTTGTACACTTTCTGCAAACAAGCTTTTCACATATTTTACAAGTTTTATTGTTTCTGTTTCTTTTGCAAAAGCCGATTTGGTATCCCTTGCATTCTTGTGAAGTACTAGGTGAAGGGAGATCATAACCTACGCTTTTGTATTTTTTTCTTATTTTCTTCTGCAAGTTTATTGGTCAACTCAAATAGAAAATCCTTTAGGATAGTTTACAAGGATCTTATACAAGGATGTAGTACATTCTTGTATAAGATCCATATGCTTATTGCCAATAAATCTCAAATGTTGAAAAACAACTAAAGACCATCAAAAAGATGCTGTCTCGATGGTATATTTGCATGCCATTTGGTATACTACGTCAGCTCCAAACTCTGTCTCATTGTAATATGCTATTGCTTCCGAGGTACGTTTGTTATTGCCCTTTAACACTAGGTTTATGATCGTGTCAAAATGACCCACATTTGTAAAAATAGGTATACCACATAGAGAATTACAATACTTCAACACGTTTGAAGAAAATAGACATCAATATATATTTATCTCATTCAACAGATAAAAGTCAGCGCAAGAGACAAAATGCAAACTTTGTTTGCAATTTTCCTTATAATGTTTGAAATGTGTCAAAATGACGCACTTCCGTAAACCTAGTGTTAAGAGCAACATCAATGAAATAGTGTTAAGCAATTTGGTGAATGTTTTCCTGCCCATTCACTGAACAATTCCAAATTTAATTAACAATGATTAAGTTTTTTGCAGCCTGCTTTCTCATATTCCATAATATCAGGTAAACAAGACTTTTTGCACAAATGTTTATTCTGGGACATTAATGTAAATCTGTTTAAATAAGTGTTAAAATTTAATGATATAGAACATAAAAAAAAAAGCATTGCATTACTAACACTCAAATCCAAACAAAGCAATCTATGTCATTAAAATACACATTTACAGTAGTATCAATACAAAATAGTATTTCTGCTCTCGAAATTTCTTATATTTAAAAAATATAATATCACAGTGATGAATAAGGTACTAATTGATAGGATTCTTCACTGATCTCAGGGATAACATACAGAATTTACGGGAAAACATATTTAAAACATTGCAACATGATGGATGTGAAACCTTTCATAATTTTTCTTGTTCTCTTTTCCTGTTTTATAAAGCTAATTATATAAATTAGTAAATAAACCTCCTTTCAGACAGCTAAACATAAATATTTCATTTCAAAAATCTAATAAAAAGACTAAAAAAATCTATAAGAAAGAAGAGGGTAGAAAGAATGAAAAGCAAGCAAAATTTAAAATTTGTTACTAACCATACAAGTTCTTGAGTTCTCACCAATGAAGGAATCTTTGAGTACTTGTGTGAGTTTACTTGCTCGGAATGGAAGATGTGCACCTTTTCTTCCCAAAGCCCTGATGCATTCCTAATGGTGGAAAATGGTTTTATTCATTCAAATAAGAAAATATTTAAAAATATATATAGAAACTACACAAAAAACAGCAGTCCCTTTATAATCTGACATTTTCAGAAGGATGGAAATAAAAGTTGTTTTTTTTTTCCACTTCAATTTTTGTTAGTGTAAACCTAACACAGACCTAGTCAAGGTCTGAGTTACATAAATTATATAAAAACATTCAATACTTTATTATTATTATTTATAACATCAAATGCCATTTTAATATTTTCAGCACTTATCGTAGGCTTTATTGTTATACAGCATTTTTATTAAATAAACCTCCACATATCCAATATTTTCCTTAATCCAGCAATCCTCTGGTCATGTATATATCAGATCATTGAGGGATTACTGCACATTAAAAGAAAAGTTTTACTTGATTAATTTCCTTGGAACTCACTGTAAAATTACTTTTTAAACGCAATAACAATTTATCATGACAGAAACCTTGTTTAAACCATGGCACATTCTATGTAATTGAAGGTTAAGAGATACCCTTAATATCCGGACATCCTACTCATATTCAGTTCCATTTCGTTTTTATGGCTAAAGAAAATATGTTCTGTTGTTTCTTATTTTGCTTTGAACTTATAAAATCCTAAACATATTTCCCACTAATATTTATCACCCATTGATCTGATTTTGAAATATCGTTTCCCCTACCTTTAATTTGTTTTTCAGATAATACAAGAAATTTGGAAATCATTTTTTAAAAATTTTACTGTATTTTTTGAAACCCTTTAATATACAACATATTCATCTGTTAAGTGATGCCAAATTTCTTAAAAGTTTCCTAGACTTAGTTACTTTCTACATTTTTATCATTCATTCTTTACAAACAAATAATTTTAATTTGGAGTTTAGTTTTACAATATGCAACCATAAAGAAAATATGTGAAGTCAATGCTTTTTTAGACCTGAATGCTATGCATATAAATCAGGGATGGGCAAACTTTTTCAGTTGTGGGCCAAACAATCGAAAAAAAAAAAAGTTTGGTGGGCCAAAATAAATTTTTCTAAAATTTTAAAAACAATATACAAGTATTACAATTTAAATATGTTAATGGGATGAGTAAAATCGTGATTTCATTTTTAAAAGTTCCTTACATTGAGGTTCGAAGTCAGATGTAATGATTCTAAGGAACGAGGCTAAATGTTCATCTATCAGTCTACTTCTGAAGTAATTTTTTCTAAGGTTCATAGTTGAAAACACTTGTTCACATATATAAGATGAAAACAAACATAGCACTGACTTTCTGGGTGTGAGATATTAAATTTAGGAAACTTCCTTTCTATAATGATCTGTAAAACTCTAACTTTGGCATATTTAGAAACTGTTTCAGATGATAGATTGCAACACAATTAATTCAAGCTGCAAATCTGACCTCACTGCTTCACAATTAACGTTGAAAGGCATGGTAAAAATATATAAACTATCGTCGATAGATTGATTTTTCCCTTGCATCTTGACATTCAAGTTGCTCATATGATAAAGAAGAACTATGAAAAATGTAGATCTATGAAAAAAAAGTCCGAAAGCCATTTTGTATCTTCTAACATTTCGCACTCTGCAGAACACTCTTTCTCATGGAAGAACACACAATGTTGTCTTTCAGCTGCCAAACTCACTCGAAAACACATTCTGCTCTAAGCCATCTTACCTTCATGTAATACAGTATACATCAGAATATTAAGATTTTACGTACTGAAGAAAATCTAGAAATTTCCTGTGAGTAAGCCCATAAGATTGAATAGTATTTACAAGCTTCATGACTGCATCAAGCATGGGTTTTATATTCAATGCAGATTTACATAGAGAATCTTGATGTATAATACAATGTAGAAAAACAACATTGTTCCCGGAAAAGATTTTGATTAATGAGTCCAAGAAATCCACATTTTCCCCCCGTCATATTTGGTACTCCCTCGGTCACAATATTACATACATTTGTTATAGACACTTTCAAAATTAAAAGCCCTTCCTGAAAAATATGACATCCCTTTTTTAGCTGCCTTTAAAGAACGCATGCACGCCAGTTCCTCGGTAATTTCAAAGTTATCAACACCTCTTATAAATGATACTAATTGAGCAGTATCATTTATATCAGTGCTTTCATCCATAGCTATGGCGCAAAATTTAAACTGACCAATCTTTGGCTCTAATTGTGACGTCAAATTTTTACCGTTGACTTCGATTCTAGAAGTCAACGTTTATCGAGATAAGCTCACAGTCTCAAAATTATCTTTCCTGTCTGGACATAAAACATCACAAACTTGGAGCATGCATTGTTTAACAAACTCCTCCGCACTGAGAACTTTATTATTTTTAGCAACATTGTATGCTACAATGTAACTTGCATGTGTAGCTGCTTCTTCGATACTGTTTACCTTCTTGAAAAAAAATTTTCGGCCTGATAATTTTTTACAAGGTCTTTCTACTTTTTGTTTTCTTTCGTATTCGGACATTGCTTCGTAATTGAAATTCTTATGCTTAGATGTAAAAGGATGGGAAATGTTATATTCTTTGAAGACTGCTACAGCTTCATTGTAGATGAGACATACTGGTTTATCTTTTACAACTGTAAAAAAATATTTCGAGGTTCATTCATCATTAAAAGCATGGCACTCTAAATCAACTTTACGTTTTTTAGTAGCCATTTTAGGGTTGAAATAGTTTACGAATAATCTAAAGAAGCACTAGCTACGCTATACTTTTAATAATTTCACCACTATTCACAATGATGCTGTATGTCCGCAATCTTTCCATACTCAATCAATAAAATTAGAACTCGCAGCCGCTGGATGGAGCTTAAAATGTGCATATTTGAGGTCTAATTCACCTATATTGGATCCCCATATTCTGCTCGCTGAGAAAGAGATAACACTTGTTGGCACCAATCTACAGCTATAACTAACAAAGAAATTCCTCTTTTAACACTTTACTGATTGAAAGATGTCTGTGCTTGCTATTTCCGTCGATTTACATTTTGTAGAACAAAAGTAGAGAAAGCAAAAAGATCATCAGTCCTTTGAAAAAAAAAGGAATAAAAAAACTAACATTTAATCAAAATAGAAAAGGAGATCATATTTAATATATAAATACATATTTCTTTTAATTTGCCTCAGACCAGCAAAATTAAAATTATATCCGCGGGCCGGAGTTTGCCCATCCCTGATATAAATCAAACTATTGATATTCATTCATAAGATAATGCATAAGTATTATAATGATAATTAGAAAACAAAAATTGCATGTTGAAGCAATTTCAAGAATTAAGTATATTTTAGGCAATTTATAGAAATAAATTATAGATTAATTTTGATTTTTAAAAAAGTATTACTCTAAAGGAAATAAAAAAGTATTATTCTAAAGGAAATAAAAAAGCATTTAACAGTGATTGCAGTTACAATTAACTAATTAAATAGAGAAACAATTTCTTCACATAAAATTAACAATACCTGAAACTAATATATAATTTTATCAATTCATTAACTAAAAATTCAATATAAAGTTTATTCACAAAAACAAATTTCTTATCATGGATATCAAACTGTAATAATGAGGAAAGTTAACACGATTAAATAAAAGCAAAACAAGGATGTATTTTATTACCAAAATGTAATGCATTATATATGACAAAATTAATTTATTCTCAATCTTTTTAAAAAAATGAATTAAAAAAAAAGACTTGCATCTCTTTGTCTTCTTTTTTACTAGCTCTCTATAATTAAAATGTACAAAAATATGCTTACGATTATTAATATACATAAGAGAAGTAAAAGAATAGATTTTAAATACTTTTTGGGAATAGAACTTTATTTTTATTCATAATATTCTATTTTGTACAAAATATTGACTGTTAGACAAATTTCTTAAAAACAAAATTTACAATGAATATTTATCTTTATGAAATTATAAAAATCATCAATTAAAGAAATATATATTAATTTAAAGTAGCCAACTGCTTCAAATCATCGCAGTTTTGAATCTATGACACCTAAACATTTGCAACACAAAATATCTGCTCGATCAGTTTATCTTGGCTTTGTCAGCCATAAAAATTTATAAATAATGTAATTTTTTTTAAAGTGTTTTTTTCTTAAATACAAACTTTTCAAAGAAATGACTTCTCTTTCTTTCATCCCTCAATGTACAATTTTCATACCCTACAAATTATCAATAGGATGCTAGCTTAAAAACATTGTGATCTCAAAAATTTTTAAGCAGAAAATCCTTGCCCCCAATGATTAGTTAATTAATATTTGAACATTTATTGCATGATATTAATTAATTAATATCATGCAATTAATGCCCTCCTTTTTGACAAAGGTTCTGATGTTTTAAAGAATTATTAGTATAAGCTGCAATGTAAAAACATACACAACATTTCTAAACTTCATAATTTTGTAAATTCATACCTTCAATGCCAACAGACTTTTGTTGATTTCAGCTCCTTCCATTCGAGTTTGTCTGTTTGCACTGGACGTATCAGCACCACGCTCATTTCCTGCAAGATCAATCAAGGAAAACTTGCCATGCAAGCGTCCATTTGGTCTGGAATAGAAATTTTCATCAACACATTGACAAATATTTGACAGCAAATATTGTAGATTATTTTGCAATGAAAGTACACACATATTGAAGTTTATTTAAGATTAATTAAAGAAAATTGAATATCCCCCTCTGCCCACACATCAGCAACCAAATCATTAAATGAGATCATGAATCTCATTTTAATGAAAGAACTCTGTTAATTTACTCCTCTGTTATATTAATGCATTTGCATTAAAATAACAGAGGTGTAAACTACTTTAATAGAAAGAGACAGGGAATGAATACTGCATACCAAAAGACCAAACATTAAACTTTTTAAAAGTTCCACACAATAAAATGACAAAAAATACAAAAGCCTTAGTAAAAATATAATTTAAATTTCTTTTTAAGACCTCATTTCCTAATACATGAACAACCTGTGCTGTATTACACTTAAAAATTCTAGAAACTAAGAGGGCTACACCTCCTGCTTACTCACCTACTCCCAAGATACACATTGCAATTCTTTTAGAATAATTATGTGATCTAAGCTCATTTCACTTGCTTGCCATATAATTATGCAATTCTGCTAGCAATAATATGTTATAAATGCATTCATAACGAAAAATAACTTTAATTAATGAATTGTTAATATTAGTTTCTCATCAATTATTACAAAGTAAATCACTAATTTAAATTAAAATGTTCTGCTAACAAACATATATGCAAATGTTAGAAAACAAAAATTTATAATTCTAAGATATTTAAAATTAAAAATTTTATGTATTTCTTTTCTCCTATTTTGATAAGATGCCCTTTTATCAAAATTGATCGCCATAATAACTCTGAAATTGGCAAAATTACATAATATCAAATTAGTCATGTCAATCAACTTTGATAAATACATGTTATAACAAAAAAATGCAACATTTATTTTGAGTCATAGTTGAGGTCCCTAAACTAAAATGTATACTCTCCTATTTTTTTTTTTTTTTCTTCTTCTTTTTTTCATTAAGATTGGATTTTATGAATAATTAGTCACCATTTTCTTTTACCCTAAATTTAGCTCTTGTTGCTTTTGGTTTTCAATTGAAAATGCTTGCTTAAAATTTTTTTTTCCCCAATTGCGACAAAAATTGTGTTATTTTTCATTTCTTCGCTGTGGAAAATATGTAAACAACACAATCTATTACCAAATGATAATTAACAAATTCAGCCTAATTTTGCACTCATATAAGTGTTTAATATATACAGATGAATTACACAAATCAATTTTGGATTTCTAAACATATAATACTAAAATTTTGAATATAAATTAATATTATTTGCCATACTTTTTTAATATGATTTGGAACACAGCATGTGATCGTGAAGAATGCTGATTCGCTGATGTCTGTCCTGAAGTCCTAGAAGGGGGTAGAGGAGAGGAAAGTTAGAAATAAAGTGAATATACCTTTCAAATATAGAATAATAAATGTGCCAGATCAAATATAAATAAAACTACCTGTTTTAATAAACATTTATTTATTAAAATTTATTATCGAAGCTGAACAACATTCAAACAAATTTTTAAAGTACTAAAGATTAAAATTTTTAAACTAAATTTACAACTATTAATGAGTAACACTTAATATATACACCAGAAATTTACATAAAACTTTATTTAACAAAATAATATACTAAGCAAACTGTTGAAACCAAATAGAGCATTATATGCAAAAACACATCAACAGTAAATTTAAGTTAAAGCTAAAATCACACACTGAAAAGCACTATCCAAAATATTGTAATGTGATAATGTTGTAGGGTTAATAAGCGAGTTTTTATTTGATTGACAAATGTATTTTAAGCATAATTATTCTTATATCACACCATTTACAGAAAAAAAATGCTAGCCTAAAATCTTAATGATAAAACATTGTAATGCTTTGAACTATGTTAAAGCATAAGCATTAACCTGCAAATTTCTTTTAAGAATCTGGTATTTATTTCTGATTAGTTGCATGGGAGCTATTCACAATCTTGCTATTTTGCTGCATAAAGTTATATTAAGGGGAGAAGGGGAACAGAGGAGACACATAAAATGCATTTAAAATATTTTTCAAAAAAAAAAAAAAAAACTAATAAAAATATACAGTAATAAATATACAGGTATTGGTATAAATGATTTTCCTTTTAATTTTAAGGTGTTATAAAAAAGTCTTTGTACCACATGCTTTGAAGTTACTGAAAGAAAACATTAAAATTTTAATCAATTAAAATGTTAATCTAAAAGAATAAGATCATTAGAACCAATAAGATAATTATTTCTCTATATAGCTTTTATTTCATTCAGAACAATATAACAGCTGAATAATTAACCTTCTTTCTATCAGCAAAATCAATAATTCACCAACCTCACATTATTTCCATGCTGAATGAGTTCCAGAACGCTTTCCACAGTATGGACTTCCTTTTCTCGCAAACCCACAATCTGAACTTGCTGTTTGCCATCTTCCAAAACCCGTAATTTTGATTTGCTATTCAATAAGTCGAATACCTGGAAATTAATGAAGAAACCGTTTTATTAAAGGGTGATGTAACTAAACAAAAATTAAGAATGCATAAAAACATAGCTCAAAGAAAGGTATGTTACATAATATTATGGTATATACAGCACAAATTAAAAAATTTGAAAAATCTAAGAGTGGCTTGTATATATCAAAACCAATCAATTTTGCACAGGAGCATATACAGTGGGTAAAAAAAGTATTGGCAATTGCCTTAATTTATTCATATTGACAAATAAATAAGATGTTATGCAACTTTAACTGTCGTAATTAAATACAAGGCATCTTAGATATATAAAAATAGTAAAACTTTTATTTTAACTTGCATTTCCTACGATTTTTTCTTTCAAACTCGAAAATTTGCACGTCAAAAAAATACTGGCAAAGTTTTAATTGCTATGCAAATTTTGTTACATTGAAGTCACGTGTTTCGACTGATAAAAAACTCTACCAGTATAAAGTCTGCAAAACTACTCCAAAAGTGTCTATGCATTATTTTGCGATTACTGCAGTAAAATGACTTCGAAATCGAAGGAGTTGGACGTTAGTGTTAAAAACATGATTATTAGGCTCAGAAATGAAGGTTTAACTTATCATGCTATAGGAGTGCAGTTGAATATAAGTTTATTTACTGTCAGAAGTGTTGTAAAAAAGTTCAAGGAAACAGGATCAACGGAAAATAAGACTAGAAGTGGACGATCTCGAATATTTTCTACAAGAGAAAAACGTGCCATTATTAACAAGATTAAGAAAAACCCTAAAATAAGTTCACCCCAGATAGCTAGAGATGTTGCTTTCACTTCGCAAAAGACTTTCAGCATACAGACTGTACGGAATGTTTTACACGAAGGACGTTATTATTGAAGGGCAGCTAGAAAGAAACCATTCAACTCGCAAATAAATAGGAGAAAGAGGTTAGATTTCGCAAAATCCCACGTTGATTTATCCGAAGAGTTTTGGAACACAGTTATTTTTTCCGACAAATCAAAGTTTAACATTTTCATCAGTGATGAATGACGATATGTGTGGAGGAGGCCAAATACTGAATTGGAAGAGCAACATTTAACTGCTACTGTAAAACATGGTGGAGGCAGTGTCTTAGTTTGGGGCTGTATGGCAGCTAATGGAGTTGGCAACCTGTATTTTATTGATGGTATTATGACAGTACGTACATACATTGACATTTTGCGCCATAACTTAAAAATCAGTGCCCAAAATCTTGGCTTGGGAACATCTTTCGTTATACAAGACAATGACCCCAAGCATACAGCGAATCTCACCCGTGAATGGCTACTCTACAATGCTCCTCGCCAGTTAAAAACCCCAATTCAATCGCCTGACATCAATACAATTGAAAATTTATGGCACCTGCTGGATCTAGAAATCAGAAAACATAAAATTTCAAGTAAAGACGACCTCAAACGTTTACTCTTGCAAGAGTGGCACAAAATTCCCAACAGTACAACAAAGACCTTAGTTTTCTCTATGAGAAATAGATTACAAACTGATATAGATGCAGAAGGTATACATACAAAGTACTAAACATATACTGATTTTGTTTTCGCTCATAATTTTGTCAATTTCATAATTTTGCCAATACTTTTTTTATCATGTAAATTTTGGATTTTCTCGTAGATTTTGACTAAAAAAATATTTAAATGAAAATTTCTTTACATTTGTTTGTCTTTTCTCCTTCTGTAATCGCTATGTTAAAATAAAATTTGTAAACATACTTTGTTAGCAAATATGATCATTTATAGGCAATTGCCAATACTTTTTTTATCCACTGTAAGTGAAAATGTCATGTATGCATCTAGATAAATTTTCTTTTGTTTTAATTTAATCAGGCAATGCAAATCAGACTTATTTAAATTAAAGACAAAAAAAAAAAAGCAGGATGGAGTTGTGCAGAAACCCCTAGATGGTAGACATCCTCTTGGTACAAAGAGCAGCAAATGGAAAAGTCTGAACAGTATGTTTGTTTTGTGAATTCTTATCCAAGAGCTGAAACAACAGCAAATGTTAGTAATAGACCTCAAAATAACTATCTAAATCTAAGTTTGGCAATATGTTGCTTTTATTGTTATAAGCTATTTTAATTTTGGTCACCCTTAATGATTGTATAACTTATAGATGCAATATGCATCCATTCTACATATACTACCAGAATCAAATTTATAATCTTTTGGCCTCTTTAAATTGTACATGACTCTTCCATCTCTAAGCTCTTTTGTAAAACTTTATTATCCATGAAAGCTGCCAAACTCCTTTTTTTATCTCTCTATATATTGTCGCAGAAGTTAGCTAGATCCCATTATAAAACATATAAAAAGATGAATATTGACAATATTTCACATTGCTTTGAATTTAAACAAATTTTAAGCACATAATGATTTTCAATAACCAATTAATATCGATCACTATAATTTTTCATTCTAAAATTGAATTAAGAAAAAAAAAATCCTTTTTATTAAAAAAAATATAAGTTAAAGAATTTAAAAGATTACATACCTTACCGCTATATATTTCAAAGAAACTGCAACAAACTGTAAAACCTTCATGCCTATATTGTGGACTATTTAGAAGAGTAAACACTTCTCGTGCTAAAAAAAACCAATATATTAATGAAATTTTTGTTAATCATATTAAATAATTCACTACCAGTAATAGCCCTCCAAGTGACCATTCATTCAAAACTGATTGATGTCAGTCTGAGAGCTTGAAGTTGATAGTTTAATTATATTAATGCTCTACTTTGATGCATTCAAAGAGCTATTTGGGGACATCTTGTAATTTTGAAGGTATCAGAATAAGAATCTCTGCTCTGAATTTCCTAACCACATGAAAAGGAAGAGACTTCAGCTTGACCTTATTATCACATATTATAATCTAAAATATTTAAGAAAATTAATGAAAAAACATAAGTCAAGCTCAACTTCTTAAGAGGATTAACAGCTATTTGTGTACAATAAAAAGCAGATGAAGCTTTTCTCTAGTTAATTTTAATTTTTGATTTATGCATCAAACAATTGTGCAATAAATTAGAGATTGATAGTTATATTTCAATAATTGTATATTCTTCACATAAGCTACCACTCTAAAACTACTTTTTCTACAGTTTTACATCTTTTTTCCATTGAATACTCTAAATTTTAATATTCACTATCTGAATTTTTATATTACAAAATTTGAAGCAAAAACATCTTTTTGAAATACTAAAACTAAGGCAAATGAATTACTTTGAGCAGATTTAATCTATTTAATACCCAATTTCGATTGAAAATAGTTGGAACAAAAATAAAAACTGGAATTCATCATATAACAAATTGTGCCAAACATCAATGCAAAGAAGTAAAATAAGTATGACTAATTGAAACACAAAATGTCCAGGAAATAGTGAAAATATTGCAGAATTATTAAGAAAACTAATTAATCTCAAGAATGATAAAACTCAATTCTAAGAACTCTAAAAATCCATTTTCTATAGAAATATTGCAGATTCAAATTCGAGAAAAGTTGGATGAAAATAGAAAAACAGTAAAATACATCGAATTTTAGAAAGTTATGCTAAAAGAATTACAACTTACTTGATAATGCATAAATGCCTTTGCTGCAATCTTGAGAAGATTTGCTGATGAAATCACCAGCCATTGTCTGTCATGAAACAAAAATACTTAAAAATCCCATGATAAAAAAAAAAAAAAAAAAAGATACACACCATAAAAGAATTGATTGTTTAAGTCATTATTTAAATATGATTAAACATTAGAAAACTTCACAAGTTAGTAGAACAGTAATACTTTAAAATTGCTACATGTATATTTACATCCTGCATATCTAGAAGCCCCCCCCCCAAAAAAAAATTACTCAACTATTTTTTTTTTATAATATTCTAATTACTAGTTGTAACTGGAACATTTGTCAGAAATACAAGAGAAATTTTTATATAATTTGGCAACTCAAATATTAATCATAAAATTATCTTAAGTAGTTTAATTTTTAAAAGTAGAAATAAAAAATTAAAAATAGAAATAAGCTTTTGATAACTACATATTTTAAAAGAAAAGGTAAAAAATAAATTGTTTTCAGATTTATTGTTCAATCCGCAATAAATTTATACTTTAATGAAGAAACAAAAACATACATGGGTTTTCCCACTGCCAGTTTGACCATATGCAAAGCAGGTAGCCATACCTCCTTCAAATAAAGTCTGAACTAAAGGCCTAGCTGTAAACCTATAAAGTAGATAATGAATACCATCTTAAATACATGAATATAAAACAGAATTCATGTTTTAATCATGCACATAGTTAAATACAACATTGTGTTTTGAAATTAAAAAGAAAAAAGGCAGTAAAAATGAAGATAGACTAATTATATTAAGCTTAAATATACAATTTCATCATTACATTAAAATATTACTTTGAATAAAATATTATATGAGTAAAAATTAAAATATTGTTATATTTCCAAGAATTAATTATTATACACAAAACTACAGATACTTTTTGAAAAGATTGATATATTCGGATGTTTGCATTCTAAAGGGTTGATATAGACATGTATCTATAAGAATGATAAATGAAGAGTTTATCAGCTTATATGTTCTTATAAGTTCTGCAGCTTAAAAGAAGAGCACCATTAAAAAACTTGTTATATTCATCTTGTAATTAATAAGCCAAAAACTGAAATTCAGAGTGAGATTTGAAACTGCAATGCAGCAATTTATATACAAATCTCTTGCAACAAACTATTAATGGATGACCATTTCACATACATTCAAATTTTAGTAGGAACAAAATTTATTTTGTAAAAATGCCTATTTTACTTTTGTAGGGAAAAAATGCAAGAGACAAATACAAATTAACAAACCTTTATTTACACTTAAACATATCAACTGAGAACAGTATGCCATTAAAATATTTTAAATTTACATATTAAGTTACTTTATTAAACCTCAATTCCAAAAATGATTTGATTCAATTATTTTAAAAATCTTTATGTTTGTCTTTTCCACCAGTTTGAAGATTTTTACAATACAAAAAAACTTTCTATTTAATTTCTAACCTTTTAAATCATTTAGTACACCTGCAGAATATTTTTTATTAGTTTTCAACTTTTGAGCTTGTAATCTTTGCTTGTCCATGCTTTCAGCATATTTATAGTGAATTCCCCCCCCCCTTCTTTTTCTGGATATAATCCAAATTGTTTTACGATTTGAAAATTCTTTACTCTGCCACCCACATGTTTTCAGTTCACCACCAATCAAGCATTTTAAAATATTTAACACCCTTTCTCGTTTTAATGTTTTTCAATCTCGGTATTTTTATTTAAAGAAAATTCCCTATCAACTATAATCTTGAAATAGGATAGTAACCTCAGAATGTAACTACCAAACACAATTTTTTTTATAAAACTTTTGATTTTCTAAATATTTTTTTTATAAAAGTTATGAGTTAAATTCTTGAATATTTCCAATTTCACATATTGCAAGCCATATAATTCAAAAAGTTTTTCAATTTATTCAATTTTTTTCTAGTTATTACCCATTCACAAAATCAGTATTAATGGCTTTCATACTGCAAAATCAAGCTTGTTTGGACATTCTCCTTGGTATTAGAAATATAATAAAATAATCATACTTCACATGGGCACTTTAGTGCTATTCACAATTCACAAGTATTATTCAAAATTCAACAAATGAAGGTATAAACTAGTTTTAACAATTCACATTTCCAAGGTTGTTATTTTTGGAAGAAAAAAAAAAAAAAAGATTGGTGTCTTTAAAAAATCCCATAACAGCTTATAAATTTTTGCTTGAAAATTTTCTATCAATAATTATTTGGACTTCAAGAACATTTTTCTTGATATCTGAAAACTTTCAAGCAGCTAGTGACAATCATTTTCATTTTCTATGCCAAAGGATACAATTTCTGAGGTAGAATGCTTAAAAATGATTCAATAATTTTATTCAATGGCAAGAAAAACTGCAATTTTACAGACAGAATCTTGAATACGTTTTATGGCAAACTTATATGATTTAGATATGGTGATGGTAAATTGTTTTCATTGTCAATATATAACAAGCACTAAATCATTGCACATCTTTGACTCTTCATTCAATAACAGCTGTATTTTCTATATATATGATCACGGGAAAATTTTAAGTTGTCTCTTTCAAATAGATGAATTTCTGAATATAAAATACACATTAGATAAAAAAAAAAAAAAACAATAATTGCAATATTTTATGTTAATAATATTTTGTTGCATCTAAATGATTATGGATAACATGCAGTTATACTCCCATTATTAAGAATGTTAAAAATTCTTTTCATATTTCATCATTCAACAAATAAAAAAAAAATGTTAATTCACTGATGGATCAAGAATTTGAAATGGCTAAAAACCTTTTTTAAATCCTGCTTTTCTGTAATTTTCCTTAAATATTTTTAATAAAATCCTTGTAAAATATCCTTAGTTATAGAATAGCCTATAAAAGTTGTCATCACATATCTGGCTTCAATTTCTTAGGGGTTTTTTTTACCCCCCTCTTCCAAAAATAAATGTATAGTATTATATTTACATTGTTTGCAAAGATTTGTTGAATGCTTTGTCAAACATTAGATCACACTCATTAAGATCAGTCAGTCATCTAAATAAAACATCTTTATTGCATGGATGAATGTTTTGTTTGCCAAAATAACTATTAGGCAATTTTGATTTCTGTGTATATTTCTCAGAACAAGTTTCAACTTTGCATCTAAGTTACAATGAATGGTATAATAGTATTCGGCCTGTAGAAAATTCTCTGGCAGTTGCAATGGAAATCCTGCTTGCCTCCAT
This sequence comes from Argiope bruennichi, assembly GCF_947563725.1. Lineage (NCBI taxonomy): Eukaryota > Metazoa > Arthropoda > Arachnida > Araneae > Araneidae > Argiope > Argiope bruennichi. The sequence continues at coordinate 135,264,907 of NC_079156.1, read as the reverse complement.
TACTTTTTCCAAATTACACGAGAGAAAAGACGGACAATAGAACCCATTTCTTTCCCCCCATACACACACTCTTGGTGTAATTTTCAAAATAAAACCAGATCAAAAATTAATTTACTCCTCTCAAAAAATAATGCATATGCATTTTACCTATCTTATAAAGATCCCCCCCTTTTCTTTTTTTTAATCAAGCAATTTTCTCTGGCCAGCAAAATAAAATGAAAGGATTTTTTTAAATATCATGAAAAAATATGGTCTTAGTTTGCATTATCTCAAAATTTTGAAATGATTGTGATGAGAGAAGGGAGGGGAGGCAACTAGTATATAATGGGATCAAAAGCTTTCACATGAATCAGAAATTGACAAAATCGGTTCAGTAGCCTTTGAATTCTGGTTGGATTGTTTCCCCCATGCAAAGCATATATCGTAGTAATATTTTAAAAACTTCTCTTAAAATTGGAGAATAGGGAAATGCAGATGACCACTGATGATATATCCAGTGCTCATAACATTTAATATGGGGAAAAAAATCAAATCAGTGAAATGGTTAAGGCAATGGAAACTAATGGCCTTTCTCCACAGAGAATGTGCATTTCTTTTTTTATCTATTTAGTTTAGATTTCCCTCAAAAATGTGACCTGCTAACATACAAGAGATTTTAAGTTTCCAAATGAAACAACTTGTAAAATCAGATTAGCAAGCTACTTCTTTGGTTTTGCTAATTGTTTTAAATATATAGATAACCACCTGATAATATAAACAGATAAAAAAAATCAATATAAGAAAAATGACAGAGACATCAGTTTCTACTTACCTATATACAATTTCATTATCAGCATTTTCATCAAATGCATAATCAAATCTAAATAATTGATTTTCTAGATATTTTGTTAAATCTACTTTATTTTTAGGTTCATGAACTACGATATGTTCTTTGTTAGGAACAGTTATCACATCCACTTCTTTCCTCATTGTTTCTGTAAAAAAAAAGGAAAAAATGAAGTAGTTGTTTTTATATATATTCAATAAAAGAATGCAAAATTTCCACTAAATAAGGTAATTCATTTTAACTAGGTGTCAAACACTATTATAAAAAGCTTAAACAATGCAAAAACTTTTCCCATTTGAATGGCAATTATTGTAGAAGTCCTCCTTACATTGTTGTAAAAGTTTTACTTTAAAAAAAAAAAAACACTAATAGCTGTTTTTCAATATTTTAGCACTTCTAAATCACATAAGTCATAGAAATTGAAAGAACAGCAATGTAATAATATGATTATAACATATAAGCCATTCGTTTATATGTCTTATCTAAGAAATGTAACATCTATCTAATAAATGCACGGGTTTACACTAAGAACAATTCAATAATTTCTAAATGCTTTATTCCCAAAGTTATTGCAAGAACTACCTATAAAGAAACTGTCAAGTAGACACATTCATGCACTAGACTTTTAATTATATTTTCTAATTAAAGACATTTAATAATTCTGTTTCAATTAATGTTGATGTCCGTTTTAACAAATTTACTTTCAAAGCTCTTTAGAAGAAGAAAAAGAAAAAAGCATATTATTATCTAGCATCAGTTACATTTCATATCCTTTTCTAAATCCAACATATTACATTTCCTTTTTGCTTTGATCAATAAAGATACAGACATACTCTCAAACAGATTTCAATGGGTAAAAATTACATCCATTAAGCAGATTTTGTAATCTAAGTGCGGCCATTCTAGTGTATTTTTATAGAAAAATAAGAAATCTGAAAGCCACCTTTATTTTTTAATTATTCTGTTATATTTTGAAAATTCTTTTATATATGACTACAAATGAGTTTTTTGGGGAGGAATAATTTGCTACAAATAAACAATTTTTTTTTTTTTTAAGAATTTAACTTTATAAGTACTTTATTTTTGTTGTTTTTAATGTCATCTAAAGGGAATATACTAAAACTTGTTTTGAATTAAATTGAGCACTGAATATTTCAAACAATAGATTTCCTAAAAGGAATTTTCTGAGCAAAGTTGTACAGCAGCATGATAACATTATGCATGACAATCATACATATATGAAGACATCAGATACATCAGTAAACCATTAAAAATTCTAGAGGAAATGAACTCTCCCAATTCAAATAATACATTTTTTTTCTACTGACAATTGTTCATATTTCCTAAAAAATATGGAATTGATAATAGAAAACTAGATATAAGTTATTTTTATATAAAAATTTTTCTGAAGATACTTCCCAGCACAATGAATAGTTTCTATCAAATTAGATCACAGTATTCCAAATATTTAAGCAGTTAGTATTCACAATACGCTAAAAAGCAAAAGAAATATCTTTTCTTTCTTTCCATATCTATGTTACAAAGAAAGAAATGCATGTGATTTTGATCTATGAATATATAGAAGTTTCACTTTTTAAATATGTATGACAAAAGGACAAAACATTTCAGTACTTTTATTGAAACTGTAGAGTTCATTAATCAGAGAAAATGCACATTTCACCCCTAATTTTTAAATCATTTTATTATTTTTTTTAACTATCTTGATTAAATATTTGAAAAGAGAAATAAAAAAAAAAAGACTTCCAGCAATTTTCAAAAATAAGGAAATGAAAATATTTGAAATATATTTATGCACAGATTATACTAGATATTGAATTTATGGACATGGACATAACAGACAAACTTTAATTTTAACTTTTGTATTTAAAAAATGTCTCATGAGGTAATGTTTGTTTATAACTAGCCAGAAGCTTGAAGAGAAAATATTTGAAAGTTGCAATATATGTCTAGTTTTTTTTTTTTTTTTTTTTTTTTTTAATATAAAATTTCCAAAACTATTACATGCGCTTTTGAAGCAGAAATAATTTCCACTCGTGAAACTTACCTTTTTTGTTCATGGGCCTTTTCCTGACTGCAACACAAATTTGAAGAGGATGAATTGCATCAGTTATATTAATAGGTTTATATTCAAGTTGGCTGACATATTCTCTGAAAAGTACATTTTATTGATAGTTAAAAATTTCATTCACAGAAGGGTAAAAAGATTTATTCTAATTTAATAAGAGACTGTTGAAAAATTTGTACATGCTGATTGGGCAATAAGTATAAATCAAACACCAATATTTGTGTGTACACACACAATCAGAGAAAATAAAAGTAAAAATATAAAATTAAAACAAAAAGCGAAATTAAATTGGAAGAATGAAGAAAAGTGCCTAAAATGCATGAAAAGAAAAGAAAAGGAAAAAAAAAATTTAAAACATTAAAATAAATGTGCAAGAAGCTGCAATTCAAGAAAGGCAAAGAAAATAAATTGTAAATCAATAGTAAAAGTGAAAATAAAATATATAACAGAATGTAAAACAAAGTCACCAATATACATTGTCATCTGTGGATAAAATTAATGTGCATTGCATAAAGAATTACGGCATTTTTTTAAAAAAATAATGAGCAATTAAAATTACACAATAATTAAGTAATTCTTAAATATTCCCCACTGTTTGCAGAAATTCCTTTTGTAATCCATATTAATTTCTTTTGATGAGCAAAAAATATGTTGATTACTCTGTTGCACATTCTGTTTTATATTTTATTTCCATTTATACATTTGATTTACATTGTAATTAGCAAGGACATATATTATAAAACACTTTTATCCTAAGAAGGAATAACTTACTACCTTACACAAGGCAATTCTAATAGTATTGGACAAGCTTAACCCTTATCGTGGCAAGATTGCTTTTTTGAAGAAAAGCAAAAAAAAAAAAAACTGTATATAGGTAGCTTCTTAACGGTATAAAAAACATCAAAAAATAAATAAAACGTCTAGAAATGTCATGTGTTTAATAAAACTAAGTTAAAAATTATTTTATAGTGGTAGTATATTTTTATGAAGTTGTATGTATTGTATACTATACAAAATGAACATAAGGGTTCAAGACTAAGTCAGACATACAAAAGCAAGTCATTTTTATAAAACATAAGCTATCAAATACAGAGAAAGGTAGATATAGGGTTCTTTGGCAATGAATTAAATAAAAGGAATGGATACATCAGACAAAATTAATAGATCATGAAGTGATAATAGCTGAAAAAGTCTTCTTTAAAGTTTTGTTGTTGAGAATGCATCCACATTGTGAAAGTTCTATTTATGCAATTGCAAATTTATATTTCATTAAACTTTATACAGAAAATTTATTTTAATTCACTGGCAAAGAATTTGCTATAGAAGTTACTCCTGTAACAATTTTCTGTAGTAAAAATGACTAGTTACAGAATGCCAAACTTCTTACTTCGTTCCAAGCTTAAAAATCACAAGAAATTATTAGCAATTATCAATTGATCTTTTTAAAAAAATATTCTATTCTCAAGTAGTAATATTTTTATATATGTATTTAATATTTATTCTAATAACTAACATAGGCCTATTTTATTTATATTTTTTTTTACATTAAATTTCATGCCATTCTCAAAACATTTTTTAGACCGAAAACAATGTTAAAAAATGACTTATAATCCCAAGAAACAATGGCTTAAAAATGATACTACTCAAACAAGAAAATTGTGACTAGAATTTCTATCACATTTAAATCCAAAGTTATTGACATGAAGAATAATTACTTCAATACTGCTACAGATATCAAGAGAGTTTCAAATTGCTTACCCTAACCAATGCTTATAATAAAAAGTATTGCTTTAGCAGAAGACTTTTATAATCTAGTTTTAATCCCATGGAACATAACTGAATATTTCTTAATATGATATAAAGTAATTTAATTAGAAAGTAGAAAGCTTTCCAGGGCAAGGCGAAAGCTTTGAGGATGGATTTAAACTTAATTATCTCCAAAGGTCATCAACAGTAGGTATATTCACATACGAATCAAATCAACGTTCAGTTCATATCTGTGTGTACAATAAGTTTATATAGAAATTACAGGAAGACACTTAACTTTCACTGATTACGCTGAAAAAATAATATGGAGACTATTATACCCCATATTTATTTACTTTTAATGTTAATATATGCCATTTTCTCATTTGTACAAAACTTACATTTCAAAAATGTATTCATTTATAAATAAACATTACAAATAAATAATTTAGCGAATCAAGTGCATTAGTTAAAATTACAAATGATTTTGAATATGTAAATTCAGTTAAGTAAAAAATTTTGGCTAACAAACAGATAGTGTCAATAAAAACATTATTGTAAAAATAAATAAATTTACATATAACGTACTGAACTATTTACCTGACACCATTTATGCAAAACTCTGTTTCAAGAAACAATTACCAATTGTTCTTTGCAACATTAATTTAGTATTTTTTGTATATTAATTAATACTAATACATAAAGAATATACTAAATAAATATTAATATATTAGTATTAATTTATTATATTCTCTCTGTCCAAGGAAAAGCCTAATCAAAATTCAAATGAAATTTCACTTTAAATCATGTTCATGTACATCATCAAATTACTCTACTTAACAATATTGCTTGTGCTACTTGATTAATAATTACTACTTAACTACTAAAACTTGCTCTATTAAATTAATAATTAAATAAACATATAATTATTTTAAAATGTTTGCCATATTTTTAGACATTATATATATCTAATGTAACATTTTTAACACTATGCATAGTGTTCATTCTAAATCATAGTCTAACAATTAATTTCTAAGCTGTCAGAGAATAAGCATATAATTCCAATTGCAGCAATGCTTTAAATGACAAAGAAAATTATATCAACGTCATATGAGTTTTAGAGTTGGATTTAAGAATAAATATAAAGCTAAAAAATTATAAAATTTAAATTTTATGACTTCCCCTGGAATAAATTTGTATATGATCCCATTTATTTTAAATAGCTATTACTGAATCAGTGTTAATCACACACACATAAAAATTATATTTTAGAGTACCAAGAATGTTGCTGAATATGAATGATGAAACCAGAACTTATATGAATAATTCTTCTAGTATTACATTTTTTGACTCAAACATAACTTATGTAAAGCCTTTTTTTTATTATTTAATTTGAAGATACAGACTTATCTTTAACAGTTTAGAAATTAATTCTAAGCCATGAATAAGTGTAGACACCCTGTAAATATTATGTAACGTATTCAAATCCATTGAATACGTTACAATGGATTTTATTGGTATTGGTAGCAGTGTAAATTCTTTACTTTTAAACAAACACAAAGGGAAAAAAAAGTAACTAGGAAAATATTAACCTAATCATGCTCATGAACTCCCAATTTGGATTTCCTGGATCCCCTTGTTGCTCAGCTTTCTTCTCAGCTTGCCTTGCTCGTCTCTCTTCACGTTGCTTTTTGATTTTATCAACTTCCTTAACAACATTAGAACAGCGTCGGGCTAAAAATTTGAATACATATTATACTTGAGTAAAAAAATATGTATTATTTGTCAAATAATAAAAAATAGTTTTCTTTAAAATTATGATGAATTTTAATACTTTTTACACTGCATAATTTCATACTGAATATATGATTTTATAATTACTATTTCAAGTTCTTAAATTATTTATAGTACAATAAAGACAAATTTTATATTAGATTATGCACTTAATTCTAAATTTCCTTACCACATCTCACTTTAATTATATTTATGTCAAAATTTCAAATCTAATTCACACTTTCAAATGGTTTACAAATGAATCTCAAATATTAAGCAATTAAATCATGTTGCATGATTAACAACATAACAGTTTATTATCTGCTTATCTTCAGTTTCTGTTGACTAGAAGCTCAGCTTATAATAATATTTTTGAATTGCTTTATTATAACATTATTAGGATGGATGCATAATTCCATTTAATACATATTCATAGTCGATATGCAAACAGAAAAGAAGTTGCATTGAAATATGAATGATACTTCAATTTTAACCCCCATTCCCATAAGTTCTGCTGGATATAATGTATTACACTTAATGTAATGCCTTAATAATTAATTTGAAGCCCTTTCAGGTGATTCTACAGTTGCTTTGAAGCTTTGCATTCAATATAAAAAGTTGAATATATAAAACTTTGCATTCAATATTAAAAAGAAAACTCTTCTCTTAAAATATAATAATTTTTAAACAGGTCAATGAGAGCAAACTATCCTAGATTTTGACATATTTTATACACAAGATAAACAAAGTCACTTAAAGGATATTGTGATTATAAACAAGATGATGCAACCATATGTTAATACTGCAAATATGTTAATTTGCCTAATTTAATTCTATAATGTCAAATTTGTAAAAAAGACGATGTGTTTATATTGACCACTACCACAACTGTTTTATCTGGAACAAGAATGAAGTCTAATGCAAATTTATATATTTTAGAAATACAATGCCTCAACAAACATTGAAACTTACAGGCAGCTTGCTGCTGAGTTGTATTAGCATTTGCTGTCTTCTGTATTGGTTGCAAAGGTCCTCCAGAATTTACCGTAGGATTAGCTGAAGTAGGAGGTGGAGGATATTTGATTTCCAAATGAGTATTTTCTGATTGTACATTCTTTTTGTGGTTTGCTCGCATGGGCAGGGAAGAACCTAATCAAAATAAATTCAATAAAATTTACTTACAAATAATATGACAAAATATTTTGAAAATTGTTGAATGACCTACTACAGAATTAAGAATTCATTTATGTGCTATTATAATAAAAATTAGAAAAAAATTTACATTTTTAACAATGTAATAAAAAAAAACTTTTATTTAAAAAAAATTCTTGAAATGCTATTTAGATTCTTCTAAGATTTTATTTTCTTCATTCAAATTTCACTTTTAATACTGATTTTCTTTTATACAATTAGAAAAAAGAATTCATTGATTTGTTATTCGAAGAAATTGTCAAATTTTTTACAAAAGCATAAAATTTAAAGAGAACTATAAATTTTGAACCAAATAAAGAAATCTGTTTTTAATAGATAAATTTGTTAAGAAATATTCATGGTGAGTTAGAAAATCTAACTTTTAAAAGGGATAAAGTGAAAAACATTTCAAAATAGAAGCTCAAATATCTTTTTTAGCTCAAAAAAGAAGTTAAACATATATTTTACATATAATTTAGCATGCTTTCATGTTCATTTGAAGGAAATAACCACCAAATTCACATCATGTAAAATATGATGCTGAATGTTTTTCAATATGCCTGAACTATAATTTGTTCTTCAATATGCCTGAACTATAATTTGTTCTTCAATATGCCTGAATTTGTAATTATTGCATTATAGATCAATTATTTAAACAGGGCAATGAAATACGGGAAAATCTTCAATAAAATTCTTATTCTCCATGACAAATTATAATTTTACTGAATAGTTACAATCAAATTACTCCCCTTCTTCTCAATTTTACAGTTAGAATTATAATCAGGTCAATATTTAATCAGATTAAATTCAATTTTATAGTTGGTTTTATACTATGTTATGAGGAAATCATGTTTTAAAGCAGCTTCACAAGTTTCAAGTTCAAGTTTTCTTAATATTTTGTTCAAACTAATTTGCTGTGTGACAGATATAACATTTGTTTATTTTTATATCTTTTAAAAGTAATAAAGAGAAAAAATTTAAGAGCTTTAAACATGACTTATTGAAACTAATAACTTATTAAAACATGAAGAAACATTCTATGAACATACATTAATTCAGCTTAATTTTAAATATATATATATATATATAATCTTCTAAAAACCATATAAATAAATTTTTAAAATAACAAAATTATATGAAATTTTTTAAAATATCATAACAGCATTCACGAAGTAAATTAATGTTTTCAGAAATATATTTTTTTAATATTAACACAAGTTTAAAAAGTATGTAACTTATTCTTTATATTCAAGAACATAATTTCCTTATATTTTAAAACTAATAAATTAGAAAATAAATAAATAAAAAAAAATAATAAACTGTATTAAAAATGCAATTAGATAGAAAAAATATTTTTAAAACAAAAAAAAGAAAAGAAAATATGTTACTTGCCATGTTATTATTTTATTATTATGGCTATTTTTATTAGATATGCAATTGAATGGTGTTTACAATGAATGACTCAATCAAATTTGATCAAAAAATAAATTTACTAGAAGGAAACAGTTATTTATAACTTCTTTTCTATTCCCAATTTAGTCCAATACAAAAGAAATGTAACAGAGAACTTTTAACTTAACCATCATTTTTAAATTCTTACAAAAAAAGAAATGATTTAGCTTAATTAAATAAAAACATCTTTGAAGAAATTTAGGAATAAAAAATAAACCACTTCAAAAAATCAATGAATTAAAATTTCTGCAATATTTCTTCATCAGAAAATTTATATAAGCTTCCATGTTAAATGCCTGGATGGAATCCAATAACCATTTCATACAGTCACGATTTAAATGTAAAATTTATGATTCAAAAATATTGTATTAAACATACATTTAGATGTTTATTGAAAAATCTATGAATTACAAAATACTGGCAAACAGAATCATGACAAACATATATTTAAAATAAAGGGGGGAATCTCATAATTACATAGCACTTTATTTTTAATGATGAAAGAAAATGAAATAAAAGAAAAATTGAAAATTGTTATAAAAGAAAATCATAAATAAAAATAATTAATTCTTCATATATGGGCTCAATAGTGCCCCCATTTCATTATATTATAAAAATTAAGGTTAGGTTAAAGTACCTATTAACATGTAAGCATTTAATAAAAGCTCTATATGCATAAAATTTATATTATATATATAAGCCAAATAACTGTCAAATCAATAACACAAAAATTCAGCAACAATGGGAAGTTGAAAATTGAGATCAGTGAAAAGTATAAAGAGAACTTTTTAAAACAAATCAATGTTAATATTAGAAAGTAAAAATTAGTTTAATTTTAAAAAATCATCTTATTGCATTAAATCTAAAAAATGTGTAAACTTATCAACATAAATAATGAAATCATCCTAATATGAATAATTCCCATTGGCAAAATTTACCAATAAAAGAACATTCTGTATAAAGGAAATATAAATTTCAATAAAATATTTAAAAGGAATTACACAATTTCCTTTCACAAATACAAATATTTCTTTCTAAGGATATAGCTTTAAAATTTACAATAGCAACAAAATTTGAACAAAAACAAATAACTGAAATAATACAATGATATGCAGGAGAAAAGTTTTTCTAAATAAATCTTTAGAAAAAAATTAATTTCGCCCATCTTCTCTAGTAGAGAACAAATAATAAATCATCCAGATGCAGATAGCTAATCAGATCATGCAAAGTAGAATACTGATTACTTCAGAGAAGAAATAAAGAATTTTTATTTCAGATTAATCAGAAGAAGCATGTTAAATTAGCGACACAATTTAGGTCAAAATCATCTTGCATGTTAGATAAATAAAAATAAGTTCTTAAATACTGCTAAAGATTTTAAAGCATTCATTTCATTCAGAAGTGACAAAACAGCTGAATTGTAAAGTCTTGTCTTTCTATCCATACATAGCTTAAGCTGCAACTAGCAGATCAGTTGCTTATAATTTACCTGTAGTGTTATTCCGGTTGAGCTTCTTAACATCTGTACGCAATACTTCATTCCCTGAAATGCAAATCATTGATAAACGAAAATCTTTCCCTCTAAAGTTTACTAACTGTTACTATGGAAAAAACAGGAATAAGAAAATTATAAAAATATGAGAAACCTTTTGATTTTCTAATCCCTTTGGAATACAAAACAGATAGATTACTCTCTTTTATGATTAAGATGAATATTACAACTGTGAGGGGACACAAATTGCAGAGAAAAAAATGACGATTCCATACTATTTTCCTAAATTAATATAACAAAAAGATTTCTAAATGTCTAAACCAAGATTAAATAATTTGGAAATTAAGTTTTAACTTTAGTTGGTGATAAATCACCAAATATGACAAACTTCTGCATTATTTTCTAATAACCCTAAAAGCTGATGCCTCAAAAGCAAATCACCAATTTGTTGCCTATGCATTTTGAGGCTCCAAAAAACTCAAACCAAAACAACATGTTCTTGCATAACAAAATGCCCATAAACCTTGTAATATAATAATGCAATAAAAATTGTTCAAACTAAAATCCACTTTTATACAAGAATATTTCATTTCCACAATTTCAGATTTTGATATTTTAGAATTAATACATTTTTTTACAGTGAAACACCATTACGCATGAGCCTAGAATCTTGATTCAAAATCTTTAAATCTATTAACTACTGTTGTTCAAAAAAAAATTCTATCATATTGAATTTAAAATAAGTATAAATAAGATACATTATATGCAAATCAAAGTAACCTATCTTATCAGAAAAAGCTAATTTCAAACTAACCACACATCAACAGGATGAATTATAAAAAAAAATACATACAATTTAGATTAATAAAATACAACTTTCAAATGTTTAAGAAAAATGTGTGGCATTTTATGAAAGCAAATATTCATGTTTCTTATTCTATCAAAAGAATATACAGATGTCTTAAAAATCAAAACAGTATTTGTAAAAAATATATATAAAGTTATAATATCTTCTCAAATTAAAAGAAAATGAATGCTTATGCAAAGCAAAAAGCATGTTAAATTATTTATGACAAATATTTTTTATAAGTCATTTTTTTCTTTTAAAAAAATCTACATTATTTTTTCTAAACATTTTTAGGCAGCCAAGAAGCATGCCTTATTCATAAAAAAAATAATCTAAATTGATAGAAATATATAAGAAAACTAATGCAATTAAAAAAAAGAAAAGAAAAGAAAAGAAAGAAATTTTAACTATCAGTAAAGGGGGGGGGGGACATTTAATTCAAATTTCTTGGCATTTCACTAAAATTGAAGAAATATTATGTTAATATTTTATAATCTGAAATAAAATGCATTGAAGGCTTGTCATCAGAAATAAATAAATCAGCAAAAGAAATCTTACAAAAAAAATTGCAATTCTTAAAAAAAAAAAAAAAAGAGCTTTACCTTTAAACAGCCTCAAATTTTTAATGGTAATTATATTTCAGGAAATTGTCTTTATATATCTTTTTTTATAAATAATTTCTAAGAAACAAAGTATTGAAAAAGATGATTTTCCATAACAGCAACATAAAAGCAGTCTATGAAATAACACCTACGAGAAAAAGCAAAGGAAAAAAAAGTGATAGTGAGTCTTGAGAGAGAGAAAACAAATTAATAAATAAAAGGAGAATGTACCTATAGTCAAGCTGTCTGTCAAACCAGGTTTGCAAACAGAGCAGCATAGCCTCTACAACCTCAATGTAAAAAATATATGGATCTTTGAGATAAACTGATTGCAAAATAAAAAAATCATCAAAATATGAAAATTTTGATGCTTTTTAGTCTTGAGTAGCCTTAACTTGTGTATCTCTTAATAACTTATTAATTTTCTCATTTAAAGGTGTGTTTTTTTCATTTTAATGTTTTATTTAACTTTTAAAAACTATAATTAAACAGAATTAGAAACAAGAAAGAAAACTTTTAAATTAATTTACTGTAGATTTATTCGATAAGTCATTACTAGTTATATGATGCTAATGTAAAACATGCAAATCACAAACCTTTCAAATATAGCATTCTAACACAACATAATGTTTATCAGACAATTAAAATCAAACTGAGTCTAAATTATAGAATACCTATAAAAATTTATTCTTAAATTTCTGGTCATATTTATTACAACCAACAAATAACTTCAGAAAATTTTCAAAGAAGCAAAAATTCAAGCTTCAACTAGAGACTTCCTAGATATTAATACTATCAACAAATGGAGGTAAAGCAGAACTTAAGACAGACTTATTGCACTGGGGATTGCACAACACAATTCTGACAACTCAATATACATAAATTTCAAAGCAGTCAATGACACTTTTCCTATCCTACCAAAATGTACAAAATATTCAACCTACAGGAAGACCTACAACTTAAAGCCACAAAATCTAATATTTTGTTTTCCTTTCCTTTGTCTCAACTCCTATCAACAAAAATCAGCAAATCACCATTAAACAAAACTCAAGTATAGCAGCCTTTGTTATAATGCCTTGTTCTTTACATTCAAGTTCTATTAACAATATTAGTTTTTAGTATTTAAAAACCATAACAAATTTAAATAATAATTACAAATGATTTAAATATTTAAAAAATGAATTGGTTGTCTAATCCAAAAATTGCAAAATTCACCCTCCCCCCCCCCAAAAAAAAAAAATTTAGGATTTTTTTTTTGTATAAAAATGTATAATAACAGCAGCATGTTTTAATTCTTTAAACAAATTAAAATATTATATTCCTTTCACTCAAATTTCAATCTCAAAATGTTTGTCATTACCATTTTACTTGATGAAATGAGCAAAAGATTTTGATCTCAAAACAGCTCATTTTAAGTTGATTGAATAGTGTTGGGAACAACTGTTATCAGTATCAAAAATATAGATGATTATAGCACTGAATTTATAAAGACAGGTTCTTTCTTTTAAATAAATCTCTGGTAATTTTAAATGGTTAATATACCTAGAAATTTTAAAGATTTACTTTAAAACATGCTTAGCAGAGGATATGGCATTTATTATACAAAAATATTCAACAAACCTTTATTAGGTGTGAACACAGTCTGACGATTTATCTGTGAAAATAAAATAAAACACTGATATTTTCAAATATTGCAACTTACACTTTCATTTCATAATTGAAATAAACATTTAATTATGTAAATTTTTATTAAATACAACAAATTAACTATAACAATTATGAATTATCACTTATTGAAAGACATAATATATACAATGAAATTTTTTTTTATAATTTAAGCAAAATATTAAAAGTTAGAAAGTTTAATAATAAAATTATATTATCTAAGAATAAAATATTAAAATACTTTATTGTAGATCTGCATAATAATTTTTAACTATAGATTAATGAAATGAAAAGAAAGACAGGAAAGAATTTGGCACAATAGTACAATATGTCTAATAATAATAAATGTTTAGAAATTTAATATAACAAATTGATGTTCACAATTTATTTATCCTTCATCAAATAAATTATTCCAGTTGAATCTAATGAACATCATATTACTTTCACTCATTAGCAAGTAATATGTTTAGTAAATTTGAATGAATGAAAAAGTAGTGTTCATTGAAAATTCATGTACTACTCATCAATTAAAATATTTTTTCCCTTTTTAATTTACTTTTTGTTAAATTTTCAAATGTGATGTTAATTAGAATGAAACTTCAAAGTAATATAATTGACCTTACATTTTAAAATTTGATTATTAAATCTCTGAAATTCGAAACAATTTTCACGATGGTGTGATAAATATTGATTTTAGAAGAACATGGACCTTCATACGAAAATTTAATAGGGAAACCATGCAAATTCTACCTTAATTAAACCAAGAAGAAATTTAAAAATCCAATGCATTAAACTAAATAGAAATTTTGCAAAACATTTAATCTTGAACTCCAAGTAGTGTCACAAAGAACAAAATTAAAATAACAATAACTCTATAGTCTCAGAATTTCAAAACATAAGAGCAATAATAATCCTTGTAAAACATCTTAATACATATATTTAATAACATCTGAAATCTTATGTTCCAATTAGTTAAGCCTTTAATTTTTTCTGAACCTTATTTTTGGGGTCTGAAAATATTTTTTGGCCTAAATAAAGTTTTAAAAAAATGATAATAATAAGGCAAAAGCTATAAACTAGATTAAGAGGTAGTTGAATAAATAAATAAATGTCACAAATATAAAGAGGAAAATGTATTCCAACTATTCAAATCTACATGCCCTTTGGTAAATTTCTTATAATAGTCAGAGACTAATCTTTCAAAGTAAAAATGAATACTATTTATAAATTGACCGCTTATCTATGAAAGTTCTACCTAGATTATAAAGAGTGTAAAATAGAGAAAAATATAAATTCACATTTAAAAGCTACTGATAAAAAAATCAACCTATTAATCATCCTGAAAAGTAACTCACTTTTGTATAAATATTTTACAATATTCAAATACCTTACTGAGTTTCTTATTATAGCATACAGTGCTTTTATGAAAAATTTAACATTATTAGCTTTTAAATGTCAATTTTTAATTATAGTACATACAATGTTTTGGAAAGTCACAAAAGTTATTAATTTCTAATCACAAATTAAACTTTTAATCTAAAATTTATCTGAATCCAAAATATTTCCATGTTTCCCAAGATATTGTAAAACTAAACCTCCATTCTAATTTTTAACATAAATAATATTTTTAAAAATTAGAAAAAAACAATTTCATCACCATTTAAATATATCATTTGTAATTTTATGTATACTATTCATATGTAATTTTATGTATGTTATTTATAAAATTCGGCATCAACACCAGAAGTATCCTGTTTTAAGTAAAACAAACAAAAATTATTCTTTTTATTCAAGATCAGAAAAAAAGAAAAACTCTAAATGTGTTGCTTATATATCATATGCATTCTTTCCTCTCTAATTTTTACTTGTTGAAATTAATGTCAGATAAGGTTTGTAGTATAATATATATATTATTTCTTACTAATAAGAGACAGAGAAGTCAATATTACCTTTCGTACTGAATTGATTGTATTGGATGTGTTCTTTGTAGAATCATTAGAGAAAAGATCAGGATTCAAGTTGAAAATTGCACTGAATTCAATCTATCCAAAAGAAAAATATAATAAACAAAACATATCTTTTACAAAATAAAAATCTACTGCCATTAATTTCTTAATTTATAAAAGTATAGAGTGCATAAAACTTCAATAGAGAGAAGAAGAATAGTTTAAGGTATCAACTATAATTTTATCAATTTAAACTGAATAATGAGATTACAAATACAGACACTGATTACAATTTAATCATATGGCATGTTTTATTTTTATTAAATATTTAATGTATAAAGTCAAAATTCACTTTTCAAAGGTTTTGAGTTTTATAATATTAATTAATATAACTCTGTGTGACTATAAGTGAGAAAATAAGAACATGCAAAAATCTAATTATTTAAAAAAAATAATTAGCAAAAACTGAATACCTAATGTATTGCAAAAGGCAGAATGCATATTTTTAAATATATATTTTATATATAGATAAAGTATATTACAATAAAATTTAAAGAATCAAGGAACAAAAGCAAACCAGTTTCAGAGAACTTATTTAGAAAATGATACATGCTTTCATTTTTTAAAATTTAAATAGTCTTTTATTATCATTTAATATCATTAAAAGAACAGTGAACAGTATTATCTTTCCACTTCTACCTCCAACAAAAATATCTAAACAAAATTTAAATAGACAAATATTATGCTAGTAAATAATATCCATGATGCTTATGGCAAGTTCATAGATTTTTTTTATGCTCCATAACATAAATGTGAAAATTAATAAGTTTTGATAACAGAAAATACAGAAATAAAATAGAATATTGAAATCTATATATTTGAAAATTATTATAACCTTCTTATAACCTCTAAACCAACTTTTCTATTATAAATTTTATTATGTTTTGTGGCAAGTTTTACATTTATCAAAACATATAAAAAATTAAAATATTTATTTATTTTTAAAAAATTGTTGTCTCTAGGAGATGTTTTCACATATAAAGTAGTTAATAACCAATTTAGATTCATTTTGTTTATTTATATAATTAAATAGGAGTATTTCAGTCAGCATAAATTAAAATATATGGAAATCTTATTTATTTACTTTGTTCAATGTTTCACAAAGATGACACCAAGGCTGAAGAAATTATAAAATTTAAATGTATGGATTTAAATGAAACTTTTAATAAAGAGTAGAAAAGTGTAGATTGATAAAAATCTTTTAATTCGTTTTTGATAGTATAGTTAGTATAGATGTTACAGAGTTAGCATATTATATATATATACACACACACACACACACACACACACACACACACACACACACACACACACACAAGGAAATGGCATTTAGATCATTAGTAGTCCACTTACAATAAATGATACTAAGATGATGCAGATTTTATAATAAAATAAAATATTTTAAGCTCTTCGTATTCTCGGACGTATTAATTATATACGTCCGAAAGATTTCAAAGGGATAAAATTAAGAAAGCAATAGTCGTTTTCAAGATTCTCGTAATACTAGTCAAATCAGACAACTGATCCTAAACATTCATTAAAAGAAAGAATTTGAAATGGATAGATTTGAGTATTGAACAATAGTAGAAAGGAATCATATGTATATGTATATATATATATATATATATACAGCAGGGGCCAAAATTGTGGACACTTTTGAAAATTGTTATGTTTTCTAACTTTGTCGCTTATAAAAAATGTTATATTTCACAAAATGCAAACTCTTATATATCATTTTAAAGAGAATTTAATGCTGATTTCAATATGCAAAGCAAAATTCAAATATTTTCAATATAAAAAAGTCATTCTTATTTTAATCTCAATAACAAATACAGTGCTGAAGTGGATTGTAATTTCTAACTTTCCTGACCAATCACTGTTCTTATTCTGGGAATCAATAAAATGTTAATAACTGCCAGACTATGACATCGTTTACAGTTGGAACAGGTCATTATTGTGTTTTTTTCTATGGAAGGAAGACTGTTTATGTAATCAACTCGCAAGTAAGAAATTTTGTTAAACCTTTTAATATTTAGTAGGAATTGTTGTAAATATTTCTAATATTTAGTCATGAATCAATGCCATCAAATAAAAGAATAGATTGCATATTTAGAAAGAAAACTAAGATTATTGCGTTACATGAATGTGGTCTTTCCTATGCTGAAATTGCAAAACAGGCGGGTGCTTCATATGACGTCCGAAAGTTTTGTTTACGATAGCATGAGACAAATTCAATAAAAAACAAAGCAGGAAATGGCTTGAAAAGGTACACCATATCTGTTCATGACAGAAGAATAAAAAAACTATGTATCCATAATCGAAGAATTTCATCAGCGGTCACCAGAAGTGAATTGAATGATGCTGGCATTTATGTTAGTTCAAGAATAATCAAGAGAAAATTATTAGATGTTAGACCAAGAGTTAGAATTCAATGAAAAAATTTACAGCCGTGTATAAAAAGATTACAGTGGGCAAAAGAACACATTAATTGGCCAGATGATCAGCGGTTACAAATTATACGGAGTGATGAAACAAAGATATTGTTATTTGGTAGCAATGGCAAAAATAGGCAAGACATAGAATAGGCGAAGAGCTACATACTGACTGCATCCAGGCAACTATGAAGACTCGGTTAGTGTAATGATTTGGTCATGTATATCAGTAGAAGGTATTGGTCCCTTTCATGTTATTGATGGGACATTAAATGCAAGAAAATACATTGACACTATTCTACAGCCAAAACTTACACCTTCCATCAGTGATCTCTTTCTCAACAATACATCATTTATTTTTCAGCAGGATTCAGCTCCTTACCATAAAGCAAAAATACCGAACGTGCGATTTAGTGCAAAGAGCATTTAATTGTTATCATTGCCAGGAAACAGTCCTAAAAATTGAGAACTTATGGGATCATTTGAAAACTCATATATATGAAGCACTCATCAAATAAAACTTGATTAATTGAGTCTATAATTGTTTCCTGGCATCAAGCAATAACGAAGGAAGAACTTAAAACTGTCGTCAGCTCAATGAAACATCAGTGTGAAGCTGTAATAAAAAATAAAGGCTACCTTACTAAGCACTGATAACTCACTGCAGTCATCAGCATCTAATGTATCTCGATAATTATTGCCTCCCAACTTTTTTTTATTGTAAAAATTTGAATTTTGCTTTTGTATTGAAATCAGCATTACATTCCCTTTAAAACGACATGCAAGTGTTTACATCTTGTGAAACGTTACATTTTCTACGAGCATACAAAGTTAGAAAACATTAAAATTTTCAAAAGTGTCCACAATTTTGCCCACCACTGTATATATGTCGGTGTATGTGCATAAGCCAAAAGAATTTTCAATTAAAAGCAATTTTTATTTGTACATATTATCATTTTAACTGCAATATCATGTAAGAAAATTTTGAAGGATCTGCTTATCTATACCCATTCTCGCAGCTTAAAAGTTAAAGTGAAATTAAATGGTGTGAAAAAGTATTATTACATTCATTCAAATTAATTCTTCAGCAAACATGAATAAAAAAATGCTTAAAAGAATGGTTAAAAAGTATTTTAACAAATTTCAACTATAAATAAATAAATTTCACCTCTTTTCCCTTAGTTTCTCCACTTTCAAACCATTCCACAGTCAAGCTCCGATTAACAGTATTTATTCCACTAATCACAGCTGAGTGAATACGTCCTGGTGAGAAAATAAAAGGACTGAAATCAAATCCAGTTTAAAAGGTATAATTTATTATTAATAATAATATCTAAAATAATTTGTATTTATATGACATTACAAAGAGAAATTAAAATGTCAGTTCATTATCAGTTATAGTAATAAATTAAATAGAAAATGAATTATAGCATGATCTTGTCATATTTGCAGGTAAAAATGATGACATACCTAGAAAACGTTTCTCAGTATAAAATAATACAGAATAAAATTTTTAAGATTAGTATCTTAAATGGAACATAAATGTTTTACACCTTAAATATGAAATGAAATTAAAATAATTATTTAAATTTTAAGATAAAACAAGATATTAAATACTTCAAACAGTTAAATGGGACATACAAATACATCAAATATAGAGACCTTTTTCCCTTTGGAACTTACAAAGAAACTAAGGTTGGATTTTTAACTAAATTTTTAATGAAAAATTAATAATAAACCAATAAGAATAGAAGTACAAAAGTTTGACTTTGCATTCTTATTTTAAAGGAGGTAACCTCTTTAAACTTAAAAGCATATCTGAAAAAGAATTGAAGCAATGATTTACGAAAATATTAAAAATATATATTACATTTAATAATTATATCCTAATTTTCAAATAGTTGATGACATTAAAATATACTTGTCTGAAAAAAAAAAGTTTTTATCTGAAATAAAAAAATTAAATAAGTCAATTTGGATGTCGTTTCACTATTTTAGAAATCATAAACAATAAACTACAAGTGTCATCTGCAAAGAAATTTATTTAACACAAAGACAAAATCGTAATATTAGCAAACCTTTCATAATGAGATATTTTTACTATGTTATATGTACAGATAAACATTATAAAGATTTATTCATAAGAAAAAGAAGAAAAAAAATGTAATAATTTACCATCTGTGCGTTGAATGTTGACATTCTGCCCAATTCGCAAACAGTTCGTCACGTCTCCATCCATTGTGTTGATGAATTAAATATGTAGGGGAACTTGTTTAGGAATAACAAGAGAGTGGAAACTAAATTAAAAACAACGAAAAAAAATGAGTTAAGTCGAAAGAAATAGCCGTAACAACTTTTTTTCATTGACTAATCTATAACGTCTTTCCAAAAACAAGAAAAACTATTTTAAAGTACTAAGTTACACAAGAATATTACAGAGATTTAACTGGGAAGTAAGAAAATATTTACCTTCAAAATTTTGCAAATGATATTAGGGAATTAAAAAATAATAATTTAAAACCAACAGACAATCAGTTGTCGCTGGCGGGCCGTACGTTGCCAGTTCAATTTATTATTATGTTTTTGAAGACCGGTGGGCAACTGCTGCCTACCTTGCTCTGCTTAATGTTTGACCTAATATGGGACCTTATCAAAAATAGAGCATCAAAAAAAGGAAGAAAAATTTATTTAATCAAAAATTTTCCTTTGATATTAGTGCATCTACTAATATAGCATATTCTAAATGGGAAATTCAAATGTGAGATTAATAAACTAAAAAACTGAATAGTTTTTGCATTTATAACAGTAATTCACTATTCAGAATGAAATAAGTTTTGAATCTCAGGAAGGGAATAAAGTGAATCAAATCAATTATTCATTGCTAATTAATTGATTTGCATTGAAAGTCGAACTTGCTTCAACATCAAATAATGATTTCTTAGGTTTTTAAGTAATGAATTTCATCGCACTAGAGCATATATATACGACATATATAATAAACATGAATCCGCTAGAAGAATAGAAAGAACATAAATACAGCAACTTAGTCGAAATTCTTAATTTTTAAATATTTTATATTAAGGAAAAATATGTCATGATATATATTTAAAAAATAAGAAGCGAAATGCCTTTCTGAAAATTAAAGATATATATAAATTTTCTAGTTCTTGTCATAACTTCAAATAAATGAACCTAGAGCAAAATTGTACAGTCTATGACAAAGGATACCGACGTGTTCTGATTGGTTTAAGCCTTGGCATCTTTTTGGCAATGTTTTGCCAAAAAGATGCCATACCGAAATATATTTTTATAAAAATAAATAAAATTTGTGAATCCCCCCTGCCTATTTTTTATGGTTTACATGTAATATTAATCTGGAACACATATATAGCAGAAAAGATCAAATCCTGAAACCTAAATTCAGGAAATATAAAAATTACAATTTATTAAAAATATTTTTTGTGTGTGTTTCTTCTTAATATTATTTTGATATAACTAAAAAAATTAGATACGAAATCACAAATTACATATTTATATGTTTTGGGCATTAAGTAATCATCTCCCCATATGTAGTTGATGGAAAAGTAACAAACGTTCAGCAGCAAGTTTCAATGACTGCATAAATTATCTAATAAAGGAACGAAAATCATAGAAACATAAGAATTATTTAATTGCTGCATCATATGTTGAGTAATTACTTTCATTTAGTTTTTATACTTCTATGCATAAACAACATTAGTTACTTGTATTACTAGTATTATTAGTAATATTTATTATTATTAATAATAGTTAGTATTAGTAGTATTACTAGTATTGTTAGTAATTTTTATTATTATTATTAATAATTAATATTAGAAGTATTACTAGTAATATTTAGAGAAAACAATTATATTATTAAAAATTAGATCGTGTTGATATTCACTCCTATCTTCCATAAAACTAATGAAAGGTACAAGGTTTGGGCCAAATAAGCGAAAACTACACTATTATGAGTGCAAAACATTGCCAAAAAGATGCCAAGGCTTAAACCAATCAGAGCACGTCGGTATCTTTTGTCATAGACTTAGCTGTACAATTTGCGAACTCGCGTTAACAATAACGATGGATAACTAGAAAGCGAAAATAATAGCATTTTAATATATTTCCTGCTTCTCAAAGAATTTCATTGTTCAATACAAGCATTATAGATCGCTTCCCCTCCCCGGCTACTGTGGAGCTGAAGCAGTCGCATAAGATAACTAGTCTTGGTCTTTTAATTATTAGTTTCGGGGACCGGTTATTTCGAAAATTGCTTGTGAAACTGTTGCATTTGAATTTGTAGTGGTAGATAGAGAGTCATCATGTCGATAAAAAAAAAAAGGAAGAAAGTGGTGTTAAGTTGCAGGTTTAGCGGTTCAAAACTAATATGCCTATTTCCATTTTCCAATAGCGAAACTACATTTAACAGCACTATATGCTTTTTTAAAGTTTTTGTGCGCATTTAAGATATAAGTAAATTACATAGAAATATCGTACAATATCTTGCGCTAATAGGAGTTACGTACAAAACGTAACTCTGATTTAACAAAAATATTGTATCAACACCAAATTTTTTAATCCAGTATAGTCAATTCTTTAATTTCAAACAAATACAAATTTTAATAAATAACATATTTTTATATGAAATAGAATTTTTCTGACGGTAATTTTTAGAAGACTACTGATTGTAATTTTTGCAAAGACATAAAATATTACAAAAATTGTAAAATATTAAAACATTTTGAATTATTGTCTACCATGAGAGGCAAACAAAGATAACTTTTCTTTAAAGAAAGGGTATTATTTCTTTAGAAACAATACCTTTTAGAGAACCTATTGAGACTTTGATAAAGCTTTTACAACTTTTGATTAAATATCTTTTCTTTATCAAAGCTTTATAACATACGGAAGCAGACTCTAATCTAGAGTTACAACTGATGGATTGAGCATTACTTTAAAATTAAATTCAATAGCTATATGTTTTGTTGGATCTGGCACCTGTGGAGACAATTTTTCAACATGTACTTCGGTTAGAAACTTTAGGCGCATCTGCATAAAATGTCACCCAGAGCAAATACCATTTCAATTAATATGGTTTACACAAAATTCAAATTAGACGGGTTCAGCGACCACCTGGTTCATTCATGTAAATTATTGTGCTAATTTAGCATGTTAGTTGACATTAATTTAATTATTGAACTTATTTAACTGTTAGTATCTTGAAAATTATCTCTCTTTTTTTGTCTTGGGATTTAAGGAAGAACTATAGAGCTTTATAATAATCAACTGCAAAGAAAATTGGAATTCAGGTGTAACTGGACTAAAATTCCATTTTCTTCTTCCAGGAGTTTGTTTAACACCTAATTATAGGCAATGGTACAATGAACAGTACATGATATTTTTCAAATTGTACGATATATGCATGATATTTTTCGATATTCTAAATACTGAACAATATTGTGAGGATATCGTTTATAATGTTATTGACCATTTTGAGCTATTAGGCTCTAGTTAAAAGTATCAATACTAAAATGATGGAATTGGAAAGCGTATGCTTTGTATCAGTATGTAAAAGCCAGCTCCAGATTTAGAAACTCTTTGGTGGAAGATAACTTTTGTTACTAACTTCTTTAAGACGAAATTTAATTTCTCATGAAAATGTTTGCAAACATAAACAGTTTCTGCTCAGCCACCTCAACATCTCAATAGTGATATATGTAATGATATTTTAACTCTAATTTCAATTTAATTAATTTTCATAATAACTTCATCTTAATTTAGCCCATAGTAACTTCATTCTAAAATATTCTCTTATTTCGTGATCCAATTCCACTGTCTCTACTTAATTAATTCAAGAGAAGCTTTGTTAAATTGTTGAATCAGCTAAAATCTAACTTTCCCACACTACGCGTGAAGAGATAACATACCGTTGATCAAGCAAATTCTTTTTTAAAATCTCCCTGTGTTTCCCCTACCTTGTCCACCAGTGTAATGAAAATCCCTATCGAAATCTCATAATACATTAGCACTGTAAAGAAATATTTTCCCTATCAAAATCATAGGTTATATAAGACCAGGGATAAAATGTCCAAGAGCTTTTTCCTCATTCCTTTCTGTATCGTTCTGTGTGCTCGTCGCTTGTACATATGCTTGCTTCTTCAAAATGAAATAAAACGACGTCACAAAAAGTAAAGTATCTTCACTGTCTTCAAACTGCATCATGCTTCACAACAAATAATATTACACACACACACACACACACACACATATATATATATATATATATATATATATAAGTAAAAAATTCGATATTTGAAGATTTTGACGAATCTTCACGTTTTAGAATTCTCTAATGTCGAATAATACATTACAAAATGAAAATAGCTAGATCAATAAAATTCGGAATACATATTTTAATACCCATAACGTAGGAAGTATCAAGACTGAGCCAAATTCGACAATAGATTAGCCGTCCATCTATCTATACATTCAGAAATATATAAATGCAATAACTCAAAGTGGAATGACTTAAATATATCAAATTTGGTATGTTATGACTATGAGGATAAATTTTTGTTAAAATCGAGTGGGAGAAACGGGTCTAAAACACAAATTCGATTTTCGGATAATATTAACCCCATGACAGGGATTAATCGTTAAAAAAACTTGCCAAGGATGACACAATAGATTCAGTAAAAATGCTAAACTCTTACCAAAAAGTAATATTTCGTAACTTTTGTATGCCAGTGCCATGCAAGGCATTTTCTAGAATAGCACTTTTATTAGAAAGTTTTGGGGGGACACAACCATTAGTTCTGTTTTGTGGTTATTTAATTTTCGTCCTCTGTTTTTTTAATTATTTTTATTTATATTTTAGTGCCGACTTTACATTTAGACTCATTTTATAATCAAGATTTGCCCTTTGATTGCTTACAAAACATACATTGTATGCCAAATTTGCTCTTGTATTTACTCTTATTTCTAATGCTTATTTCTCTAATAGATATACCACTCTCCCCCATCTTTTCCTCCCAAGCTTACCCACCTCCACCGATCGGGTATCTTCTGATTCTGGATGCAGGGACTTGGAGTAGTATTAAAGTTAAAATTACCGATACGTTGGAAGCATTAGTAATATCAAACAACCAAAAATTAAACTGGCAAATACACACACACACACACACAAGCAATGCAACACAATAATATTATTATCTGAACTAAATTCTAATGCGAAAACAAAATGAAAATATACTGAATGTTTTGAAGCTAAAGAAAGATTTGACCCTTGAGGTTAAGTTTAAAAAAGACTTTGGGAGAATAATTTCCTAAAAAAGTATGAAATTTAATTAAGATAATTTATTAAATTGGTTATGTATGAATTTTATTTAAACTACAATAATTGCATGTTATTTCGTTAAATAAAAAATACTTTTTAAAGAAAATTATTGCACAAATTGAATTAAAAAAAATCATTTACAAAATTCCTTTCAAAATATAACTAAACACAATTATCATCTTAAGAATTGAACACCTAGTTATCCCTAGAAAATAACGAAAAGTTATAGGAACCTAACCCTTCATTCACCTATAAAATGCTTCAAATGCCAAATATGTTGCTGAACTATAATTTAGCACATACTTATGTTAAGTTACATATAATTTTAATAGTCATTACACTTATTAATTTTTAAATGATAAGAAATTATATATTATATAATAAATTATAAGAAATAATATATATATTGAATAAATAAAAAAAATATAAAAATAAATAAATAACTGAAATTTATATCTATAGTTCTTTTTTAAAAGAAAGGAGAATTTCTATTTTCTTATGGAATGCATAGTTAAAAATATCTAAATAATTTAAGAATGTCTGAACCCCCTCCCCCCCCCCAAATAATTCATGTACATTTTGCATAACAAATCTAATCTTGAAATAAAAATTACCTTATTCTTAAAATCGTACAGAAAGAAATCAAAATAATCAAATTTTCATAAACAATTATCATAAAAATTTACTTTATACTTTTTTACAGTTAAGTGTAAAGTAAATTTCTTGAAAGAAAAAAAAATTATCTGCAATGTAATGATGTTTTTGTTCAATAAAAGACACATAGGTGGTTATCAAAATAATGGAAACCGCAAAGAACAACAACAACAACAAGAAGAAACTTTTATTAATAAGGCGTGGATCCACCTTTGGCATGTAATACAGCTTGGATTTGCCTGGGAATCAAATCAAACAAGTTCTGAATAGAGATTAAAAGAATATCGTACCATTCTTCATAGAGATATTGTGAAAGTTCCTGGAGAGCTGCCCATAGAGGATGTCAATTCGAGATTGGACGCTCTAAAATAAACCAAAACGGTTCAACTATATTGAGGTATGGGTACTGTGTAGGCAAAGTAAATGTTTCACTTCATCCTCGTATTCAACAAACCCAAAGGGACAAGCCCTGCTTCGTGAATAGGAACTTTATCATACTGAAAAATTCCATCTAATAAAGGAAACAAAGTTTGTGTCATGGAATGGACCTGGATGGACCTAAAATTCCTCTATACTTCTCCATAGAAATCCTTCCTTTCTGAAATAAAATTATTCCATCAGAAAACCACAACATCATTGTCCATATCACGACAAATCCACCTCCATGCTTGACAACCGGAAGGAGAAAATCGTGATTATAGGCTTGTGCAATTATTCTCCAAAGTTTTACCCATTCTGTTCTGAGAAGAAGTCATTCATCTGATCATATAACTGTCTTCTACATATTAATCGATTATTCTTTATGTAGACGACGTTTGGCATTAACATCTGTGACAATTGTCATGGATATTATACTCCCCTGTTGTAAATGTTCTGTTTATAAAGACACCTTCTAACGCTAATTATTCATATTGGAGAATATAGATGTTGATTGAGCTCTGCGGTCACTTTGACAGTCGTTATTTTCTTTTTAGACATTACAATCCGCCTCAATGAACATCAGTTTCTATCACAAAGCTCCTCCCTCTGTCCACTTGCTTTGCCGAGCTTTGTCTTGCCGCGCTGTGTGTATGCTGTCATGACTTCAGTCACCGTAACTCTAGATATGCCGGAAAGTTGAAATGTTTCGATCACATTTTCTCCAGCTAGTCGGACCCTTATCATTTGACCTCTGTGAGATCTATCATTTTACGCTTTTGAGAGAAATCTAAGAGGTGTACAATTTCATCGAAGCTACCTTATATTACCATGAGATATATTTTTATATTAAAAAAAACTGATATTTAATTCCATTATTTTGGTAACCACCTATATCATTGGATAGATAAATTTTGGAATTATAAGATGATGTCAGAATTATTCTTATGTAATAGTATTTGCAAAACAATCACCAAAATCACCGAAATTTCTCAGTTTCTAGTTAATAAAAATTCTATATATATATATATATATATATATATATATATATATTGTTATTTTAAAAGTAATCTGCCTATACAGAGTTTCGAATTTTTTCATTAATAATGCGAAAATAAATTTGGATCAAACAAAAGTGGTAAATTTAACCACGACCCAATAATAGGCTGCAAAAAGATTTTGTAGGCATTAATTTATCCCAGATTTGTTTTGAATTATTTTTAAAAGATTCTATAGATATTTACCTTAGAAAGATAAAAAAAAATAAAGACCACTTTAAAAAATTCTTAACAATTTCGATCCTATGGCAATGCTGCCTTTGCCAAGTGTTCTTTTCGCTCCAACCTAGTTATGCTACAGAACTGAATCAAGAGCAAATTGAACTCTAATGTCAGGGCCCCTTTGGAACCGGGTCCAATTGAGAAAAATTGGCCTAAACGGCAAAGAGTCGTTGAAAAAAAATAATAATCTTGAAACAATTTGATAATTCTTAAGAACCAATGAACAGAAAAATAACAGGCATGCACCGCGTTTGCTTTCGCTATTAACACACACACACACACACACACACACACACACACACACACACACACACACACACACACACACACACCATATAAACGTTTTCAAGAAGCAAAATTTATACCATGTCGAAAGTTAATTTATTTTTTGATAAAATTGATCAAAAATTTTATATACTATTTCTTTAGTCACTTAAAAATGACCTGAATCAGAAAATCATGCAATCGCTTGTACGAATCACATTAAAAATATACATATATTTCAAAAATGGGCTAATTTGATCATAAAAATATATAATAATCATATAAATATATAAAAAATATAAAATAAAATATACAGAAATCCATTTATTCACTAAAATAAAGAATGAGAAAAATATCGGAAAAAAATTGCTTATATTATTTTTTTTTCATTTATAGAAACTAAATATCTACAACTTGAAATGGGCTCAATCTTTATATTTTATCAACCAAATAGAAGTATTTTTTTTTCTGTGCTTTGGACTGCTCTTAAATTATTTTTTTTTCGCTGATTCCTTTTCCCCATGTCGTTAATAGTCCCTGTACAAAATTTGGTGGCTTCGCGGCAAATAGTTCGTATATATATATATATATATATATATATATATATATATATATATATATATATATATATATATATATATATATATATATATATATATATATATATATATATATATATATATATATAATTTTGAAAAAAAAAACCCTTCTATATTATGCAAACAAAGATGAGAATATTTTTATCAAACTGTTATATTCTGATCTTCACGAGGAATTTGTTCTTTTGTTTTTATTCAGTAGAATCGCTTTCTCCGGTGAAGACATCAGCTATTTTCAATACAACCTCCATTTTCTTGGACTAAGCACTGCATTCTGTACACCGTACTCTCTACATGCAACATTTCATTTCAACATTTCTCTTATGCAACATTTCAGGAGGTATGCTCATAACAGTCCGTGTTATGTTTTCCTTTAAAACTGATAAGTTCGGGACTCCACAAGATAAACCTTCGATTTTTAAATAATCCCATAGAAAAGAGTCACATGTGGTTAGATCCGGGAGTGAGGTGGCCATGCAACACGAAAACAGCGACTAATGACTCTTTCTTCTGTAAAGTGATGGCGCAACAGTTGCGTACGGATGTACCAATATGTGGTAGTGCACCATCCTGCATAAAGACAATTTTATCTAAGCATTGCCTTTGCTGAAGTTGTGGGATAACAAAACTACTCAGTATATCACGATATCTTCGAGTGTTTACGAAACAGCTCTGCAGTCCTGCTTGTCCGTATAAAAATTTAAATTTTTCATTTTTTAAAGTTTAATCCCCTGAAAACTTTAATCGATTTCATAACATTTTGCACCTTTTTTTTACGCAACTTTGTAACTTACAGTATATGTCTACGATCAATTTTTAAGAAATAAAAGCCGCGGTCAAGGTTTTTGAGGCACCCTGTATATTCAGTCTCTGGAAGTTCTATTCAAATCTGAATTTATCAGAAATTGTTATTCCAGTCCGAATGTGTAGATGTAAACTCAAACCTATTTAAATCTCTTTTTCTGAAATGATTGTTGATTATAAGCAAGGGAATTAAAAAGCAAGGTATAAATATCTCTCAAAATAAAAATAAAATGTTTCTTAATCCTTTCAAGTCTAAAAAAGAAGTGATCACTCATTTAGTTATCTGTATGTTCACTGCAGTGTTTTAATGTTAATATTTGGCTGAAAACAGATTTTTGAAGCACTATCTTATAAGGCTTATTTATAAAGCAGTCTTAGCAGTCTTATCTGAAATTCAGGTAGCAAAAAATAAGCTCACTGAGCAAATGGCATGAATAGAAGTGTGGTACGTAATACGTACCATTCAGATGTAGCAGAGTCAAACAACTGAGTTTACGAGGATTCACAGTTAACTACAAAGAATTATCCCTTCTTGAATAGGGTACAGAGTAAACGGAATGAACGTTCTGCATAGAACAGCAATGTTTTGGACTGTGTTATTGACAGGATAATATGAGAGTTTAATATGAGCAGCACAAGCAATGGTATCGCATATAGATGTACGCCCAGATACCAGCGTTGCGGCCAGAAGAGTAACGCCATCCTTATTGAACACAATATGCATATATGCAATATTAAAACAAGGAAATGTATTGTTGCAAAATATACTTAAAATCAAAAGTACATCTTTTTAATCAGTACATCTTTCTTTTCAGAGATAAAAGAAACTGAATTTTAAATATTTTGCTACGGTAGAAAACAATTTTGTGAGCCCGATATTTACGTATAAATAAAAGATAAAGAATGATTGATAATGAAAAAAATTTATTTAACATTTTTTCATAAATAAATGCGAAAGTCACTGTATGTGTGATTTTAATCTCACACCTTTGTATTTTTTTTATTGTTTAGCCGCATTTGAATGAATCGTTATAAATAAGTTTGCGAATGCAATAATAATAATAATAGGAAACATTCACAGTATTACTCTGTGATTACTATAAAATGTGAAGTACTCACTCGAGGATTCAGTTCTCCCTTTGAAATTTTATAGTGTGAGAGCGAGTGTATCGAACACTACTGTGCTATTGCTATTGTTTAATTAAGGATTTGCTGTTTGTGTATATGATGATGATTTCTGAAAGGGGTGTTTTTGTGTACACCTTACACGTGTTTTTGTTTGCCTGTGCTTCGCGTTTTCGTGAAATTAAAGCGTTCGTATGTTATTATCCAGCTTAGTTTATTAAATTTGCCATACATCCACCGGAATGTTTTAGCATTTGGTATCAGGAGTGGGTTATGCATTGAATGATGTTGAGGGAAGACATTTCAAAAATGGCTGAGAGAATTTGCTCACTTGTTATTCGAGTTAATAAAATATGTGAAAGATGAACATGAAAAAATTTGATTCGATCAAGAAGATGGATCAAAAGCAAAAAGAGATTTATGTGGACAAGAGAAAAATACAAGAAGAAATGAAGCTAATACGAGTTGGGAAGGAAAAGAAGGGAGCACCGAACGATTTTGTCTAATGAGTTTAGAGATCGCACAACTGAAAACAAAAAGTCGCTCACATTAATCGGTCTGATCCATATCGGACGACTGATCCTAATTTTATGCGATGAGATTACTGAGACCCGCAGTTTTTAAAGAAAAAGGAAATGTTGCGAATATCTTCTTATAATATTAATATTATCACTAAAAAGGTATAGTAATATCATATTAATATGATATCATAATATCATATTAATATCATCACTAAAAGGTACTGTAGTATCTGTAGATTTACAGATACTACAGTATAATTGTTCGCTCAAATTATTGACTTTTTAGGTTGTTAAATAATAATATGGAATACATATAAATTTTTTTCAATTTCACCTTTTTATTGGATAAGATCGAAAAACATGAATTTTGTTGAATGAGTCAAAGTAAATTTTAGTGATAGCAAATTAAAAAAATGTGTGTACTACGAAATGAAAGAGGAAGTGGAAATCCTATATCGGAGTTAATGTCGAATGAAAACATTTTTTAAAATTGAATTTTAACCTTGGCAAAAGCACATCATTAAAT
Organism: Argiope bruennichi; assembly: GCF_947563725.1. Classification (NCBI taxonomy): domain Eukaryota; kingdom Metazoa; phylum Arthropoda; class Arachnida; order Araneae; family Araneidae; genus Argiope; species Argiope bruennichi. The sequence continues at coordinate 135,233,245 of NC_079156.1, read as the reverse complement.
ACTTTGATGGATGAATTGAATTCATAAAATTAAAATTAACTGTTGCAACATTCGAAAAATTATTTTAAAAAAATGAAGAAAACTTTGTATAGAAAGGAAATGAATGTCAAAAAGATATTTTTTTAGTTTTAAGATAATATGAAAACTATTTTTGTGAAATAATTTTATTGGAAGTATATTCATCCCTTTTCAGAGGTAAGACGTATCGATTACTCATCCGACAATTCTTATGACTATTTTCGAATTAAAATAAATTTTGTTCGATGTGTATTGTTTCATTTCTTTGACATCTTCTTTTCTTTGAGTGAATAGAGTTTTTATCTTGTAGCTTAGTAAATCAATGAAGCATCGAATTAAGTGCGGCATTAAAAAGTTCAATGAAGTCATCTGAAACGTTTGTATAGAGATTTGTTTACAATTCGCTATTGCTATTCGACAATATGCATTAAGAGCGAATTCTGCGCCACCCACACTAGCGTTTTATATACATAGATCCTAAGTGCATGCTAAATGGGTGCCGGATGACTCCTGATTTTGAAAATTTTGGTTATAAAATTGAAGACTTTGTGAAATACGAGAATTGTGGCTATATCTTTATTAGGAGTCGCTTGAAGAGGATAATATTTTCTCCTTTTATTCTATTGTAAAGATTAACAATATTTCTTTTAGCTTGTGCTTCTTCCGTTCTTCAATGCTTCTTCCTCTACAGTAACCAAATCTATAAAGAAAACTTAGAACGAATGTTAGAATATCATGGTAGACACTTAGATGGTCTGTTTTTTCTGTATTGACCGATGTATTATTAATTTATCAAGAATTTCCCCCTAGATGGAGAGGAGACAGATTGGTCTGTATGAGACAACATCAGTGTGGGTTTTTTCCCCTCTCATGAGCTATTTTTTCAATTTTCCAAAAAACATTAACATAAAATAACAGTTGACTCATTTTCATTATTGTGAAATATCAACCCAGAATTCCAGAGACTAGCAATTAAATCTTGTTCTCGCCTTTTCTTCTCATGGGTTTTTTTTAATGAAGTAATGATTTCGTCTCTTGAAAAATCCTTTACATCAATACCTAGAAGTTTTGTAAGTTGTACTTCAGCTGTACTATTTGTTTGTGAGAATTTTCTTTTTAGTATAGAGTCGACATTCTACTGCAAATTATCCATACGTATGCCTCTCGATTCGGATTTTTATAATATTCGATGATTTCTCTTTGAACAAATATTATTCTTTAGAATGATTGTCGTCAGAAACATTTTAATACTTTCTTCCTTGACTTGTTTGATTTTTAGTTTGTATAGAGCATATTCGTTTTTATCAAACAGCTGCCTTTTCATATTTTCGGTTTGCTCTGAAATTCATTGGAACCTCAGTTGAAACTTTGCTTCCGATGCATCTCCAATAAAAGTACAGAAAATTATCCAAAACAATATGGTTTTTATGTTTGCATTGTTAATTATGCTCAGACCTTCGCAAAATTCCTTAATTTTATTTTTATTAGGAATGCAAAGATATTAAATTTTGAAAAATAGATTAACACCGAGAGGTGCTCTTTCAGGCCTTTTACGTTCAAATTTGTTCTCTTTTTCTTCGATAAATGTTATCCTTTTTGCCAACATTAAGAATTCTCGTGATTAGCCTATGAGTACACATTCTGCAACTATATCATTAACCATCCAGTTCTTTAATCATGTCTCCTAATATATTTTTATAGTTATTAAATAATTTAATAACTTACATTTCAATTGTAACATTGTTATGTAAGTATAATTGTAATATTTAATGGTGCGTCCAGTGTCGCATTTATTCACTTGAATGTCGCTGTTGACGTGACAATGGAAGAAATAACATTCATGATCTCACAAAAGACATTTTGTTTAAAAAAGAGTTTCATCTTTAACTATTTTTGTGGGGATAGTTCTAATCTCATTTGGTCTAACATATTTTATAAAGCGAAAGCACTGTAAAAGGTGAGGATGGCATTTTTTTTCCTTCTTTTTTTAGAGAACAGCGATATTGGAGCATCTAGGAATGAGTTAAGGCAGAAGTCTGCCTATATGGGAGATATATTACTTTACTGGAGGGTATTCAGAAGTAATTGCTTAAAAATAAATACAAATAGACAATTATTTTTTAATAACTGCTTAAGGAAACAACCAGGAGGTGGAATTGAGAACATTCTACCTTTACCTCTCATTCCTGTTCCTCAGTCTTTCCATGTTTTAATACGTTCTCTCTCTAGATACTGTAGATTTGATTTCTGATTATTTATAATTCTGCTTATTTTAATATTAATTTTCAATCTCTTATTCTATTGAGTCTTCTGCTCTTCAGTAGGTCAAATTATAAATATTATTAGTCACTTAAGCCTATAATCAACGATTTTCGGAAAAACACTCATTGAAGACTTTTGGTTTGTTTTTTCAAGATGCTGCTAGTTTAAAATTCGCCAACAGATGACTGTAATTATAAAACTATAAGAGGTGGTAATATTGTATGAGGATAATCTTAAGAATGGAATCGCACAGTTGACAGAATAAACATTTAATTAATATTAAAGGACGATAACATTTCTTATTCGATATCAAATACAAGTAGCGAAACTAATAATATTAAACATAAATGTGAATCTTACATTCATCCCCTCTCAATGCAAAATAAATACAGTCACAAATTTTAAATTGAAGCGCTTAAAACATTTACTTGTTTAATGAGTTATTGTCAGCCTACAGCATGTGATAAGGATGCTTGTTGGAAATACATTTACAGGGTGTCAGTTACCAAGTTTGCAAAACTTTTGCTTTGATTCTTTTTCAGATAGATTCTGAATGTGTTATTTTAAGAATATTTTAATAATAAGCAATTTAGTATGAATTTTTTTGCTTAGTATGCTTAAAGTACATAAAGAGCAACAGACTAGATTTAACTCTAAACGAAAACTAAGACGCAGAACTGAAGTTTGAAATTTAAAGTTCCTTTAAAAAAATTAACTTGATTATTCTTTTATAACTTTATATAGACTCGATTTTGAAGCATTCCACATCATGAAATTTCGGGATTTTTGTTAGAACCAAGACTTATACTTATCATCATTAAACCGACTCTTACTATTAGGGGTTGCTCTTATTTTGGAAGCTTTAACCTAGATTTGGGGACAACTAAATCGACAATCAATATTCCTAATTTCCAAGCTCACTGATGCGAGAACTTAATGCAAGACAGGATTCCTGTTACATTCAAGATTGAAGCCGGTCACCACCAAGCCAAAACTTTATTGCCAAACAAAATGGTGTTTCTATGTTTTCAAAATTTTGCTTTAAAATATTTAATAAACTAATTCTGAATTTATTATTCTGATAGTCTACCTGTATTTTAAGATAATATATTCGAATGAGTTTTGAATATATAATCAATGAAATATTTACTTCATATAATAATTTTATATGAAATAAGTGCATTCAGTCCACCACATTGCTGTAACGGAATTTGAGCTCCAAAGCCTCTTTTTGAAAGATCTGATTACTCTCCCCCCCCCCCCCATTCATCGAAAGTGGACAATTAACGCCCTTCCTCGCTCCAGTGCTTCGATAATCCGCGTGTGCTGGTCTCTCGCGCGCGTTCTCATTACCCGTGATTAGTGAAGTCCTTCGGAAAGGAACTCAATTAAATCCGTTATTCTAGAATCGCTCGTCGCCCGGGAAGGTCCAGGCGAGAGATTGATTGGTGGAAGGGCGCCATTTATAGTTGGGGTGAGCAGATGGGCTACTAAAGGTATGGTCAGTAAACATCTGTTATTGAAATAGTTCTCTGAAACTTAGTTTCAAATGAAGGGTCACGATCCTAGTCCTGGCATCCTGGAGAACAAAACTGTGGCCACTGTACATTCGTCAGATTCAAAACATTTTATTTAACTATGTTAAGCATCAATTTGTAATTAATTTCTTCTTCAGTCATCAATAACTGATTCGTTGATATTTTTAATTTTTAAGTAATGGAATCTGAGATATCCTTCTAAAATAAGAATTTTAAAGAGACAGGAATGTTACTTTATTTATGCGAAAACAATAAATCTTACTCATTCGATTACCTACAAAACCACCTATTCTTTTCTTTGCTTCAATGCGTCATCTTCATTCTTGTGGGAATACAAAAGATCAGGGAAATAAAATAATTTGAAGGAATATATAAAATTCAAAAGATTAGCTGAGAGAAGAGAAATATTTAGAAGAAACGACTGTTACAACTGTATAAACTGTAAAAATAGGGAAAGACTGGCAGGGTAAAATTTTTACACATTGAAGAGAGAGAAGTTAAGAAATTGTTTGAGAATGACGATCGAGAAATGATTGGGAATGTCAGTCAGGAGTCAAAGCAAACGATAATGAAAAGTAAAATGAAAGTATAAGTTTATAATTTACCAGAAGTTATACGAGTTGTTTTAAAAGATCCAGGAACTGCGCGACTTTGTAATAGAAACAGAACAAAATGATGAAAGATGAGTCAAAAATATCTGTGCCCTTTTCCATAAAAAAAAAAGGGCTATGAGGGTTATCCCCCACCCCCACCCCCCAAAAAAAACCTTAAAAAACATTTGCATTATCTATATGTTACAGTGAAAACATTAAATCAGTCAAAACGCGTTAACTAGATAAAACGCGTTTTAACTAACAGCGTTTGGGAGAACCCGAATTGACTAGGGCAAACACGTTCTCATTGATAGCGCTGGTGAGAATCCGTTGTATTCGCGTTTTGACTGATTCGTTAGACCATATTATTTGTATCTATCCAAAATTATTATATTAAGCAATACTTAGTAAAATTTATTTAATTTAGGAAAGAAGCTATCATTAAAGAAAATTTTTTTTTATTATCTACTTTTTAACTGCACAATTAATTTTTTTATGCTTTATTGTTACTTTTTTATACTTATTTATTTTCATTATTTTACAAGCAACAAATCTAGATTCATGCGTTTTTAACGGAACAAAATCGAAAAAAAACAAAGAAAATGAGTTCTCCCTAGGGCTGTCAGTTGGAACGAGTTTTTTATAATTAATTCGAGTTCTCCCTAGCGATGTTAGTTAAAACGCATTTTGACTGATTTCATGTTTTCACTGTAACATATACATTTATGAAGCAGTGATAAAGATTTTTTTCTACAAAATTTCTTTTATTTCTTTTTATTGCGACAATATTTGTGTTTGTTTAAATTATATTTACTTTTTAATATAAACTATACCTAACATATGTCTTCAACAGAAAATGAGGCTGCGGAATTCGCTTTTGCAGCTCGATCAATGTACTAATGACACAACCCTCTGTTTTGGCCCGATTGGATGAGTTTTGTAGTGCAAGAACCTAATTTGAACTTGCCGAGCAAGACACATTCTTCAAAAATCATTTCCAGGATTATGTGAAAATCTTTAGAGGATTCTTGTAAGTCAAAAAAGATACTCTTAAGGTATGTGAAGACGAAGTTTTTAAAAATGTTATAAAATATTAAATTTTTGAGTTTTTGTATAAAAAATATTAATAAAAAACATTTATAAAAACCAAAATATACCAGTTAAATAGCAAACGTTTTTTTTTTAAATTGGAAAAAAAAAAGGGGGGGGGCTTTCCTTTTTAGCTAAAAGTAAATATAAAGCAAGAATTTTAGAGGTTTAAAAAATGATTTGCTTAAAATTTTGCAGATAGTTAAAGAAAATATATTACCTAGTTCCTAAACTAACAAATAAACCAGATTTATATCCATACTTTAGATACTGGGGTTTGACTGATAAATAACACGACATTTTCTTTTTTGCATTACGAAGCATTAAACTGTTTCTAAGTGCATCGATTACTTATTCTCTGCTTCAGAAATTAGAGAATCTATTGATAAATTATATTGCATTTGAACAACAACAAAAAAAATAGCATTAGGTTTTACTGAACTATGCTTACATTTTAATTTATGAGGTTTCACCTAAAGATAAGAAGTTGCGAAAAGGATTTCTAAAGATGTAAAATATCATTAAAACGCGCTTAAATGCAAATACAAAAATCTGTATAACTTGAACTTTCAAAAAATGGACTTGGAAGCAAAATTCAAACGGTTTTATCCAGATAAAAAAAAGGAAAAAAAAAAAAGTTGTTTGATATTAAGAATATTAATAATTAAAAAAAATATTGTTTCAAAAAAGTTACTTTTTAGCGGAATTATTTATCTTAAGAACATGATAGGGCAGACTGAATAAATGATAAAAATTTAGATATTGTTGCATTATGCATAACTAAATTAAAATCGTAAAAACAAACAAACATTCATATTAAAATGTAGAGTAAAGTTTAATTTAGTTATATTAACGCCCCCTTTCAAAGCACACTAGGGCTATTAAGGGATGAACCTCATAATTTTCAACCACTGTCAGACGACTAGGACGACACCTGAGCTGGCATGGCCCTTCTCTCTCCAAGTTTCCATGCCACATCAGAGGGAGGAAGTTTGGTCCCAACAGATGTAGCGTGCACCAGACCCGCTTACACGACGGTTCTTCGGTGGAATCGGGCCTCGAAACAGAAACCTTATCATCAGGCCCCCGCGGTCCCAATAAAATGTAAAATCCGACACATTTGAGAAAAAATAAAAGACGAGAAGTTTTACGAAGCAGGTTTTTTTAAATTGATAGAAATCTGAAAATTATGATTGTATTATCAGCTCATATGTTTACGACGTAATAGGTTGTATCAAAATTTTATTGAACGTAAACAAAGAGTGCAATGAATACTGTTTTTTTTTTTTTTTTTTTTTCATGCGATAAGGGCCTTGTGTGAATAGAATGTGATCTGTTCTTAATGGAATGGGTAAAGCTCCGAACTTTCTGTTGGACAAATTAGACCAACAGTCAACAACAGGTGAGTAGAAATGAAGTTTTTCATTGAAGAAGTCTCGTAATGTTTATCATTTAGAATACCGATTATATTTAAATTAACATTTAAAATGACAGTTAAAAATTCCACAGATTTATCAGTCAGTTCATTACTTAATACATCAATGTGGATCATTGGCTCATGTTATTAATTCCCTTTAATTGTTTAAGAGCAGTTTTCTAAGCTAGCTGCAATGGTTTTGTAGTTGAATAATAACTTTATCAAATCAAAACACTTAAAAAAAGTAAAACGAAAAAAATTTGTGAATATAATAACGCAATGACAGTTCAGATGATATTTAAAGTGAGGTCATAAGTCATAGAAAAAAGTGCAATGGTTCAACAGAGTAAGGTTTGTTTCGTATATAGTTTTTACAGTTTTAAAACTGGAAGTTATTCAAGCAAACTAATAAGATTAAACACTACGTCACTGACAGAATGATAGAAGTAAGATTAATAGATACTTACTGGGAATAATAAACGACATCTGCAAATAAAAATACTAAATTTTCGGTCAAAATTCCTATTTTGGAGTCGATGCTTTTCAAAATTTATTTTTATTTAATGTAGAATAATGGCTTATCTTGGAAATTCCTTCTCTTAGACTCTATACATTCTCTTTAAAATCCTGCTTGCTTAATGTGTTTTATGATTCACTTCCAGTTTGCTAATATAATCAGAACGTCGTCTGATTTTATGTTGTTATATAAATAATGAGATTTTTCTAGACCATACTTTTATGGTATGCATTAAGAAATCTTCATTAATAAGAATCTAGTTATTAAAGTTGACTCTATGAATACTCTAGTTGCTAATATGTTAATGGCTTTAAAAAGAATCCATAGCAACAAATTCTTGTAAGTGTCAAATCGCATTATTTAAAGATCTTAGTGACTGTTCTGCATAATTTAATAAACTTTACTGTCAAATTCTGATCACCCGAGTTTTAGTGATATTAGTAGTGCTACTGAGACGTTTCGGCTAAGTCATTGTCCCTCTCCAAGACTTAAATGTATAAAAGAATTTATTTCAACTTAAAAAGACTGACACGCAAAATTGATGTAGAATCTACATTCTACTGGATAAATATGCACTTGCTATAATTTGACATTTGGATCCATTTTTTTTTCTTTTCTTTTCTTAATCCTATATGTTCGATTCCATTCATCTATCTACGTTTTTGAATTATCACGTACACATGGAAAAATGTGAATATATTCCATCTTTCCGACAGGTCGCTACTGTGTTATGAAATTCTAGGGAATTTCTTTTCAATTCTGAAATGCAAAATCATCCTGGTTAGAAAAATTTTATTTTTACAAGTTATAATTCTTTTTTAATTTTATAAAATTTTTTGATTAACTAATTTAAATTAAATGTTCTTTTATCTTTCATTCATTAATACTTTATTTCTATAAATTACTTTTCAGCTTCTGAGCCTCTAATTTATTATTCACTTTCTTGATGGCATATTTAGAGCACTTGCAATCGCATGCAATGCGCATTTTGACTTACTGCCAAATTTGTTTCACATATCAATACATTTTTAAATGAATCGACAAACTCGTGATTCACTTTTTTATTTATTTTATTCTTATTTTAGCAACTTTATGAAAATATGCTCTCGTTCATTTATTGTATAATATATATATAATGAAAATAAAATATAAGAAATTAAAATTTTTGTCTTTATTTGTAGTTTAGGACTTTCTTGTTTACGAATGAATGTAGTTCATTTTCTTGAGGGATTATAAAGAAATATTCCATTTCAAACAGATATAATATTAAAATTATTGCTTTAGAGTGAGATATATTAGATATTTCAAGTGAAATATAACATGCTAACACATAGTTAAATGTTTAACATTACACTACAATATAAATACGTAACTATTTATAATTTTATTTATTTAATATGATTTTAAACATGACACTATATTCGCACTAGTTATTTGCAAACACATATGCATAATTTAAAGAATTTGAATATTTTGCACATTCATTCGTTCTCCACTCCGCTAATAAAATTTTTTTGTCGACCTATCTTGTTTAGATCAGTCATCCTAGGCAGGTAACTAATCAGAAATCTGTCTCAATTCAGGGGTGCACCAGTTGCAAAGAAGTTTTAAAAACTTCTCGTCTAACTGCCATTTACTTTCTTTTCTGCTCTGTGTTCATCTTAGTCATTCGTCCCTAGATGGCGCCAGGCAGAAACATTTTTTGAATCCAATTTTGCTCCTTGTTTGGTAGGATGTACCCGGAGCGAAGGGGCGCGCTTTCTGCAGAAGTTCCGAGTTTCCCGCCTGTGCGCGTCGTTCCCGTTCGTCCGTCAGAGAGAAGTTTGTTTTTGTTCTTTCCGAGACTCATGGCGCGATCTGCCGAATGACAACAGTCATGGAAGAGAGGACAGTGGACGACAAGTCGTCTCGGACTTCAAACCGTCTCTGGTATTGCGTGGAGCGCTTGAAAACAGCTTCGGTACTGTTGTGGGTGCTGTGCTTGACTTCGTGGATCATGCTGTGCATGTACCGGTACCGGATGGTGCACGTGGAGGACAGAGTGTCGGCCCTCGAGGCCCGGTTCGACATGCTCGGAATGGGCCAAAATCCATCTTCAATTATGGATCATCATGCTTACATCAAATCTGTTGTCAGACAGGTAAGACTTCATTACCCCATATCCTCTCAGAAATTTTTTAATAGATATTCGAATTTCTAGTTATCATCGCAACATGTCAATGTTTTTGAGTGATCCGTCTTATTATTTTAAATTTTACATGTGTTTACAGCATTGATCCTGTTCACGTTATTTAACATCGTTCTAACGCACATGTGTATTTACGCAGTAATTAAAAAAGAAAAAAAAAGGAAGTAGTATTGTAAAATATTTTTAAAAATTTATCGAAATTAGAGAGAGAAAAAAAACTGAAAGCAATTAAAATTGGTATTATTGAAAAACTATTTCCAATGATGTAATTTTGTTTGTCAAATATACGACGAAATTATTAAAGAAAATCAACTACTTTTCGAATTTCAAATTTAATAAAAAAATGTGAGAACATATTACCCAAGAAATAACTATGTGCAAAATTTAATAACACTTGGTGGTTTGTTCTATACAGCATTTTGAACGATCTTTGTACCTTGAATCTCGAATTACTTAATTTACATTGTATCCAAATGGTTACCGTTACTTTATTAAAAGCTTATTTTAGGGTTTTTAAAACTTTTTCCACTCGCGAGCGCATTTCTGCCGGAAAAATGTAGGAGAAATATAGATAAGAATTTATGATCTTTATTAATAATAAATAAATAAAAATTCAATTAAAAAGTTTTTTTTGTCAAATTTCAATGAAATCGTTTAAGTAATAAAGTGTTTTATTGCTTGATTTTACTTACAAATATTGATGAACTGATATGTGAGAAAAAATATTTCTTCGTTGTTTTCCATGAGCTATGTTAAAGGAGTAACGTAAAAAAAAAAAGAGAAGAAGTATTGTCTACCTAGTTGTTATATGCTATAAAGAAAGATACATTTCTTGGCATTATTTAAAATTATGATATGTAGTTATCAATATTAAATTACAATATTCGAAAGTATAGCATTGATAACTGACAGTAAAAGTACAGCATTTTTTTCTTCTTCTTGTCTTCACAGTTGATTGAGAGGAAAAAAAGAAAGAAAAAAATATTTTGGGCATTCATTTAATTTGTTATTATTAATATTAAATTACAGTATCCAAAAGCCTAGCACTGGTAAGTAAAAGTGAACGCTTAGTATTTCTTTTCTTCATAATTGATTGAGGAGAAAGAGAGAGAGAGAAAAACAGAAAGAAAAAAAATTGTTTTGTTCTCGAAAACCTCCTCAGATTGCTGCTGTGGTATTTATGTCTTTTTTGCTTCCATGATTTACTACATTAGTGATAAAACTTTACACATTTTTTAAATCCAAATCTCACTGTTACCAGACTAATTTTTTTCTCTATTTTTCGGTTCGGAAATTCCGTCACATAAACTTTAACACAACCTCAAAAGGAAAAATAAAATGACGCATTCAAATTAATAACAAATGCGAATAAAGTAACCCTACAGCAGCTCCGATAAAATACTGTGAGCGAAGGCTAAGTAAGTAATTTGGAAAAAAAATTATGATTAAAAAATTAATTAATTAAATCAATGAGTTTGTTAATAAAGAATGTGGCGGGAAAGAAGTACCCAAAACCATCGAGAAATTTTTTCCTGTTCTGTTTTTATTTTGCATCAGAGTTTCTGAGATTTTTTAAAACGGAAACCAATCTGAGACATTTATAATTTTCATAATTCCAAAGTTAAATAGAAAATGACAAAAAAAAAAAAAAAAAAAAAAACGATTGCATTAATATTTGCTAAATAATTTTTACTTTTATCTGAATTTGTTTTTAATTGTTATTAATTGATATTTCACTTCCTTATTTACTTTTAAATTGTGAGATTGCAAATAAAATAATAAAATATGATTTGCTATATTTTATGTTTAATATTCTAGCGCGGTGCAAAAAAAAAAAAAAAAAAGTACTTATTTTTTTTTCTCCTATAAAAGTGAAGATAATTTTTCAAGAATATGGTATGGCTAGTATTATCTTTTGAAATTTTGTTGTTATAATTAATTACAGCGATAAGAAGAATCATGAAAGTAAAATGAAAGGACGTCTTCGTAAAAATTGATTTAGAACGAATCAATTTTGACCTTTATAGTAAAAATGGAGAGTCAGAAAAAATATCCGAGTATAATTTTTTAGCGCTTTAAATTTAATATTTATGAACGCATATTGAAAATTTAATAATTTTTTTTTATAATAAATTAAATACTAAGTAAATTTTTGTTTCATTTTACTTAAATTCTACAATTGAAACGATAGTTAATTTGCGTGAAAGGAAATTGCAGATGGACATGGAAAGAAGAGAGAGAGAAAGTGTTTGCTCATTAGGAAAAAAAATACTCTTAAAATTGATCTATAAAATGACAAGAACTTATGTAAATACTTGGTGAAAAGTCCGTTCTTGCTCATTTTAAAAGATGAGTGAATCACTTTATTGAGATGTTTTGGGAACTTTTCTTCCTTATATTCAAAAGAGTTTTTATGTTCATTTTTATATCTTATCTTTACTTTTATTTTCTCGTATACGAAGTACACAGAATATTGTAACAGTCAAACATTTTGAAATAGGCTTCTATGACTCCATAAAAATACATTTTTAGAGATATGTCTCGGAATATAATAATTAAAACACGTTTTGAACTAGATGATTGAAATTTAGTATGTGTTATTTGTAAATTTCTATCAAATTTTGAGCTAAAAAAGTTTATCTGTTTGCCTGAGATACAGACAGGCAATGGAAACGATAACTAAACAAAAATAAACAAACAAACAAAAGCATAGGTTTAGCACCTAAAATGTAGTTCTGTATCAAATTTTGAACCAAGGCCCTGTACGGGTTGACCGTATCTCGTGTTATACTTTCGCATGCCTGCAAATGCAATAATTCGAAAATACAATGATTTAAAAGTATCAAATTTGATACACGACCTTTTTGTTAAAAATGTAGTTCTGTATCAAATTTTGGTTTTAATGGACCGCGAGAAGTGAATCCTTATTTGGTTGAATAGCTGATTGTGAAAATGAAAATCTGAACACTCAGAGCTTTCCCGGTCTTGTCGAGCTCTACGATTTTTATGCGGGGGAGGGGAGATAGTGTCTTTAGTTGAGAGTATTCTCGCTGGTTAATCTAAAGCAGCTTTTTTCAGTCTGGAGTACGCATCTCTAGGGTAATGCAATTAAATTGCATACGAAGTAATTTAGAAAAAATGAATGTTTTAAATTTAATTTAGGCATATATTTTATCTGAAGGATCAATACTTGTCTAGAGCGTTAGGAACACCAGAAGTTATTGAGATATGATAGTAATCGATTACACATGATAATACTAGGTATTTTTCAATAGTGCATCTGTAAAATGACCTGAAGATTCCCATTAAACGTTCGCGTATGTTTTTTAAAATTTAATTTTATATGTGTAATATGTATAAGTACTGACATACATAATTTTTACATAACTGTAATGATAGAAATATTCTTGTATTATAATGTTACTATTTTACTTGTACGATGTTGTTAGTATTACATAACAACAACCTATTATGCATAATTACAATTTTAGTAATTAAACATAATAAGTTGATGATGGGGTACGTGGAGTATTGATGATAATTTAAGTAAAAAAAGGTTCAGAAAGGTTGTTCTAAACAATAACATCCCAGGAACAAATTCTCATTCGAGATAAGATTAGGCGATTGGATTATGTGTCGATCGTTCTTTAATCAATCTTGAAGCTTGCTTGGAATCATTAACTTGAAGAAGCGAAAATAATTTTTTCGGTCTAATTTTAATTCACTATGAAACATGTTTTCACTCACATTTTTGCATTCAGAATTCCATCCTGGAAACTCAATTCATCCAGTGGACCAAATCGTAAAACTTTCTCGCTAATGCCTGATTGATATAACAGAATTTTGGGATATCAAGATATTTTAAATACTTCTTTTAAGCTAATATTTTGCTATCACTTCTTCTTCTTACTTTAAATGTGCTATTTTTTGAATTTCTCTGATACTTACATTCATTAAAGGTTATAATTTTGAAAAATTCTAAAGATTCATTTACATGTGCGTCTCTCGATTTTCTATTCTTTCGTAATATGTGTCATTTGTGAAAGACTTCTGAAGCGCAATTTTACTTTAACCATGGAATATTTTTTTTATATTTATAGAGAAGAATTTATTGTTATTATTATATTATCGAGTGAAAACAAGAGAAGCATAAGAATCTATTTCACTTTCTTGTATATGAAGTATAGAGAAAGTACTGTAATCGTCAGTACTGCAACAGTACTTGAACTCTGCAATAAATAGCACCACGTTAATTACATAATTATGTATTATTTGGTTTTTAGTATTATGAGAAATACCGATCTATACTAAACAAAAAACTTGCACAAAAAATTAAATGAGTCGCAATTATGTTGATATTTAAGAGGAATATTCATATAAAATAAAATATCACTAAATATGTATAATATGCATAAATACGCACAAAGGTATTAATATTTTTTTTGTCAATCTAAACACCATTAACGAAAACTGTTTTCCTTTGAATAAATAATTGTACCAATTATTATGTTGTTATCTCTATTTTGTACTATTTTTAAAAATATTTAATATTTTTGTTTGCTCCATCTTTACGAACTTCATTATTTGAGCGAAACATTTGCAATATTCTCTTATTGGCTGTATTTTTTAAATAACGCATTCTTTTATTAGGAAATAATCCTTCCAATTTTTGTTTAAGTATAGATCTTTCTGTAGACTTTTTCGAATTACCGTTTGTATTTAAAAGAATTTATTCCTTTAAGAAATATTCGTTAGTTTTTCTAATTTTAAAATGATGCGCTCTAAAGAATTCTTATGATGATTCAAACTATTTGGTTACCGTACAAAAGCTCCTACTCATTTAAGAAATATGCTGGAATGAAATCATGTTATAGAATAAAAATTATTTTACACAAGTTACTCATATTTATATCGAACAAATCTTTTTTTCCCCCTTTCAGCTAGTGATCAAACCATATAGAACGGAAAAAGCATCGACATTATATTGCGACATATTGGTATTTTATAATGATGACTGTAAAAGAAGCATTCACCATTGCTTGGTTTAACCGTGCATAGTTTTTATATCAGAAATAATTTAATTCTGTTTTTAAGAAGGCTTTCATTTGTCAATTTCATCAAGATTATAAATATAAAATTTTCTATAAAATTTCTTTGTGTAAGTCAGAATCTAGTGTTTCGAAGGGCTGCGATGGACGGGTGGTAAGGTCTCGGCTTCGGAACCGGAGGGTTCCAGACCAGATTCCACCGAAGAATTCGACCGTCGTATGAGCGGGTCTGTTGCACGTTAAATCAGTCGGAGCCAAACGTCTTCCCACTGATGTGGTGTGGAAGTTTGGAGAGGCGGGTGCCAGCTGAGATGCCGTCCTTCTTTTGTGATCGCAGTTCAAAAGGACGAGGTCCGTCCCAAAACAGCCCTAGTGTTACTTTAAAACGAGATATTAATATAACTAAACTAGTGTTTCGAAATCGATGCATTTTATATAGCATCTACAGTTTTAACCTTCGAAAAACAACAAGACTTGATACATTTATTTATGGGTCGTGGTCTTTTACTTTTCATTGATTACCAAAGCATCAATAATATTTCATTAAATTGCTTATTTGTTTTACAGAAACTTTACAGTTCCTCCTTCGTGTAAAGCACATAGAACAATGTTTTTCTTTCTCTTAGAACTCGGCGAATTTTCCACTAAATATCCAATTAAAAATTGTTTATCGGTAGTTTACTATATATGATAATATTATCAATATTGCAAACCGATATATCCGGAAAACATTTTCTTGCATGCAAGTGTCTTTCATTGTAAACAACCGACGTGGCGAAGGAAATCGATTTGCTCGATATTGCCTTCGATAGCAAAATAAAAGGCATTTAGTAAATTGCAAAGAAGATAGATAATTTGCCATAATAAATCAATTCCAACAACAGGTTGAAAGATAAAAAAGCTCAGAATTAGGAATAACTTGTGGGAATTGAATGAACTTCAACAGTTGTGGAGCATATTAACAGGAAGAATGATTTCTGCTGAAAAGCAAATCACTTTAAAAATGAACGAACGTTTGATGGTAGGATAGCGTTTGAGTGAAAGATTATTTCAGTATGAAATGACGGTGCAGTTGCAGCTGGAATTCGATCCTGAGCAGATATTGTGCAGAATGGGTGATTCCGGTGGAACCAATTCTCTTTTTCACGTTGCCATTGATGCTTATGAAATGCTGGATTAAATGAGAAGGGTAGAACTTCGTATGAAAATAAATAAACAAAAAACGAGAGTTACTTTATGCGAGCCCAAAAAACGTTTTTTGTCTCAATAATGATATAATATTATTTATATTTACCGTTACCATCAGAAAACATTTGACATTCGTTTGCCAGCGGGTTCAGATAAGATCGGTATAGTTTAATTTCGTTATATTAATACCCGTTTTAAAGCAGCACTAGGGCCATTTTGGGATGGACCTCGTCATTTTGAACCGCGTTCAGATGATGATGACGCCTGAGTTGGCACCCGCCTCTCCAAACTTCCACGCCACACCAGAGGGATGACTTTTGGCACCGACGGATTTTACGTGCATCATGTCCGCTTACATGACGGTTCTGCGATGGAATCTCGAACCTGAAATCCTCTGTTTCCGAAGCCGAGACCTTACCAGTGGTTCTCATATAAAATCGTATGAACCTTGCAGTTTCTCTCTCTTTTACTCTCCCGTGCACATAAAATCTCATATTTTTATTTAATATCTTTATTAGCAGTTTTAGAGCACGATAAACTGAAACAAACAAAATATTTTATTGTGTATCTAAGATAGTTAATTTCAAAATTTGATATAGAGAAAAATATTCTAAATTTTGATTTAATTTAAAAAAATAATAGTATTACGATTAAATGTTAGTTTAAGTTAATTAAATGTTTTTTTAAGCAAGGATTATAAAATTTTTAAACCCAGTTTAAATATATGAGTTTTTTTCCCAGTCTCGGTATTTGTCAGCTCTCGGTAAAAGAAAGAAAAAGTGATCTATTAGCCAATTTCAAAGCATGAAAAATAGGAGTCCTAAAAATAATATTCTGCAAATTAAGCAATGCTCTATTTTAAACTGAACCAGTGTGCATTCCATATAAATTGAATGAAAGACAGAAAAGGAAATTTATTTGAAAATACTTTAAAATTTTGGAACTCCAGACAGTTAGATAGTTGTCTGTTTACCTATTCGATTATCTGGTCTAGGTTCAAATTAATCACGTGTGGTTTCTTCAGTGTAGGGGGGGGCAATTCACGTGACTGCAGTCATGTGACTCTTAACATCATCTGCCTGCTGTCATCATCCCCCCATCCCCTCACCAACTGTAATAGAAGAAAATTAAATCTAAAATTAAACTTGTATCGTGCAGTTGATGAGTATCAGGGGAGCATGAATTGACTCTAGTAACTTCGACTTAAGAATACAACAGTATGGTTATTTACTTTTTTTTTTCTTGCTGGATCTGAATGCAAAATTAATTTTTTAATTAAAATTTTGAAAAACCCATTCTTAATAAATACTTACAATCCAAGAAATATAAATATGTCATATTTGTAGCTTTAAACCCAAGGATTTGCCCTGCAGAGCGTTGTATTTTGATGTTGCTACGTTCGGTGGTGGTGGAGTGGTGAGGTATACAGAAGAAGACAAAAGTGTTGTATTTTATGTGTTATGCATCAAATTGCTCTGAATGTGTCTTTATTTTTTTGCTTTACGTAATTTATAGAAAATATTCAAAAAATTATCATATTAAAAAAAAAACATAGACCAATGTATCTAGTAGTGTCATTTAATTATCGTAGGTCAGTTTTCGATTAACGAATTGTTAAAACAGAATAAGAAAACTGTTTCTTCAGAAGTTTACCGAAAGTTCGCGCTAGCCGTTGCCACAATGAACGGAAAAATGTAACAATTTTTATAATGATCACGCAATTCAGGGAAGTGAATGAAAAACCACGACCATGCGTGTTGATAGGTGAAAAGGGCAACTTGATTATTTATTGTAATTTTGAATCAAATAGATAAGTATTGGCAATTTATCACCAAATACAATTGCAGCAATTTCTTATTACTACTTTAAAAGCCGTTTGTTATCATTTGTGGTACACACCCAGGATTGCAGACTTTTAGAGAGTTTTTTGGACGATTGGCACGATTTTGACGTACTTGCCGGGAAACCGTACATTAATCAGAGTACTTTAGCGTATACTTTAGAGTTTTGCCACGATTACTTATCTGGCAACATTAAGCCTATTTTTGAACTTGATTAAACTTCTTGTTTCAATTTTTTTTTCTTTTCATATTTTCTTTCCTCTGACTGAATGTGCAACTATCTTCAGAATACATCTAATAATATTTTGCAGCTCCGGAGCATTTGAATCAGTACAGCTGTAAAAAATGTTCAATTAAAGAAGCAGTCTGAAATTCGTATGATGTTTTGTTTATATTTGACTGTTGCCATTCGACAATTAGTAATAAGCTCGATTTTTGTGCCACTTACGTTAGCGTTTGATTTATATAGATTTTTTCAATTTAATACCCAGTTTGTTTTGAATTATTAGGATGGAATTAAGACACATCAGGAAAATATTCAATCGCAAGATTTTGTTGATCATTAACTGTCTAGTAAGATTTTCACTTTCTCGTTTATTTCGCAAACATGCACTTTTTAATTTTCTGTAAACTGATTCAATGGAATTCATATTTTTCATTCATATCAAACAGCAAGGCAAGAATGAAAAATACATCATATGCAATACCATATCAATCATTCAACAGTCTAAAGAAACAAATAATTTAGGCTAACAAGTTGGGCGCCAAAGTAGGTGGTGATTAGTAACATTTAACTGTCCATAAATATTACCTGAATTCATTCCTGTATTTTTTTTTTCTCTTGCCAACTAATGCAAAGTCTATAGTGATAAATGAAGTTTCATTAACTAAGAATATTTACTGACTTCTGGTGTGACGAACTTAACTTATGATAAAACTCTTTATTTTGTTAATATTTAACTTAAAAGAAATAAAACAATGCTAAATAAACTATGCCAACGATTTTATCAAGACGTTCATGCTTTCCTATATATCAGTTTTGATTGACGTCCCTTTTTCTCTGAAATACTAAATCTACAGCTACACCATAAACAAAGTATCAGTGGATAAGAACATAGCATAGTCAGTTTGCGTTGGAACACATTATTTACTATTAAGGTTTTTAAGAGAAATTAAAATATCATACATATTGCTGGGAGACGAAATTCCCAAGATAAACGAGCCGATGCGGGCTTTCTCAGAGCTATTTTATTGTGCACTTTTACATAAACGGAAGTTTTTCGTTTAAGTGGAACATGACAATTATACAGTCTACGCATTCTATTTATGGCTTGATTATTAGTTTTAACGCGTTGACTGTCATGTGACTGACCTGTGTTTTACACCTACTATTTAACTGTACCGAACCACCTGTCTAATTAGATGACCGCTTTTCTACTGTAGTTAAGAAATAGTAAAGGATTTAATTAGATAGTTGGTCCGATTATCAGGCGAGAGTCGTAAATAGGTTAATAATAAAATCTGTTGTTTTCTGTGAAAGAGTTCTCGGTTATCATTTTCTTAAGTACCATGTCAACGTGGATAATTTTGCATTCATTAGCGGGAGTAGCAAACAAGACCTTCAAGAGGATTGCATTCTGGATCAAAGTTTTGTTTACAAAGTACAATAAACGCCCGAGTATCTTGCCTAATGTGGCGGAAGGGCAGGTCGTATAACAAGAATGCCAGATAGGCCGGAGTTTTATGAACACATTTTTTGTTCCACCATTACCAAAAGACAATGTTTTTACACCAAAACTGCATTGTTATAATACACATTTCCTCACTTCTTACTAAGTACTAAGCCCTCCATTTATCTGAAGCCAAGCAGAATATAATCGATGCCGCTGCCTGGTGAATCGTAGAAGCAGTTGCTGGTAACATGTCGAGTTAAAACAGAAAGTTTTGTACTTATAGTTTATATACTACATTGTATGTTTCAAAAAGTTATTAGAGAAAAAATAAGTTAAATCATATAAACTGTTCTCATTTTAACCTAAATTCTGTCATTTTCACTGTGGTACGCTTAAAAAAACATTAAGTATATCCCAAGAACCATTTACGGATGCTGTACATACTGTGCAGTTGTCATCAGGAACAATAGCAACCATTGAGGGAGGTCCTTTACACTGACAAAACGACGAACAACGAGCAAGACGCTGCTTTTTTTCTGTCACAATTTGTATTTCACCCACGGCACTAAGAGGATCCTAGCAGGTGTCCTCTTCCAATGCTTTGGCAATGGTGCCAATGCAACGCCATGCCTTTCTCAATGAATTACGATAAAAAGAAAACTAGGCCGGATAGTCGCGAACCGAATCTCGGGAATGTACTGTAGTATTGTAAATCAATAATATCTGTAAGCTGTCTTTTCGATTTTGCGCATATACTTCTCTGAACATTAAGAACTCAACAATACATATTCAGGGAGTGGGAGGGAGAGGAACTTTGTGATGTTGATGAATCTCCCAAAATCTGAGAGATTCTTTTTTGAAATTCTGTCAGCCTGCAGGGAACAAGGCTGATTCAAAAGCAAAGCGGGCCCGGAGAGTAGAATTCAGTGTGTGCTCTTAACATCCAAATGACAGATCGGCGTTAAATTTCAAACGAAATTCTTCCAAAGAAAACTCTTATAATTCAATAAACGCTTAGAACTAGAAAGATTATTATTATTTTTTTACTGGACAGAACTTTGTTCTAGTGATTATATTTAGAAATTGAAATGAAAATTTTTTCCAACATTCAACTTAACTGATTTTCTTTGGGAAGATTGTCTCCAGATAAATAGTCTAAATTTGAAATTTCCTTCAAACTTTAAAAGGTCTTAAGCTTTAAAAATTAACTGAATAGAAATCTGAATGCCCTTCAAAATCAACCTTAATTACTTTCAAAATAATTCTTTAAAAACTAATATTATGAAAAATGCTATTCAAAATGAGATGCGGAAATGCAAGATATCGAATAGAGCGCAAATATCTGAACGTTAGAGTTTTTACACAATGCAATATCAAGGAGAGGTATTTAATGTACCTTTCATAGGCCAATGCTGATTTACAAGCAAATATTTTTTATCATGTTGATTTTTTTTTTTTTTGCAAATTCTATGATGAATAATGCAAAATTCATTCAGAACTTTTTGTGGAGTAAACTTGGTCTATTACAACTGTCGCGCAGTAATTTTTTAAAAGAGTATGCTTTTTCCAAGACAGTGTTTTTAATTAATTTAAAATGAATCGGAATATTAATGTTTTGTTTTTCCAATACTTTTGTGCATATTATTGCATAAATACCATTTAATTGTAAATAATCATAATCTATTTTTCAATTTCTACTATTATTTCACATTCTCCTTATATATATATATATATATATATATATATATATATATAT
This sequence comes from Argiope bruennichi, assembly GCF_947563725.1. Lineage (NCBI taxonomy): Eukaryota > Metazoa > Arthropoda > Arachnida > Araneae > Araneidae > Argiope > Argiope bruennichi. The sequence continues at coordinate 135,212,117 of NC_079156.1, read as the reverse complement.
ATATATATATATATATATATATATATATATATATATATATATATATATATATATATATATCTTGTTCAAATTTTCAAACGGTAATAAAATACTTTTTATTCATCCACTCAAGTTCAAATACATTTTTTTTAAACTTTTAGCGGATGACATATGCAACCACTCTGGATGACCACTCTGAATTCGAAAAACGCATGTTTGAAAAATGTCTGTCTCCATGTCTGCCATCGGTCTACGTGTACGTGAATTCGTTAACTCAAAAACGCTTTGGGACAGTCAAATGAAATTTGATATATGAAATCACGACCCGATTTCATTTGCGATTTCTCTCAAATTTCAAGCTAAATTTATTCAGGGGAAATTTGTCTATCCGACTATTTGGATGACTAAAAAGGCTAACTGGACAAAATTCGGAACACAGAATTAATTAATATTGTAGATACCTTTCAAATGTTGAGCCAAATCCAACAAGGGATTAAATATCTGTCGGTCTGTACTTTCAGGAGCATGCAAACGCGACAAGTGAAATAAGCATTGACTTAAATACATTAGAATTTGGTACGCTATTTTTGTGATTGCAATTGTAGCTTGGTGTCAGATTTTGGTTTCAATCGGTTGGGGAAGATGTGTCTCAAATTCATCTTTATGAGAGAGTATGCGAGAAAATTTTGCATGTTTTTTGAATCGTTTGGCAGTTCCAAATTTCCGTTGATTTGAAATCTATCATTATGATACCACCTGAAGTCGTAGAATAACATTTCCAAAATAGGATTTTTTTTATTCGTGAAATCCGACTGATAAAAAAGTAATGAATGATATTTTTTGATATCTGTACTTTGGAATTTAAAGAAATTCGTTCAAATTGAAAGAATAAAATAAATACTTTTCCAAATCTACATTAAAAAAATTATTCCTGTTTTAATTTAGCCATCTGAGCATTCGATGATTCATTGCTTTGTCTGATGTCTAAAATTTTCTGTTTAAACCTTTCCACTCCGATGAATAGCCCTTTATTTAAATATTTAAAAGCAGAAAAGGGCTTTTCCAACTTTTCCATTTTCTTCTTTATTCCAACTACTTAAACTAATAAAATGGCTGTTATGTATTTTTTCCAATTTGATACTTTATAATACGACAGGATTGGTGGAATATATACTGATTTATAAGGCGTGATTTAAAAGTATCAATTTACTATGCAATGCAATTCTATAACTATTATTATTGCACTCGTTAAAATGTGTAGTTTCTCTAGTTTCATGTCGAGCTCGTAAGTTTGAGCGCAGACAATGCACAAATCAGTCATTCGAACGAGAAAAACACAATTAGTGAATCGATGAGTGCATTCGGATGACTGAGTAATTGAATTGAGAGGAGAAGACAGGCTCGTCTCAATTAGGAACTCACTTTTTTCGAGCTCTCCTCTCAATTGAATTACCTCCAACTCAAGTGGACTGCTGCCTTCTCATTTGCGAGGAAATAAATCGAGATGAGTTCCTTGGCACTGGACTACTAAAAAAAAAGAAATTCAATGAAATTTGTAATCAACTAGTAAGAAAGATATTCAAAATGGAGTTTTTGAAACATAAAAGATATCGAGACTCTTGTCTGTGTTATGAATCGCAAACAGCTTCAGGGGTAGAGATAAGAGGTATAAAAAGAGTATACAAATTTTCAAAGAAATATTAATATTAATTTAGTCAAAGATAATAAATAAGGGAGATAACGCCTGTTTTCTATTTTATACTTTTCGCAAGTAAAAGAAGCATTTTTACTTGATCACTTTGAGATAGTGAATATATTTATCATTTTAAAGATATTGAAATTTTTTATTTAGTTTCTATAAAATAGTATATATATCTGTCTTTTATAAGATATTAAACTAATAGAATTTCGTAAATTTCTCTTATGATCGACTGAACTTAAAAGAATAGAAAAAAAAAATTCAAAATATTTATTGTGAAAAAAATTATATTAACTCATTGTTAAAATCGAAAATATTATAATCATAATTAAAACGGAAATTAAAATGAAAGTAAATTAAACAATTATTTAAAACCAAGATTTTAAGAATGAGGAAATTTTATTGCGAATAGAAGTTGAATACATCAAACTAAATATATAAAAAGAGGAATAATGCATGTAAAAGGCTTCCAAACACTGATTTCTCTCAAATTTCTTCACATTTTTAACAGGGAAATTTATTTCTATAAACAGCAAACAATAGTTGGGATAGAATTTGTTATAATCTAAGAACACGAAAAACTTGCCTATTTTAAATCTTCTCCCATTTATTCATGACTTTGAGGTTATATTTTTGAAATGAAGGATTCATTAGGGTTTCAGTTTTATTAAAAATTTTAGTGGAAAAAATTCTTTATCCGTTGAAGTGAGTGTTATAAATAACTTAAATGAAAAAATATACCTTATTCCATGAAAATTATTTTTCTGAAAATGAATGTACAATTTAAATATACAATTAGTTCTTTTTTAGATTTTTATTTGTGTGTTCTTATTTATTTCTGTAATTAGGATTTTATCAATTACATTTTCATTCTTTATTATTAGCTTTTACTTTCTCCCAGATAAATATTTGTTGAACATTTTGATTATTTTTTTCTTGGAATGGTATTATAAAATGGAGTAAATAGAAGTAAATATCAGCATTAAAATTTGAATTATTTTCATTGATAATATCGAATTTTCATAATTAAATTTTTTTATAGAAAAATCAGAATCGTAGTTTTTTTTTTTACCCTCTTTCTCTAAATAATCATAAGTGCATTCAAATGATAGAAAAGTTTCAATATTTCTTTTTAAATTTATATAAATGTAACTTGATTAACCGATACTGTATATTTATTTTATAACTGGTACTATAAAAATATCACATATAGATTGATATTTACAAATATAGTTTGTAGTAAACAAATCCAAGAAGCCTAAGATAAGATATAAAGAGAAAAGTCATAACATTATTTCCCTGTAATTCTGGTTCATTGCCTGTCAAAAATAAATGCGACGTGTACTGAAGATGTAGTTGTTTCTAATTTTAGCACGATTGACCAGATTTCTATTATTAAAATTATTTTCTGTTTATCAAATTTTAAGCGTAAATCGATTCACATGGGCATGTACTAAGAGCTTCTGTGTTAAGAATCGGATGTTGCAGTAAAAACCGTTTTACAGAAAACAAATCTTGGCAGTGTTTGATTTTAACTATTTGAGAAAATTATAGTTTTTCTTCGATTCAACACTGCGAGAATTGGCTTTTGCGCTATTTAAACAATGCTTGCAAAAAACTAACTAGATATTTTGATAGATATCGTTTTGGAAAAGCATTCTCTTTTTAATTAAAAAAAAGATTAAGTATGAACTAGAAATTCTATGAAATTTATTCCTTAGAGCGCTTGCCTCAGAAACTCAGAAAATCATTTAGTTATAGAATTTACAGAATGTGTCCAACAACTTCGAAAAATATAAGTTTCCATATTATGGATTCTATTTTTCTTTCTTTCTTTTTTTTTTTTTCTTTTTTTGCTATTGGTTTTTTATTTATAATTGAGTCCTATAATCATTCAGGAATCAATGATCATTTTATGAATTATGAGTTTTATTATAAGAAAGTGTACATAGGTTTATTATCTAAGTAGTTTGTCGTGGAAAAATGATTCCACGACAATCTTTTGCTAATAATGCAATAAAGAATTTCTATTAACTCATAAGAAATTTTTTGTAAAGCTATCTGAAGATATTTATAATTCTGAAGGTACACTTTAAGGTTGCTTCCTTCCTGCATAATATTTATAGCTGGAAAATTTTATTTTGATGTTCTGAAATTCTGTATTCCATTAATTTTTTTGATAAAATAAAAAAATGAATAAAATAATTTTGCTGACCATCTATTTCTTAAGGACATTTTAGTATTTTTATAATAATCAGTAATCAGCTATACATTTTTAAGTATATTTTGATCAATAATGATTATATTACGTAAAACAATGGCGTAAGTCGAAAAGTTAAAGGTGTGTTTTTTCCCAAGTCAGTGAAATATTTAAAAATGGGTATTGGAACGAAAGCTATTGATTTTAGGGAAAAGAAGTCAAAATGAAAATTATAGCAAAATAGCTGAATATAATAAAACACGTATGCACTTTTAAATATTTTGTTATATTATCAAAGTTATTTTTATACTATACTTTGTTATTTCTAGTTTGATTGTAGGATTGAAAAAAGAGGGACTTATGGCTAGTTTTTGGAATATCATGCTAAAATAAGTACAGTTAGTTATGAAAAAATATTCTGATTCGATTTTCTGTAGGGTTAAGATATAAATAATATGAAATAATTTCCTTGCCGTATCTATTTTGTTTTGTTAAAGCACCAGGAAGAACTATTCTATTGATATAATGATATTTATTACGATGAATAACTACAAAGTTACTATGCATACTGACGATCGTAGTCGAATGGGAAATTATCAATTCAATTGACGCACATTTCTTCCTAACGAAATGAACTTAAAATTTGTAAATGTGATAGGCATCAAATACTCTAACCAGATTTGTTTTTGAATTCATCGTGCATTTTACAGGGAAAAGACGTTGTCAAATTACTATGATATCGTATAAATTGACTTCATTGCCAGTATGAAAAATAATTCTACGTTTACGGCTCTAAATATTAATTCCCTAAACTGAAAACAGTATATTGAATGCCCCTTGAAAAATTATTGAGAGTACATTTCAGTCCGTCTAAGTTAAAAAAAAAAAATACTTTTTCTATTCCAAAACACAGGGAATGACTTATAGCCATTCCTGTAAACATTTAATATACCCTCACTGATTCCAGACCCACGTAATAAAAAGTGCGGTGCTTTTTCCTCCATTAGACAAATTGCCATGTAACAACACGGGAAACGGAATGGCTGTGGCTTTATTTACACCCGATAAAACTGCCAGGGCACGTGATAGTTGGCAATCTTCGGCCGGCGGGATTAATCTGCCACTGGAGGGGGCATTCCCCAGACGACTGTGATTCAGACAGAGTAATTGGCACGTTCAACACACCAATTGCCACGTTAATCGATCGCGATTGTCCTCCTGGGGGTGGAGGAAGGGGACGGGGAATTAATTGCCTCCCATATCTACAGAGAATGAAGAACTACTGGCTTTGTACTTTGTAGTCACTGTTCGGCGGAGGATGGGAGGGCCATTGTTGGAGCCGGAGGCTGCTTACTTGAAAAGGAAGCGACAAGGGGAGCAGGATTGGTCTAAATGATCGCATTCGAAATCAAAAGGTTATAGAGAGGGATACCTTCCCTTTTTTTGTTTTGTTTTCTTCTCTTACTTTTTTTTCTGCTGGAAGACCGCCTTTGTTTTGAATAAGACGGTTTATTGATTTTTGTCCTTATTGGATGGGAAGCTATTGGAGTTAACGGTCTTCGGAATTTGTTAGGAAATTGGAAAATATTATTTTGGCTACTCAATAGTTATTTTTTTAAATTCCATCTCTGAAAATGCTCTGAACATTGCCATCCATCCTATTCCCAATGTTCAGAGTAATAGTAAATGTAATGTAGTAATAGTCAATGTAAATAGTAAAGCCTATTTTTGGTTCTTACACCATTAAACTTAAATCAATCAACCAAACCCTTTTTTCAAAGAATATCACATCTCTAAACATTGCAATCTCTGAAAGTGGTGTACACATTATGATAGTTGCATGTGCATAAGCCTGCAACCATGTCTTCTACAGAAAACGAAACTTCTCGTAATGCCAGGTTTACACTCGGTCAGATATAAGATGGCCAGTAGGTAAAGCATGCGTAGATAGAGACTGGTTCATGTTTGCTACAATTTCATAAGATAGATTCTAACATTCTATGCTGGGCTATAAATTGTCGTTTTGGCGTCCCTGAATTTTTCTTTTCACAGAAAATGATCTATATTACTGTCTTAAAATGATGGATACTTACACAAAGAGACATGGTAAACAAAAAAAAATAAAGTTAGCATACCTAAACTTGGAAAACTATAGAAAGGAAATGGCAAATAAAATGAAAAAAAAATCGCATCAGAAAGAACAAAGAGCAAAAAATGTCGGAAATTATCTATGATAAGTGATCTGCAAACTCATGCGCAGTAATAAAAAATATATATAATACAGCGGCATATTGTTGTCCCGTTGGGACAATTACCTGGCATCGACTGAACAGCATTTGTCAACCTTCCTACGCATACTTATACTACACAAAATTATACCTATTATTTTACCGTATTTTTTTATTTTTAAGTAATTTAAAAAATATTTAAAGCGAGTGTAAACACAGATTAATAGACATTTTGTATAAAAGGCATCTCATTAGAAATATTTTCTTTTGTACCGAATATTTTGGTATCTCATGCTTAAATTCACTCTTTCATTTCGCATTCTCAGAATCTTTGGATCTACTTATTTTTGAAAACCGTGTGTTTAAAACATGATTTCCCCTAAAAAATAAATTTGCAAACCATATGACTAATATCCGCTTGGAATCTTATCTTGAATTTAAAGCGGTTAGTTAGAAAGCAAAAATGACAGAAAACTCACAGCAAGTATATGTTCATTGCTCACAATGAATGAGAGCATAGTTTGGTGATTATTTTTTTTATTCGAAAAAAATATTATTGCTCATTATATTACAGTTTTAAATTTCCTTATTTATATATAACAAAAAAAGTAGTCATCTGCCCGGATCTTTCTCGCATACTCTCCAATAAAGGTCTTACCTTATTTCCTCCATATAAGAGTGGGTCACGAATGCCTTGCATGGCATGAGTGAACAACAGTTCAAAATATAGATCTTTGTCGTGAATGTAATATTTCACTGCGCGAATATGTACATTCGGCAATTTTACCGGACGATTGACACTAAAATTTGATACGAAATTGCAGTGATAGATCGATACATAAGATAATATACCGGATTTAATTTACTTAAATCATTGCGTTTACATGCATGCTAAAGTGCACACCGATGGCTGATTAACCATTTAACAGGTTTGGTTCAAAATTTGATAACTATCCATATTTTAGATACTAAATAGGGATACCAAATTTTATTTACCCAACTCTTTGTGTTTTATAGTTATCGAGTTCACTTGTTCTCTTACAGGCAGACCGACAGACTTTCTCTGAATAGATTTCGTTGAAAATTTGATCGTGTCTGTATGCCAAATTCCAGCCTTCTAATTGAAAGTATTTTCGAGTTATTGTATTTACAGACAGACAGAGAGAGACATAATGCCAAAAAAATGTATTTTTTAGACTCTAGGAGGTCTGAAACATTGAAGGACCTTTGAAGCGTAAGTAAGGTCTTGAAACCTAGTAAAATGTCGCAAAGAGTTCTGTCCCCTATCTTCTCATGAAAAGGGAACAAAATATTTATTTTTAATTTAGAAAACTGTATATATGAAGAATTTAGAAAAAACATGAGAGAATTTGATGGAATACTACTTCTAAATTTTTGCTGAACTATAAAAGGACAATTCGCTACGAAATAAAAATGTTGATGAGAAAAGGGCGGTTTGACGTTAAGGGATGGTTGGAGAAACTGTGCATACAGGAAATAAAAGAAAATTATTTCATTGTATATGCAAAATATCTTTAACCTGATACAAATATTTGTTTTTAAGTTTCCGCTTAACTGTTAGGAGTGGCCAATTTCTGGGGTGAGGTGAGGGTTTGATTTAGTAAAAAATAATTGAAATAATTTAACTGGTTTAAAATAGATGGACAGAATACTTGGACAAAGTTTATCTGGGCATAATCTGGTTTTCGTGACTAAAATCTCTTTTCTTTTTTATGTAATGTCATAAAATAAACCTAGATAACAATCTGATTCTTTTACAAGTACTGTAAATATGCGAAATTTTGATTTGATGTTGTATGATATTAAAAATCATTGGCAGAAGGTTCATGATGGATGGAAATATAAATAATCGAAAATAAAGAAAGAAAACTTTTACCACTAACAATTTATCTTCCCGAAGGCAGTGAAACAAGTGTATTCTAACAATATTTAAGACCCTGTCATTTTGCAAACATATTAAAAAAATTGATTTTTACACATTTTTTATGCACGATTTGTATCGTAAATTTTGGTTGAGTCTAAAAAAACTTGCCAAACAAAAGCTATTCAGTAACTGAAATTACTATGATTTTTTTTTTTTTTTACCTAAAACATTTATTAAGAATTATTTGAGGCTTGTTGAGAATTCGTGCACATCTTAACTTTTCTGTTTTTTTTTCAATAATTACTTTAAAAAAATCCTTCATGACATTTGCTAAATTATTTTTTTAATTGAATTGTCTTTCCAATAACTTTTTAGTGGAAAGTCTTATTGCAAGAATTTACTCTTTCTTTCCTCCCAAGAAAGCATAATAAAGACACACAAATTTCTCAGAGTCTAAAAACCTTAACGTTACAAAAGCCAGACTTCATCCCTGCCGCTTAACAGTCTTTCGAAAGTTACTGTTGTCAGCTGTAATTCAGGCAGGCGATTAGCAAACGACTCAGCCGTTCCGTAGAGTTGAATAGAAGTGAATAAGAGCCTCACACTAAATGGCGAATTGTTCTAAAATTAGCGCGGGAATCTCGAACTGAACCCGAATTAGCTCGTTCTTTGTTGCCAAATTATTAATGCATTCCTTGTCGCGGAGGAACAGCCGTGAATTCCCAGAATACCTTGTAAATCCTTTCGCGTAAAGCTGAATTACGAAGGGTGACCATGCATACTAAATACATGATTATGGCCCCCTTTCCTCTCCCCCCATTCTCTCAACCCGTTTTCAATCTGCTAAGTTCCGGTTTTCGAAAGCGAAATTTGTCGGAAATTGTATTTATTTCTTTATAATTTGCGAGTTTTGCAATTTTTTTTTTTTTGAGAATATGTTGTGATAAATATCATTGGGGGAAAAAAAATGCGTTTCTGGCAATTTATATTTCTTTCGGTAAAAATTTGAAACTCGATCATACTTTTAAAAAAGACAAGCATGTTATTACCTCTTATTTAACATACAAATACTTATGATTTTATAAACAAGAAAAGAAAAAAAAAATACTCGAGATTTTACAAAAAAATTATTTTAAATGTTTTTTTTTCGAGAGTAAATAAACTATTAAAACTGCAATAAAAGTTTGCTGTCATCAAAGGTGTAATTAAACAATTCAAGTTCAGGATTCTGCACTTAAAACAGTTTTTAATAAAAATGATTGAAAGAGCAATATATACTCTTTTCAAACTGCATGATATGATGTAACTAAGATTTTTAAAATATAAACCTTAAAATATTCGAATATTTTGAAAGATATTTTTTAAAATTTAATACAAATGTATCAACATGTATATGTTTTCCGAGCAGAATATTAACTTTATTCTTCTTAAATTGAGTTTTGAATTAAATTTTGAGAGTATAGAAAATTCAAATGAGTCATCTAATGCATTTTCTGAGAATTTCTCTCAAAGAATAATTAATCAATGTAAAAATAAGGTATTTGTTCCTTTGAACATTTTATTTCTTAGAAAATATGGTGAAATCTACCAGGGGAACATTCATCCTTTATTATTTAAAATAACAAGCTTATAAATTTATAGTATGAAGCCTTGGTTAAGCGTTACATAAATAAATGCAGAATATATAAAAAATAATATTAAATATTCTTTTTTAAAATATTCCCTCTTTTTGTCACTTAACTAAAATCTGTTTCCGCATTGAGGTAAAGTGGAATGATAAAATCTGCAAATATAGATTTCATTTGGTGTGCAAGTTATATAGCTAACCAACTGATATTTTGTAAGTTATATTACTAATTTCTTAATTTTGAAACATATTCGAATTCTCTTTAGTATATTAAAAGGATTTTATTTAACTTATCTGTAATTATCTGTGAAATAGTGGCTAAAAACAAAATAATTTGCAGCATTTGTTTTGAAATCAAAATATTTTTTTTCATTAATATGATCAAGAACAAGAATGTTGTTCATTTAGAATATAATCTATTAATGTTCATACTCAACGTAAAATGGATAAGTCTTATAGAGAGCCAAAGTGCACACGCTCGAGCGCTCTCTCTCTCTCTCTCACACACACACACACACACACACACAATTATCTTTATTGTAAGATAAATATTCGTGTTAGAGATATACAGGATAGTCTGTTTGACCTAAAGTTATTGCAGCAAAAATAATTTTTACATGATTTTAATGTTTAAAAATATTCTTTTAATTATACCTATTATTTTACCGTATTTTTTTTTACTTTTAAATAATTTAAAAAATATTTAAAGCATATTTTTGAATAATATACTTCGCATAAAAAATGTATATTTTGAATAATTATTCTGAGAACGTTACTAGTGTATAATAAAAGATTTTATAATCATGTTGCCATCACGTTCACAAAAATTCAATTTAAAAATTCAGTTCAGTTTTAAGTTACCTTTCATTATAAATGAAACCTAGAAAACTATAATTTTCAGCGCATGTTGCATGAAATGAAATAAATGCGAAACATGATATGCTTCCGAAAAATGAATAAGATACTTTTTAAAACATCTATATTTTTATTTTAAAAATTGTATATAATTTGGAGATTAATTATCTGAATATCTTCTTTAATAACCAATTTAGGTCGTTAGTAATACGCATGCGAATCTAAATAAAGTAAAGAACTATATTTTATTTTCGTTGGAGTCGATAAATGTTCCGATGAATTACGATTTTAAAATTTTTACACAGACAATCGGTCTTAAGGGTCATCTTTATTAATAAAAATGAATGTGAAATCGTGTTTTTTTTTTGTGTGTGAGTGTCTGTGTTTTGACGTTTTACAGCCTAGACTGTTTGACTAAGAGTTGCCGAATTTCAAGCATACATACTTTGGAGAGAGTGAATATGCACTTCGGAGCGATTTTTTTTTTAATATTTTAATTAGTTAAAAAGTAAGCGAAATTATAGCTTTTTTCCACGATAACATCCGAAAATATTGCATTGCAAACATAATTTTTATGTCATCTTGAAATTATATATATATATATATATTTTCAACGATGCCAATTTTTTTTTCTCGTATACGTAGTATACGAGGAAATAATGTAAGCGTCAAAATATTCGAACTTAAGATTGGCGAATCTCTACGTTTTAGACCTCTTTGAGTTCGAAAAACGCATTTTTGGAAAATGTCCATCTGTCTGTCTGTGACAAAGATAACTCGAACTCAAAGATAACTTTCATCTAGGCAAATGAAGTTTCATGTATGAACCAAATTTATGGATTTCTATCTAATTTCGAAAAAATCTATTCAGAGGAAGTCTGGTCAGACCTATAAAATATTATAAACAGGTTAGCTTAGCTTCCAAAATGTACAATTACGACTGTAATGTTGTGTGAAATTTTGACTTCAATAGTCGAAAAGAAAGCGTTTAAAATTCGTATTCTGTTTTTTTTTTTTAGTACTTGTGTATTAACCGCATGCTAAAGTTTAATCGAAAAAAATATCCCTCTCTTAGATAAAGCTTGCTAATAGGCTCTTTTATGACTATTATTCACTAGCGGTACTCGGCTTATGCACAAGAATCAGTTATCATTACTATATTGTGAAATGTATCTCTCTGATGTTCGAAACTCTGAAAATAAAAATCTGAGTCTTCTCTCATGGCCTTGTTTAAGGTCAACAATTCTATACAGGTGAAAGAAGATAGCACCTTTTATATAGTATGCGACAAAGTTTTCGGAAGAACTTCCCGCTCGTTTTACTATAAAATACAGAATTTATTTCAAATTCTACGACTAAGTCAGTTAAATAAAATATCTAATTAACAATATGAAGCCATTATAAAATGTCTAATTAAATTAGTTTTCAGTTAAATGGTATTCGATTTGTAACTAGATAAGCGAAGTATTTCAGTTCACGAAAATTTTCTGAAATGTATTAATTAGTTTATGAACGCAAACAAGAATTTTAAACTTTCATGTCATTCTTTTCTCGAAATCACAATTTCTGAATTATTCTTACAATTCTGGGAATTATGAAAAAATGTAAAATTTTTAATTTCCTTCTTTCTTTCTTTTCTTTCTGAAATCTATTTTTCAGCTATTTCATGTATATTTTTGTGTCACAAATTAGAATGCATACAATCGCAAACGATAATAACGATAATAGCATTTTTTTTCCGTTTACTGTTATAACAAAATTATTAAAATCCTGCAATTTATTGATTTACCTTAGTTTTTGCGTTAAAGGAGTTTCATTATACATAATGAAACGTTAAACAAATATAGAATTCAGTGAGTAGAAATAAAATTTTGTGTTAAAAAATACGCGAGCAAAAGAAAACAGTAACAAAACAAAAAAAATTAAAAGAATATTTGTTATTTTTTTTCTAGTTTTAATCCAATATAACTATTTTCTTATATTCTGTAATTTTTGAAATTCTTATTTAAAAAAATGAATTAAAATATTCATGAAGGAAAAATGAAAAAGTTTGCATCAAGTTTTTTGGCAGCCAAAATCATCGATACAAATTGAATTATAAATTCCGCTGGTTGGCCACATTTTGCATAAGAACCGTAGTATTTAGAATATATGTTTCTTATAGAACATTATTACTGTCTTATTTGAAATTCATTTCAACGAGATAGTTATTTTTTTTCAAATATATTTCCTTACAGATTAATTGCAAATTTTCAAGAAAAGTGGGTGAGTTCAATGATTTCGTTTAATATTTAAATACATTTATCACGATAAACATAAATATGCCTTTATTTAAATAAAAAGACATTAATAATTTAGAACAAATCTTTTTTTATAAATTTCTTTTATTAATGTCATTTTGTTCGCATTAAATAATTTCAATAAGTTGATGTTTCTGATCAAGTCGGTCATTTTTTGTTGTTGTTTATTTACAAAGCAGAAATTATAATTTTTCAAGATCAGCTGACTCAATTCAGGGTAATAAAGGAATACGAAGTAATTTATTAAATTTATGGATCTAGTATTAATAAATTATTCAATAATAATTGTAAAATCAATGAATTCTAAAGTTCTTATTTTTTGCAACTATACATTCTAATTTTCTTTACAAAGTTAACAAAACGTTTAATTTAAAAAAAAGGTTTCATATGTTTGAGAAATTAGTTGACTTAAAAAAAAAATACAGATTTTATGAATTTGATGTTATCTAGTCAATGAACATCATTCATTTTTACTTTATGTACAATTATTAAATTTTAGAAATTCATTATGTTTTCATGCTTTATATTTTTTAAATATATCATATGATATTAAAGAATAAATTTTCTATTTATTTTATCAATTGAAATGAATGATATTAATGCTTTATTTATTTATTTGGTTTTTCTTATTGTTTAAGTCAACTGGAAATAAGAGCGCGATACTCTTTTACATTGAATGACACGCACGTATATATTAAATATTGCACATTAAATGATTAAGAAGGAATAATATGATGTCGTTCTCCGCTTGAATGCATATGCTTGAACATCTATCAATTCCCAGTGAAATGAAAATCTCCCTCTAAATATCATGCCCACTCATATTCGGTTACAGCTAACATATCCTTTAAAAGTTTTAGGCATCATATTATTGAAAAGTTGTTATTTATTAATCGGAGAAAATTCAGCATTTTTTACTTTGGATATCCCTGTATCTTATTACTAATAGTGAAACTTATATCTAACTTAAGATATTTGGATGAAAGTTTTGAAAGTGTTTAATAAAACAAAAAGTTTAAAAAATGTGAAATGTATGAACATACAAGATTTTCAACTACCATTTGTATGTAGTTTGTAGATGCATGATGAATTTTGCTCTTTCAATTCGATTTTTAAAGAAATTGAAGAAATCAAAAGCAATAAAAATTATTTTTCCGTTTAGTTTTTGCTCAATAAAAGAAACTTAGTTCGTTTTTTTATTTCTGATTTCTTACTTCCTAATTAACTTACGCTGTTTTGGAATATTTATAACTATTTTATCTTTGTTACAACTAAAGAGGAATATTATACAGATTAAATAAAAGAATTTGCTGTGTAGTTTTATTTAATTTTTTTCGAATTTTTCTATATTTTCAATTAACTTGCTTTTTAAATCTCTTATTATTTATATTTAAAATCACTCCACTCCTCAGAAATTGTATTAGTTTCATTCATTAGTTCATTGTATTCATTAATATTTTTATGTAGATCTTTTTTTATCAATAATTGTATACAATATTAGTGTAATGATTCGTGCCTTCTAATTGGATCTGTACTTTATATTTTACTGGGTGTGTAAAGTATTTGGCATATATATTTTGAATATGAGTAGACTCTTATGGTTAGATAAATTGATAGTAACACACTTTTTGGAAACACTTTATAGAAAAAAAGTTTAGGTTAAAAGAGAGCAAATATTATTCAAAATTTTACGAAAGTTTATTATAAAATGAAAGTTACAGGATTTATCCTGTCAAATGTTTTTGCAGAACACAATTTATATTTCTTTAAATCCAAGAAAATAATAATAAGTTTATTGCTTCATTAATGATTTAATTATTAAGGAAATATTTCATTGTAAATGAAATTGTTTTTCAAATGAATAATACACTAACATAATTTGTCTATAGCGTAGAGTATAGAAAGCGATAAAAGTACTTTGTTACTTTGGCAACTTATCGATAAAACGTAAGAAAATAATAAGAGATAAACTTTGGTGAACGAAAATAAATTTTTCTTACCAACCAGATGCGAATTCTTCTTACTGAAAGAAAAATAAAGAAAATTTGAAGAACCATTGGAGCATATTCGGCTTCCAAAAGAAAAATTTCAGTTCGATAAAAAAAACAATCATTAAAAAAATAATGAAATGTTGTTAAGTTAGGCGGAAGCTAACTTAAACCTGAATAGAATAAACCTGTTGCTATGGAGACTAGTATAGTTAGGTTTCTTTTTTTATTAAATAAATAACAAGTGCTTTTTCTGAATATTTCTCTCTCTTCCACTACTTATTTCCCAAGGACTGCTTATTTAAGCATTAGCGGAGTGGAAATTCTTTTTTATATAAAAGAGAATAAGAAATAATTTCAATAAAGCTCTTATGTATTGACTTAGAAAAAGCTCCAAGTATTGTGCAAATAGAAGAGTCATTTTTTCCAGTGTATAATCATAAGAGAAACGATGATTTTTTAAGGTAATATACAATAACTACTGATTACTTCCTTTTTTTTTATAGCAAATGGGATTTGATCTCTTGAAGAGGCGGTACAAGCGAAACCTTCTGTCCACTGATTGCAAATGCCCTCCAGGTAAATCTTTCATGTATACTTTATTATTCCTTATTTTGCTTCTTAGATTTAATTTCAGTTAAAAATAACTTTTAGAATTGAATACTGTAATGTCGTTATGTAGAATGATATTTTTACCGATTTTAATGAGTGAATAAAATGAACATTTTACAAGTTATTTTTGTTAATGTATCTATTTATATATGAAACTGTAAGATACGTAATGGCTAAAAAGAAATTCATTTTTTTTTTCTGATGGCAACTATAATTTTGTTCTCAAATTAGTTTAATTTAACTCAAATTTTAGATATATCTTCAATTCATGTTAACGCAAAACAGTTTTTTCTTTCAAGGGAGATATATTTATGGTTCAGAGTTTACAATGCTCTTTATGCGGCCATATCAATGATAT
Organism: Argiope bruennichi; assembly: GCF_947563725.1. NCBI lineage: Eukaryota > Metazoa > Arthropoda > Arachnida > Araneae > Araneidae > Argiope > Argiope bruennichi. Next base: position 135,196,386 of record NC_079156.1, on the reverse strand, counting down.
AAACATAATCATGTTGGCCAATTTTGATGAAATATATCTTAGCAAAACAATAGGACGCACTATTTTAAATTTTGAATGCATTAATAATGATAGAGTAATCTTATTGACTAAGCATGTTTGCAAAATTTTGAAAGTTGACCAGTTGTTGGATTTGAAACTTGGTCCAAGTTTTATTTTGCAATGTATCTCGAAAATGGAGGTGGAAGAACCAGTTGTCACTCGATGAAATATCTAGGGGGTCGAGAACTTTCATATGAAATAAAAATTGGCTAAATCGGTGCATTAGATATTTTATTTAGTTTTTTGAGAATGGAGAACTCTATCGAAAGTTTTGCACCACAGGGAATACACACTGAAAAGGCGATTTTGAACATTCTTTCAAAAATGAACATTAGTTGAGAACAAAATACCATTGATGACCAATCTCGGTATCATTAACATTCATATGAATAAAAAGCGGTAAAATCGATTCAGTGGTTGTAGCTGAAAGATTGGTACTACGGTCAATTTTTTTAAATATATAATATAAATTTATGGACCAACAGCTGTTCGCCGAAGGTGGTTAGACCATTTTTTTTATTTAATAGCTTATATGATTAAGATAATGATCTCGAAATACTGAACAGAACATCATTCCTTATTAAATCTTATAGTTTACAATGTTATATATTTTACAGATCAGGTTTTTTACTTATTTCTGTTATTAAATCATTTCATTCTTTTATTATTAATCACATTATTTGATATTTTTAAAAATGTTACTAATTTTATCGTATTACTGTCGATATCGATAATTAATATTTCATATATTATCGATATTTTAATAGTGTTGCTTATTTGTCGAATTATTTGATATTTTTAATAGTATGTCATCATACTTGGTGCTTTTAAGTATTGTGTTTTTAACTTATTAATGTAAAGTTACTGATTTCTAAATTACATGATTAATAAAAACATTTTCTTCTACAAGTTAAGTAAAAGATTTCAGTGTTATTTTATATGTTGATAATTTTATTAAAAATAGAATAGAAGCATTAGAAGGTAGGGAAAAATTTATTCATAACATAGCTTAATGGCATCTAATACTATTGTTTTTTCCCATATAAAATGAATTTTTTTGAAGAAGTGCCCAAATTTAACATAAGAGAGGGTGTTTTTTTTCATTCTAAGCAGAGCATAAATATTTGTTTGCATTTTGCCTATTAAATTTAATCATTGATAAAATAAACTTATTTCCAAATTTTGGATGGATATAAAACATTAAACAGATTTGCGCCAAATAATATTCACCTGCTGAACTTTGAATGCGTTTCCAATTATTTTTCAATGTTTTTAGGAATATATTTAAGCTAAGCATGATTTCAAAACTGGATACTTTGTTGTAGCAATGTGAAGCAAATTGTATTCCGATGCCGATGATAGCCAGTTATACGGCTTTAAGACAAACGATGCTTACTTTCGTCATTCTCAAGAAAACGGTAACTTTTAATGGTGGTACATCAGCGACGGTCGGATTTCAAAGCGTGGTAAATGATCCGCGTACTCTTTCCCACGTGGCCATCTCGGTAGAGGCGTGATGGACTGCATCCGTCCGCTCCAAATAGACCCGAACAGGGCGATGATCTGGCATTTGGACTTCGGGTCTCGTCTTCGTGAGTTTCCACAATAGTGTGGTATTGCATTCTCCTTGGTGTGGCAACAGGTGTGAAAATAAACTATGAAGGCGCAGTTTTTCATCGAGAGGAAAGATGTATAATGAAATGCACGGGAGGAGAGGGGAGGTTGACCTTCTTATTGAGCAGAGTTGTTATAATTTTATGTTTTTTTTTTCATAGCTTTAAGTAGAACCATTCGGTTTCCTATTGCAAAGAATTTTGCTTTTGTGATTTCAAATGGAAACATTCATTCGTTTGCTAATTTTTTTAATTTAATTCCACTACTAAATTTAGGTTTCCATGCTTTAATTTAATCCGTTTTCAAGTGTTTCTTCATCTCTTAACTCTTAATAAAGATTATTTATTTTAATATATATTTACTTTAATATCGGGGTTATTCTTAATTTTAAAGTGGGTAAATGGCAACGGAGCAAAACGTTCAGAATGCCGCTTTACTTTTGAGAACCTTGAGTACCTTCTCATCAAAATTTCATAGAGTTTAAATTTATTTATTTATTTTGTTCTCACATGAAACAAAAAAGACAATTTAACTAATATTTGGAAGAATCAATTCTTCGTAAATAGAATTATAAGTTAAATATCGACTCAGGGAATTTAGACTATTGCAGCAATAATAATTTAGATTTGAAGAAAACAACAAATAATTGAAGGTGTTTTTTTTTATACAAAAAAAATAATAAAAAAAAACAAAGATCCATGGCAAGATGTAAACAAATTTTTTTAAAGGATTGGCGAAGTAAATGGGTGGGTGGGTGGGGGGTAGAATAGGGGTTTATTAAGTATTCACCTAAACTATTGTGACATTCATAATTTAACGCGTTTCGAATTAAAACTGGATGAATTTTGAAACAAATCTAAGAATCAGTTTTACAACAACAATTTATAATCAATACATTTTGAAACTAATGGAAAAATTCTTAAGGTGTAATCTAAAAAGATCTCAGACTTTTTCTTAGAACTTGATAATATTGCATCATATGAAGGAAGAGGAGAAGAAGAAACAAAGAAAGAAAGCAAAATTCGTTACAATTTTACCAAACAATATGAAAAAAAAATAATCACAATCTTCTTTCCTCAGCTTAAAATAATGGAAGAAAAACACACCTTTAAATATTCACATTAATATTGAAAATGGTTTGAATCTCATATTTATAATGAAAATTATTGTTGCAAGCTGTATCTAAAAATATTTTTGAAAATTTTCTAAAACGGGGGGTGGGGAAGTGGACGAATATTATATTAGTATAGTTGAAAAGTTATTATTGTTTGCATTTTAAGACGAACTAAAAATGATTTTTGTGTAATAATAATTTAGAAAATTATCGCGAAAGAAAATCAAAATATTTTAAAATTTTTAATTAAAGTTCTAAGGATTGCCCACAAATGCACATTCCAATCCTCCATAATCTATTTGTAATAAATTTGGTTACTTTATATCAAATGAGCTTTGACCTAGAGTAATTAAAACAGTTTATCTCGTCCGTGTCAACAGACGTACAATCGATTTTATTATGAATAGAAATTCGTTTAACTGGCGAAAAAATGGCATTCTGGTTTGATCATTATGTAAATTTTTGACTTAAAAATAGTTTCTCTCTGCAAAGCAAAACACAATTTATTATTTAGTATACTGAACTTCAACATAGAAATAATATTAGTTTTTATGATTGCCTTCCAATTTCTTCAAATTTTTCATTTCCTAAAGTCAACTGATTTGAATTTTTTTATTTCGTTATTTTTCTTCATATTCTTTGAATTTTAAACTTTTATTTATTTTAATTTTCTTTATATTTATTTATTTGATTTATATAGCCGTTACCACAGTTAAACTTCGTATGTCTATGCTAAGAAGAGCCTGGAATTGTCTTTTAGAGCTTCATGTATCATATACATATGAAAAGCTACATTATTTGGAAAACTGATGATTATTCATTAGTAAACATAGTATGCAAACAAAAACGTGAAAAAGTAACTGCTTTTTAATTGGATATGCAAAATGTTTGCTCTAGATTTTTTTATTTATTTATTTATTTTGATAAAATAAGCAATTGTATCTATCTCTCTAATAAAGAATTAAGAAAAACTGACAACTCATAAATTTTACAATTCTAGCAAGGTTATTTCTATAATTAGTAGTAAGTTTTCTAATGTCCAAGTTCATTAACAGTTTGTTATTACCCAACATATCTTAATGAAAAACAAATTTCAAACCATGGAGCTATATTCTTAAATAAAAAAAGAATAATCATTCTCCTATTATTTTAATTCTTTGTCTAAAATTGAAAAAAAGATTTAAAAACAGACTTGAAAATATTATTTTATAGATATATGTTGGGCGTAGACAACTCTTTCAAACATTTTTATTTCCAATAAGCTAATACTCATTCAGAAAACTTTGCTAAAGAAATAAATGAAAAAGCATCCCAGTTTTTTTTTAATGTAAAATTGCTGATGGAGACAATTGGTTTTGTTATATTAAATTATTATAACTATAAGAAACACTGAACAGCAAATTTCAAAATGAATTGTGCTATTGAATGTTTCATTTTGAAACATTTCAATAAATTTCAAAACGAAACATTTCATAGCACTATCAGTGAAACGAGTATAAATCAATAAGATTTATATTTATAATTTCTGATGCATTATTTTTATTATTAATTTGCTTTCACGAAATGAATGCATTTCTCTTAAAGTTTATTATTATTACAACTAGCTGATGAGCGGTTACAAACACGCTTTAGAAATAAAATATTTATTGCTGTCAAAACAAAAAAAGACTTTTCAATGCGAATGTTGTCTAACCTTTCTTTAGAAATGGAAGGAAGAGAAATCCCCGACTGTACTTAATCCAGCTTATCGACTGACAAAGTGTGAAGGCTCGGTTTATCGTCTATAACCGATAAGACGATTACCGATGTGCGGACGACCCTAATCTTCTCACCTCAGTAATAAGGAAGTTTTAGGGCGCCTCGCCACCAGCGCCATCTCTCCGCGAACCACCATTCATTTTCGACGTAATAGCCGCTATTAAGTTTCCTTACATTATTTTTACCAAAAGAATGCTAGGACACCATTTGTCTGAACTGATAAACTCATCGCCGTTCGTATGGTGACTCCTTACCACTGCAATATCGTTTTGTATTTTATTGTGAAATTATCTAACGACAAAATAACTTGTTTGGAAAAAAAAATTAATTTATCTTTTTTTTAAAAACTTTTCAAATGTCAGTAAAACCCATTACAGATTTGATAAATGGGGTGGTTTTGAACCCGTCATTTCAAGCGATGAGTTTCATTTTTCTCAATTCCAAAGGTTAGATGATTTAAAAAGGAATGTATGCTTTCTTGGCAGTTTTATAAATACTTTAGGATGCTTTTAATTCATTTTTACGAGCTGTTTGATTTTTTATTGAACAGAAAAGGTTAAAGACTGTGAAATGTAGGAAAGTGTGAAAAGTGTGAAAAAGTGTGAAAAATAGGAAAAGAAAGTGGGAGAATCTGAAAAAAGAAAACCAGGGTATATATTAAAGGAAACAATAAACCTTCTGAAAAAACATTTCAATGAAATGGAAACACTGAACTCTGAGATTTTTCACAAAAGATCAGCAAACACTTTGCTGTAGTCAGATAGCAAATTCTTCATCCTGTGGCATCATTTTACCTGCATAAATAGTGCTATATATTTGTTCCTTATTGAAATTTAAGTGAAGATTTCATGCCAATTGCTAAACATGGCGACGTCCAAAATTTGTTTAGGAAGCCAAATTTAAAACAGCCAAACATGAAGAGGAAAAATATTTAAATAAGGTATATTTTACCTTATTATTGTTGATAAATAATTTTTTTAACTTTAAATTGTTTTTTAGTTCTATTACTTAAAAATTAATTTAAAAATATAACGCTTACTTTAGACTGTCAATGGAGATTAAAATTCTGTGTTGAAGATCACTGCAGTCCTTTTTCAGTTCGATTAGTAAAATATAAATAAAATGAAAAATAAGCGTAAAAATAATAAAAAATTTTAATGTTTCGGGAAGTTTCAAAATTTTTAGGGACGTCTTTGGCTTTTCTGAATATCGTAACTTAAGAATGGTTGCTAGAAACATATGTTTTAAGGCAAGAGAAGACAATTCATTGTGATTCTTGGGGACGGGAAAGGATATGTTAGATTAAATTATTAATATTTCAGTAGAAATAATCTAATCATTTGATACGAATAGATCAGTAACGAAATATTAGTTTAGTTAGGTTAACGTCCCCTTCTTAGTTAATCCATTTTCATTTGTTACAATGAACTGCTGTCAAATGTCGGAGAACTGCAGTTTCTCTCTGAAATCTTCAACACTGCTGATGAAACAATGAGCTGAAGAAACAACGATCTTAAGACCATATCGCTGCTGATGATATGTTAAAAAAGATTAATTTTCAACATTTTGTTAAAAAATACAGTTTATTATATGCATATTTGAAAAGAAAAAAAAATCACCAAGAAATTATTTCTCCTACTTTTCTTCTAGGTTTCTCAATATGTTGTGTTTTGTGTAAACCATTGTGGTACAGTAAAAAGAATCGAATTTATGTTTTGATCGGATTTTTTTTCTTGAGTTATTGTACATAATGTAAGACAAGCAAATGGACAGCCTATTCTTGGATGCATTTACTTCCAAATATGTTGCGACTCTACAATATTGGTATGAAAAAACATCTGTCAAATTTCATCCATTCAGAATTTTTATATTGAAATATCGTTTTCACATGCAGAAAAGTTGGAAACTTTCCACTTAAGCATTTCCTTAAAATTGAATAAAAATTTATAATTTTGTTATAAAGATGGCATACCAAACGTCTATCTTCCATGTCATTCCGCTTTTGTATCTGCAAGGGAAATACTTTTAAGGACTTTCGAAGTATACGGAAGCCTCGCCGTCTAATTTCTTCGTTAAGTGCTTCGTATTTAAAAGAGCACTGATGAAGCAGCAACTAAGCAGTAGCAAAGTAGATGAGATGCAGCAACTAAGCAGTAGAAAAGTAGATGAGATGCAACAACTAAGCAGTAGCAAAGTAAATGAGATGCAACAAAGTAGATGAGCAACTAAGCAGTTGTTCATTTACGTTCGTACGATTTTTTTTTTGCCTGGAAGACAGATTTTTCAATTGAGAAAGAAAGAAAAAATGTTTTCGGCAGTCTAAGTGTGCAATAAAATATACACGATGAAACACAGATGAAAAATATTTCATTTAATGTTACGAAGTAAATGAAATATTTGCATTAAAAGAAATTTCTATTTAATTTTTTCCCATGCTAGAATCAGGAAAAAAAAGTCTGTGCATCGACATTTCGTCCTTTTGTTGAAGACATATGCATTGTTTTTAAAGTCCTAATTTAGATCTCGATTTTTGAGGGAAGCCGCATGTTTATTGAAAACTACAGCTTAGAAGCAGTTCTGTTCTTCTTTTTTTTTAAGTAGTTTATTGCGGTTTTTTTAAAGAAGGGGGGAAAACAGGGAAAGAAATTCTGGTGCCTCTGTGCCTGCCAAGTGTTTACTTTTTTGGGCACTAGCACACCCATTCCTTATTTTTAGTTTTAGTTGAAATATGGATGCTCTTGAAAGGATCTTTTACTTTTATGGGTGTTGCTGACTGAGCTGACTTCCCGGAGGGGTCAACGGAATGCGGGTCGTTTCCCTTTCTTATTTTCTAGGTGTGGCCAACCCTCCCATCGCGCACCAGAAAAATACTTTCCTACATGCTCTGATTTTCTCAAGGTACGGTCTTGGAATCATGTGATGTTTGACTTCGTTACAAAGTGAAATGCGCTTTTCCTTATTTGTGATACCATGTTGTTCACATTATGTAAGTTTAGTGGAAGCTCTGAATTCTATATAATCGTATATTTCAAACCACGGTGATAACTGAACTTAATTACTTTTTATTAATATTTAATTTTTTCCTCTTTCTTGTGATTAATTCTATCAAAAATATAATTTGTTAAAAAATAGATGTTGTATTCTTCTTGGTTCTGTCTTGTAAATAAGTTTATTGCTATGTAAATAAAAATTATATATATATTTCTATTTCTATTAAAAGGATTGACATCTATAAAATCATTTAAAAGTGTCGAGAATTATCTTTTCCACCAATGAGTTTTTATTCTTTTTTTCCGTAAATTTGATATTTTCAGTATGATTTCGTAAATGGTTTGACACAAGCGGATTTTACAATTCTTAAAACCGAAAGAGTTGTTTATTCATAGATGCTGACTCATTTGGACGGATTTCTTCATTGATTTTCACAGTTTGAAAACGTATTTCATAATTTCGCGGACGACATAATTACAGGATAATAAATAAATGCCGTGTTTCTTTTATTGTACAGAATGTTTTAATTGGAAGTGAGTAACAAAATACGCAAGTAAATAAATGCTGTAATTAAAAACAATGTAATAATTTCATTCAGCGAGAATGTAATGTGTATTCTCAATTATATTTGTAAAAATTTTTTCTCGTGTATGAAGTATATCAATATAAAGTATTGCGATTGTCAAAAAATTCGATCTTGAGATTATGAATTCTTCCTGAGGACGAAAAACACATTTTTTGCAATTATGTATATCTGTCGCTCTGTTTTCCCTAGATACCGATAACTCAAAAACGCTTTGAGCTAGACGGTTGAAATTTGGTGCAGGATATTTATACCGAATTTGACGATTTCTATCAAATTTTGGACGAATTTCATTCGCAGGAATTATGCCTGCTTGAAAAATAAACGATCATGATAATTCTGAAACCTAAAGAATTGGATGAATAAAATTTAGTATTCAATTCAAGAATCAAGACGATTTGACTGTCCGTCTTTCTGTATACATATACGCATGTAAACGTGATAACTCAAGAATGAAGCGTCAAAATGGAATTTGATATTTAGTCGTGTTGCTAAAATTGTAATTTTTGCCAAATTTTGGTTGTAATTTGTTGGAGAAAAAGGCATAAAAAATGCATAAGCGGTATGCGAAGCTCAAAACGTCCATGTCCAAGACTGAAAGCAAAAATCTGAGCATTGCCCAAAGTTCACAATTTTTATGTTTTGCTGAAGGAAACAGCAATTTAATTCGGGAGTATGCGAGAAAATGTGAAGGAAAACATTTCGGGCCAGTTAGCTTGACCTAGAGCTACGAAATTTGACGCATACATGTTTGGAGTAGGAAATGTTCATCTAGTGGAAAGATTCCTGTGAAAATTGGGTTAGAATTTTAATGAATGAATAAAAAACGAAATTTTGGCGAAATATTATAGCACATTAAAAGATCTTAAAATTAAAAAAAAAATCTGTTCAATGATACCAACTTTTTGTTTGCCATATCTCTTTCTTGTTTTTAGTCAATTTAACAAATATTTTGATAATAAAATTTGATAAAAATATTCGAGATAATAAAATTTGGCTGATTTTTCCATGTCAATGTAAATTGCGACTTTAGTAAAATTTTTGGCAATTAAGTAAATAAGGTTTAGTAATAAGGTAAATAGTAAGGTTTAATTTCAAAATAGAGCAGTGGTGAAAAGTTTTTAAAATTCATTCATTTTTAAATACTGTCGCTCATTCCCGTGATACAACTGAATGTTTAAAGATGTAGTCAGAATGCTAATAACATGCATGAAGCTTCCAAAATAGTTTTTCTATCAAATTTTGATGCTTAAAAATATTTTGCTGGGCGATCATTAATAACAAGATACACACAATATTTCATTGAACTTGCAGAAACTTGAATCTAGATAGAATCAAATGGTCGTCAAAGACCACTAGTAAGTGATAAAAATAATACTTTCTCTAATTTCTTAGTGTAGTGAAGAAAATATGTACGTGTGTAATGAAAAAGTCCCTTCTATCGTTTAGGAATTTGATCTAAAATTTTAGACATATTTGCAATTTTGATACAAGATCACATTACCGATTCCATACATCTTGGGCAGTATATATGGGTTTCCATGCACGCAGGCGTAATTTGGAAAACTCTTTTTTTTTCTTTAATTTCTAATGAAGATTTAAAAAAAAAAATATGTATTCATCAAAACCCTGCGACCTAATTTTCCGAAGATCGCTTTGTATGAATGGACTTCGTATCTGAGAAAGTAAAAATGCATAAAATGAGTCTTATTCCTGATTTTTATTTATTTTGACATTCCGTAATCCAGCATCTCTATTTCTTAGAAAATGGTTTAAGATATTCATGTACGATTCGTTTCAAAAGAAATGCCAGCCTGTATTTCAACTGTCGAAATATACGTAAAATGGCAAAAGGAAAAGGAACTTGTTATGAAATAAGAATTTATAACCAAAAAAATTTACCTTTGTCCGATAAAGAATTGCTTTTTATTTAAAAGAATTCATGTTATTAGTATCACTTAACAAATAAGTTGTATTTTGCAATCATTAACAGGACAATAATTTACATTATATAAATTGGAATTTTATGATAATTTTGAGCTTAAAAAAACCGAGTGTCATTATTTTTTTTTAAAAAAATTCTGTGCTGAAGTTGTATATATATAAATTTTCACAAAATATTAAAAGAATTTTCAGTTACAAGTATTTTCAGTTTTAAATAATCATAGTCTTGTCAGGCACAAAATACAGTATCTTGTAATTTACAACGTTATGATTATGTTCATTAAAAATGTTGATGGTCAGTATATTTTCGATGTAATTGCTGACCAAAATTCATACTGTTAGATGGTTCCAAAACTGTTAAAAATTATTTAATTCATTCTATACTTAAATAATTTTCTTGGGGGGAAACACAAAAGGAAATAACAACAGTTAATTTTTTTCTAATATTTTGGAATTTTGAACAATTTATAAACATAACTTTTGGAACAATTAGCATATCTTGTTTAATATTGCTTTACTCTTATTCCTCTCTAAATAAATTAATACCAGAAGCTTAGAAAGGAAGGTAGACCGATTTTTATAATTGCCTGTTGAGTAGTATATAAATAAGCTGAGTTGTTAATGAGTTTATATTTAGCGATTTCGAAATCAGTTTTGTCCTAAAAGACAAATACCAGGTTAAATCATTCGTTGTCGAGCTATAGAATGCAAATTTTGATGGTTTTCTGTTTTTTGAATTCAGATCTCCCGAAATAGAACCAGGAGAGAAAAAAGGCCATTGCCATCCTCTCAGAAGTCTTCTGTAAATAACCGTTGGTAGCTTCTCCGTTTTTTCTCTTTTTTCCTGCGATCCATTTCCTAACCCAATTCAAGGCGGGCCCATGTGTCAACAAGACAGAAGCAATTTGGTGCTTCCTCTCACGAGGACAATAAACCCCTGCTACTTGAGACGGAAGCAGGTTTATGCGATTCCTCGGCCAATTCGCTCGACACCAGAACACCGGAATGCTTTCACTGATGACTTGTTGGAAAAGCATCTTTCCTGATATCTGGAGACGGCGTTATCGGCCGAAGCGGTCGCAGCACGGAAAAACGAGCCACTCTATCGCTTACCGCCTTTAGAAGAGGAAGATACATAGTTGGTAGTAAAGATTATTTTTTGATGACATCGGGATTTTAGTCGCCTGATGGCTTTTAATCTGGATGATTTGTGACGATTGTGATTTTCGCTTTCTGTCTTTATTTTTGATGTGAGAGAGTTACGATTTCTCGGTTTTTTATAGTACATAAGAAAACTTCCATCTTATCGCCTTATTGCAATTCGAATATTTATTACATTTGGGGATTCAGTAATTTGTCATAAACATATGTATTATTCATTTTTTAGCGGTAAACTATTCTTTACTTACACAAGGCTAAAAAAACAGTCATGACCTTTTAATTTATGACATAAATTAATAAAAAAAATGCGAATAAATATGAAAACAAATTAACCAAATCAGCAGTTACACTTAAAAATGCCCCTTGTTTCATCAAAATGCCGAAAGTTTTATAGATTTTTGTATCAATGACAGAACTTTCAATAATCCATATCCATCAATTTGTAGGAATATTTTTAAACTTATATAGAAACAAAAGACAAGTGCAACACCAAACACACATGATTTGAGCATTTGTTTGGTTGCTTGAGAATATTTTTAGAATTCCGATTATTAAACTAATGCTATAAGATTTAATTTACCACAAAATCGTCTGAAAAAAATTCTTGAAATAAACTTTTAAATTCTTGTTTCTAAAAATATTTTAAAGGGTATAAAAATTCGCTTTCATGTTGTGAAGTCTTAAAAACTATTGAATTAAACGTACTGATCATTCAAGCGTTTTTAAATATCATTTATACTTTTTTTAAAAATTAATAACTAGAATTTTTATTCAATGACTGAAGACAAAACTATTCTTTTGAAAATTCAATTATTGTCTTTGAGCTGAATATATATTGTTAAATTAAACTCTACTTAATAATTTGCAGTATTTTTTATTCTATGGTTAATAATTTATTTTAATATCTGTCATTAGAATTTTAATAACGAAATTCTCTTGATTTTTCATTTGGGATGCAGAAAATCTACTCATTCATTCGATGAGTATTCAGTGATTCCCGATTATTATTAAGCATTTTCTTTATTAAACTATTTCCCGTTCTTTACATATTCCTCTTCTATTTCCAAATTTTCTTAGACACTTTTTGAGAGAAATTTTAATGAGAATCATCCAAGTTTCAAACTTAAATATCTAAATCAGAAACAATCTTCTTTAATCGTAAACCAAGAGTAATCGACATCCAAACTGAAAGTGAAAAATAACCAAGATTTAAATTATTAGATAGAAAAAGAGAATGTATCTTAGCAATTTCCCATTATAATAGAGCAAGGTCTTTCTTGTTTCCTTTTTCGTTTATGCATAATTATTATGTATTTTATTATTATTTGTTTCTGAAATTATTGTCGTGTGAATTATCAGAGTGTCTATTATTTGGAAAATAACTTCATTATTAGTGTGTATGTATGTGTATATATATATATATATAAAGAGAGAGAGAGAGAGAGAGAGAGAAATTTTGCTTTCTGCTTCCTGACATAAGTATTGAAAGAATATATTAATTACTGAAGCATCTTGCTGACTGAAGTAAATTGAAGCATCCACAATGTCAATTTCTAACGTGATATTATTTTTAACTGTATTATTTTTTGAAGCGATATTTCTAGTATGGTAATAAGGCAAATTACAAGCACTTGCCCTCACTATTGCGTGCCGTTTCCCCTGTAAGCCTATTTTGTTCCTCGCGTGGCCGCCTTCATCACGTTACTTTAGTTTAAAAAAATAATACAATTATTCTATCTTACGCTCAAGAATCTTCTACATCTAAGGTGCGTGACATCTTGAACTAAAATCAAATTTGTATAAATCAGTTAATATTTATTTATAATATAAGAAATAATACTGGCTTCAGATATGGAATATCAGATATAAAATGCACTTTCATTTTCAGTATCATTTGTTAGTATAGTTTTTCCCATGAAAGGATTGTGTTAAAGCGTCTGATATCATCGCATTTAAAGATAATATAATTTTAAGAAGTATGATCTTAACTTTAAACAGCCCTTTTGCACAGTAGAGTGTGAAACGCTTTAAGCGCCGCATAGAAAAAGGTTTTGTCCTTGCTGCAGGTAAGTACTTATTCATGAATGCAACTATGTACTCGAGATAAAATCATTTACTTTCTTATAGGATTCTGGAAAAGTATGATGCACCGCGTTAATGAATGCGTTTTATATTATTTAAAAACCAAACAGTCTTTAAATTATCTCTTAAATTCGGAGGGATATAGACAAAAGTAGAGTTATGGAGTTTCTGCGGAGTGAGATGATTGGATATTAAATAAAATAGAAACGCGCCTGAGAAGGAATTTACCTACTGCAGGAAAAGTCACTGTGATTGTTTCACAAGTGAAACAGAATTTTATTTCTATTTTTAACTATCATTTCCGTTTAAATGACTTCATTCGGAATTATATTTAAATAATTTAATTTTAAAATGTACATTTAATGTTTTAGTTTCTATTTGTTAAATTTATTCCTATACCAACAAAATGTGCCTTCGAATATAAATTTTATTGGAAAGACTCTTCAGAAAAATTTCATTCCTATGCTGCGTCTTTTAAATGATTCATTTCTACTTCATTACATACGCCCGAATGTTTATTGTCCTTCCCCCCATTTTCAAGAGTGAGGGAAGTGGCTGTCTTTGCTTCTTTGTCAATGGGCTGCTGTAGTAATGTATCCCTCCTTTTTTTAGGATTCGAGACTGAGGGAGAGAGTGCTTTAAAGACTGTTTGGTTAACCGTTCACGTTGGAAGTGTTTCTAAATCCTCTCCACTGGGTCTGGTTAGCTAAACGGTCCCTCGGGCTCCGCCTCCTCCACACGTAAGTAGAGTGCTTCCTTCTTCACTTTTGCCTGCATTAGAGCAGACAGGGATGCTGCCTGTCGAGTGGAATGCGGTCGTTTTCGACAACGGAGCAACAGATACCTATTTTCTTGCATAATATTAGGATTTTGTTCTGTCTTATGGAATAAAACTCTTTCTATGAATTCAGTGGTTATTGCCAATGCTTTTTGTACAAGGTATCCCTCCATTCATGGTCAAACTTTATAGGTAGGCAAAATAAACAATGATGAAGTATTTTTTTGTATAATAAAGTTAAAAGGGTAGGTGGAAAAACAAGAAATGTTAAAGAGATGGGGGAAAAAAGCTCTTTATTTTTACAACGATTTTAGAGCAGACGACGCACCATTTGGATTTGTTTGTTTGGATTATTCTGGACCAAGAGCCATGGTTTTGACTATGCTGCGCCAAATCAGAGTTAAAATCATAGCAATGTACAATAATAAAAAACGTACAGTGTACAAGTGTACTTAAAAGCAAACAAGTTTAAAGAGTGCATAAAATTGAATGAACTTCAAATATGCAAAAATGTGAGTATGTGGTGTCTTGCCAAGTAAGAAAGGCAATGGAATGTTTGAGTTTTCGAAAAATAGCAAACGTTGAGCATTGAAACTTGGACATTGTGATATTATATGTTGGGCAGACATTTGACAGTGGTTGTTCACCCAACAAGAAGTGTAGAAGAGTAAATCTAGTATGCCCAATGCGTAAACGGGTTAACACTGTGTCTGCTTTTCGATTCGGTCATGAAGACCACAGTTGCACATGGGGTTTAATAGCATGAAGTGTGTTGTTAGTTTCAAAATCCGATAGAACTTACCGTTTAAATAAAGAAGCATTTTAAGTGCTTCTTTATGTGGCTTACAGGGATAGATGTGACCGCTGGAATACTTGCCACTTTCGCAGCTTTGTCTGCCGCCTCATTGCACAGACGATGTACAAGTTTAGCGACGTAGCTTAAATGAAGATACATTTTCGAGAAGAAAAATATTGTTTTATTTAGTTTGCATCATCAAATCGTCTGCAAAACAATTTAATGAGTTTGTATGGCATCAAGTTAACTTCAAAAGATTCTTCGCTGTTTGAGAATATTTCTGCGTGATGGAGCAGTTTATACTCCCAGAGAAAGAAGACATGCATCCTATGTAAGGTCGCCAGCATTTCTTTCTATTTCCACCTGCACTTTTCTTTCCAGACCCCCGCCCCCTACCATATTGCTATACAAAAAATATTTATTTATATGTATTTTACTTACGCTTAAAGATTGATCCATGAATCCAGGGACACCCTGCATGGTTTTCAAAACTAATAATTTCATTCTTGACGTTTCATATCAAGAAAAAAAAGCTATTCTTGCTTATTCATGCTGTGGAAACTTAGTATAAACTCCATTTTCGAAATAGAAGGCTTACAAGAAAGCACTATTTGTTTAGTTTTAAATAACTGTTTAACATATTATAATAAAAGCATTATACGGTAATAAAACCAATTTTATTAATATTTTTAATTAGTCTTTATAAAATATTTTAAATGTATTTTGCAACAATATATTTCATTGTTAAAATGAAATCATTTCATTATATTTTTTATATCATTCATTTATATCGTTGCCAGTAAAATTTTATACTGGTTTTTTTTTCAAGGTTGTGATCAAGATATTTAGTCTATTTTTCTATGTTAAGTATATTTCAACATGGTATTGTTGAGCAGATGTTTTTAATAATTTTTTTGAAATCCTCTTATATTGAAACCTTTGTTTAAGTTCAGAATCAAGTAAAGATGAAAACTTTTGAACGGTTTTTCACTTTTTAAACATTGTTGCTATTTCTTGTGATATACGTATAAAAATCTATAGAAAATTAGGTAATGCATAGCATAATGAACAGAATGGCAGAAGACTTCAAATTTGGAGTACGAATTATATATCTATCCAAATTTAAACTTAAAAAATATTTTCGAAGGAAGCTATTCTATATTTATATACATTATATACGAAAAATGTCGACTATTGTTCATTCATGAACTTTTCAAAATTTAGTAATTAATTATTTAATCATTCTAAAATTAGCAATAATTTTTATAAGCTTCTGCCAACGTTCTTTATTTATCTGATTTACTTTGAAACATCTGAATTCTTATTAATATCATTCAATCCACTTGCATTTATTTTTAAATTTAGAAATAATGGAAACAAAGGTTGATAATGTTCATGTGCCCATTATAGTTTCTTCTAATAACATCATTAAATCAAATCTGTGTGTAATTTTTAGTGGTTTTGCGTTTCTTTTACAGTTTTATAACACTGTCAAGAATTAGCTGCAAAATGCCCACAATTTTTCAACGCGCAGAATGATATTCGCTTTTGAAAGCTGTTGTCGAATATTTGCTGTTCGCTAATGAAAGTGCCACTCATTTCCGAGCTTCGCGATCGCATCAAATCTGTTTCCACTGGCTTCAGAATCTAATTCCATAATTGGCCCCGAGAAGCATTTGGCCCTCTCGGACGGACTTATTTATTCAAACGACGCTGCAGCTTTATCCCTTATAATGGGAAAGCTAACTTGTGACAATTTAAATAATGATGTTAGAACGGATCTTTCTTTTGCTTTCGGAAAACGCTAAATCTCCTCTTTAATGACTACTTACGTTTAAACTAATGACGCGCTGTGTGAAACGGTGATTTTAAAGTATAATTCTAACTCAGTTATCTCTGGGCACATGCGCAAACTCAGATATGAATCCAAACTGAGTTATTTGAATAAAAGATCAGTTTTATATGTTGGTTGCGTTCAGAAATGTTTCTATGTCATTACAGCGAACGCTTTGTGAATCGCAAAAAGATGACTCGACATTTTCTCCGTCGGTGTATTGGTAACACATTAGCAGGCATTAAGTGCAATTTGGCTTTGTAATTTGGAGTGGTTTTATGCCCTGCAATTTTAAAGAAATTTATTGGTGGATTTCAAGTAAATATTCATTTATATGCTATGTATAGGACTTTTGCTTCTTGTTTTCACACATTATTTTATACCACAATTAGTTATTTAAATAACTATAGACATTTTATCTAAATTCAAAGAAAAATGTTTTTATTTAAAAAAATAAAATGTTATCCATTATGGACTTTTTTATTGTGAGTGAGAAAAAACCAACTTTCAAATTCGAAAGTGCATAGGAAATAGGTGAAAATAAAGTAAATTTTCTGAGGCTGGGAATAAGTGTTTATTTTTCTAAACCTTACAAATTTTATTTGTAAGTAATTGATTTAAGAGTAAAGTGATTTTTAACTAACAGCCATCTGAAATATACACGGAACCTTGCCATTCAAAGTATATAAATAATGAAAAATTTAATAAATATAAATAGCAGAGAGATTAGAATCCAATTTTGAAAGAAGTCCTACCTGCTAAAATTCAGCCAGATATTGCTGAGTTTAGGAAAAATAAAATCATTTATATAATTTTGTTTTCTGAAGTTAATAATGAGTTAATCTAAAAAGAAATTGTGATTTGTAACATTAGCAGCATTGTTACTTTCTCTTACATTAAGTATTCGAAGAGAAAGTATTGTGATCGTCATAAATTTGAACCCGAGATTTTGACGAACTCTTCATTTCAGCATCCTCGAATATGAAAAAGGCATTTTTTGGAATTATGTCTGTCTGTCTGTGAATAGGATAGTTCAAAAACGTTTTGTGGTTGGCAGATGAAATTTAGTGTACGGTCTTTTCACTAAATTCATAGATTTCTATCAAATTTTGAGCAAAATTTATTCAGAAAATAATTTTTTGTCTTGCTGTCTACGAGTGAATACGATAATTATAAAACGCAAAGAGCTAAATAAATGAAATTTAGTACATAGATTAAGTATATGTGTGTCTTTTTGTCTGTTTGAACATTATGCAATTCCGGATTCAAATCAACAGAAATTTTTTTATCGGATTCGGTGAAAAAATGGGGCACTTATATTCTTTAGTACCTAGAAGTATTAAAATTCATTTGTTTTCGAACATTTCCGTTCTTCTTTTATTTTATAGCATAAACACTTCTTAATATGAAGATTCAATAATTTACCTTTAAATATTTTTTTTTAATTATTGTAATTTCTTTTATAATTTGGCTTAATTTCGCCTCATATTTTTTACTTTAAAATTTTAATTCACCCAGTTGGCATATAATATTGCCTTCATTTCTAATGACTGTGTTTTTAATTTGGCTTAATGAATAATATTTTGTTCCATTGTCAGTTTCACTTTTTCACCGTTGCTTTTTATCGAATTATTGCACATTGTATCACACCGGCATCAAAGTTACTCCTTTTAAAAATATAAACTGACGTTTTATAGTTTTTATAAACTTCTAATTCTTGGTCTTTTCTTGATTTTGCAATATATATATAATTCAGGGATTTTTATTCCTGCTAAACACTAATGCCATATCACCAGGGCTCAAAATTTAAGGTATCCAACTAGGTTCGGAAACAAATTTTTAAAATAAGATGCAAAACATTTTTTTTTATTGTACCAGATAGCTAAAAAAGGCTTCAAATGTCACTATTAGAAGAAAAAAAAATATACTCATTGACTTTAGATTTTGAAAAAAAAAAACAGCTTATTTAATGAAAACTTAGTAAAATTTTCAATGCTAGGAAAATGTTTTCAATGTTTTTATTTTACCTATATATAGCTCAAACTACATAAAATGTTACAGACCACAAGATAAAAATTATTTTAATAAATAAAAAATTTATGAACACTTGAAGTTGCCATTAATGATTTTTTTCATAATTTGTCTATGTTTTGAACTTATAGTGTCTGTAAAATATGTCGAAATGAGGTTTTCTATCACATCCACAAAGGTTTTGGATACATGCATGCCAAATTTTGTGACATTTCATTGAATTGATTTTGAGATGTCATGTTTTTCGTGAACCAATCACAATGAAATATTCATTCTTCAGAAAATGCCTTTAGATATTCTACTTATAAATTAGTTCATCGAAATGCGCTGGAAACAAATGTAGTTTTCACGCTTTCTTCTAATAGCAGTTTATATTAAGACGTGTTATTACATTAAATATTAAATAAAGGAAGTACTAAACATCTAAGACTGCAGAGGCTTTAAAATTGTGTTCTTTCAAGGTTATTAAAATTTAATCTCTTAAGGTTATCAGTTTCAAAATACGGATTTCATATTTCTCCCACTGCCAGATATATGCTGTCATGTTCTAGAATGAGAATTTCAGGAAATCTTTACATATTTGGGATTGAGTTTTAGATAAGTTACTAATTAATTATTAATAATTAGGGTTCATGGTTCTAAAGCTTCTTACGTGTTGGATATTAGAATTTGAAAACTGCATGACACAAAATTATATTTTCCGTGCAAGAATATGCATAATGAATAAATGAATGCAGACAAAGCAATCAGTACAGATGGCTTATATTTTCATAAACTGCCTGTAAGATTAGCCTGCAATAATGCTTAATGAATTTTTAAAGCTCTGTTTTTCCAATTCTGTTTCTAAATTATGATTTTGGAATTCGTGTTGAAATAAAAACAGTGCTGATTGTTGTTTATAATCTCAGCCCAATCCATAAACTATTTTTTTTCTTTAATATTTACTTATTTAGTTAGAACTTAGCTTTTAATTACTTAGAACTTACTTAGTTTTTTATAGTACTTATCAAATATAACTATTTCTTTTCTTGTATTTTATACAATTTTTCATCTTCGGAGAAAGAATATTTTTTAATGAAGAAATGTTCTTTCGAAACTTACTAAAAGTGCTATTAACGCATCTTCTGGGGTTAATGACATACCATCTTCATAAAAGGCTGTGATATATAGTACACTCCCGAGTATCCGGTTCGAGATTATCTGGCTTCCGTACTAACCGGAATAGTTTTCTTTTATCGTAATTAAATGAAGACTAAAAGACATTGTATTGGCAACATTGCAATTAGACGTAGAAGACACCCGCTTCCAGTGCGAAGGCACTGGAAACGGGTGTCTACTACGAGTCAAAATGCAGAAAGCTAAAATGTAGAAGCAGTCATCTATTAAGGACTTTTTCAAAAACTAAAAACTGTAAGTTTTGATTCTTATCCGAGAGTTACCTTTTCATATCTGTGTAATCATTTATCAGTGAAAAATAAAATCAGTTTGAGCCAATGTCCTTAAAAAATAGGCCTGCGATTTAGGTTAATGTTTTATTTGTTTCCGATATTTAAGTTGGGCATTACAGAATTTGTGTTAAAATGTGAACAATTTATATCCTTTTACATACTTTGCATCTTATAAATTCTTGTAGCGTGCGATGCAGTATATAAACATACACTGCTTGACAATTGCTAAGGAACAGTTACGTTTTTTGGAATAATTAAGTATAGACAATGATTGAAGAAATGAAACTAAGTGCATATTTAGAAGGGAGGATGTGCATTTATTATAGTGCAAAATGGTGCAGATATCAACACATCAAAGAATTAAAAACTTAAAAATAAAAAAGATGCTCCTTGGATGATTTCCAAACAGCCCCTCAAAAATTGACTTTCAGGTCAGAATGATGCAGACATGAGTACCTAAGTAAGATGTGTGATGACCACGGACACTAACGCACATTTTGCATCTGTTCTTCATGCTCTCCACTAAACTATCGAGGAGTTTTGGGGGGATATTTTCCCACTCCTCACTCAAGGCAATTTTGGGCTCTTGCACTGTTTGAGGAAGGATGGTTCTTTGTGAAACACGTCTGCCAAGAGCATCCCGGGCATGTTCAATGGGAGTTAGGTCGGGAGAATAAGCAGGCCTTTGCATATTGACAATATTTTCACTTTGCAGTGTGTCCGATACCTCAACACTTCTGTGTGACCACGCATTATCGTCCATAAACAAAAAGTCTGGATCTACAGCACCCCTAAAAAGACGAACATGATCCAGAATAACATCTCTGCAATACCGTTGCAATGTAATTTTTCTTCGCTCAAAGATGTGAAGCGGTGTTTTGCCATTGTGCATGATGCCTGACCACACCATCACTCCTGGCTCGTACCGATCACGTTCCCTAACAAACTGTTGTACATAACGTGTTCCACCTTCTCTCTACAGTAATTGGTGGCCAGAATCACTTGTCACACTGAAACGAGATTCATCTGAGAGCATCACTCTAGGCCAATTTTGGATATCCCAACCAACATGTTCCTTACACCAGCGTAATCTCTCACGACGACGACGTGGTTGAAGCGGGATGCAATGAACAGGCTTCCGCGCATACAAACCAATTTGATTTAATCGCCGTGAGATGGTTCTTGCGGAAACTTGCGTACCGGTAGCGGTTGAAAGGTTTGCAGCTATCTTGCCAGGAGTTAAATTTCTATTCCTTTTAGCCAATAGGGCTGCATAGCGATCCCCTAAAGATGTGGTGTTCCTACCACGACCCCGGCATGCTTTTGCAAAGCATTTCCACCTTTAGAGGCCTTCTTTAATCACGAGATGACACTCTTTGATACACCTATTGCAGCTGCTACACTGGTGACACTTTGAACTGTTTCCAATCGTCCAACTGCTCGTCCACGATCATAGGCATTCAAATGAGGTCTTGCTGACATTTTGCTCTTAATTATTGCAAGACCCAAACAGAATTTCAGAGAAAAAAACTTTTATAACATCCTGCACTATTTTGGGTCTAACATCAAATAGTATGAATTTTCGTATGAATCGTGAGCTTGTATGCAATGTCTTTTATACATATAACGAGTCCTGGTCTTCCGTGCCCTCTCAACTTGAATTTACTTTTATTGGTCAGCTGTCTGAGCGCAATTTTGCATAAATCACTTATTCCTTAGCAATTGTCAAACAGTGTATATAAACTACCAGTAAAGGGCCTTCTATTTTAATTCGATAAGTTACCGGCAATTTCTTTTATGATTCAACTGGCCGTGGCTACGTTTATATTGAGATAAATGGAGGACTTAGTACTCAGTAAGAAGTGAGAAAATTTTGTCAGTGAGTTTTTGATAAAAAAATTTTCTTCTGGTATTGGTGGGCAAGGAAATGAATTTGTTTGAGTAGCTCTTTGGATTTTGGAATTATCGAGTTCATTTGTAATCTAACAGCCAAACACAATTCCTTAGAATGAATTTCGTTCGAAATTCGGTGGAAATCTACAAATACGGTCGTAAATCTATTTATCAAATTTCACTCATTTAGCTCAAGGTATTTTTCAGTTATCGTGTTCAAAAACAGACAGATTACGAAAAATTGATTTTTCAAACTTATTGAAATTTGAAATGTGAAAATTCATCAAAATCTCGGTTTCATATTTTCGACTATTAAAATACTTCCTCTATATTTCGTATAAGAGAAAGTAAGAAGTGCGAATAACTCAGAATTATTATATTACATTTTAGATCTGAATCAAAAATGTTTGCTAAGTGTGTGGCATGTCTTTTCTTATAAACGAACCATATATAGAAAACGTTGTTATTGGTGGAAATCTCGATTTTCAGATTTATTGAATATTCCATTTGTTCGGAAAATGCTGTTTGAATTTGTCTACGCACGTGAAGTCGATTATTCATAAATTCGAAAAGTTACATAAAGAAATTCAGAATGCAGTTATTTTAGCAAAGTTATATAACGGTATAAAATTTTTGATAAAATTCGGCGATAGAAAATTGAGAGGTGCCTTATTTTATCATATATATATATATATATATATATATAGGTTTTTCTTCAATATGAAAAATATCATTAAAAAAGACATTTTTTTAACCTTCCTGTTACCACTCCAATCAGCAAAAATATAACTATTAAAAAATTACTTGATGCCAAAAAATGAATGGTAGTTAATGCTTTTTAGAACGTGACAACAATCTGTCACTTTCATCTTTTCGTTCTAGCGATAGTTTTTTTTTAATTATTATTTTCACTTACTTCCCTTTTGCACTTACTTTGCTATGCATACTTTCATCCGTGACGGTAAAAATATTTAATTGCATCTCATAAATAGTATTATAAAATTTTCACTTATATGTAGTTATAGATAGTGCCTAGTATTAACTTAAATTTTTATCCCATTATACATTTATTCATATAATTGTTAACTATCATTTTTTACTGCTTTTGTTTTGCAATTAAATAAATTAGTAAAAAAAATTATGTCATACTTCAAAATGAAAATAATTTATATTTTTAATTTATTTCTCAGGAAAATGAAAAAATTTTTTATTTTAATCAAGACAAATTATTTTGATTCTTTTTTTTTTCAAAACGTTGTTATAGAATTGCACGAAAATGTTTTTGGAAATATCAACACATCTTTCACATTTGTAGTATTCGTTATGTTTCTCTCAGTACATGATAATTTTTATAATAAATGTGATATATTACCGATATAAATCTCCCAGAATAGAATCCAATGATGCCGCTGATTCTTTTACATACAGTAAAAAATGCGCATAGATATATTAAATATCATTTTGGATACTGTAAGTAACCATTTCTACTATGCACTATGAACAAATACTACTTTCTATGAGCAAATACTATATGCTACTATGAACAAATGCTACTTTCATCTTTAAAATATCTTAGTAAGAGCATTAATTGAACATCTTTATTAAAAATGTAATACTCTACGGAAACAAAACCATTTTTTTTAATTAAAAGACAGTTTTATAAATGAATGCGGGATTTCAATAATAAAGGTTTTTTTTCAAAATGAAATGCACTTTTTATGTGTCCGATTTCTGGGATTTTTTAAATACAGATTTATTTCTTGTTTGAATTATTATCAACTATCGACTGCCATGTATCACAAAATGTTTTACAGATCCTGAACTAAATCTTAATAAAGTATTTATGTTTTAAATCACTAAAAGAAAGTTTAAGAAATTTGGCAGTCGTTTTTGAGTCAAACCATTTTTTTTAAACTGTGTTTTGTCTATAGAAATTCAATACTTAAATATATAATATACAGTCGATTTATGTATGCAGTTCGAAACCAACTATCATTTTTAGTCTTTCGATTTATTATTGATATCTGAATCTAAGTGTGTTTCATTTCCATTCAAAACTTCAACTAATTCTAACCTTGTGCAACAAAATTATATAGTATACTTACTTATTAATTAATTGCTTATAATACTAATATATCATTACTTATAATAATGAAAAAGCGAGATCTCAAACTTTCCTTTTACATAGCAGTTTGTATAGATTTACTTCAAAAATGGAAAAAAAAGTTTAATTCCTCAAGTGGTTACATGCCTTTGATTACAGAGTATATTTTCTATATAATTTAGAAATTGTATGAACATGTTTATAGAAGCTGAAAATGGCATGTAGGATCGGTGAAACTTTTTTAAAGAAAATTATGTATTTATTACGAATGAAATTAAAAAAGAGCTTATAGTAATGAAAAAATGTCAAATTTCAAAATGGAGAGCAAGTAGAGTAAATTCTAAATGAATGATAGGATGTTGTATTCACATGTAAAATATTCATGTGAATACAACTGCTTCGTATTTTGTAAAAATTGAATAAGTAGATTTTTTTTTTATTTAGAGAATAATTTTGGATTCAACTTTTAATTTTCTCTTTAAGTAATAATACTGATTTTGACAACTGAGAGACCAGGCCAAATGGATGATTATTTTAATAATTCATAAATTAGAATCCGCAAATATTGATCTTTTATAGATTCTTTCCTTAATGATACGTCATGCTATTGTAATAATCTGTACAGACTTCTAACATTTCAGCCCTATCTCGAAATAACTTTCTCTCTGTCCGCCGTAAAAATATCTCCGCTGTCCACCACTAATTGACTACTCTAATTTGAAACTTTGACGTCTTGTTAGGGCCGGGCATTACGAGCCTCTCTCATCGGCAAACTTTGAGTTGCGACGGCGGGAAATCTTTCCCCTAATCCAGGTTCTCTGGCCCAGGATTAGCGGAACACGTGTAACGAGGGTCCCCTCCACGATCCCTCGATTTCCCGCCCGGATCAGGGGGGATTACAGCTTTCTCCGTCTTCTCGCTAATGACCGGCGAGATGGGCTCCCGTTTTTCCTTTTTCTGCCTGGAGAGGGCTGGGAAAATTTAAACTATCAAAGTGACTGGAGTTAAAGGATTTGAGGCTTGCTAATCCCTCTTTATGTTCGCTGAGACAGAAGAGATTCTGTGGCTTGTTGATCAGGATGTATTTGCTTATGCTCCTACCGGAAACAAGGCTCCATTTTTGTACTGAAAGTGTCTGACAAATGAAGAAGTGGCTGAAACGGAGCTTTCAACATATTTCTAAATATATCACTTCGTAAAGCGATTTAATCAGGGCTCATTTTGCGAGTTAATGTAAAAAATATCGATATTTTATCGAAGATTTAAACCTTATAATTTATTCTCTGGTGTCCGAAAGTTAAATTATATACACGAAATATGTTTTTGAATATAAGGGACATTACCTTAACTAAGTATTTCTGCACTGTTCGTTAGCACATACCCTGTGCTCCTGTTTGCAAAAAATAGAAGATTCTATGCAAGAAAAATCAAGAAACAGTTTTCTTGACTAGTCATCCATTTATTCACATCAAGCCATATACTTATTTTTATATAATTTCCGATAAACAATTCCATATCTTGGCTATGAATATTTCTGAAAGACATTAAAAATTATTTTCTTGATAAATTACTATTTTTACAAGACACTCACTGGGTTTCCGCCCGATCGTTAAAATAAATTTGCTCTGCTTTTCCTCGCGAGTTACTCATTGCTCACACACCACGTGAACGTCCACTTTTGTTGACTGCCAAGCAAACAAGAAATGTTTTCAGCATAACTTTCAAGACAACGAGAATGCGTTGCCATCTGGGGTTGGAAAGGGAAGCAAATCCTGACACTCGTATTCTTTCCAGTAATAATCGCTTTATTACAAAGAAATTTATACCTGCCTATAGTAAGCACTTCTAGAGTAAAATAATGAAAAGAAGTAAAATGTTTATAAATACTTAAAAAAGGATTAGAAATTGATATTTTAATAACTGTCTAACCAATAAAATGTGATTAGCTCTCACATCTTTTAGAGATTTTCTGCGCGCTTGTATTCTGAAAATGAGATCACAGATTAAAACTTTGGGCAAAAAAATCCCATGCTACTAACAGAAGAGATTTTAAATCCTGTTGGTCTTGTGAGAGGACTGATGTTGTGCAATTGCGCTTTCTTAAGCGTTTTAAGCTTGATTTATGTAATTCAGATTCAACAATCTGGCTGGCCACATCATTCAGAGAGCATCTACTTCCTCCAGAAAACTATCCTGAGGCTAAACTCAGTGGGACATCGAGATTTTGTGCATAAATGTAAAGCTACACGAAAAAAATCTTACATAAATATGAATAACTCCATCCTTGTATTTCTGTTTACTCAGCCACAGAAACCGCATTAAAGATGCGTATGATTGTGTGGTTTGTCCAACATAATTTCTTCTATGGAAGATCTCCCTTCCATAAAAATGATGAATTTCCCCACAGGTTATAAGAATGATTAGAGAGACCATACTCACTCCAGATGAAAATTCCTTAAGAATAGCTCTGGGTTTTGAATTTGAACTAATCATTGAGAAGGATATGGTTACAGTAATGCTGTGTTCAAGAATGCTGCTCTGATTCCATAGAAGACGGGGATTTTTTTAAGAGGAATTGTGGGAAATGCATTTACTCCGCTTTTGGTCATCGTGAGAAAAGAATAGGCGACCTAGGTAATTTGTGTAAGAATTATTGTTTCAGTCACTGCAACAAGGTCGCAGAAGATTCTCCAGCTGTTAGTTCCTATGGTTTTTGTGCTTCGTACCAACGATTCGCAGGTGCTTTGTGAAAGCTTAAGTAACTTTCTTGTTGAAGATACTTGAAATTAGTTCTTAAAATCCATACCATCATTTTAAACACTGCTAATATCGAATGATGTCCGTTTGAGATTGTTCACACCTTTAATACATCGTTTAAACGATCCAGAGAAGTAATTTTTCTCTAATCGACGACATTTAAGACGACTAGCGACAATTAAGAAAATCAGGTAGGTTGTTATTTTCTTGACAAATTGGACGTAAATGTTATTAAAGCT
Source organism: Argiope bruennichi (assembly GCF_947563725.1). Lineage (NCBI taxonomy): Eukaryota > Metazoa > Arthropoda > Arachnida > Araneae > Araneidae > Argiope > Argiope bruennichi. Next base: position 135,169,199 of record NC_079156.1, on the reverse strand, counting down.
AAGGATACATTATCCATTCTCTAAGTTACAAATGATGTCTTTATTCAAAAAATCAGTGGATAGATTATTTGAAAATGATAAATGTGTTTGTAGCTTAACTTTTGTACTTCATTATATTAATTTAGCAAATGGCTCACATTATTACTTTCGAAATTAAAATAAGAAATCAATTTCTAGAGAATTAACTATTTTTCTAGGCGACTAAATGTTGACTAGTGCATAATATTAAAATATATGCAACTATAAATTATCTTTGTTAATTTCTGGTTCAAAATCTCCATTTAAATATTTTTTCCTGCTGAATCCAAAAACCCTGTGCTCTTTGATGCAATACTAAAATTACTTATCCATAGTTTTGTGAGTTAAAAGGAGAGAAAAAATATAAGATTTATTCATATATGAGTAGTTAATTAAATTTATTTTATAGTGATTTTTGAAAGTATTGGATGATAATCTAAGCATTTTTACTCTTTAGCTCTTCCAAAGAGTGTTCTGTTAAACGCAATAAATTGCCAAAAACATTATTTCTTTAAATTCATTTTCAGCTAAATGATTGAAATGAATATTTTCAATAAAACTTTATTTCCCATCCTAATTTTCATATTGCTTTATAATACAAAATAAATTTATAATTTATTGATAACATGAAGGAAAGAAATGTGAATTCTATATTTAATGATATTTAACTTAACGATTGCGTTTTAAGGGCATTGACCATAACAATTTTGAGACAATTTCAGTTTCGTTACCTACTACATTCTTGAAAGAATTCACTTTTTTATGGCTAGATTTTCAAAGAGACCGACATTCTTACAAAATCGGAAAACAATGTTACTGTTCATTTATATGAATTTTTTTTGTCGAAATCAGTTTTTTTATAGGAATCTTTTAGTATAGAAGGGTTTTTTTAAAAAAAGAACAAAATTCACAAATATTCATTTTTTATGATAAATATATAGATATGATTTGAAATGAACTGCTACATTAGATTATAGTCCTGTTTCTTTCCATTTCTCTTGTCGCCTTATTTTGGATTAAAGACGAACAGACGACGGGTCCTTTATAAAGGATTTTCTTTCTATTGTTATTAAAAATAAAGAATTGATGCTTATTCTGATATAATTTTATTTAATAGGCCCAAAAATGTAAGGAAAGAAAATTGTTTACAAAAAGAAAAAAAGTAAGAGAAAATCAGAACAAATGATTTATAAAATACCTTTAGTTCAGTTATATTAACGTCCCGTTTTAATGCAAAACTAGTTTTATTTTGGGACGGACCTCGTAATTTTGATAATTCTTCGAAACCCTAAATTATATGTTCGTCAAAATATATGTTTTCAGAACTTTAATGAAAAGAATGGAACTTTTTCATTTTTTTCCCCTTAAGCTTGGAAACGGCATTTTAAATTATTGATTTCCATCTCAATGGAAAAAAATAAATGAATGCTCGAAAAATTCCCAATATTGATCCCAACTAGAATCATACCTGTCCTCTTCTTCAATATTATAAAAGAAAAACACTTCATAAACTCTTGCAGATGGTAATAATAATATCGGAATATTCTAAAGAAATGTATTTAACTACAATTTTGTATGCTTAAGATTTATTGATCGCACATTGACTTATTCCAGTTCCCATTTTTGCACACAAGTGGAATCGTCCAAAATATTTGCATACACGTCACAGAATATACCATTAGTGCTGGAACAGAATTGCGAATGCAAAGAGTTTTAAAAAATCAGATTAGAAGCTGATACCTCCAATATGAAAAAGGACTCCATTACTTTATTATTTACTTGCTGCCTTTGGTCATTCTCCGCACTCCGGGATTAATAGTTGTTTAAAATTTCAATTAAATATTTTATTTATTTATGTTTAATGACATCCTCAAAATTTCTTTTAACTTCAATCTTGATAGGCATATAACAGACATCATTTTAGAAGTCTTACGCCGTTCTATCAATGCTGTACCGTATCTACTCAATTTTATATCTGTGTTTTTATGCATTCCATTACATTACAAGAAAGAGCGCCAGTATTTAAAAATGGACGCCCTTTAATTTTTTTTCACTATTTTTTTATTCTGAAATTAAATTTTAATTGTGATATAATGAAATTTCAATTTTTTTAAAGTATATACTGAAAACATTAAAAAATTATACTGACATCATTAAAAAAAAAGTTGTATCTTTATCAGCAATGGAAAAAAAATCAAGACAAAATATTTATAGTAGCAATGAAAGGACTTGTGTTTCACTTCAACAATAAAATATATTATTGTTAAATAAGTATACAGTATTTTAAAATGAGTCAAAAATAAACAATAAAATTGTATTACATGCAAGTTAATATTATTGTAAAGATAATTATTTGTATCATAAGAGGTAGAATTCTTTTTGTGCTGCAATATTTTAGAAATAATGTCTTAAAAACGCCCAAATTTTGCTTTGTTTTTAATTAATAAATTTTTTTTCAAAAAATTCACTCCGATATGCATAATTTCAGCTTCCAAATTATTTGTACCAAATTTACTTTTAGGTCTAATGTTCTGTTCTTTTTAATGCCTACCCCAACCCCTTCACCTGCATTATGCATATTTTATTAATAAATATCTGGTATCCGGCGCGTTGCTGCCGCAGAAGAAATAATTTTGAGAATATCGTCTGAAATAGCTATCTTGCTTAATTAGGAATGATAGAATCAATGATGTTTATTTTCTTGTCGACAGTGAATACATTCAATGAAATTGAATAAAAAATATGGGAGAAGTATAAATAATATTTATTCTATTTTTTTAACTTTATTATTCAAGTATTCTGTAGGGCGTCGTCTGCGAAAGATATCCATTTCTTGGCTGTCCGACTCGTGAGCATGCAACTTATATCTGGCCATGTGAAAAACAGGTTCAAAGCAATAATTTGGTAAAGTTTTATCACCATCAGATGAACAGTATGGAATAGTATAAAATACGAACAAACAAAAATTCATTTTTACATATTATAAATAATAATTGTACTATGCCTATAAACTTCGCGCAAGTTCAAGCGATAAATTGGCAAAGTTTTATTGCCATCGAATGAACTAAAATACTAATAATAACGAACTACTAATAATAAAAATTCATTTTTATATGTTAGATGTGGAGAATATAATATTGGATAATAATTTTGACTTCCATATCATTGATGGTATATTCTATTAATCGTTTCGAATCTGTTGGAAAGATATTTTCCTCATTAAATCCTTTGGTGCTCACTTCATAGATCGAACCGCCGAACGAAACCGAAAAAGTCCTCCGTTCGCCGCATGCTCTTGTCAGACTGATCGGCCCAACGCACTAGAATTAACTCGATGTAATTGTTACGTTAATTGCTGCTGATTTTTCCTTAATTAGGTACCCCGACCGCTTCATGGACCATTGAACGGGAGCAAAGTTGTTTCGATTCGACTCTCCCCCTTCCCACAGGACAGGGCAAACGATCTTTTAAAGGCGGTATCTGCGTGCCATCGATTCGAGAGCGGGATAATTAATAGTCTGAACTTTATTTCTGCTGTTATTGACATTTCGGGAAAGGTTTATTAACATATCTACTGGCGCTCTCCACTGCTGTGAAAATATTTTTGTTACAATGTACAAGCCTTAATTAGATGGCGTGTCTGAGGCGCGCACAAAAGATCAAAAGCTGACTTTTCGGGGAGGTTTAATTTCTTAGGTAAACATAGTGGAGAGGAACATCCACTTTTCGGTATGTCATCTCACAGGAAATAAAGATATGCATACTGTCGATACCTTCGTTTGCGTAGGAAAAGCTGTTTGGCAAACCCAGCATACATGGATGCTCCAGTGGGAGCAGCTATTATATGTCTCAAATTAGGGACAATTGTACTTTATAAAAGTCATTGTAAATCTAGAGAAAAATAATAATCGCGCCGATTTTAGAAAATAATTTACGATATTTAAAGGAAATCGACACACTAAATGACATCGATTTTCAATATAATGTAACATATACTGCATATTGTAATTTATATTATTCCATGTATGTTATGATATAATGTTGATTAAAACAATAAACAGAAAAATGTATGTGACTTTGTATGTAATGATTTAAGAGAAAATGTAGTTTAGTTTCATTAGCATCCCGTTTTAAAGCAACACCAGGGCTATTTTGGGACGGATCTCGTAAATTTGAACCGGTATCAGATGACGAGGATGACACCTGAACTGGCACCCCATCTCCAGCATTTTGAAAAAGTTTTCGTTTAATGTTTGACAATCTGATGGAATCATGAACCTAAAGTTACATCTAAATGACTTCAATGAAATTAAATATAACCAATATCTCCGGCAAGTCAACTGATCGCCAACGGTGAATTTCCACTTCAAAGATGACTAATGAGTTCTAAAAGTGATCCATCCTTCTCCCATCAAGTGTTCATTTCGCCACGGATGGAAACTGTTACAAATCATTATGTCCCATACATTTTCATATAAGTAGCTCCCACCTTCCACCAAAAAACAACGCAATATGCTATTCTTATTATGACTTTTATAATTAAAACTAAGACTATAACTACTTTATAATATTCTTGTTATGACTTTTTTTCGAATATTAACAGCTAAAATTAGATCTTGTTGGAAACATAAAAGTATTTAAAGTTTTCATGTTATATAATGAACACTATTTCGGCGAGACATGATATTGATGAGGTTACAATAAGATAAGCATCTTGGTTTAATTTAGTTATATCATCGTCCCATTTTGAAGCAACGCGGGCTGTGTTAAGATGTGATGAGAATCTGGGAACGATGTAAAGATGAATTCATTTAAATAAGCATCCAAATAGAAAACAAAAATGGATTACCTTTAAGAGAATTTTTCCACTGCAGTGCACCTGAAACGATACTACTCGAAAATGGTTCTTATACAATCTTGTGTAACACCATGCTTATACGACAAAAGGTATTTTAATCAGTTTGTCAGCATATTTTATCTGCAAAAAATCCGAATTTTGGTATCATTTATCGAATGTCCTAAAGCACTAGCAAAATTCAAATTCTCCTCAATCATTCGTGCAAAATTTCTACCCTTTCGAGAAATGCTGCCGAACCCTGGCTAAAGAAGACATCAAATGAGAGCATAAAGTATTTTTATCTGCAACGAATGAGATGTTGTCTTCATGAGGGGCAACACTGTATTCGGAACTGCGGTTTCTCAGTTATTCGTGAAGAGCATTGACACCAGTGGAGGTCTTGCGGCCTCTGAAGCTCAACTTTTTAGACTCCACAACTAGGTTGCACTTCATTTATTTCTGCGTAGAATTATAAAATCCTATAAGAATAATAAAATTATGTCTAAATATTTAGAAATGTATTATATCAGAAATGATGAAAATTTGTATGCTCAATAAAGTTTGCAGTGACTTTCTTTGTAATTTGGATATTCCCAAATATATATAATTTATATTTTGAATATGTATATTCATTATTCGTGAAATTACTTTCTATATTAATTCTTTTGAAAGGCTATGTCGATGTCTTGAGATAACTGTAAAAACAGAAATGTATTCTTTGGATTTAAACTGAGATCTCGTTAAAGAAAAAAAAAATTGCGTTTTTTTTCTGAATATATATATATATATATATGCTTTTGCTTTTAAAAGAATAAAAATGACCGTTAGTTGTATTCTAGTTGAGGGAGAGATTGGTAGAAAATAAATTGAACATGGTGATGAAGAGACAGAACAAGTTATAAGCCATGCGGAATGAAAGAATAAATATTGTTGATAAACGTAAAAATATATGAAATAAATGGAAATTCTCAAATTTACAAAGAAATCGGAGAAATTACAAAGAAAAAATCTATTTACAAAAATATAATAAGGTTGAGAATACATTCAAAAACTTCATTTTACTAATTATTAATTATTTTAACTTTCGGACACAACTGTACTTACTTTAGTAATGATAATCATTTTTTTCTAATATTAATGGCCTTCTTTTTTCGGATAAATTCAGTGCAGTGCCAATGAGACAAATTAACTAGCCATGTCCTTTGCCCAATACATAAATATATTACTTTCGAATTCTTCGTGAAACTCCCTCATGATAAATTGGGATTTGGGAAATTTTGATATAATTTTAGAATTGATTGTTATAGGTACTTTAGAAATACGCTAAAACTTTTAAAATAAAAATTTGCGATTAAAAAACTCCACAGCTCTAAATAATACAATAATTCAATACAGTATTGAGTTATATATTGTATATATAATTCAATAAAAATATAAGAATAGTGTATAACGGATTTAAATTTACTGGTGAAATACAAGAAAAAATTCAATTTTCAATTCAATCCATTATTTTCAATACTTATTTTCCCTGCTCTCATCTGTTATTCAAAACTGAGGCGAAAAGAAAAATGTTGTTACGAATGTCACTGAAAAAAAACCTATGTTCGAAAGCATGCAATGACTATAATGATGCTATTGAAATTATTACGTAATTGTTTTAAATTTCATTTTAAATACTCATTAAATTATACAATCTATTATTTTTCCTCAATTTTTACTCTTTTTTGAAAATAAGATTTTGTCGTTGAAAAGAAAGACATTGAATTTAACGAAAAATATAAGCTGAAGTCAATCTCTATGTTATCACGTTTCTGACAATCACAGCTAAGAAATTTTCAACTTCTTTTGGCAGACTTTTTTTTTATTTCTACTTTTCTTCCCCATCTAAGAAATCGTTTGCCTTTTTCCTCTGAGACGTCCTGTCACAGTTATTCAACGCATTACCTAAGGGGGTCCGCGGAACGTCCGAAGTGTGGAAAATGAAACAGTGTTCTCTCCACTGTCACGGTTTGTAGTGATTGATGATCCTCGGAGGCATCCTTTCCCGCCAACATCTTCCATTTGCACCGAGGTTATCTCTTCACTTCACTTCTGAAAAAGAAGTTCCACGCCCGCTTGCCTTTTATTTTATCATCGTCTGCGTTTTAATTTTTTTTATTGTGATGATTCTTGATTTTTTTTTATCTTTTTTATTTTTTACTTCCCCACTTGAGTTGCGTTTATGATCTGAAAAGGGAAAGGAGAGGAAGATTAAACGCTAAAAAGTTTTAAGACCTGTTCGAAAGGTGTGTCTGTTTTTGTGATTTGGATCTGACAAGTTACGGCGAGTGAAAGAATACGTTTCCTATCTTTTTGGCTTGGATGATGTTGAACCCTCGAGAAGTTTAGTTTTGATTTTCTTAAGTTGTTGAAGAGAAAAAGTATCTCAGAAGAATTTTTCTCTTCGAAGTGTTTCTTTTCTTTTTAAAAAAATGAGCAAAGAATTCTCAATGCGCTTGCTTACAAATAGCAGGCACTTGTTAATAAGAGAACACTGATTCATACTCAGGAAAGAAGAACAGATTATAATATTGACTATATTATAATGATGATACTGACAGTAGTTATGAATGGATACATTCGATGAAAAAATGATGTTTATATTATATTAAAATTATAATGACATCTGTGGTATATTCGCCCATTTGCAATGTAAAGCAATTCTTTAACAACTGTCTAAATGATACTCGCTTGAATATCAAACAAAAGTGCATTGACAAAAAGAATGACGTATCCTAGTTTGAATGCAAACTTGTAAGAGGAAAAACCATCTATCCCTTGAATATCTTGATAACTGAACTGCTTTTGTTTTATTCCAGCAAATGCTTGAAACTACTTAAGGTATCAGTCCTGAAATTTTGATTACTAAATGACATTGAAATGAGCATAACCATTCTATTTATAATTCATTTGAATGACACAAACTACGTGGAAAAATAAAAATATAATTTATGAAGTACTATTATACCTCAGAGTCGTTGTTTTGTTTCATTTGTGTTATATCATTAAAATGAGGGTCGACTATGAACTCTAAAAATAAAGATTATAATATAATCAAAAACAATGAAAAGCATCAAATAGGAGATGTTAGATGACATATCTCATACATAAGACATAAAAAGTTTAAGACTGCATGCATGAAAAGTTTATTTTAAAAGAAACTCTTTATGTCACAAATGCATCTTTATATTTATTTTTCATAAAGAAATTCAAAAAAAATTTAAAAAGTAACTGAAACAATAAGGGAAACAGACATTTAAAATGCAGCTATTAGCCATATGTTACATCCAATTATTTGAATAAAATTTAAAGAAAATCTATTCATTGTAGTGATTTTCTTCAAAAAAAAAGTTAAACGCGAGTTTTGAATGGTTTCCAAAGAAATTGCATATTCTTTCATATAGCAATAAAATTTCAATCATTTATTGCATTTTTGCTATGGATCAAACCATTTTTTGCCATTCCTGATCAGGATCAAGCCATTCCTGACTGATTAAAAACAAAATCCGAATTCTCTTCATATTTTATGAATATTTCGTCTCCACAATGATTAAGACCTCGTCATTTTGAAGTGTGATTTGGAAGTAAGTATGGTTTTTATATTTACTGTATTCATTTAGTAGGACATCTCTCTTCAAGCTGACATATCACTGTAATGAGAGGACATTTTTACCGCATTTCCAAATTCGTTATAGCAAGTGTAGGCAATATTATTAAAAGGGGCAAGATTCGCACTCGTGACATTCGATCTTAGCTAACATTTTACCACACCTCATTATTTACCCAACTAGAATGGTTTCCCAAACTTTCTCAAATACACTCTATAAATGATCTTATCCCGCTTCTCAAGCATGAAAATGGCGAATCTTGGGTAAGGCTGTGCGCGCCATTAGGGCTCACATTTTCATTTCTCTGGAAACTGAAGATCGGTCTAAGGGAGAAGGTTGAAAACACGAGTAGAGTATTTCATTACCTCTTTCAGAGTTTTGCGTTTTGTTCTTCGTAGAATAATGAAGAAAATCATATGAATTTTAGACGCCATCCAAATTTTACACACAATTACAATTTTAGTAACATGCACTTTAGGTGAAAAAACTATATACTAAATTTTATCTATCTAGCTTTTCACACTTTTTAATGACTGCATTCATTTGTACTAGATTTCATCCAAAATTTGATAGACACAAAATTTGATGAGAACAACACAAGAAATTGCGTCTTCTTAGCAGAAAACGTGTCTGATTTGTTATGTTCGCGAATAGAACGACTGACATACGGAGAGATTTAATTCCAAAAATCTGTGATTCGAAATCAGAGAGGGCTAACATTTGGAGATTCACTAACATCTCGCACTCGAATTTATTTGATGATAACATTACTTTTTTTAAATATTCATCGAATTAAAAGTACCTTTAAAATCAATACTCATTCATTAGAAGCCTGGTATTGGAGAAGTAAATAAAAACTGTTCTATTCTATTTGGCTTAGTGGGAAAAATCACATTCCCATCCCTAAAAAATAGGAAACTTTGATCTTTTTTGAGCGCATGCTTTTCTTGTTGTTTTGTAAATGTTTTCGACTCTTGTATCAATGCAGAGTTTATCAATGCGTTGCCTGATTTAAGCATCTAAAGTTAAGACACTTCTAATCTCTTAAGATCTGCTGTGTTGTTGATGGTTGAATTTCTTTTTTAGCTTTTTCTTTTTTATGACTTACCCCCTCCCCTTTGTATTTTAAAAACTGGTTATATTTGGGCTTATAAGTTACCTTTCATCCTTTTATAGAGTATATGTAATTTTAGACCTTACGGAATTCTTTTTTATTTCATTTTGTTTACGTCTGATTTATTTAAGATGATTATATAATATATATATATATATATATATATATATATATATATATATATATATATATATATATATATATATATATATATATATATATATATATATATATATATATATATATATATATATATATATACTTAATTGCTGTATCGATTATTTATTTGACATTTTTTTAAAATCATTCATTTTTAAATTTGACGGGGGGGGGGTAAATTTAGTCCACATTATGTGAAATTTGGATATCAGATTCTCATCTCGATAAGTTTTATCTTCATTGATATGATGCGGGAATTCATTTATAAATTAACCCTAACTCATATTTATACATTATCTTAAAATTAAAATGAATAGTAATCTTGACTTTAAAAAATGTCTTTTAAAAAATGCTTTTAGAATTAAACGCTTTTTAGAATTAAAACTATTTAATTTTTATCTCCGCTTTAAATGTCGATTATTCAACAAATTTCAAGCACGCCCCATTCTACTTTCTTGATATTTTAAATATTTTTTATTATAATTTCTTTCTATTCATTTCATACACTTAATTTCACTTGCTAAGTAGTTTTTGAAGTAAACATTTTTACTCATGAAGACGCAAAGAAATGTAATTTTTTTTAATGTGTAAAAGAATACGCTAGTAATTGCAAACATACGCATACTTCCAAGCATAAAAAAAAAGGAAACATGGTTAGATGATTATTAAAACTATGCAAACCCTGATGTCTCTCCGGTCGTTCGCGCGATTGAAGCTTTTCTCGTGAACCTGGGAATCCAGGAAACCGTGACGGTGCTGCGGATATTGCATCTTCCGCCCAGGGATGAGGTCACACGCCGAGAGAAAACTCTTTTACTCCTGGGGGAGGATTGAATTCGGGAAATGAGCAGCGAAAGCGACCTCAGACATTCAATTTCACCGTCGATTGACCTTGTAATAACGCCAGAGACACTTCTAACTATGCTCCCAAAGATTACTCGGGAAGAACTTCGGAAAATAACGCAGCCGATTTCTTTTCGCACCGCGAATGAAGCAATATAAAATAGAATTCCATTTGATTCTGCGATATTGCATCTCCTTATAATACTAAAGTTTGAATTTATGGAAGAAATTTTTAAAAAATTATATAATTTATATGGTAAAAATATTTATTTTGCGTATTGCTATAAGAAACATTCAGTTATTCTTGGCAGGATTTACATGTAAGAGACCTCTGGATTAAAAGAAAAAGTTCGAATAGATACAATGACTATTCTAAAATCAATATTTCTTAAGAGGACTATTACCGTGACGGCCCAGGATTAATATATTGGGAATACTTCTAAATTTGAGCTTGCAGAATCCCCTGCTGATTGATCGGAGAATCATTGAGATAGCCTGTTTACTTATATTAACGTCCCGTTTTAAAGAAACACTTGGAAATTTGGGGGAGGGTCTTGCAATTTGGGACTGTGGGAGGGTGACGAGGGTGGCACTTTGGCTAGCAATGTTTGGCACTTTGGCCCCTTTTCCAATGTTTCGAGGACGTTTGGCTCCGACTGATTTAGCGTGCACCAAGCCCACTTACATCGCGATTCTTCGGTGGACTCTTGTTCCGAATCTGAAATCCTTCGGTTCCGAAGCCAAGACTTTATTATCAGGCCACCACGGCCCCATAGGATTACCTAAAAAGTTAGATGGAAACTTAAGATTTGCCCGATTGGGACTAAAATCATCTGGAATTTTGTCTAATTTTTAACCAGAACTAATAGTCTATTTTGAAATAAGAAGCTATACAGAAGTAAATAAAGCATAAAAAAACTGAATTCTATTAATAAGATAAGGATACATAAATAGCATATACTCCATATGGTATAATATAGGAATAATAGAACTTTAATTTTCTTCTTTTTACTATTAAAGAATTTTTAAATTTTTGCATAATATTTTAAAAATTCTTATATAATACGTTTTTATATTTGCGGATTGCTATAAATAAAACATTCACACATGCACAAACAAAACTTTGACTTGTTATATTTCCTGCTGTATTATGGAAAGTCTTTCTCACATCAACCATAATATTATAAATATTTAAAAATGACTTTAAATCAAGATTTAAAAAATCGTAAAATATCATGTAACGATTTTTTTTTCCTTAATTTCTTATTTTAATGCTGTTTGTTAAGAATCTGTTTACTTTTAGCACTGTCCTTCGATTTGTTTTATAAATTCTGTCTTTATTTCCCAAACTTGAGCTCTTAAGCCATGCATAAATTCATGAATAAAAGCGATTTATAGAAATTTAGAATTTATTCTGATTTCTAAAAATTTAAAAACTTGGCGCTCTAATGAATGTATCACTCCAGAACTTTCTGTAAACACTAAACATATTCCCTAGAAAGCATATATTGCAAATATTGAAGCATATATTGAAGAAATATTGCAAAAAAGCTGATATCCAACAGATTGCATATTGTAGCAATTCAAAACAAAAGAAAAGAATGAAATTTCCTTTATTGCTTGTAAAAAAAAATAACTTGTCTTCACCTTGAGAAATCACATGAGCTTTGTGAAACGCGCAAGAGAACTTAAAATTTCGTTTATAAAAATTATAAAAGAGTCTGATTTTTCACCTAGAAATTTTTTTTATATATATTTACGAAATTCATAACATTACATTTTATTATGATTTTAATAATTCTGAATAAACATTTTATGATATTTGTTGAAACATTTACAGCGCAAATTTTCTTCTTACATGTAGAATTACATGTCCCGAATTCAATGAAGGATATCGATATAGAGACATTTTCAATGAATCTCTATGGAATTAATTTTTAAAATGGTTTTCGTCATAACTAAATTGCTTAAATTTTCTGAAATCAGAGCTAGATAAGATTATTTTTAAAACTTTTTGCAACTTTTATGAAATGTCTTCATGAAAACAAAGCAGCCTTTTGTCTCAAATGAAATGTCTTATATAAAGGGTGTTGTTACTTCAGGAGTCTGAACATAAATAACAAAGCGACAAGAAGAAAGCATTAAGAAAAATCATTTGTATATTTTTACTAGCTGGCACCCAGCGAGTTGCTGCAGCAGAAGAAATAAATTTGGAAATATCGTCTGAAATTCGAAATAGCTGTCTTGTTTAATTAGGAAGAATGCTATTTATTTTCTTGTCGACAATGAATACATTCATTGAAATAAAATGATATATAAAGGTGAAGTATAAATAATATTTATTCTTTTTTTTTACTTTAGATATAATAACTGTACTCTGCCTGTAACCTACGCGCAAGTGCAGGCAATAAGCTGGTGAAGTTTTATCGCTGTCGGATGAACGGCTGGGCAGTGCATAAAATACGAACAAACAAAAATACATTTTTATATATTAGTTTACATGTTAATCAATCGATACATTTTTCAGATATTTTTTTTTTATTTCAATCCATCAAAGTTGTAATGTAGGCAATAGGTACATTTTTAAGTTGCACACTACCCACCAATATGTAATAATATTTTCGGAGCGTATTAACCGAAAACTGGGCAAAATAAACTAAGTTAAAAAAAAAATACAATGAAATTTCGGAAAAAATGTTACATAAATATTGCTGTTGACGGTTTAGATTTATTTTTGCTAAATTCTGTGATTCCTAAAGCTTGGACAAATTCAAACGGTCTTTTTTTCAAGAGAACCATTAAAATAATATTAATTTTCATTCCGAGTTTGTTTTTGTTTTTTTGGTGGTGGTGGTGGGGGGAGAAAAAAAAATAATTGGGTGTAACGCTAGTTTTAAAACTAAATTTCTTTCACATCCCATTGCCACTGAGATTAAAAGAAAATAGTCTTACAAGTACCCTCCCCCCACACAATAATGCCATACATATCCCAGGCTTCACCGTTAACCTTGAAATTAGCATTTGTGGTTTCTGAGCGCTGATATTCTAAGAATCCAGAGGTCACAGAGAAGCAGCATAACGTACTTATGATTACATGTTTCAGGGTATTTTGATTGCTGTAACCGAATTACCTTTGAAGAAGAGGTAGATTCGCCTGGACAAAGCAATCATTTTGCGTAAAAACTCCATTACTTGGGTTATCGCGTGCATACAAATGAATGTTTATGAATTTTTTTCAGTCGCTATTCTAGTCTTACATATGATTATGCAATAACATAAGAGAAAACGCAGTTTTCATATTTGTAAACTACATAGAAAAATGGTTAATTTTTATATAATTGTGACAATAAAAGAGCATACTTTTTGTTTTTAAATGTTTGTAAGTAATATTTCAAAAAGGATTGTACTTTAATCCATTCAAAGTTGTGCATTTTTTAATACATTTTTTTTGTGTGCTTTTCCATACAACAGCTGTTTTTTCCCCCATAAACTGATAACTGCATTTTAATATCGGTAAACAAACGGTGCACTACGTCGTTCTGCCGCTGAAGCCCTTTGAGAATGGAGTGCAATATCCGTGTCGAATGGGTTAAAATTCAGTTTCGTAGTAAAAACTTAAATATGAAAAACTCTTAAATAAAACCTTTTTTTTTTTCTCAAAATTTTCTGAATTCAAACTTTTAGGCATGTAAATAAACAAATAAATATTTTTTTCTTATTTACCCCGAATGCATTCTCTATGAAATGTTATACCATGCCCATTATTTCATAATACTTTGTTACAGCTGTTTGAAGATATATTTTAAATGAAAAGTAATATCTGTTACAGAAGAATACACTCTCAGTCTAATGTTCAAAGATTTTAGAAAGAATTTGATTGGCTGTTACCGTTATATCTCCTTCGTTAAAAATTTATTTTTTTCTTCATTTCTCTAAAATTAATCATAATAAAATAATCATAATAATTATGAAAACAATAAAACTTTTGTTATGAAGATATTTTACAGTATTTTCTTTAATATTACTCTTTATACTTTTCACTGATATGTGGTATTTTATGATAAACATGGAGAATAAAAAGAGCTACACTATTATTAATCAATTATGATGCCTATCAGCAAGCGTTATTAGAGAAATAAGACAAATTTAATAAATAACAAAGATTTCTTATGTCAACAGAAGCTGCATGTAGAGGCAGAGATTCTCTCTATATTTACATTGCAGTATTGGAACTGTACAACTGTATCAAATATTTGCAAAAAATTATTTTTGTGTAAATGATGGATAATATATTAGATAACTTGGGCAATTTCGTTTACTTATATTTTCTGCTTTATAGTTACAAAGAAAAACAAACAAACATTGCATTTATTTTTCAAAACATCGATCGCACAAGAAAATGCTTAATTATCATGTATATAAGAAGAATTTTTAATAAATTTTCTCAAACTGAATACTAGCCATATCATTTTTGTCCTCTTTAAACATTTTTGCTGTGTTGTCATTCGACTTCAGAAACATTGCAGGCAATTTATGGTCTTCTAAATCACCTGATGCTGCAGCCACATAAATACACGCACTCTTCTTTTTGTTAGCAATTATACTTGCAAATAATTCTTCTTTATTATTTTATCATCTCTGATATCAACAATATCCTGATTGAAAACATTTTGAATCTCTCTGAATTATCTTCGATTTTAGAAGTATTGAAATTCATTTTTTGTCCTCACTGTTCAAAACTGCATTTTATAGTAAATTTTAATTTCAAATGCTTCAAATTTAAAATGGAATACCAAACAATTCATGACAGATTCATCTAATTACCCGTTCCTTGTATTAAAAATCATTTTATCCCTGGCATTTTTCAAAAAAAGTATGTAAATATTTTATCTCTGCTAGTAATAATGAAGAATGCATGCGTCTTGCAGACCGTTTGACCTGGAGCTGCAAAAGTTGGTACAGATATACTTTAAAAGGTGAAAATATTAGGAGTCATTTTTTTTATATTTTTATTAGAATTTTATTCATTAAAAATTCAGGGATAATTTGATATTTTTCCGAAAGAGCTCCAGAAACTATTTCTGTGAGAATTTTTTATATTAGTATTATTTCAGTAAATATTATTTTAATGGCAACGATTTTATTTCCTTACAATTTTTCTCTAATTTAAAAATTTTTGAATAATATTTTTACACAAAATTTGCAACATTATTTTTCATTGTTACGAGGAGATACAACCGTTTTCAATGTTTTGTTAAAAACCAAGAAATAAAGATTCTGCTTATATTTTCATATTCTTTGCTAAAGCTGTAATAAACTTTAGCCTTTTTAAATTATTTCATTTAATTTTTTGTGGAATTCTAAGAGTGTTGCCATTAAGATATTAAGTTTACTAAGAAATGAACCCTGTATATTTAAAAATTGTGCATACTGAGATTAATCTTTTATCAGCAACTCTCAGCTTAGCGAAAACCCTATTGGACGTCGTCACATATTACAAGTCATTTATAGTCTTCTATTTAATGTTAGAATGAGTCGTTGATTAAAAATAAGAAGGTGAAATTGCAACATTGCGTAATATAGCATACAGCTAAATATTACATAAAGGATTACGATTTTCATGTGATTTTGACTTGATTTCAGTAAGAAAGTTCAGGCACAAAAGAGAAAGGGAAAGAAAGGAAAAGGAAAGGAAGGAAAGAAAAGAAAGGGAAAAAGAAAGGAAAGAAAGAATCGATCAAAAATTTTTTTTATCTGAATTCAAAATTTAAAAATCTTTTTTTCTAATCAACCATGAATGTCAGGTTTGTAGAATTAATCGAAATCCAACATAATTAATGTTTCAGAGAAACCATCAAGTCATCAAAGGTAACTATGAATAAATAAAATTAATAAAAGGCCCTCTATAGGATTTCATTATACATTACAGAAAGCCATTGATCGCATTTTGTATTCAACGGTTGAATTCATTTGAAGTTTTAAATCATTTCAGTTTAAGCTGGGCTTTTTTTCAATAGTGCCAAAGAATGAATCATTATAATTTTAATTTTATTTTCTTAATATTTTAAAGCCATCGATCCTCATACCATTCCAATGCTTTAATGCATTCTGTAGTAAACAATAGTAATGTATGAAATCACTCGGATTTTCTTTCAATAATAATACATGTTCTAAATGGATGGAAGTAGATATTATTTAACAAAAGGTTCATATGTTACACGCGCATTAACTTCGATGCATTTTGCCTTTTATTGCTGTTTCACTTTAGCAAAATATTGAAATGATTTTAAATTAAAAGCTTTTATAAACAGAGAAATTACCTCCGCTTACAGTCAAATGAATGCCCATGTTTCCTCGCCAATTGTTCTGCATAACTCTTTAACCATTTAACGCGAGATTACATTAATGTCTTTAATTATTACACATATGATCATTAATCTCTAAATGAAAGGTTTGTATTTAACATATTTCAATAAACATATTTATTGAAAGATAGAGAGTGTATAACAAGTAATGAGAAAAACTTAAGTTATCAGACAATTCGTTACATTTCAGAGGTCTAAATAAGCCAACTGAAGACAAATAGCGTACCAAATTCACCAAATCAAAAGAATGCTTTTGTTATAACAATAATGCACATCGGAACTATTCATTATGGATAGAGAAATAAATCTAATTACTAAGAAGGAGGAATTTTCATAAGCTATTAAAATTATATACGTAAAGTGGAATTCACAAATAAAGAAAACCCCCGAGAAATAAGGATATTTCTGATGGTGGAGAATATTTAATTAAAGAGTTTGATGAATCAGAAAAATAGTTCAGACCTTCAGTGCAATATTGGGATGTATTATAATGAATCGTAATTAAAATGTTTTTTTAGAATTTCGTTAAGATTAAGAAAAAAAATGCACAATTAATTATACATATCTGAAAGAATATTATTTTCATTTTGAAGATGATGTATAGTTAATTTTTGTGTGATAATTTTCTCGTAAGTTATTGTCAATGAATGCGGAAATTTCTTCTAATATTTAATTAAAAAATATTTTAATTTTAAAAATTCGAAAGAAAAAAAGCGCGTTTCCATCATTCAAGAGACATTTTACCACGTTTGTTAACTCCAAAAAACTCTGATGGATGCTGAATAGATAGATAGATGGATGCTGAATAGCTGAATAGATATAAATGGGTGACAAAATTGCAGATTCTAGAAACAGAAGGAATCTTGGCGAAAGCTCCATTAAGAACGAGTTAATTCCATCTTTTCGACCTTCTTTGTCCTATCACTGAAACTATAAAAAGCTGAATGGCAGAGCCGGAATGAGTCGACTACTCAGGCAGTATTCAGCCGAATAAAGAGCCGGCAGTTGAATTCATCTCAAGAGAGCCCTCAGTGGAGAGAAGCATACGATTCGAGAAGTTTGAGTTGTCTCTGCACTGTTACGGTTGTTTATTGCCGATTTTTTGCTTTGTGCTACTGTTTCGTGGAAGTGCTGTTTTGTGAACGCCTTGTCCTTATCATGTTACTATGAATTTTGTTTTCGTGTTGAATAAAGCTTCGTCATTGAGCTTGTTGAACTGTTTAACTCAACACCTGCTACGCCGAACGCGATTTCCAGAGTAATTTTTGATAACAATGTTTTACAACTATATATATATATATATATATTTTCATTTTTGCTACTAATATTTCATCCCCTCTCTTTTTCTATTGTTGATGATTGAGATATGGAGATTCGGCTTATCTTTCTATGTGGTGTAGGTTTCGGGATAAGTTTTATTTTTAATGAAAAAAAAGAACCTAGAAATTTTGTTACAATTAAGGTTTGTCTCCAGAACAAAACAATGATTGAAATCTTTTAAAGCTAAGCCACTTTTAAATACTGCTGCTATTTTCTGTGATATAATTGAAGGCTTAACAAAATAGACAGAAAATTAGGGAAATGAATAGGGTAATGAAGAGAATGGTGTATGCAAATAATTTGAACTGTATAAACGTCCTTTCTGTTACTGAGCTTGTTACATTGTTTCTCCATACACGCACTACATCGAACTCATTCATTGCCTTTGATTTTGTGGATTTTCGGAGAATTTTCTGTAACGCTATATTGTACAGATAATGGGAAGGTATACGAAACACTTTTCATTAAAAATCAGTTCTTCATTATTACTCATTTATGAAGCGTTTATTTTGAGATTAGTAACGCGTTTCAGGTTTTTCATGTAAGTGAATAGTTGCTATTCTACACATTTAATCGTCACGTTTAGATATTATTGTATTGTTATGAATCTGCCATAATGAGGTTTGCGGTTAAATAATCGGTGTAAGTGCAAATCGCAAGAAAAAGAAAAGTGTAAAAATCAATACAATATTATAGTTTTGGAAGCTGTTACGTCTTTTTTTCACTTAGAAATTTCATCGATATACGATCGTTTGTTATGCACAATATTGTCAACATTTCTTCGATAAATCACTGAATGTTTTTTTTTTCGTAAATAAGCAATTTTTTTTTTTATCAAAAACCGTTATCGAATGGAGGCAGACCAAATTTACATATTCCTCAACTATTTGCCAACTAATGCATTCATTCATTGCTGCTATAGAAAATATTACTTATTCCTCATAAAACTTCTCGCCTCCGACAAGAAAGATAGTATGCACAAACCTCCCATTCGACAGCTCTTATTTTTTGTTGGAGTTGTTCAATCAGTAAGCAATTTATTATAACTGCACGTTTATTTATCAATACAATTTTATTTTTATTTATTTATACTTTTTCGTAAATCTACACATTATTCATTAGCATTCTAGTTTAGATTGTTTCCATGCCCTCATCTCTCTTTCTCTTTTTTTTTATTTTTACTCTCCTTATTGATTATCGTTTCTTTATCAATACCTAAAACATTACTTACTTCCCTCACAACAGGTTGCCATTTTAAAACCACTCTCCACCCCACTTTTTTAATAAGAGGCACCCCTTCGTGAACTATCCAGCGTCGTTTTGGAGACTAGGAACGTCACTCAATGTAACAGCGGGACATCATCCTCCCCAACCCAGAAGCTTTCCTCTTTTAAAATACATCTCGATGTGAAAGCCTAATCGAAATCTTCTGATGTTGATCCGGAAGCATTTGGATAATGTTTGAAGATCTGGGGTTTCTCCAAACATCTCACACTGCGCTGATGTAAAAATAGAAAGGGGAAAAAAGTCAGAGTTGAACCGGACCCCCGGTTCGATTTTTTGATTGAGATTCACTGTGGGTGGGGGCCATGTTTCCTCTCCCATTCACCTCGCTGGTAATAAAGATGCGAATGCGATAAGTTTCGTGATTCTGCGAATCACATTCAAGTCAGAATCCAGTTGAACACACGAGACAGGATAGAGGAAAAAGGCAGAGTATGAAGATGACTCCCTCTGTCATTTTTTCGCTGATTCCATTTACTTGTAATGGCTGGCATCTGAATAGATATGGAGTTGAGCGAATATTTGTATTAGGTGCTGCATGTATTGTGATCATTTTTTCACTTTAAAAAGGCATTTATTGAGAAAAATGGATACAATAGGTATCAATCAAAATATTTTCCATCATTTTAATTATACTAATCCAATAAGTCTCGCAAATGATTGTCTTCGATTTTTTTTCCAAGCCTGTTGTTTGTTATTAACGAAATGACCACTCTTAAATCGTTGAAACCAAAACCGAACATTGGGATATGACGAAGAAGCATCACCATAAGTTTCTAAAAGTGTCTGATGGGCTTCGGCAGCGGATTTCTTCAAATCAAACAAAAAAAGCAATGAATGCCGAAAATGCAGTTTGGAGCGTTCTATGATCGAGGTCTTTATATATTGAATAACTCAATAATACTAAATGGAAAACTTTCAAAATGTAACGATAAAATAATGGTAAAACCCAAAACCATTGTTATTTATGTAGATACTTCGCATGTTTATCAATAGATGTCTCTGATTAAAATAAGTGCAAACCCCTAATAAGTGATTTGGCTGTGCGTCGCATGTGCGTATCATTTTTTTAAATTTAATATTACCATTCGTAGATGTTAAAGGTTGTTACAAAAGGTGCGTTCAATCCATAGACATCTCAAGAGTTTTATGGTTTCTCTGTTGAATCAGAAAAGGAGCACAATTCCAAAACAGAAAGAATCAACGAATGGAATAAAGATGAAATTATATAAATATAGATCACAACCAGGGAGTGTATGCAATACTATCATTTAGCACAAATCGAAGAATCCCAGACCGCTCTCCTTTACTGATTAAAAGCCTCATTCATTGTCACAATTTGAATGATGTTTGTTCTTTTACAGAACAACTCATTATTTATTTAATTGATACGAAAACTTTTGAAATTCACTTACAAATTCTAACCGACATTCATATTACTGTAGAGAAGCTATTACACCGTCATTCGGCATTATATAAAATGTTAAGAAATTTATATATTCTGTGAGACAGCTACCTTCGGCGATAAGCTTGTTCGTCGATAATATTGGTTATATTTAATTTTAAATGGGCATCTTAGGCTAAACTTTATGTTCATGGTGTAAGCATCAAGTTGTCATAAAAATAAAGTCATTTTATTCTAGTAGCCTTAGCTATCTTAATGGTAACATGTCAGACAGCGTGGCATTACTAAAAATGTGACTGCCCACGTCATCTAATTTTTGATGTAATGTAACTTCTCTTCATGTCCCTCAAACAAACTATACACTAAATACTTTTCAGAAACAAAAGGGAATCATGCGATTCAATATTTGCCGGAACAATGAAAAAGTTTTGAGTTTCAGTGTAACGGGAAAACTTTCTGTTGAAAGTTATACAAAAGAACAATTTTAAAGGAATGGCCAAAGTTCAGGGAAAATGAGCCTGACATCTAAATGTGCATGCTTTAAATGGGTATTATCATTAAAAAAATTAAACATTCACATTTTAAAATGGTGTATAAGTTAGTTTTGAGAATTAATATTTTCGGAAATTCTGGTGAAAAGAATATCAAAAATTCAGCTTCATGTTTAATTAGTTAAAACTCTAATTAAAATTTTCACCGTGGGCGCTTTACAGTGTATCGGTGACAAAATTCCTTCGCTCTAATTGAATCCAATGATCACGCGTACATTTTCCTTTATGATAATTAGGAATGAGTAAAAATGCATGTCATCTAGGTATCAAACTATTCTATCGATAGCCTTTTTCATTGGCGGCTCTAAATGATTTTCGCATAACTGCAAATATTGTCTCTAAACATGTGGATATGTTAGCAAACGAAAAGTTAAATGACCATTAAGCAAACAATTTTGACAGTCACTGTTTCGAAACTTCATCTATTTCTTTTTGAATTATCAATTTGCCTTTATCCAAATATTGTTCTACTTAATTGAAAAACGGCGTGTCGGATACAAGTTGTGTTCTTGCTGATGATTAATCAGTCGGAGTATTGAATGGTTGAAGTTAAATTTTATTTCTGATGAATACTAGAAGCATAATTTTGAAGATTCCTTGCCGTAATTAGCCCCCCCCCCAAAAAAAAATATTTTTGAAAATAAATTACAACTTTATTAACTGATTTTCAGTTCTATTCCTTTGTTTTCTATTTTTTATGTTTGTCTTTCCACAAAAACTTTTTCTTGTGGGATTTTTTTGTCGTAGATTTAATTTAAATAACTTTTTTTTTTAATTTATACAATTCTCAGAATGATGTTTATAAATCTTCTATGCCAGGGGTGGACAAACTTTTCCAGCATACGAGCTACTTCTAATTTTTTCAAGGTGTTGCAATCCACCCATTGCCGTAGGTGCGGTGAGCTAAATAAAAAGATCTACAATATTTATTATAATTCACTAATAAATACGGAATGCGTACTTACCAATATAATTACATAATAGCAATAACAGGATACAATCATAATAATAATAGCCACAAATAAACTAATATCAAATGATGCATTTAATAACAAACAATTCAAAATGCGTTAGAAAATAAATCATTTTCATTTCAAGTTCGTTCTAGTAGTTATAGCTTGTAGAAAACTTGAATACTATCCGCCAATCTTGAACATCTCGGTGCCTAATTACTAACTGCTCATCTTGCACTGGATTCTAAGAGTCTGTGAGACGGGAACGATATGTTGTCTTAATTATAATCATCGTTGCAGATTCACACAGGTGGGTAGAGCCAAAGAACAATGTTTTAACATTGAAACTTTTTTTTTTTAATTTGGATACTTTATTTCGCCCATTAGATTCTAGTTTTTCTTAAATTCTGAACTACTTGCTTTTAAAATGATGCCATTTTGAAAGGGAAAAACTTCGTTTCCCTCAAGAGATAAAGAGAATATATAATTTATATTCTCAGTTATTTCTTCCACTCAACATTACCAAATGGGAAACGCATGAATGTAACAATCGGTTCTAGTCTAGTAAATTGATGAAAACGTCCCCCGAAATCGAAGTGAAGTTTTATTATTTCATCATAATATTTCTATTTGTTAAATGTACCTTTTTTATACCATTGTAATGTTGTATACGTTTACCTTTTTTATTACCTTTTTTACCTTTTTTTATACCTTTTTTATACCGTTGTAAAAATGTACCGTTTTTATACACCTCGTCAGAAAATATTTTTGAAGTTTATCGTCGGTGTTTCATAAATATGTTTCTTTTAGTATGCGCATCTTAGGTTTTAGTAAAGGCGTTCACCCAAAAATGTCTTAGCGATCCATCGGTCGATCGTGATCGACTTTATGCCCACCCCTGCTCCATGTCATACAAAAAAATAAAATAATAATAATAATTCTATTAAAGATTTCACGTTTTTTTAAGAAAAAATTCGGACTTAGAAGCTAAACAAATTCTTTCTAATAAATTTTTATTGACTTATAATATCATTTAATTTAACTACAGAAATTTTGGAACATTTTTCTTTATATACATTACTCAAAATTATTATAAAAGTTATTCATTTTGGCCAAGTTCAGATGTAATGCACACCTGCTTCTATAGAAGCCAATTGTATCTGCTGCGAAATTTTGCCACCGCAAAATCTGAAGAAACGGGCTTATTTCTCCAGCTGGACTCGCCACATGATGAATGAGTCACGTAACTGTGAGGGCTTTTAATTGTGACGCTCAATCCAATCTCGGAGGGGTAACTCCAGGACGGTTTTTGTTCAGCAGGAAAGTTTCCAATTAAGAGGAACCGCGGCGACGTCTTTCCGGTCAATCTGCAGAGTCCGCGGCCAAGATTGAGTCATCGAAATTCAATCTGCCCCATTGTGGCTGGAACGGACCACATTGATTGACCTCTTCGCAACTTTCCCCCCTCTTTCCCTGAGAGGACGTGGGAACTCGTAACAAGGGTATTACAAGTTCCATTTACGAGTGGTGAATGCTTTATTTGGGCTCGTTTGTTACGAACGACTTTTTTTTTTACCTCTTTTTTTTATAAGAGGGTGATAAAAGTAATATATAGAATGGATAACTTGAAGTGGATAGTTGAATTCTTTCAATGTATCTGCTGAATGATTTTAGAAGTTTAGCATGCCCATTATTTCATAATGGTTTTTTTTTGGGGGGGGGGGAGTATTTTTGACAAACGGTTATGTTTGAAAATTGAACCTCCATAGTATTAAAAAAAGAAAAGAGGTGCAGAAAAATGTTGGGTTAAAGGTTATATATGAACAAAAACCTTTTTGCGATGTCAAAATTTAAGAAAGTTCAGTTTTACAAAGTTTTCAATAAATACTTATATAGTCTCTCCAAAGTGAACGAAAATAAACAAAATATTTAGGAAACACATCAAATTGTATTTTATTTATTAACTAGGTGATATATCCTGTGCTGCTCCAAATTAAAATATTTTCACGTATAATATTTTTAGTGTAAAATCTTATTTTTTTGTAATAATTATAATATATCTAATCCTTTCATTACATCATATTACTTCATAGAATGACCTCAGATATTGGTAATTTGTAATCTTCTAAAGATGAAGAGTATATATGAATTCTTTCTTTCATTTCTTTTGTGCACTATTAAATAATTGCCTTAAACCAATAAAAAAATTTCCAAATGAACCAGAAATTTCAAAGAATATTAGAAGAATAGATCAGTCTTATTACCTGTATTTTGAAATCATCTTTGTTGAATTTTAAAACTAGTAATAAAAATTTAAGAAACTTCGTATATAAAGAAATTTCGAAATCAATGAAGAAGTAAAATTTTGAATTTGAAGATAATAATAAAATATTTCATATAAGATTATTTGTTTCGAACACTGTATAAAAACGGAAAAAATTGGGTTAATTTCTAATTAATTAAACATTTAATTAACTTTGAAAAGTTAACATTATTATTGCTCTTGTCTTAAAGAATAGGTGTGCGAAGTTGACTATGGCTCATTCGTTCAATTAAGGTAAATACATACATAAATAATTTTATTTATATTAAGGAAAAAAATCTAATATCTTAAAATGGATATTGTTTAAATAATATCTTTATTCTATTCTTTACAAGTCTACAATAACAATCATTGAATTCAAAGTTAAACTTATTTTTTCGAAAATCAACAGTCAAGACATACAGTGGATAAAAAAAGTATTGGCAATTGCCTATAAATGATCATATTTGCTAACAAACTATGCTTACAAATGTTCTTTTAACATAGCGATTACAGAAGGAGAAAAGACAAACAAATATAACGAAATTTTCATTTAAATATTTTTTTAGTCAAAATCTACGAGAAAATCCAAAATTTACATGATAAAAAAAGTATTGGCAAAATTATGAAATTGACAAAATTATGAGCGAAAACAAAATCAGTATATGTTTAGTACTTTGTATGCATACCTTCTGGATCTATAACAGTTTGTAATCTATTTCTCATAGAGAAAACTAAGGTCTTTGTTGTACTGTTGGGAATTTTGTGCCACTCTTGCAAGAGTAAACGTTTGAGGTCGTCTTTACTTGAAATTTTATATTTCCTGATTTCTAGATCCAGCAAGTGCCATAAATTTCCAATTGTATTGATGTCAGGCGATTGAATTGGGGTTTTTAACTGGCGAAGAGCATTGTAAAGTAGCCATTCACGGGTGAGATTCGCTGTATGCTTGGGGTCATTGTCTTGTATAACGAAAGATGTTCCCAAGCCAAGATTTTGGGCACTGATTTTTAAGTTATGGCGCAAAATGTCAATGTATGTACGTACTGTCATAATACCATCAATAAAATACAGGTTGCCAACTCCATAAGCTGCCATACAGCCCCGTCTGTACACTGAAAGTCTTTTGCGAAGTGAAAGCAACATCTCTAGCTATCTGGGGTGCACTTATTTTAGGGTTTTTCTTAACCTTGTTAATAATGGCACGTTTTTCTCTTGTAGAAAATATTCGAGGTCGTCCACTTCTAGTCTTATTTTCCGTTGATCCTGTTTCCTTGAACTTTTTTACAACACTTCTGACATTAAATAAACTTATATTCAACTGCACTTCTATAGCACGATAAGTTAAACCTTCATTTCTGAGCCTAACAATCATGTTTTTAACACTAACTTCCAACTCCTTCGATTTCGAAGTCATTTTACTGCAGTAATCGCAAAATAATGCATAGACACTTTTGGAGTAGTTTTACAGTCTTTATACCGGTAGAGTTTCTTATCAGTCGAAACACGTGATTTCAATGTAACAAAATTTGCATAGCAGTTAAAACTTTGGCAATATTTTTTCGACATCCAAATTTTCGATTTTGAAAGAAAAAATCGTAGAAAATGCAAATTTAAATAAAAGTTTTACTACTTTTATATATCTAAGATGTCTTGTATTTAATTACGACAGCTAAATTGCATAACATTTTATTTATTTGTCATTGTAAATTAAGGCAATTGCCAATACTTTTTTTACCCACTGTAGCTAAAAAGCTGCTTCAAAAAGGTGAAAAATGAAGTACTCAAGACAATTAAGTCCGAAAGTAACTTTTTAAGAAAACTACATTTCAGAACACATAATAATATTTTGGAAATTTTATGATTTAGAAGGACATTTTTTAACAGATTTCAAATGTTTTGAAATTGACTGTGCTAATCATTTTGTAATTTTGCATCAATGTTTTTCCATTTTCGAAGCAAAGCCGCATTCATTTCTGTTTTCATTTTAATGGGTTTTCGAATTCTAATCTCCAATTATCTTTAAAAGTACTCTTTTGGGTTTAAATCCAGTGAACATTTGTAGAAGTTCTGGATATAATACAAACAAGAATTGTGGGATATGTGTTTAAGATTATTATTTTGTCTTAGTAAGATTGAGATTAATAATTATAAACACAAGATAAATTATGTTACGAAGCATTTTTTTTTTGTAATATTTACTTTACTGTTACGCTTTATGCTTTTCAGTGATATGTAGTCTTTTATGCTAAACGCAGAGAACAAAAAGATCCGCTTTATTATTGATCAATCATGAACCATATCTTAAAGTCTGATCTCTGCTGATAATAAAGATGAATATGTATGTTGGTTTTCTATAGGCCAAACCGTTTCTGCTGACAATTTCAGTATTTATATCTTGAAGAGTAGAAATGTGCATCTAGGCGATATTATTATTTTTTTATTTTTTTGAAATTTTACATAAAATTTTAATTAATTAAAAATTAAGCCGAATTTTGATATTATCCCTTGATATCTTCCGAAAATATTACCGCACAAAAATTAATTTTACGCCGTTTCAAAATTTTAAAAATTGTCCTTTTTAATGAAATTAATTTAATAGTTGTGAACTTTTTTGCTGAATTTCAGGCAGTTTAAAATTTTTTTACCTAATAATCGATTTTTAATTATTAATTTAACAATGTAATAACAACGTACATTGTTACCTTGAAAGTCAAAGTGTTTTCATTGTTTCAATAAAATAAAATAGCTTGATTTTCTTCCATTGTGAATGTTAAAGGAAAAGGATTCTACTTAACATCTATGTAATTTTCAAAATTAATAAAAAAATGATAAGACTTTATCGCACAATTTGGAAAAAAAGATGAACCGGATATGGTTGTGATATTATGGGACTGATCTCCATTAGAAAGGTTCATGTACACGATAAATAGAACTTAACTAACACGACTTTCATGTCAGACTATTTGGTGGAATCACCCATATGAAGTTATAAAAAATGATTTTTCTGAAATCAAATATAACTATTACCTCCAACGAACTAGGTAGTCACCTGAGGTGGTTAGTATTTAAATAAAGATAACTATCTATTATGCTAGTAGTAAAAAAATTACTTAGTTTCGATATTCACATCTATTCCTATATACGATCCATTCAACACTTTATTTTTTTATTCGAACTTAGTTTTTTATTTCTTTCATACCTCATCATTATATATCTATCCCAAATAAAATTGGTACTGCTCTATCTCATGAAATTCTTCTCCGCTCTGAATGCCCGCGTGCCCAAGCTTATCTCTGTACATTTTCCGAAATTCGCTTAATTCAGCAAAAATTTTGACACAACTCTAATGTGGAATCTTCTTTGTTTTTGTCTGAATAAATTTCTTATAATGTGGAAAGAATTAACCTTGTAAGTGAACAATTTCTTGGTTGTCTCATGCGTCGATGTGATTTTGCTTTAGAAATCTTTTAATCTCAGCGTTAATAGACTATTGAGACAAATTTACTTACTTGCAACATTTAGGACATTTAGCATTTTTACGGTGAGAAAAAATTAGCTTTCGAATAATATTCATTGTTTCCTTACGCTTATGAGCTGGAGATAAGATAAATAAAGGATAAATAAATGAAATATTTTTTAAGAAGCATATAGGTAATGCTGATATCAAAACAATATTTGAAATGTCATCATTGTGTGAAAATAAAAATTGTAATACTTGATTAAATGATTATTATAATATTTTTAAGGAATTTGTACGAAAATGTGTTGAAATCTGATCACTCTTTGGTGCTTATTTTTTCTTTCCTGGTTACATTATTAGTGTTTATTTATTTTTTCTTTTCTGGTTATATTTATTACAAAAAAAATAACGATTTCACATTTAAATAATAAAAACAAATGGTCGATTTTGTTTAGAAATAAATCGACATTATGTAAAAAAATTATCGTCATTTTTTCTAATGCTTGATATGAGGGTTTTTCTATAACTTTCTAAAGTGTCCGACGACTTTTGGGACCTACTGGCTTAGACATGAATATATATTTGCATTATATAGTTTTGATGTAAAACCTTTGCACTCTCTTAGAGAATGCATTTCTTATTAAAAGTTCTCACCATTTATAATTAGATTATTTGTTTCCTGCATTCAGTGGCGGGCTGATCAAGTTGTCAGCTTGCCCAATGGCTGTAGGGCGCCTTGTATTTAAAGAAATAAGGGCCTCTAAGATGTGTAGTAAGAGTTCTCCAGATTGAACTTTAAAAAATTGATTTTGGAGCAGAGTGAAGCTTGGTGATCGCAGACAAAAAAAAATTCTTCATAGACATTTCGTATTCTATACGAATATCAATAAATAAGCCGATATTAAATCCATATTTGTTACAGATGTAGATGCCATCTATGAACTTTTCAATGAATCCTTGCAAGTCTCAAATGTGTCGAAATATATGAATGAAATCTATTCAAAAAAAGTTTGTCTGTCGAATTGCAGGGGAACACTACAATTTCAAAATAAAAGGAAGAAGGTAACTAACATTTCGCACATAGATTTCGTATTTTGTAGTGTAGCATTGTAACAAATTTTGTACCAAATGAAACCAGGGACTAACTGTCTGTCTGTCATGTAAGTAAACGCGGTTACTCAGAAACGCAAAGATGTAGAAATGAAATTTGATACACTATTTGAGCATTTAAAGTCTGGGACATTAACAAATTTCGAGTAAAACTTGTCTAATAGTTGATCGTCTGTCAATCTGCACTTTCACATACATGTAAACGTGGTCAAAGATTTGAATAAAGGAAATTTCTTATGTGATTTATTTGCAAATAGTGGTTCTTTATCAAACTGTGTCTTCTATCAAATGAAAAAAAAAGGGATTCAAACTACATATCGGTTTCCTTTACTTTATAATTTTTTATATTTACAAAACACTAACTATGTAATATTTCTGCCCTCGGGTTCTCAGGGGTCTTTACCCTCAAGAGCTGCTGCACCCCTCTTTCCGTTGTAACGATATCATCATCATTAACTATGTAGCTGTCACGAAGCATTCACATAATTTTTTTATACTTCCATATTACTAAGCAAAGTTTTAAGATTTATAACATGATAAAAGCCACAGTTAACACAGTAGATAGACTGTTGTTCGGTATTTAATGTAAACATAGTTTGAAAGAAAGTAAAAACATATGAAATAATAGCACTTGTTAGAATAATAATGCTGGCAACACATATAAATGTATTTATTTAAACATACCTGATATTTTTATGTGAAAACTGCTGATGTGCAAAATAATAACTATTTAATGCTGAAAAAATTAATTTTTAAAAGTTCTGTCTACTTCATAATAAAAATTGGAGTAGTATCGTTATTGAAATGGAGTAGGTCCGAATTGTCTCCTTGCTACCTTTTTTTAGATGCAGACCGTCACTACTTGCATTCAAAGCAAAGAACAACATTTCCAAAGGTGCACGCAGTAATATTTGCAAGCGCAATTAAGTAGTGCAATCTAACATTATCACTGTTCATTTCCCTCAGCGTATGATCTGTATGCTTCAGATTCAAGGAGCATAACTGAAAGAAATGGATTTCATTTTATTGGGTTTGGTGCGCAATTCCAACAAACTAAAATCCTGACCATTCAATAGTTAAATTCATTACATTAATTAAAATAAGATAGTAGTTTTTAATGAAGCCCAATTTCGTTTATTTAAATGCACTATTTTATTCATTATATGTTACTATTTTGTCTCTAAAACATAAAATAATTTAGTAGTTTTAATCACTAAATTTTAAAAAAAAGAATGTCATTATTGAAATGAATTGTAACAAATATTGAAGTAAAAGTTTAAGGAATTAATTTTATTTAAAAAGAAAGGGTAAAACACTTAAGCATTCCATATACATTAAAATATCATTTTTAAATGATACATAATAAATATGAATATATAGATATTCCTTTAAAGATCGATTATGTAAGAATTTTATGATTTTGCGATTAAATCTATTCATTAGCAATATGCAGTATTTAAATAAAAATGCAACTCACTACACCAAATAGAGTGTTTGAATTTAGATACTGATATTTTTGATTCATTTTAATTTGAGTGTTCTTGTAGAGAAGATCTCATTGCAAGGAAACAAAGGCTAGCGAGAAAGAGAATTGCATGACGGAGGACGAGACAAAGTCAAGAAAATAAAAATTAGCTATGGGAGTAACTTCACTTTTCATTTACATTTTTTAATGCTAAATTGTAGCAAAAATGAATAAGCTGAAGTTTGCCGATTCATAATATTCTTCCTTCATTTAAAAGTTATCGCTAATATTTTCTCGCGACATTTCTCTTTTTATTTTGTATTTAGAGTTGTCTTTTTTTCTGCTAATAGATCAATATTTAATCAATCTGATTTTAGAAATTTGTTTTGAGTGTTCGGGAGAAGAGTGGTAGGGAAGATCCCAATGCAAGGAAATAAACCCTTTTATGCAGCTATATATTTGCGTGTGCTAGATATAATACATTTTTTTCTCAAACATTTTGCCTACGCACATGAGATTTTCTCTTGCAATTGTTGTTATAATCGTGTGCCGTTCATATCCGAGACATCTTTAACAGAATGATAGCCCGTCTAGATCGAATATCTTGTAGCTTGAAAATAGTGAAACATTCGAGAACGGAACAGCAAATAAATAAATGTAAATAGTGCCCAAATATAGCAAATTGATAAAAGGACGATGCTTCTTATCTGCATCTCACAAAATTTATTATTGTTTTATTTTTATCCTTGAATATTTTCACCTTAAAGTACATACAAACAAAAAAAAAAGAACATTTTCGGATATTTGATACTTTTTTCTTCCATTCGCTTTGGAAGCCAGTTTCGATACTGGAAGTTTGATTTTGTCGATCCCCTCCCGGATGATGTCCGTTACTTTAACATCTCAACAATAAGTCCACTCTAACGAGAATTTAAGCTCCGATGCTTCCTCCCTCCCCCGTCGTTAGCATCTGCATCCCCCCTTCCATGTTTTATCGGTCACGTGAGGATGCTATTGCTTATTCATTATGCCTCCTCCTCATCAGTTCCGCTCCATTGATAACACATTAATAACAAAAAGCTAAAAGGGAGGCTGCAGTTATAGCTACAGGAAAAAAGACGTTTTTACCTGCTCTATCTAAATTAAAGATCTACGGGCAACGTCCACACCAACTAATTCTTATTCTATGTCTTCTTGAGGGGGATCGATGGATCTTTTATCTCATAGCTGGTTTTAGGATCTTTTTTTCCCCCACCCATATTATTCCTGGACCTTTTAATCTTGGCAAGTTGTCAGTTTTAGTACCCATTTAACGCGGGTTCAAAATGCGCGAAGATTACGGGATTAGTTGGAGAATTAGGGACAGGCGTCTTTTTAACAAAGGACGAGCAAAATGCTGGAAAGCATTTAAGTGAAAAATGGGCTTGTTCGCTTTGTATGATATTTTTTGTTTTTGTTTTGCTAACGCCTTCTTTTTTAAGACTTCATTTATTATGCTGTAATGTGTTTCGGTTACAATATGGCTGTGTATTTTGTGTGTTTTATTAACAATAAGTAAATCGTCCATTCTACTTCAGCTTTATAGACTCTTGTTATCACGACTTTGAAAAAACAGCTGCTACTCACTTCAAAAGGAGTAGGCCCATTCGAGATGGCACAAAATATGACTTGAAATCGTTGGATCCATTGAATCAAATCAAAATATCTTGTGATAGGTATCACTTATATTTATTAAAAAAATGCCTAGTAAATTGCTAATTAATAATGTTTTATATTCATCCCAATTATTTGACTGCAGTATTATTAAAAGCATATAAAATGCGATTTTAAACAAGATACGATGTTTAATTTATTCGATTAAAAGATTAATCAATATATTTAAGAATTTTTGTTAAAGAGCTTCTCTATGTCAGTACAAAATATAACCGACATATATTGCTCCGTTTCAGACGTTGTCAGTGTTGGAAATTACAATAAATGCTCTCGAATCGTCCAAATCCCAGCATTGATTTAGCTCAAACTATGAAGTTTGGAGCAATGCCATCCAAAGTTAGTAATGAAAACCCGTTTATGACGATGATCCGTTCAGTTGTCAGAGCAGCGTCATATTATCAAGTCTCCGCTTCTTTAAAGTGACTTCTTAAAGTAAAAAAGAAAAATCGCTTGATTTGAGATCAGATGAATACAGCTAATTTTCTTAGTAACTGCTGGTGGCCCACTGCGCTTGCCTGGATAGCAAATTCTTCTTTCAGAAAAGAAAAGCTTGAGCAATCTGATTATGTCCCGCATCTTTTCTAATTGTTTTGGTATATATTTAAGATAGTAAAATATCATTATGAATGTAACCTGTATTTCGACTTGAATTAGGATAACCATAGTATAAATTCGAAAATTCTTGGTGATAGAATCATTGTCGTATTTTTTTTCAATGATTAGCATTTTTGTCTCCAAAAAGTCCTTTTTGAGGATATTTGGTGCCGACAACAACGATAAAAACCATGTGTTAATAAAAATTTCTAGTGTATTCATTTATCTCTAGAATCATTGAGATATCTAACTATCCTGGCTTATTTTTTAAAAATTCTTAAACACTTTTCGGACATCCTGAAAATAAATGTAGTGTAATAGGATTATTGTTATGTTTAACATATATGGTAGCTTTCACAAAAAGGAATTTTGTATACCACATAACTGTTGAGAGAAAAAAAAAATTTAACCAAATGCACCTATTTTATTTACGAAAAGAATTTTATCTAATGTTACGGATTTCAAATATTTGTTGCTGTTTTTGGGAAAAACTCTTTACTTGCAGGAATAACTTTCTAATTTTTTATTTTTTTATTTTGTTTATTTTTTAACTCGCCATTTAGCACAGTGTTTCAGAAATACTACCTATTTTCATTACGTATATGTATTAAATTCAAAATGCGTATTTTCATTCTCGTATGGGAAATCTATTCTTAAATGATTAAAGGGTTAAAAATCTGCCTTGTTTTGAAACTAAAAAAAATACTGCATTGGATAAAATTAACTTATGAGCTTAAAACGAAGCCATACATGTTAAAATAAAAGGTATTATAGAAAAATTATAAAACGTTATGAATTATTCTTTTTCTTATGCGATGCATTTTTAAAGAACTACTAATATACTAATATGTAAAGATTACTTTGGAATTTACAGAATTAAAAAAAAAAAACCAGAGCCATTTATTTCCTTCTTTTTTCTCCCATCACTTCATAAAAAAAGAATGATAAAAATGTATTTCTTAAGTATCCTGATTGTTAATAAAATCACTTTATATAGTATAACCTTTAAAATATGGAATTACGGAAATAATTTTCTTAAGCAGAACGTGCATTAGATTTATCTGTTATAAATTTACAAATCTGTTGCGGTTTCACTTCTCGTAATGAGTGATGACGACATTTATCGAGTAATGCTTTAATACTAGAATCTTTTGATACAGTAAGCCTCAACGAAAAAATGAGACAAAATATTTTTATTTATAAAACATCAATTAAAATTATTTTATACTGCGCTGAGAATTTTTTAAAATGTTTATTCTTTTTTTTAAAGAATTATAGCATTTTTATCCCTTTAAAAAAATGACTCTTTTTTGAAAAATTCTTTCGAAACAAATCCGTCATTGCTGGTATACATGAGCAAGTTAAATCGATTTATAATTTGATGGCCGAACTTCGAAGTATGTTCCCTGAATAGGAATTTGGCGGCTTCATTTAAAATCCTTTCATTGCGCCGCCTTCTCAATAGGATTTACTTTTTATGAATAAAATGTTTGTCTCATATAAATCTCAAAGAATAAATTTGCCTTCCCATTTGCTTTGCTCGTAAAAAAACACAAGTGTGGAAAATAAATTTATAAAGGATGTAAACGAAATATTTTGTTTGATATGTAAACTTTATGTTATAGATAAGATTATTGCACTCCATTTGAAATAGATCTCAAATACAAAAATGATTATATGAAGAAGTGTAGACAAAAAATTGGATTGGTTCTCCCTCCCTAGTGGATACAGAAATTCATCCTGTCATCTACTCCTTACAGATGACAGGATGTGGCTCCTATGGAAGGGATTGTACCGGGCCGGCAATGGTACATAGGATTCAACCGTAGTTCCCGCCAACACTGTTCTGATACCCGGGCAATCAGATTTTTTCTTTGCTTCTTAGGGTGGTTCTAATGAGCTGTCTATGATTACGTTGAGAGAGTGCCTTAAGATCCCTGATATTTCTTGCCATTGATATTCATTTTAAAATGCCATTTTAAGTCTATATTTTACTTTATACATAAAATCTTTAATGCACTAAAGATTTAAATGCTGGTAAAAATTTTTTTAAAAAAAACTTGCAATGATTCGAAATTCTGACTGGCAATGAAATGTCCACGAAGATAAGAGATATAGAGCCTTACTTGATAATACGTTTATGAGAGTTATAACTATTATACCTCCCTGTAATGACAATTCAAAGATAAGTGCTGATCTGTGTGTCTGATTTTTGAAATGTCCGTACTGTTAACTAAAACCTTTCATTTACTTTTTTCAGGTCGTCGAGGTAAGAGAGGAATGAAAGGTGAACCAGGCGAGCCAGGCATAACGGTAAGGAAAGTTTTTTTAAGAGTATCATTGTTTTTAAAATATTATCTTTCTTCAATTATCACACTAATAATACCTAATAATTTAATTATAAAGAAGAAAGAAAACTTTTTTCAACTTTCGCTGGGAAACTCTTCCAAGATTTTCAAGAAAATCTTGGAAACATTTCCAATATGCCTTTCTGTGTCTTGGAATTTTTGCATATCGAAATGTATGCGTATCGAACTTTTTCACAAACTCAATTTATAGATCAACTGTATTTTAAAGCGTTTCATTTCTTTCAAATTAAATATTTTGATCTTCTGAATTCTGCTGAAAAAATAAAGATTTTACTATCCATATCACCATTGTGGAATATAAATGTTATTTCACAATTGTTTTTGAATTTCTTCGTTTTTTATCATCTTTGTTTGTTCTTATCCTTAGAGAATGAAGATTCTATATGAGCTTATTATTACTAAACTAATTGATATATACGTCATTATTTGGAAATAAAATTCGTTTATGCGTTTTAAAGTAAAAGCTACTTTTATATAAAATATTATAGTATACAAAAGCATTTTCAAGACACAGGTTTTGAAATAAAAGAGAAATTAAAAAAGACAGTCATAAAGTAGCTCAACATTTTAGCGTTGCTCTTCAAAAGAGTTTTCATTTCAAAGTCATCTACATAAACATTTCTAAAGAATTAATAACGACTGAAAAAATGACACAGAAATAAAATGAGTGTCCATGAAAAGATAATTTTTTTTTTTAATTTTATGACGCTTTAAATTGATTTGCAAGTTTCTATAAAAAAATGACAAAAACGAGATGACTCTTCCCTATCTTGAAGCGGTGCTCTCATCAAACATCTGTTTCATTTTGTGGCAAAAGCTTTATTTTTCTTGTCTTCATGTGAACGATTGATGGATGCTTGCCTGCTTTTAGACATTTTTAAATCACTACATTGAAACAAATAACAACTTTTTAAAAAGATATATATATCGAAATAAAACAGAAAAGTAAAAAAAAAAAAAAAATGGTTGAGTAGCTTAAAACTAACATAGATTTTAATGCGTTCATTTTTTAAATTAATAACACTTGATAGAAATATTGTACAAAATTGAGAACAGTATCAACGAAAAGATCAAGTTTTCATATTTAATATGATATTATCTAAAATTATTTATCCCAAATAATCGCCGGAAAAAGCAAAATGTCAATTAATTTATTATTAATTAAATAAAATCTTTTGCATTTTGAAAAGTTGACATTATTCTTTGGCTTAAAGAAAAAGTGCGCGAAGTTCATTTGAATGTAGGCCATATATAAAAACATATATACACGCATGGCCACAATAAATTTTATTTATATTATTATGATTGAATAACATCCACTTAATACTTTCCTTTCTTTCTTTGCTTGTGTTTTTTAGTTGTTTTCGAATTTTTAATTGCCAATCATTGCTTATATTTTTTCATGAATATATTTTATATTGAATCGTATGTTTTTTTTTTTTTTGTGTGTGTGTGTGTGTGTGTGTGTGTGTGTGTGTGTGTGTGTGTGTGTGTGTGTGTGTGTGTGTGTGTGTGCTTTGATAGGGCTTCATTTATCAAGATTCGTTTTCGATTTGGTTAGTTCCTTTCATATTCCTTGCTCTTTCAGTGATTTAATATTTCATTTTAATAAAATCTTTGTTAACAAGTTTTCTAAAATTGTAATTGCTGTTTTATCATAGATTTAT
Organism: Argiope bruennichi; assembly: GCF_947563725.1. Taxonomy (NCBI): domain Eukaryota; kingdom Metazoa; phylum Arthropoda; class Arachnida; order Araneae; family Araneidae; genus Argiope; species Argiope bruennichi. The sequence continues at coordinate 135,132,020 of NC_079156.1, read as the reverse complement.
AGCAGTATGTTTATGCCTCAATTTTTCTTTCTCGTAAACGAAGTATAGAGAAATGACTGTCATCATCAAAAATTCGAATTCGAGATTTTGACGAATCTCCAGGTTACAGACCTCTCTGAGTTCGAAAAACCCTTTTTTGGGAAATTGCCGTCTGTGACAAAGGTAACTCAAAAACGCTTTGAGCTGAACGGATGATAACTGGCACATGGCCTTTACACCGAATTTGAAGATTTCCTATAAAGTTTTAGCAAAATCTTTTTAGAGGAAGTCTGTCCTATCCGGTCGAATATGAATGAATGCAATAGCTAAAAACAAAAGAGAGCTAGAGAGATATAATTTTGTACATAGATTTAACACCTACTCTGTAAACACTTTTCAAATTTTGAGCTGAATTCAACAAAGTGTTGAGCGTTTGTCTGTCTGTACTTTCAGGAGTGGGTAAATGCAAGTACTCTAAAAAAAACAAAAAACAATGGCTTAAGTATATCAAATTTGGTATGTAATTTTGGGACTGCAATTGTACTTTTTGTCAAATTTTGGTTTAAATTAGTAGCAGAAAAAAAAAATCACCTTTTTTTAGAGAGTATACAAGAAAATTTGGGGAAAACTAAAACTTTGGAAGGAAAAGTTTATGTCATTAAGCGTCATCCAATGCACAACCAAATTTGGCGTCTTTGGTAAATACTACTGATATTTAAGCAGTTATAAGCTCACTTGTTATTTTTAAAGTAAAAACGAAATCCCTGTAAAATCAAAATTAATTTTTCAAGTTATAAAAAAGTCTTTTACAATGAAAAGTAAAGGCGAAACCTTCGCCACAATCTTGAATTCACCGTAAATCTTCTTCTCTTATTTTTTTTTTTTTTTTCATTTTCTGTTTTTTTTAAGGTTTTCTTCAAAACTATAAAAATTCTTCACTACTTAAGACAAGATTTGAAATTCATTGAACAGTTTTAATAGTAAACAGCAAATTATCCTTATACGATTATTTCATATTTTTCTTATCTTGGTTGAAAGTTTGTTACATTTTTACTCAAACTAGTATGGTACTCAGATATCAAATAACCAAGGATTTTATATTGATGCTGTGATTAAATTTAAATAAGTCTGTACAACTGTGAATACTAATGGTATTTTGTTTGATTAAATGGCAGCATTTCTATGACTTATGATTGTTCGTAAAATGTATATTATTTGTATTAAATGAGCTCCATAATCTTTGCCGATAACTCTAGCTGAATGGATAAAATGCAGCTATTAGATTAATCTGATTTAATGGTTGTTACAAAAAAAAACTTTACAAAATATTTTATTCTCAATTTATGAAATTTGTAACATGCATAATTAAGGCGCGAATTTCTTCTTCCTAACTTATCTCAGACCCTTTCATGTGTTTTTTTTAATTTAGTTATATTAATTTTCATTTGAAAACTACACTAGGACTATTTTGGGACATACTCCGCAATTTTGAACACCGATTATATGACGAGGACACCACCTGAATTGGATCTCTTTTTCCAAACTTCCATTTTACACCAGTGAGAATAATTTATTTCGGTTATTGGTAGACAGTTTATCCAATGAAGCACTTCATTTGAAAAATATGAATCAAATATTTACGCCTTTTTATATTTAATTGCTGGTTGGCACTGAGCTACAGAATGTGTAGAATTTAACCCCGACCGTTGATTTAACGCCTGGTTTATCCACATCAACAAGTGTCATTTTACAAAAATAATTAAATGAAGGGTAAAAACTTTTATCCTTCTTAAAACCATCTGTTTGTATAAAGTAAAATGTGGACTGTCGATAAGCTAAGATTTTCGCTTGTTCTCTTGATAAAAGTGACAAAATCATTTTCAAACCATTTTTCTTCAAAATTTATAACCATGTTTCCAACTATGGGACATGACAGGTCGCTCCCTAAAAGACCAATCCCATTATTTTGAGAAGAGAATGAAGGCTTTATTTAGCTGCGCGCCACCCAAACGAACTCGCTGCAATCAGTGCTAGCCTAATGGTTTCTCCACGTCACTCAGGCCGGCGAACACGGATTTCACTTAGAGAGTTATCAAAAACCGGCAGCCGAACGCGTAAATGGCGCTTAATGAACTCGAAAGAAAGAAAGTCATCTTCCGTCGTATCTCGCGAGTTTTTTAAGTAATAGCTTTCTCCATTCCCGGTTAAATGTAATTGCGATAATACCGAGGCTTAACAACTCATTTTGTGTTTGAAAGCTTTCCTCCATCTATTTTCCTTTTCCCTGACAACGGCACGTCAAAATGCATGTCAAATGACATTAGATCGTTGAAGAGACGTCATTCCGTTATTTGACTACTCCCTTTTAATCCCTTGTTCTGGAAGCTTTTGCGCTCTTTAAGTGCTTTGTGAAATGGATCAGTATTTAATTGTGACGTATAAGCAATTTTCGAGCGACGTGTTTCACAGATTTCATTCAGTTCTTTTTTCTTTTTTGTAAGATAAATTAATGCTTTGGTATAACTATTCATGTCTTAATAAATATTTAAACCAATTTTTTAAAAAATTTATATGTGATCTGTACATAATAAAGTGTTATCTACATTTTAACAATATATTTTTAAAAAATTATTAGTTTTTATCAAAAATTTAGTAGTTTTTTTTATTATTTTTTTTTACTGTTTGAAACAGGCGCATTGCATTGTGTAAAAAGCACAGGGTGGAAATAAAATAATAATTCCCTGTTTGGTGGCATCTGCAGCTAAAACGAATGAACGATATAAAACCACATTTCATATGTAGACTGTGGGAGGCACGGAAAGATGAATTTCGCAGAAGAAGAAAAATAATAATAATAATATTGTCAAAAGTTACCGATAGAAAAATATTGGCGCTGAAGTTACATACGAGCGATGAAATTTGCAAATCGAGATAGCTTATGTGAAATTTGTAGTGCGTGCGTGACAGCAGTGTGATGAATTCCTTGTAAAAAGAGACGAGCCAATGACCTGCTAGCAGTTCGTTCTTGACTTCTGCTGTTCGTGATTGACCGTTGATGTGTGCTTAATACGGGCTCTAACTTATCCCAGCATGCTTCGCTGGTAAAATTGTTCTACACTAGACAATGTTATGCCGTGGCTGCTCTTAAGTAAACCTGTATGTCTTATGCGCAGAACATAAGGCGGGTTGTTATGACCATTAAAACTGGCAGTTTATACGCAGCAGTAGAGTACAACGTACATCTTATGCAAAATGTTATGCACTGGAAAGATCAGCATATTGAAAATGTTGCACGTCTTTTAGGGTTCGATGAATAAAAGATCATTTTCTGTGAGTTTCGTGAATTCATTCATAACTGTACTCCCACAGCGCCAGCATTTCTCCTATCGACAACTTCTGGTCCTAATTATTTTTTTTTTCTTCTACGGAATTCATTTTCCCATACCTTCCATAGTCGGTATGTGAAATGTGGTTTCGTTTCGTTCATTCGTTTCAGATGTAGATGCTGCCAAACAAGGAACGTTATTTAATGGCCACCCTGTAGAAAACTATGGTTTGCTTATTTTTTGTTTTATAGCACAGTTCTTCATGCACCTTTTCACTTCTTTATAATTTTTTAATCATAACTGACCACCGATCTTTCATCATTTTATAAGTTTTTCATTTCAGCTCATTATGAACTTTTCCATTATTTTATACGTTTCCGATAATAGCTCTTAAACGAACTTTTCCATGTTGTAGGCTTTTGGCGAACATCCAATCCTGATTATTTCCTTGATTTTATATACTTTCTTTCTCAGTTCTTCATGAACTTTTCGATTATTCGTTTTTCATAATTTCTATTTCAGATCTTCACGACATTTTACGTGATTTTATCTGCTTATTCTTATTTCTTCTAGTAAAATTTTCTATTTCTTTGTTATATGTGCAGGCTCTACTATATATATATATATATATACTATATACTATATATATATACTATATATACTATATATATATATATATATATATGAGGTTCTCTTTGTTCTTAACGATGAATCGGGAGAAACAAATCAAAAATCTGGCCGTCTGAGATAAAATAACAGAAATGGGTTGATCGTAGAACATAAGAAGTTGACATAAATAAATTGCTTTATCCTCAACTCACACACTAAATGAAACTCTGTGAACAAAATAAATACACATATTGGTTAAAATGAAATTCTGTTAACGAATCTCATCGAACTTTTGTGAAGTTTCCGACGGTCATAACTTTTTATTCAATGAAAATGAATTCTCTACTCAGACCAACACCTCTACATGTAAACTTGTTTGTCGAAAAATCAACCTCTGCTTAAATTGTCATTTTCGGTAGCGATGTAGAGTTTGTAATGTTCCAATTATATTTTAAAAAATTGCCTGTTTTAAAACGCTGTATTAAAGCGCAATATCACAGAAACCGCATAAAGTAATCTCTGGTTCTCTGCTCGCATATGGTCGTCTACAATATTTTGAGAGCAGTTGCATCAAACTATATATATATATATAATGAATGATTAAAATATGCAAATCGGAATGATTTTTGTTGAAATTTTATTTAAAATTTTAATTAATTAAAATTTAATTAAATTTTGACGTCTCTGAATGATTTTTCAGAAAATATTAACACACACAAAAAAATTAACATCGTTTTAACATTTAAAAAATTGTTTTTTAAGGGATACCAATGTATCTCTTATGTATACGAATATTTGCTGCATTTTGGCAACTAAAAAAATTGTTTTTGTCTAATATCATCAATAGAATATATTGGTCCCCTGAAATTCAAACTGTTTTTATTGTTTCATCAAATATTAATGTTGTTTGATTGTTGAAATTTAAGTAAGAAGGATTCTATTTAATATCTATGTAATTTATGAGCCAAATTAAAAAAAAATGGTTACATAACCGCGAAATTAATAAAATAGATGAATCGGGCATTACTTTATGTTATGATGTTGTGGGACTTCATTAGACAGATTCATGTACAAATTAGACAGAACTTAACTAAAGCAATCAAAATAACACTGCTTCCCTGTCAAACAATTTGACGAAATCATGGACATGAAATTATGTCTAAACAATTTATCTGAATTCAAATATAACCAATATTCTCGACGAACCAGCTGGTCATCTGAGACGACTAGTTTGAAATAAAATTTTATGCCACTAACGCATTACTCTTTTGCAGGGTCCTATAGGTCCTCCTGGTAAACCTGGATTTCCTGTAAGTTCATGATTTTTTAATATTGCATGATTAGTCATTTATAAAAGTGCTATGAATATTCTTTACGAAATTACGTAATGTCTAGAAATTTCTCAATAAAGAATTCTTCGGAATCTTCACAATAATTTATTAAATATTTGATGAAATAAATGAATATTTTAATGAATGAAACTTTTTAAACCAAGTTTTAAAAAATTAATGTAATAAAATCCTTAACATTAAATATACATCGCAAGCCTTTTAAACACTCAATCTATTCCATTGAATGATACTTTTATTTAATTTTATGCACTCATTTTTATTTTCTTTACATGTATGGAAAGACTACTTTCAAACTCATTTACGTCCAATATGTAAATTTCATTGCATATTATAAATAAGTGAGTTAGACCATGAACATTTACGTCAGAATATTTGACGTTCAACATTTTAAAGTAAAAGTTTGGTTTATTTAAATGAAAGAAAACGAAGAAGATTCGATTAAAAATGAATAGGCTAACTATCGCCTCAAAGAAAAAATGTCAATATTAATCAATGAAACACTGTTTGCTTCCATTAATATTCGTTAAATGAATTAATTTAACAAATTAAGCACTTGCAAGTTTTTAAGAAAATTCGTATCACTTCAAAGTAAATTATTTAATTTTCTAAAATGAGTAAGTATAATGAATTTAAGAAGAATGCATTAAGCTATGAATAAGATTTAAATAATAAATTAGATTTTAAATTTTATCTTTCCTTTTACAGGAGCGATATTCTTTATTTAAATGTGAACAAGATAACAAGGATTTAACTCTAGAGAAAGCGAGTTTTTACATTAACTTACATTTCGCTTTGAGAGTAACGATTTTATAATATTTCTATTTTTATGATTATTTTAACCACAAATATGTAGATTATGTGAAATTTTTATTAATTATTTTTCACAAAGTGTATAAAATTCAGTATCTTCATTGACATAACATTGCTATTTAATATTTTATCTATCTATCTATATATATATATATATATATATATATATATATATATATATATATATATATATATATATATATATATATATGTGTAAATAATATATTTTTTTTGAACTTCTGTCATTTTATCAGAAAATTGCTTTCTAAGGCTCATTTTTTATGATTTTGCACTAAAATATATTATATTTTTCAAGGGCGCAATTGGAATAGATGGTCCAAAGGGAGAACCAGTAAGTATTTTCCATCCTAGTTTTAAAAATTGGTAGTAAATTAAAATAAGTCTATTTTTGCTTTAAAATTAAATTATTACTAAAAAATGTGCACTTTTGTTTCTCGTTTGAGTATTTTTAAGCTTGGCCAATATGAAATTTTCAATACAGTTAAATTTCATCCCAAATAATATTGTTTTTGAATTTGATAGAAAATAAAGAATTGGAAATTAGTACACATGAATATGTACAGGACATTTCACACTTTTTTGTGATTTTTTTTTTTTCAAAAAAATATTATTTTAAAAGAAATTAAAAATGTAATAGAAATTTTTAAAAAACGAAATTAAAATATAAAAGAAATATATATGTACACCTATATACCATTTTTTTTTGTTTGTTTGTTGTAGTATAATGTAATCAAAACAATCACGTCGTCTCACCTCAAATAAAAAAATCCAATAAAAGATTTAAGGCATTTCTCATTGCTTTTTTTATATAATTTATATTGAAATAATCACAATTTTCTTGCTTTCTATTTCATATAAAACATTTTTTATTCGCACCTTATGAATTCTATTGTTCTAGAAATACTCTTCTTGTTATTATTACAAAATCTGTTTCTTTATTAGCATTGCATTGCACATTGATTCCTTCCCTTTTGTTCTCTTTTTTCAGGGTGAGAAAGGTGAAAAGGGTGATAAGGTAATTTAATACTTTTTCTTCTATTTCTTTTTGTGTGTGTGTGTGTGAATTAGTTTTTTAATGTATTAAAACACGCAGCAAAGTTTTGATGAATGGAGAACCGACAAATAATGAGTGGAAATATGTGGATTTAAGAATCTACATATGTACATACAATACGAGGTGCTTTGTGCTTTAACTGTTACTGTGAGAACCAACCCCGGACAATCAAACATCTTTTTCGTTCAGAGTCTTTCACAACTTTTATGCTTCTTTATAGTTTAGTTACAGAATTGAAGAATATAATATATTTTAAGGATTTCTAAATAGGTATGCCCTGTTATTTTTTCCAGAATTTTCCATTTAAAACGTAAGATGAAAAAAATAACATGTTCATTTTATTGATATGCTTCTTTCATTCTGGATTCGTGGACATGCTAAGTGCATATACTCGTACTGTCATAACTATTTTTTTGCAAACATGGCGATAGAATGTACTTGAGAAAATTTGATTAAATTTTATAATATAAGATTAGATGTAATTAAAGAATGATTTTTAGCATTGCAGTCAGGATAAGCTCGAAGTTAAATGAACAAACATAACTGAACTGGTTAGATATAAAGCCTATATGTTGGAAAACATTCATCCATCATTGAAGCTTGCTTATTCTCTAAATGTACAAATGTGAAAGCTAATGTAAAATAGGATGTTTAGCATAAGATACTGAAATTCTCTTGCATAGATTTAAGCGAAATTCTATTAAAATGTTTATTTGTGTCTTTCGATTATAGTCTCTTAAAATTTCTTTCCTAATGCAGTTTGCTTCGTGTATTCGGTTACAGATCACTTCCGCTTGCCTTCCCTTTCTCACAAATAATAATAAGAAGAAGAAGTTAAAATAAATAAATAATAATAAGAAGAAGAAGTTAAGAGAATAAGTTAAATAATCATTGTACAATTCTTCCACAAGATTTTGATGGATTTCCTCGTCTTATAACTGCTTGAAACGAAAACAGGGGAGTGCATAAGAGTAACTACCTGTCTGTGTTTATGGGAAACACGACAGCCTAAACACGGAACATTTAGATAAGTATAATTTGGCGTGTGATTTTTACATTTAAATTATGCACTATCTACCAATAACTAATTGGTCACCTGTGATAAAAGAAATAAACACAATTTATTCATATTCAATTGTTGGTAGAGCCACCACCTGAGGCAATTACTGCCTTAGCCCTCCGATGCATGCTTTCCACAAATGTTTGGATGACGGACTGTCGTATTTTCTTCCACTCTGGCTTTGGGAAGACATGCAAGTTTTTCACGGATTTTGGACGTTTGCTGAATGCCTTAATTCGGCGATCCAACTCGTCCCAGAGATTTTCTATAGGATTCAAGTCTGGACTTTGAACAAGCCAGTCCAGTCGCTTCACCCCATTTTCCTCATACTAAACCATGGTGGACCTCGCGACATGACAAGTAGCGTTATCATCCTGGAAATAACAATGATCTAACCCGTAATATTTCTACAGCGTAGGAAGTTGTCTAGAATAGAGGAATAGGAATCGGTGTTGAGCTTGCCATGAATTGGGATCAAGGGTCCCAGTTCATACCACGAGGAACATCCCCAGACCATAATTCCATCTCCGTCAAACTTTACTGTTGGCACAATGCATTCTGACAAATTCACTTTGCATATGCCAAACCCGGACTCTGCAATCCGACAGAACCTTGATTTATCCTCCAGAGAAACCGCTTCCACTTATCTGCGATCCAATTTTGACGCGCCTTGGATCACCACCACCTTAATGAGCAGCACGGGCGGATTTTGTAATCAAAGACTTATGGGTGGGAGCCCGACCATGGAAACCAGGCAAATGTGCTTCCTTGCGGATGATTTTTATCGAAACAACAGTCCCGGAAGTTTGTTGAAATACCTGGAGTATGTGGGCCATCAGTTTAGTGAGATTTTTCCAAATTTCTTTCGATAGCCAAACTGGATGTCCAAATACTTATTGGCAGATAGTGTATATTTGCATCTAATTTTGGTCCATTTCCGATAACGGAAGAAGCTACTTTCTAACGACTGAATTTTTTAACCATGTTAAAATATCAAAATCACTTCATATTTATAAAGGTTATATCAACGAACTCTGAGGCAATCAGTCTAATTAAAATTTTATTTGGATTCTTCAGTATTTCATTTGTTTTCCTGAGTATTTCCACTCCGCGCAAAAATATATTAAATGAATTGGCTTTTGCGTTCATTACAAATAAAAATAGCCCGTCAAAAATATTGTGAAAAATAACTCGCCTTTAAAAAAGACATGTGTTAATAATTAAATTTTTAACTATCAATTGGTGCCAAAATCTCATTCTTCAGAGAGAAGCTACCAAAGTTATTCTCCGAACGCCGAAATCACAAGATAATATTAAAAATAAATAAACATAACAATATGTCAGGGATAAAAATGATTTTGAATACCTAAATAAAATTTTGTTCGTCAGTAAACCTTCATTTGCGTATCATATAAACATAAAGATTTTTGAGCGTCGATTGTGAAGAGAGATTAATAAAATGAACTAACTTGATTATTAATTAACTTTTCTAGAAAGTTTAGAGGAGAAAACCTTTTTTTTCACACTATTTAAGCCTGAAATACTATTTGAGATGTTCCATAAACTGATGAATTCTAAATTTTCAATCTAAAAACCTGACTGATTTTTAGTAAACAAAAAGGTTCTTTTATTTCAAATAGAAATGTTTCAATGAGTTTTTTAGATTACGAAAGAGAAAGTTTTAAAAACAAGTTTGACGTATATTTTGAAATAATTTTACTAAAAAGAAGTGGTTGATATGTTTTTAATTTTCATCTCTTAAAAAAAAAACTTATTATCTGTTATTTGTTGCATTATTTTTTGAAATTGTTGAAAGAAACAAGGCTCCAAATGAATGTTTCTCTTTTCTTGTTACCAAAGGAATCGTTACCTTCTTCCTTTATCAAAATGTCATTATTATCATTAATTACAAAATATCATATTATTCCTTTATCTAAACAAACTTCATATAATTAAAAACAGAAAGGTATATACATATATATATTAAAATATATCTTGCGGGTTAAAAAAATGAAACTAAGTGAAATTTTTATTCGAAATAAGAAAAGGTTTTTACAAAACAGAAATGTTAGTTCAAAAAATTTCGAACTAGTCAAAATTTGAGGAAAAAACTCATCTCAAAAATATTCTTTTTGAAATTTCTTTACAAACTGAGAAATATTATCTGTTTCTATATGAGGACCATTTGTTTGAAGTTCATGCGAAAGTAAAATGTTCACGAAAAATATATGTTGATATCGTATTCTACATGTTTTCCAATCTCTCTTCGTTTGACAAGAATGGAATGGCACGATTTTTCTTGGAACATTTCGCTCCAATTCTTCTTGTACGAAATGAATATATTTGAAGTAGAAACAGTCGAGGCATGAAGGCGAGATCTTCCTTTCCTGACCTACACCCCCGATTCCCCTGGTCGCATCTTGGGGGAATTTTGAAACCTTGCCATATCCGAGATCCGCTCTCATCGCCGCCATAACAAGACAGTAAATATCTCCGGAATGGTTACATGTTTTCGTTGCACATTTACGAGAAACATAATCAATGGCGGATTAGTGTCATAAAAGCCGCCTACCGCTCATCGTTGCCTTGCCAACTGAGGCAATATAACATGAATATAAATCGATCCCTATAGAATTTGAAACATTCTTCAACTGCGAAGACATTTTTATAGTCTCCCGGGGATCAATACCCATAAACTGCCGTCTCGCTATACTTATGAATCAAGAAAAGGATACAGAATTGCACTTAAGACACGGAATCGCCCAACGATTACGTACGCTCGAAGAAATTTCGAAATCATGGCATTTCTCTATTCTTGATGAGGGTGGTGGAGTTACTGATATTTTGTTTCGTTGAAGTTTTTTTGGATTATTTGAAACATCTTGATAAATTGAATAATTCGATATTAAAAATAAGATATGTAAGATAATTGACATTTTAAAATGGAATTAAGCCAACAATGCAGCGTGTAGCCATTTATCTACAGGTTGTTATTTCCATTTATAAGCTTTACATGATTGTTCCATAAAATAAGAATGAGTGTTTGGAAATCCTTTTTTAAATGCTTCGTGATAAAAATGTGTCTAAAAAAACTGATAGATGGTAATAGTGATACTAGAATTGGATTTATACTGGAAGCTTGAAAAAAATACCAAGATGGCAACTGTATGAAAAATTAATTCTACTGTAAAAAATACCATCAAAATATTGTTTGCTTTGTAAAAAAAAAAATTAGAAAAAAGGGTCTTTTATTTTTATTGTAGAATTATTATAATGTGATTTGTGACACTGGGCTATTATTTAATTTGTAATGTAACCATCTGACACATTTCACGAAAAAAACATTTTAAAATATTTTTTAGTAATTTTTCTAATTTATATGCAGCTGTTTAAAACGCGTACAATTTTTTTTTCTTAAAAAAATAGTCATCCATTTTAGGATTAAATAGTGTAAAAGACGGCAATCCCTGTCTCTGCTCATCAGCTAAGTATCATGTAACTCAAAAATAAAATAACTTTTTCGTGATATTTGGATGTTTTTTTTTTTTCATTCATCCATTAAGAGTTTTGGAGAGCGCATGGCGTATTTAACCGAAGGAATGAAGCAAGTTAATTATATTTCGCAAACATTTAATAATATTTCGTGCAAAAAATAGTGAAATGTTGTTAAAAGAATGAGAATTCAACAAATATATTTGTATTGAATATATGTAAATCATTATAACATCGAGAATAATTCAAATGTGTTCAAGTGTTCCTATGGACGATTATGAGTAATCGGCTACATCACTTGCTAAATTTAATTTTGAAAAATTAGTTTTTATCTGCGTCTTAAAGTTAGAATATGCTATAAAGTTTAGTTTAGTTACATTAACGTCCAGTTTTAAAGCAACACTAGGATTATTTTTGGGACGTACCTCGTACAAGGATGACGCCTAAGCTGGCACCCCCCTTTCCAAACTTCCACAACACATCAGCGAGAGCTGATTTAACGTGCACCAGATATGCTTACACGATGGTTTTTCGGTGGGATCGGGTCTCGAACCTGAAACCCTATGTTTCCAAAGCCGAGACACCACCAAACAACCGCCGCCCGGCGGAGCTGTAAAATAAGCAAACAAGCAAAATACAAATTTTCTGCAATAAATGTTCATACAAATAATCGAAGAAAGTCTTATTTCAATATTATGAGAAAAGTCAACTTCTGTTAATCTCCATTATGAATGTCTGAGCAATGTTCACCTTAATTAATAGAATAAATGAAGCAGCTTTCATTTCCCCGGCAGAGGCTAATTCTTCTTGAATGGCGCAATAACCATTCATAGTTATTCGTTTCACAGACAGTTTCTTTTTAGAGACTCGGCACAGTTACAGTGAAGAAGATTCCTTCGACGTCAGAAACAGATTTTCAGAACGATTGAGTGGATTTTTCGAAAGGGGGGGGGTGACCTGGGAAGAAGGGACGGAAGTACCTACCGGAAAAATCCCGAGTGGGCCTTTTAATTAAATCAAGTACACTCCAGTAAGTGGAAAACCGTCGAATCGTTATTCTGCAGCTCGTTGTTGAAAATTTCGCAAAAATGGTGAGTTTCACTTCAACCTAACTGCAGTTCTAAACCAATTTTTATGTAAAAGGAGCAGTTGTAGCTTATTTGGAGGAATGGCATTGACAGCTATCGATTCTTGCGTTTTCATATTTTCTATTATTTTTCTCTTAAGATAATGTGTAATTAATTTTTTTTGTTAGTTTCAGTTGCGGATAGTTAATTTAACAATCCATTAAACTAACTAGCATATCAGAATTATAATTGTTGCAAATTCTCAAATAAATAAAACTGGGAAAATAATTGATCAATATATGAAAATGATTAACGGAAAGATTATTAAAGATCATTTCCAATAGTTTTCATCATTGTTTTTTAATAAAACAATTTCAGGCATCAACAGAATTGAATTTTGCGCTTAAAAATCTTTTATATGCGGTGCACTATTTATTTAAATATAGAATTAATTATATGAGTGTTTACTGTAGATTGTAAGAGAAGTCATCACTCTAATATAATGGATAATCCATCACTTTTATACAATGCCGGGTTTACACTGTCCCATTTATGAGACGGCAAGTAGGCAGCGCAAGCGTAGAAAGGGACTGATTTATATTTGCCATAATTTCATAAGATAGATTCGAGCCTTCCATGCTTGGCTATAAATTGACGCTTTTTCATTACGTATCATATTAAAATAATACATATTTACAGAAAAAAACATGGTAAAATAAAAAAAAAAAACGTCAACATACCTAAATTTGGAGAAAAAAAATGACAAATAAAATGGAAAAAAACACAACCTTACATCAGAGAAAACAAAGAGTAAGAAAATGTCGGAATTAATCTATGATAAGTGATTGGTTTTTTCAAGCCAAAAAACCCACCAAATTCTACAAATGCATGTGCAGTAAGAAAAAAAAAATACAATACAGCGACATGTTGTTGTGTCTTCGGGACAATTACTTGCCGTCGACCGAACAGCATTTTTCAGTCTTTCTACACATGCGGTACCTACTGGCCGAGTGTAAACCCAGCACAAAAAACAGGAGGATTGTATAAAAAAAATTTGAGCAGTTCATTTTCTGACACAAACAGCATAAAAGAGTAATCACACTCCAATTGAAAAGTCGTGCTCTACCATTTTATGCATTAGCTCTTGGAACACGATTAGAGGAGAACTGAATGTTTTTTGATATTATTCTATTTGAGTAAAACTACCGTTTTCCAGTCAGCCGAATTTAACTAGGATTTGAATTTTTTTTCAAAGACTTTATCAATATATATATATATATATATATATATATATATTCCTAATTTCTCTTCCATCCCACATGATTTCTAACTTTTTCTCTTTTCTTCCAGGGTGAAAGCGGATTCGACTTATTCACTACCACCAAAGTAAGTATAAAGTTTCGCAGCGAAAAATCGTTGATATTCATTCTTTTACTAATAACAATATTTTTTTTCAGAGATGAAATCATAAATTTTGTTGCTTTAACGAGCTTTCTGCTCGATTCTAAAAAATGATTTCTCAGTTGCTTCCATCCATCGACATTGCCTCTCGGAACGAATTAGCATAGAAAATGAAAAATCGCCCAAATCTTGAATAATTAGAAAAGCATTTCAGAATCCAGCAACAAAAATCTACACCAGGGATGAAAATGAATTATTCAGGTAGCAAGTGTCTGTTTCAATCAATGGCTGTTCTGAGTTGTCAAGAGAAAAAGAAGTTTTAATTGAAAGCGAAAAAAGAATATTAAAGGTATAAAGGAAAGAAATGCTAATTTTATTCACTGCGGCATCTGTGACGATATGAGCAGTGCATATATTAATGGCCTTTAAATTGTTATGATGCATAAGAAAAATACATTTTCCTTTGTGACAAATGGGCCCCATGTGACACCGTATATGAATTTTGATTAAAAATAAACATGATTAATGAAGCTATTAAGCAAATAAATTCTTCCTTTAAAAGCTTTTATGAACGCGGGGATGTTGTGCTCCGATTTTTTTCTTCCTTAAAAACATGATTTCTGGGAAAACTTTTTTATGTTTCCAGGTGGATTCCCTCTTTGTTTCATGACCCTGATTCAAAGTACTGTGCAGTTTCTTTTGGAAAAATCAATTTATAATAGAACTATATTTGGTAGCAAACGAAATTTTACTGAAGTTTTTAACACGATTATTTCGCAAAACTTTTTGGCAATCTCATGAAATTTTCATTTTAGTATGCAATCAATAAAAGTTTTAAGTGCTATCTATGACATATTTATTAATTTTTACGAATTATTAATCAATATTTTTTACAATACATTAATTAAGCGTTTGTTTCATTATGAATTTCAAGAGCTTCCACAGAAGCTGGAATTCGTGTTAAAAGAGTTTTTAATCTTTAAAACTTCCTTCGTATGCAAGAATTTCAGTAAATATGCTTAAAAATTTTATCAAAATGAAACTTTGATCGCAATGACAGCAAATATAATGCTTATCATCTTAATTTTGCATGAGTTTGTTTTTTGTAACTAATACAAAATTTAATGACTTAAATTTTACCAGAATTTTCATTTTAAGTAAAAAAACATCAAGAAGAAATGACCATGATATAAGATTAAATATTTGTATCGGGGAAAAGTTGGATTTAATTTGTGAAAAAAAAAGAAAGGAAGGAAATAAATTAGAAAATTTTGAAACCTCGTATTTTTAAAGAGAATGAATAGTTACAAAGTTATTCGATGCCATTTTCAAATTTCTGATCAAAAGTTCAAAATTATTTCATTGTCTCAAAAATTGCTGACTAATTTTCATAATTTTTAAAATTGAAACTATTTTAAAATCTGTGCATGCACCATTGAATGAAATGTTCAAAGGGTTAAATGATCTTGATTCCATAAGTGGCATAGTATTTTAAGAAGAATAAATTTTATAATTTCATCCATTTCTGCAATCCTTATTGAAAATTAATTCTTTTTCAACCTTTCATTTGTCATCAAGAAAGACTATTATATAAACTATACTTTTGAGAACAGTGGATTGATTTTTTTTCAATAAAGATGAATTATTCTTTAAATAAAATTACGTTAATGGTGAAAAACATTATTAACGTTATATTAAATTTTATGTTTCACTTATATCTAATTTAATTATTATGCTTGAATTTAATAATTTCCGAAAATGAGAAAAAAAACAATGAACAGAAGGAAGCTTATAATCTTTCAAAGTAATCAACATTCAGAAAACGATTTTGTAAAATTAAAATTAGTTTGCATTTTCCTTAACTGAAGTAAATAAAAAATGTTTACTATAATCGGATTTGTTTCGGCTAAGTACTCATTCGAAAATTTGGAAAAGAAAATTCTTATTTCCCATGAGCTGGGAAAATACAAATTCAGAAGTGACCCTAAATATAAAACATAGTATTTATTATTATTTTGATATACTGTCTCTCATGGTATTTGCGGAATAGAATTATTTACAATTTCACTTTTTTTTTGTCAAACTGCTGGAAACTATCTTTTTTTAAAAAATTCTTATTAAATTTAATTATCAAATTTCAAAGGAATTAAAGCAAGAAATAAATCCTCGGTTAAATTAGAAATTTAGTCATATATTGTACTAAAACTATTCTTCCAAACAACATATTTTGCAAGAACCGAATGCATCATTTCCCAAATATTCATCGATTGAAAAATGCAATTATTGCACAGAATTTATTTCAACATTTTTTTTTCCCTTCTTTCTTCCTAATCAAATTTTCTCACGACGGACATAGTGAAATCAAAGACTTTGTTATTGAGATGAAGAACAGGTAACCGAATAACTAATGCTAGAAAATTCAATATTTGTTTTGATTCCCTTTATTCATCGATGCTGAATTAAAGATACCTGGAACTAAAAATCATGTTTTTTCGTGATAATTATCATGTACTTATTTTATTTGCTTGGTAAAGTAACTTTTTGTTATTTATGCTGAAGATCAAAATGTTCAGACGAAAATAAACTCCTTTCTGCCTGCTGCTTTTCTATTTCTATTGCGAATTTTCATGTGAGCCAAGTTGTTATTTGAAAGTTTTATATAAAATGTTTCTAAACTTCTTCAAAGCATTGCAAATCTAAATTATCTTTTAAAGTTGTTCGACAGGAGGTTTATGATGCAAGAACATGTTTAATAGTGTCTCTATATTTTAACGGACAATCGTTTAATCCTAATTCTTTTATCTTTTCGATGCTGATGATTGGTTCAATAAAATGGTTCAAATGGGTGATCAGAATTTATTCAATGGTTCGATGATGATCAGAACAATGCATCAGTGACGGAAATATTTATCTTCTTTAAACATTATATATCCATCGAATACTCCAGTGTTTGTTAAAACAGTTTTTTGATGCTGCATTTCAAATGTTTTTGCAGCTGAAAGTGCCTTACCAAAACAAAATAGGATGCAAGTTCGTTACTCTTTACATTCGTCATTCTGGTTAATAAGCAATGTTAAAATTATTGACATTACTTATTAACAAAACAAAATTATTTTTAGACGATGATATGAAATCAAATAGTGAGTGTTGTTAAATACTTTTTATTAGTTTAAAAATATTGATAAATTTGGCAAACAATTTCTAGTGAAGTATTCCCGACATTTTTTTATCATAGTTTTACACGCACTAAATTAAATGACGTTTAACTTAGGCGCATATTTCAAAGAAATGCCATGGTTGTCACGGATTTTCTGGTAGTTTTAAATCGTTAAATCAAACACACTGCGAACAATGGATTTTCGCATGCTTTATAGTTGTACTATATATTAATAACTTTCGAATCTGTGGACTGGGTTATCCATCCACGTGTCTGTGAGAAAGGATTCTGGTGCGTTCAACTGGCAGGTAAGACAAAGTGCAAAAATTCCCAAGAACTGCGTGTGCCAGCGGCATCGGCATGGCATTCTTTCGGTGAATGAATCATCCTTCGCCGCGAGTCATTTTCCAATCCGGTGGCTAATACACCGAATAAATGAAGTGCTCAATTTATGTCTATTTTTACCCTTCCGATTTTAAAGGCAGTCTATTGATTATTCCATGCTCTCGTGCCATTTGCAGGGAGGGAAGAGATCTATAACAAGGCTGCACGGCGGAACCATCGGTTATGCTGAGGTTATAGCCATTAAGGTCAGTTGCTCCCGACGATGACTAACCCCATCATTAGCATTAAATATCTTTTGCACCACCCCTGCACCGACGACCCCCCCCCCCTCCGTCCTCTCCTGCTCTTCCTTTTTTGGAGTGTTCTTCTCCCACCCACGTCATAACATTATGAATCCATTCGTAACTAATTCATGTTCCCGTGCAGAGGCGCGGGAAAATGCTCCCTTTGTTTTCGGCGTGTGCTTCTTGTTGGATGAATCCCATCTTTTATTTCATTCATTTGCACATTTCCTCTTAAAGTTGCGTCTGACGAAGTGCCTTTCAAGAGATCCATGTTAACTTCACCTGAACATTAGAGAAAAATTACTTTCGAATAATTATAATTGATCATATATAAAATTGCGTTTAAAAATGCATTTTTTAAAATTTTGAATAATTAATTTGAAAGCAGTGTTATTTTTCGATATATATATATATATATATATATATATATATATATATATATATATATATATATATATATATATATATATATATATATATATATATATATATATATATATATATACTTATTTAGCTAATTGAAAATGTCTCTGTATTGAGATTAATAAAATAATAATATGATATATATGATATATAAATATATATGCAAATAAATATATATATGATAATATTGCTCATTAGTTATAAAATCATTTAATTTGCAATAACATCTGCTATTCTATAATTCAGTAGTCATTCCAGTACGATTAAAAAGCCCCAAATTAAAATGAACGCTTGAAATGAAATATTTTTTGTAAGTCATATCCTATATTTAAAGATTTATCTAAAAAGAATTCATAGAACCTGTTTTTACATGCTGTCTTCTTTCATAAACAATTTTATTTTAGTACTTAAGTAGGTAAATATCAAAATGTAACATTTCTTCTGTACAATTTTCTCCTGGTTTACCTTCTATTTGACCCCTAATTTTATAATTCGATGCATAATTTTATAACACATGTATTAAGCATTTGCAGTTAAAACTAAATATATAATGAGTAATACTGAAAAAATATTCAACTTATTATAAAATTAAAATCATCGCCATAATAGCATATAGAAAGATTTCTCGGTGATTCTAAGTATTAGATAAATTAGGTAATGAGACTTTTAGATTAAATTTAACATTTTCAATACATTGTTCCGTTATCAAATACTGTTCTTGAAAGGCATCTCGTTACTTTTTGTTTTTGTTTGTTTATTTGTTTTGCATGTATTTGTTTTTATTTTTGCATGCTATTTTACCACTAACGCACTGCACTTGTGTTTGTGTTGTTTTGTATCCTCTTTATGTTTAGGGTTTGGCTAGTGTAGGTGTTACTGTGTCTCCAGGTGACTTACTGCTACTAAAAGTGAGTAATGCTTGTATATATCTGTGGCCCAAATAACCTGCCTGTCAGGAGAATTGTCACAAACATAGAATCTGCATAAAGGCAGATTTCGCATAAGGAAGCCAAAGACGCGCATCCACAATCAGAAGTCAACGATTGTAAATTCTGGCATCAGGCTTTGTTTTTAAACATTATTATTTTTAAAAAAACAGTAGATTGATGCTTGTTTTAGCAACGAATTGTTCACTACAATCTCTATTCGGATATTGGAGATTTTTCACTTTTCACTCAAACAAAATTGAAATATTGGCTATTACTTCATATACTCAGCCCACATCAGGAGCTAAGTCAAATTAGTTTCACTTAAGCATTTCTTAGATCGGAATTCTTCTGTAGGTCGTTGTGGTCAACAGAAAATGCCACACTTCTCCATTACCATGAGTTTTCGACTCGTGGATTTGTTTAGTTAAATTAGATGAAGTGGAATTAGTTGCAGCACATCAAAGATATTTTTTTTTAGATCTTTTCACCATTTTCATGATTATTATGAGATTCCTTCATCGTTGAGATCTTTCTGTGATGGGAATCATTGTAGAATTCCTTTAGGTGAAATCTCATGTCTTCACATAATATACATGACTTAATTCTTCATGTTCTAATTTATGTTGTTTCCTAGTTTTAAATAAATGTGGAAAAATTTAGGTGTAGATAGTTGAGAAGACATTGTGAAGTTCTGTATTTTAAAGAGTGTAACACTTTCTGGGAGTGTCATTTCTGTTTTGATCATTATATAGTGCATTGCATAAAAAACTTATTTTCGATCTTTGCTCACGAAAGTTCTTATTTAATGCCTATGGTGACGGACTTAATTACAGGGACATTCTCCTGATAGGTAGGCAGTAATTGATACATTATAGTTTCTTCTTATGTAAATTTTAAATGGAGATAGTAATTTTATAATTTAATTATTCACTTATTTAAAAAATTCTGTAAAAAAGACTCTAACGATTGTTTATATCAGTAGGAGATTAGTTGTTAAATTTTTAAATTTTGCTCAGATAGTTTTTATTTTGATTTTAAGTAATGCCATTAGATGTTCTGTACTTATTTTTCTGTTTTTCGCAAACCATTTGCTATAGGGAGAGCCTGGAAGTCCTGGTCCGCCGGGTCCACCCGGACCTCCTGGACCGACGGGATTACCCGGTTTCGACGGTAGAGTCGGACTGCCTGGTGAACCCGTAAGTATTCATCTCTTGAATAAATCTCCTGCTCACCAAATTGCAATTTATTTAATAGTGAAAAGAATAAAGGACGAGGCACTTGAATGACATTTTCCATGACCTTAGGAATTGTTGACGTTAAAGGTTATTATTATTGGTGTTCATTCTTCTTTTTAAATTTTGCTCACGGGAATATAGATATGCCTCACAAACAATTTTTTTTCCATAATTTTAACCTAATTAGATTTCAAATATTTCAACGAGACGATTTCAAAACGATAATAAATAAGATATTGTATATGCCCGTAAAAATAATAATGGATTTAATTTTGCTTTCAAATTTTTTTTTTCACCATCGGGAAAGTCATTTTTGCAGCTTTAAGATAATGCTTATTTATTTATTCTTTTATATAAATTTAGCACTTAACTTTAATGCCAATTTAATGAACATGTACCATTAATCATTTAAAAATTGAAACTTCTTTATTCCTTTTTTATATGATAGAACATACAATGTCAGAAATACAAGGAAATGTCAGAATATTTAATTTAACAATTCTAACCAATATATTTTATTTTGATAAAAATCTCAGGTTCTCATTTCTTAATTTCAAAATAAAATAAAAAAATTCTCAATAGTCTTTCATGTTCCTAACAAGACATTTAAAAAAAATCATGAATTTAATGAAATATTATCCTAATTCTTTACAATATATTCCCGCTGGTATGGTGTGGAAGTTTGGAGCGGTGGTGCCAACTCAGGTGTCATCCTCGTCATCTAGCCGCGGTTCAAAATTACGAGGTCCGTCCCAAAATAGCTCAAGTGTTGCTTTAAAGCGGGATATTAATGCAACTAAACTAAACCTAATTTTACAATATATTTGTATTTATCTTAATATTTTCAATTTTTAGGGACCTCCCGGAGAACCTGGAGCTCCCGGCACTCCTGGGCCAGTTGTAAGTGGATGAATTTTTTTACCGTGAATTTAAACATTTCGCTGTTGCTCATTATCTCATGTCGCTTTGTTATTTATTTGCAGGGTCCTATGGGAAAAGATGGACTTCCTGGACCAAAGGTAAAAATCAGTATTAAGGAAAAATTATAATGCATTTATATATATATATATATATATATATATATTTCCTCCCTTCGCTTTAATGATGCAGAGTATTTTTTTTAGTTGTAAAAACAATTCAAATGCTATAAGAGAGGTTTATACATAAAATGTATAACATGAAACCTAAAGAAAATGAGTGTAAGGTGTGCCCAAATGAAAAGGCGATTTTAATTATATGTAAAGTAATTTTATTAATAATATTATAACGACAGTTTATGCAAAATAGCACAACTATAAATAATCAAGACTGACATTGAAACTCAGCCCCCAGTGCGTAAAAAGGAGACGGTTGGCTTCAGAAATAGGCTATAGAAAATCTGCTAAAGATGTATCTCTGATGAATTCAAATATTTGGACACCCACTGTACACAAAACTAATTCACATTGTCATAAATTCTGTAAATAAACTATACAAACTTTGCAATAACAAGCCTTTTGTAGATAATGTGATGCACAGTTCCTTTGATTATAGATAGTTCAGCGGCAATTTCTGGTGTTGTGATTCGATGATTCTGCCGTATGAACTCCTCCACAAACCAAATGGGTCTCGGTGACTTGGTTGCAAGGTCTCCGCTTCGAAACCGCCGGGATTCATTTTCGAGACCCGCTTCCACCGAAGAACTGTCGTGTCAGCCGGCCTGGTGCACGCTAAATCCGTCGGGGGCTGAACGTCCTCCTAATAATGTGGTATGAAAGTTGGGATAGGGGAGGATCAACTCATTTGTCGTCCTCTTCATCTGACCGTGGTTCAAAATGACGAGGATCGTCCGAAAATAGCTCTAGTGTTGCTTTATAACAGGACGTTAATATAACTAAAGAAAAATCCACAATCCAGTCACAAAATTCGGCTGCCTAAGGCATGGCAAATCCTTGATGTTTACGCTTTTGCCCCATAGTGTTGAACTACCGGAATAAGGTACACTGTACCAGACATTGTTCTCTGTGTACAACTTCCAACTTTAGATAAATTTGTGAAGCATGCTACCCTGCTGCACTCTTTGTGCTGATCTGGAGAAACACATCATGCAACGAATAACGAAAGCAACTCTCCAAAAATAAGGATATTGATGTGAAGTTATTAACTGCACATGTGCAAGTGGGATTATCTCCTCGTTACCTATCGATTAACATATTAACTCTCTGAAATTTGATACAACGTCGCTACAGCTGAAGTTTCCTTTTCATTCGGCACATCTGATATATTTCTGTATGTAATTAATACTTAAATAACATTGTAACCACGCCAAGTGACATTGTAACCATTTCCGTAAGTGACATTGTAACCACTGAAAAATGAATGTACAATTTCTCTTCAGTCAATGAATTTTTGACTGTGAAGATATGAATTCCATGCTCCTCACTCAGATTTCTTACAAAATTATTTTTTTCGAGTCGATAATTTTTTTAGATAAAACTATAATTGTATGTAACAATTTCTTACACAGTTTCTTAACTCCACTTTTAACTTGTTTTCTTCAAAATCCGCAGAGGTAATTTAAATATAGAGTTGTTAATTTAAAAGTTAAATTAGGAATATATAAGGTGTTCCACAAGGTATGCATTGTCTACTATTTACATATTCGGATAGAACACATCAAGACGAGTGTTTTGATGTATAGCGTGTGAGATCCTTGAATATAGCGTCATAGTCTCATTGAGGTGTGAAGCTTCAAGAAATGAGAAGAAAAAAAAAGTAAAAATCTATGTTTATTGAGAACATAGATTTTTACTTTTTTATTGAAACAGATTTTTGAAATGTCGGCCCTTTGAACAAAAATCATGGCGAAGTCTGGAATCGAAGTTCGCAACTGCTTTCTGCAAAAACTCTCTTCCAATTTCCTTGCCCTCGGTTTCAATTGCTGCTCTCAAGTCGTACAGTGATGAGGGTTGTGTGAGATACACTGTGTCTTTCAGACTTCCCCATAAAAAAAATCGAATGGATTCGGGGATAAGATGGCCAGTCTATGCCATTGGCCAGTCTATGTTCTTCATACAATTAGACTATGACGCTATATTCGGTGACCTCACATGTTATACATCAGAATACTCGTCTTGACGTGTTCTATCCGAATCTGACTTTATGGGATAGCCTGTATACTTTATGGGATACAGGCTCCCCTGCATACTTTATGGGATAGCCTGTAGTAGCGTCCTATATATTTATTTACTAAAATTTCAGTAATAGGAGCTAATGGAAAAGTTTCTCCTTTTCTCTGAAGTGTGATGCTTCCCTCTATTTTCGCTTATTACTTTCTGCTTGCAGGGTGATAAAGGCGACCGAGGCTTCATGGGGTCTCCTGGTCTTCCTGGGCGGCACGGAGACCAGGGTCCCCCGGGACTCCCCGGCCAGCCAGGTCTGAGGGGCGCTAAAGTGAGATGGGTTTCTTTCTTCATTTGTCTTCGTTTCTTGCTTCGTGTATTCCTTCCCCTCCTTTTTTCCCCGTCTCATTTTATGTCATTTGTGAACATTCCTAATGTTCTGTCCGTCTGTCTTGATTTTGTAAGGATTTTCGTCCGTTCGTAGTTTATTTGGGAATGCAATTTTAGTTCATATATCAATGTGTGTCCTTTTTTTATTTTTCATTGTCTATTTTTGTCGTTGATCTTAAGTTTCACTTTTGTAATCTTTTTTATTCCTTGTATTTTCTGGTGTATGTGGATGTGATTTGATTTTATTCCTTTTTTTTACGTGAATTGTTTAGAATAGATTTGAAATTGGGTTGTTTTTCATTCTAGGCTTGATTTAATTATCTTTATCTTTTGATTTTGTTTTGCAATTTACATCTCCTTGTGTTTGTTTATGTGTTTTATAAATACGGAGACTTTTATTTAATCATTTGCGGGTTTTGATGTGCATAAAGAAGAGAAAAAAGATAATGTCAGGGAGCAGAAGCTTTGGTTGTTGTTGTTCTTTTAAATCTAAAGATTCCTTTTGGTTGTCTGGCAGTCTGAAGTTCTGATCTGTAAAAATAAAACCGAAGATATTACAACTTTTAAATAGATAATAGATTCAATGATCATCTGCTTATAAATAACATAATGTTGAAATGAAAATTCAACTGAATTTGGCATTTGCATTTTGGGTTAAAGGCTCCTGCCATCCACTGAACTACTTTGCGACCTAAACTTATCATCTACAAGCATGTGCAAATGTTTAATAAGTTATTTCGACTCTAAATGAACTACGTTTCAGAAAATATGTTGCAATTATATTGGCCTGATATTATATAGATATGTAGCAATATACCACCATAATGTGATTCACTCCTTCCAGCCTAAATAAGGAAATATATTAAAAATTAAAAAATGCCATTAGTGTAACTTACAACATTATATGTATCAATATTCTGCGTTAAAAACGGAGAAGTAACAAATTTGTACAAGTTTGGCAATGGATAAATCTCGACAGTAGAGTATTCCGACTCAGAAAAATGGATCACTTTGTTCCAATCAAAACTTATGAATAAATGATCATCATCCCATTAAGATTAATCCTACTTTGGACCATAAATCGTAGAGATAAATTCATACGCTTATATCTACAACGTGTATAAATTGGGATAGATATTTTTCAGTTATGATCAAAGGATTGCAATACAATGTGAAATTGACTTCAGTCTTTAATCCACAGAGTTACGAAATGAGTGATCAGGTCAGATCAAAATGGCGGTTGCATACAATCTTCAGCTATGGATTAGATGAATTTTTTTCAACCAACCAGACAATGAACAATGAATCATAAAAATAAAATGGCTTAATTCTATTAATATTTTCGCCAATTGATATCTAAATATGAATTTTTTACAGAATTTTATAATGGAAAAAAAAATTGGAAATCATAGTAAATGTTATAATGTGGTGGAATGAAGATCGCTATGATCCGTACAGTGGAAGCAACAGGACGTATGTTTTCGGGAACATTTCTTTAATGATCACATTTCACACAAAACACGAAGACAAAACAAGACAATCACGCGCGCACACCTTACCAGAGCGGCATTTCATCTCATTATAATTACAATGGCAATGCACTATGGGATGCATACCTAATCAGGCATCGCCATCTATGATCCAAAAGAGAAGATAAAGTATGCAACTGCTACAATAATTTGAACGAAGTTTTTTTTATATTGAAAATTATTGGCACCCCAATGGGAAAATTATAACTTTTTTTTTTTCGATAACGGCATGGCATGACAAATTTCTTTTGTTGATGTCTATGAAAATAAGGAGAAATCTGGTGTGAAGGAGGGCTTGGATCTCAAAACAATGACTTTAAAAATAATTTCAACATATTGTGCTAAGCCGACAACGAATTGAATTGGATTGGGGAAGAGGGCTTTAAAACGAATTTGCTTCTGTGATCTCATGTTTTCCATATGAAGGATTGACCATTTCAGTAAAAAGCGCCACCGAAAAATGTTATACGACTGTAAACGTAAGTTCCATTAGCAATTTTCAATGAAGAAAAATGAATTATTACACTCTGTATTACACTTTGTCCTTCATACCACGTAGAATAACGCTACTATTCTGTTTTCATATGGGAACGCTTCCTAAAGTACCGCCATGCATATTCATTGTAATTGCTGATTTTACAAATATGATTCCAAATGTCATATGATGTTTAGAGTTTCCTTAGCTCATCTTTAATTGAAAATTTCTTTGACTCATTGTGCTTTTGTTCCCCTTTTCTTCTGACTCCTCAAGAAAAACTGACACAAATTTTAAAAAGTGAAGATATTCTTAAAATATTTACTGGATATTCTTAAAGAAAAAAACAGATTTCGGCTGGTTTCACTGAAAATTCTTCTCAGAAGAAGTCAGATTTTTATATGAGGCTTTAGCAAGACAGAGAAAATGAACTTTAGAATCAATTCTTTATGATGAGCCCGTAATACGTCGACTTGGCTAGACCAACTGAGATTCCCATTGGGAGGAAGGGGAAGCATATTTTGTTGTTTTTCTCATTGCATACTCACGCAAGGAAAATTTGTCATTGTTGATGACTTTAAAATCAAATTATTCCTGGAAACAGTCATTCATCTTGCAGCACTGATCTTTCAGATAAATTTGAAATCTTTCTATATAAATGAGCACATCCTATTATTACTGAAATTTATGTTTAAAATTAAATTAGATTTAAAAATGAATAGTTAAATTTTAAAAATACAGAAATGCAGAATATTTAGACTATAAAACTGTGGGATGTTTTATGTATTTTTTTCTTTTTTCTTTATATCTTTCCTTCCTTCAGCTGCAACTTCGATACAATTTAAAACACTTTTTAAAAATGAAATGAACTCTTTTTATGGTTGAATATATTATGCCAGAATTTGCTAGCGGTAAATAAACATCAACCAAAACTTCTGCTCTAATTTATAAAAATACATTAGCTATTTCGCCTTAAAATTTTTATTGAGTAAAATTAAATATATATATTTTTTAAAAAGCTGTGAATATTGCTACATAACCTCTGTGTATTAAAATAAACTTTTTAAGAAAAACATAGTAGCAAAAATGTGTTGCTAACAATTTTATGTATTTATCTAAGTATAAGAGATTTAATCTCTTTATTATTACAAAATCCATGTCCTTTACATGTCTTTATTTTGCATATATTCCTTAGCGTTATAGTTTTCTTGTTTATTTGTTTAATACTTCTCAGATTTACCAGTCTTTTGTTCATTTTTAGCTCTAAGTGCGTCGTTAAAAAATTTCAAAGAATAAGCTATTCTTTATAGTTTTTTTTTCTTTTATGATTTCCGTTGTTTGTTAACAAGATTAAATATCTTCTTGACTCTCTTCTCCTTTTTTTTTTAAATCAAACTTTTTTTTTCCATTTCATTTGGATTTCGATCAATGAATAAAAGCATTCGGTACTGTGTTTTCATTGTATTTTGGTGTTTTAGGGAAATGTTGGAAAGAATGGAACGGACGGCAAACCAGGTCCACCTGTAAGTGTTTCTTAATCCTTTTACTGTTTCTTACTTTTCGTTTTCCTTTCAGTTTTGGTTTTCCTTCTGCAATTTACTTTTTCCATTAATTTTCCTTTCAGTTGTTTCTATAACTGTCTTTGTGCTTCTAAAATAATTATATTCGTATTTGTTTTTTATGATTTTTTTTCGGAGCTTGATTTTGATTATGTTTGTTTTGGGTTGTGTGATACTTTTTTCATTTATCTTTTTTATGAAATTCATTTTTAATTTGTTTTTCTATGTTTATTTTTATTTATAAAATCTTTAATACTTTGTAAATAATTTTGAGTTATACTTTTGGTTTAGAGAATAAATTCTCTTTTAAAAATGTGCTTTGCTTATGGATGCAAATTAATTAATTTATTGTATTACTAGAAAATACGCATTGTTATTTTCATATTTTATAAAAAAAAATTTTCATGCAGTTGGAATGCAAATTTTTATCAAAATAGTTTCGACTTTTAATTCCAATGTAAATAATACTAAATAAAAACAAGAAGTTTTCATAACAATTATTTTCTGCTTATAAGTTATTTATTTTTCTATGTTTATTTTTATTTATAAAATCTTTAATACTTTGTACATCTTACATCTTTGTACATCTTAATTACAAATTTCATAGAACGTTTATCGAATTTTTTTTTCCAATTCACTACTAAGTGTCACCACTTGTATGAAATCAAAATTTAATTGAATTAATCAATTGGCTGATAAATGAGCTCTGCTAGTGTTAAAATAATTTAATTTATCGAAAAACAAAACGAAAGGTAAGGCAAATGAACTAATTAAAAAAGTTCATTAATCAAAACTGTATTAATTTTTATTATTTCAAAACTTTATTAATCAGGAGATGAAGGAAAATCTATCTTAGATTTCTATCTTTACATATAGGAAACGAGCCAAATGAAAGAAAAGTGTGTGAAAACTTAGAGAACTAATGAACGTAAACTGATTTTTCAATCGATGAAAATTCGTTATCTCTGTTTTGCGTTGCTCGTGTTCTGTTATAACTTGCATCAATTTAATAAGTCCACGAAGTTAAAAAGTACCTTTTTATTTTCTCATATACGAATTACGGAAGAAATTTTGTAATCGACAGAAAATTCGAACGCGAGAATTTGACGAATCTCCACGTTTCAGACTTCAGTGATTAAAATTGACATAATGCCAAAAATCCATCCATATTGTGCAAGTAAAATTTAGAATAATACTTTTGTTTTGTTATATTATTTTAATTGGTACACTATAGTAATATTAGTAGTAATAAATAATATTATTGCAATTAGTCTTAGCCTTTTTTCAAGAGAAATCGAAAAAACATTATTTCAATATGTATTTAATAAGAGGAAAGCCAACGACTCGTTCCGCAACCAGAAACTCTAAACTTATTTTTAATATCCTATGAAGTCTTATGAGTCCTAGATATATCATCAACGGTCATCTATTAGCTACATCTTCATTCCGATAGAAACTGCGAAATAAAATGTTGAGAGCCTTCCAATTCAATAAGAGGACAGATTTTCGTTACCGGCTTGGTAACTCGCGCCACTTAAAAATGCAGCTAAATAATCAATAGGCTCTATCATTATTGTGCGGGCATCATTTTCAAAAGATACGTTTGTCTTCTTTGACTTGTAATATGCAATAATCATACTTTTGCATATTATAAGTCAAAGAATTGCATTTTTTGTGATAAGATATAGTTCATGAAAGATGAGTTACACGACTAAATTAATCTTATTAATATTATTCTCCGGCAATCCTATTAATAGTCAACGATATATATAGTCATGCCGACCCATTTTGATGAAATGTAACATATCAAAAAGAAAAAAAGAGACTATTTTAAAATTTGATGAACATCTGATTGATTAACTATATTTGCTAAGTAGCAAATTAAATGGAATGAAAACTGGTGAAATTTATTCATTGTTGAGGGTGGAAGCTGCGTTAGGGGTAGAGGAGACAGGTGACCATTGATGGCGTATGTAAGGTCATGAGCTTTCATATGGAATAAAAACTGTCGAAATCGATAGAGTGGTGCTGACTTTTTGATTTTGCTAATTCTTTTAAATATAAAGATTTTGGGTGATCTACGAAAGCAAGTAGTAAATGTATGAGGTTTGCTGAATTTTAGGGCACAGTGGCCATAAACCTCTTGTCATACTGGGCCAAACATTCATTCATTATTAATCATACTGAAATAAAATGTTTTAAATTTTCGAGGGGAGAAAAATTCACAAATTAAATTATGCCTAACAACTAATATTCAAAAAAAAAAGCAGACGAATTTACATGAGAGTGATCTCTTAAAACGTCTTGTGAATTGACATCAATTGCGCCAAAGCCGTCTTGTCGATAAAATTTAAAATTCTTACCTTCACATAGAATATGTTTAATAGTTCAAGTGCAATAGCATCTGTTAAAAAATGGATGTTGAATAAGAATGCTAAAGGTATATTTGTTTCAAATATGCATCATTTACACGAACGCATCATACTTTCTTATTAAAAGCGAGTTTTTAAAACCTTTGACAAATGGCTGAATTTGGATTCACTTCTTGCTAAATTCACTCTCCCACATTGGCTAATATATTTTGCTGTGCAATATACTGACTTGTAAAATTCTCCTAACTTTTGCGTATTTGCGTCTACGGTTATCTTTGCGTATTGGGTCGTCTTGCCAGCGTTACTCCAGTAAAATTTAATAACGAAATAAAATAGAAGAATATGAAAATTTGCAGAAATCTAAATAATCCCGAAGAAAGTGATGAAAAAAGAGGTAGATCCTTCCATATTGAAATGTGAATTGGCATATCATCTACAAATCTTTTTGTAAACATTTTCTGATAACTTGGGATAAGAATATAAATAATTTTTTTCTTTAGTCATTCTTATTTTTTACTTTGTTACATATTTGAATCCATAAAAATGAGCGTGGTAGTGTCTATGTAAACTCATTTTGAGGACTTAATCTGTATTCTCTTTTTTCCTAAAGTAAAGAACATGATCAGGGAAGAAGTTTATTATTAAGAAAACGAAAGCTACAAAAACCGAAATATAAATATCTGCTTGTATCTTGCATATTCAACATATTTTACTGCTTGTGACGATAGACAAAAAGATGTGAGTTCGCGATAACTGGGACGTGTTCTTTAGTAAATTGTTTATTTGCGGTAGGCCTTCAAAAGAGTTTTGCACTCAGCAATTTTTCATGACAGAGTCTCCATGCTACCACTAAAGAATACGCATCATTGAAGTGGCTTTTTTTTAACACTGGCCAGTTGGATACGTTTAACAAACTCCATTAGGTTTAGACCAAAACTAATCAGTGACGAAATATTTTAAGTCAAAGAAAATTATTTCAAATAATACGAATTCCTAAAATGACTACATTTTTCTATACCATCAATAAAAATGAAATATCTTCCACGTAATAAAGTTATTTCATTTCTTTCTCGAGATAATATTAAAGTTATTAGCAATAATATTGATAATAACACTAATTAAGAATGCTCAGTTACAAATTGAGTTTACTTTTTATAATAATGTTTAATTATCAATTTTCAAATAAATGAGAGGCCACGTCCTTTTTTGTGAAATTATAATTAGGTCATCTAATTCAAACGGCCATAGTAACAGAATTTTTAAGTCCAAATCAATATTCAAACTTGAAAAAAAAAAGAATTTTCTGTTCTTGCAAAACATAAAAATATTCAATCTTATATTGAATGTTATAAATATTCCATCTGGCAAATCCAAAACAAAGCGCGATCCAAAATAATAATGAGACGTGCATTGAAATTTGTTTTGTTGACTACGTCTAAAATAATTACGATCTCCAGTTTTTCTGAAATTCTCTCTTAAACAAACATTTCTTGAACGGATCAATACCTGAAGTCTGCTTAGATCATTTCAATTCGAGTGGAAAGTTCAATTTCTAACCATTTCAGTTCAAGCCGAGTTGTCAGAGTAAATTTGAGTCTGCAGACTCCTTTCATTAGAAATGTCTTAAAACATTTCGTGAAGCTCTTTGTTCACAGGAATGTCAGCTTTCAAGTTATGTGATTCAATTTTCCTCCAAGGTTGCTCCATTATTTGTGTAAGAGAAAGATCTGATTCTGAAAAGGCACCGGTTATTGATTTTTTAATGATATTTTCTATTTAACTACAAAAATACAGTGGCAGCTAACTATTTCAAAGTTTTTAATTCGAATTCGTTGGCAGTTCGAATTTTTCTCTAAGTGAATTTCCTATCATTATCATTTAAAATATCGTCTGTGATTTGAACTGTTTATTAAAGCTTTCAGTTAATAATAAAGGAAAACGGTGCGTGTGCGTGTGTGTTTACGTGTGTGTATAGGTGAAATTTAGCCCGGTCTTTTTAAAATATTTTATTAGCAAAATTTTCAAAAATACTTTTTTTTAATTTAAATCTTTTTTATGTTTTCATCATATTTTCGATTGCATATTCATTGAAATCTAAAGAACAGAGATTCTGCTAATAATATGCGCATAATACGTGAGGAATAAGAAAGTGAAATGTCATTAATGCAAAAGATAAGTAGAACAGAATTAGAAAGATAGATTACTTCTCCAATTAAGATTTTAATAAGATTAAGATGACTTTATTAAAAAAAGTCTACTCACGCAATAAATAGAAAAGGTATAAGGCCATTAAAATAACACGGTTTTAACCCTCTAAGTGAGTAATTTTTAAAAATCACTATTTAGATGCGATGTTTGCAAATAAGTTCAAATATTTTTCAAGCAAAGTGAACTGATACTATATGTTAAACGATAATAATATGATATAATAAAAATCTGCAATCG
This sequence comes from Argiope bruennichi, assembly GCF_947563725.1. Classification (NCBI taxonomy): domain Eukaryota; kingdom Metazoa; phylum Arthropoda; class Arachnida; order Araneae; family Araneidae; genus Argiope; species Argiope bruennichi. Next base: position 135,099,605 of record NC_079156.1, on the reverse strand, counting down.
TAAAAATAAATACTCTAAACTGCGAAAAATGTGAGATGCATTAGAAAAGGAACTGATTGCCAACCAGCAGGATACGCAGCTGGAAAGTTAATGTTTGCGACAATTTGATACTTCAATATAGCTTCTGACTATATCATGAAGTGATGTGTAAGAGATTTAAATGAAATTATATAAATAAGGCCAATATTAACCGCCAGCTACTCTCCAAAGGCAGTTAGTTAAAAATAAATCTTGATTGCCAGTTCAAAAGTTCTCATTTTCTTCAGCTGTACTCAATTTAACCTTTCTGTCAAGTTTTCTTAATTTAAGTTTGAGAATAAAACAATTTTTTATTGAGGTTCAAATATCAGCCTAAAAATTATGTCGGTTCCTCTGTTTATTGATGTGCCTTCTATTGCTATGATTCATTGAAGAGATGTAACTAAATAATAAAATATCAACGAAGACGAAATTAATTAAATATCTTTTTTTCTTGATTAAGGTAATAGTTTCTGATTTGAAGAAAATGGAGAATATTATGAAACTGTAGTCGTTATGATTAAATTTTCAGTTTTAGAAAATATTATATTTTAATGAATTTTTGCTAATCTATATGCTTCAGTGATCAGAGAAGGATTCGGGCATTTTAAGACTTTCTTTCCTTTTGTATATCAGATAAAATGGAGTATCCAAATGACAATGTAAGTTTTTAAAGTTGTGCTTTATGATTTTTTTAAATTTTAACAAAAAATGCGTAAATCTTTTAAAAATTAATTAAATAAGTTTAAAAAGTGAAGAATAAAAATTTTTTACCTTGTTTTCAATTAAAAACAATTATTTGAAGTATATAAATTGCCTTACCTTTTTTTTTTTTTTTTTTGCTTTTGGTTGTTAAATATGTATCGAGTACATAGCGTTCTTAATTATTAAATTATTCGAAAGTAATTACAGAAAGCTAAAAATCGCAATGTTACAAACAAAAAATTACACAATACATAATTTACTCTAATTCGTCTAAACTTTCTTTGACGTCTAAACTTTCTAAATCCAAACTTAAAAGCTATTTCATTTTTGCTCATTTAGTTTATTACTATAGCATAAAACAAGTAATATATATATATATATATAATTTAAGTCAATTCCTACTTAGGTCAACAAAAAAAATTATTTTAGTTACTTTTTATTAAATAATTACTATTAATATAAATATGTATATACATATGACAGAATTACAATATTAAGTGGCAAAATAGAGCTTGGCGACATGACGATGGGTTTGGCGACTTTGGCAACCAAACAGAAATTACTGGACAAATTTAATTCATTAATTAATATTTTTAAAAAACTGTATTAATATCAAGTGTTATCCACTACAAGTTTAAAATAATGTATTTGATCTTGAGTGGATGAATAAAAAGTATTTTTGAACAAGATGTATATATAGAGAGTGTGAGCTAATAGTAGGGATTGAATTAACAATTTTTGCAGTTATTTATGTTAATAATAATATAAATATATTTTTTGTTCTACAAAAAATTCACGAGATTGGAAAAATCTTGAATAACCACACAAATTATTTCTGAAATAATCTAGAATTCATTTTTATGATCCATTTTTTTTTTCTCGAGAATGCAACCAAGTAAAGAATAATAGAATATTTTATCACTGCAGATCCATTAAAAGGGCTCGGTTTAAAAAACTTTTTTAAATTTTTAAAATTTGAAATCTTGATTTCAGTTTTTCCCTTCTAGGGTGAAAAGGGCGAAAAAGGAGAAAGAGGACTGACAACGACGCTGGACGGAAACGCATTTCCAACCGGATTCATCGAAGGTCCACCCGGGCCTCCTGGACCACCTGGGCCGGCAGGACCGCCAGGAAGAAAGGTAAAGGCGTTACGCTCTTATTCTGCTGCAGTTTCGTTGCAGAAAGATCATTTTAGCTCAATCCGAAATGTATGTATAATTCATGTGAAAGGAGCAAGTATCTCTAATGGAATCCATTCTCAATATGTCGCAAATACATGACGAGACACGTCATCTAACGACAAGTTACGTAGCGTTATGCTGCTAGGTCCAATATTTTTTTCCTTCAAGCACAGGATCATCGGATTCCAAAATTAAATGGACGACACTCTCCAATTTCTGTTGCCGCTTTGTGATATTTACATTAAGCGAGGTATTAACCTGCCTGAGAAAATAATCGGTACAACCTGCAGTAACTTTTTCTTGTTTATATTCGATGAAACTTGCCTGTGAAGGGTTTTCCCCTTATTTTACGGAAGTCTTGAATTGAGGGAACTGTAGTGTGTGACGCATGATTCTATGTCCAGTCATAATATTGAGTTCCTTCTTGATCTTCGTCGTAGGAAATCGTAAGAATATCGTAGGAAAGTGAAAAATAATTCCCTTAATTTACTCGTTATAATGGAATTTCTGTTACGTTTTCCTCGAATGTGTGTTCATTCGAGGTAACTATTTACTCTGTTCGCTGTTTAGGAACAACCTTATGTTGTTATAAAGGATAAAAGAACAGGACACAGAACATTTAGAAATTCCAAATATGCAATTCCATATCAATGTGTATCAAAAATATTGTGAAATTCATTAAAAATATGAATAAATACAAGATATTACTTCATTGGAAAGTCTGTATTTAGTATCAGATACTTTTCAATTTAAAAAGTATCTTGCATAAGAACAAATATAGCATGTTTATCAAAAATCTTCAGTTTATTTATCAATAGTATTCATTCTTAGGTGTCATTTCGCTTATTTACAGCATTTCCGTTTAAATTATCAATTATGTTACTACATAAGAGTTACATTTGCATTATTCAGTTATAATAGCTTATTATTGAAATCATTTTAGAAAGGAAGCAAGCATTGAGGAAGAAAATACATTTCGAAATATTTAGGCAGTTGACCTCATGGTTATCAGTAAATAGCATTCCAGAGATAAGTAGGCTTAGAGCATAACTCTCGATGATACGATGCTAATAATAGTTTCTTTTCCCTCCTAAACACTTGTGTAATTGCTTTCTCATTTTAGCAGGAAAAAAAATGACGATAAATTCTTGCTTATCGGTCTTAGTTGGATTTCGGCAATTCGGAATAAGAGATCTCGCTGGATAATTGAATTGCATTTACTTCTCTGTTTCCGAGGGCCGTTGGTGACAGTTATATTATTCACACCAAATCGTCAACTAAAAAAAAATAGTAAAGAAATCGCCAATAGTGTGACGATTTTTTTACGGCCCTCGGAAACGGAAAAGTACAATTATATTCCGAGGACCGTTAGCGGCAATTAAATTATTTTCGCCAAATCGCCAATAAAAAAAATTGCCAACAGTTTGGCGATTTTTTTACGGACCTCGGAAACGGAAAAGTGTCATTATATTCCAAGGGCCGTTGGCGACAGTTAAATACTTTTTGCCAAATGACCAACAACAACAGAAAAAGAATCGTAAAAAATCGCCAACAGTTTGGCGATTTTTTTATTACCCTCGGAAACGGTAAAGTACCGAATTGCATATTTCTAGAATTAACCTCTTCATGTTTTGTAATACCATCTACCGAAATTGCAATGTAAAATACTCTTTTGATATATTTGTGATAATAAAGAAATATACTAGAACAAGAAATAGAAATAGAACAAGTTTTAAAATTTAAGCGATCTCTTTTTAAACCAAAACAATATTCATCATTTCATCTCTGTGAAAATCGAAATAAAAATTAATAATAAAATGGCATTTCACATCACATGAATAAACTGTATTTGAGAAATGAATTAGGCATGTCACGGAGGTTTCAAAATCTTTTTCAGGGATTCCATCCTGTGCTGCCAACAGACAGAGGCATTCTATTGGTTTTGTGTTTAAAACAGTAATGCATTTACATATGTAAAAATTACTTCGAATTTCATGTAGATATTTCAGATATATGTTGTTGATTTTTTTATTTATTTACAGAAAATTAAGTTGAAAAATAAGGTGTGTTTTTTTAATGTTGAGTAAATTTTATCCTTAACACACGTAAGGGATATGCAAGAAGCAAGTATGCCATGGGTTCGGTTTATTAAGAAGCATCTATTATTCTTGTGCATCTGTATTATAATATGTGCAATAGTCTTGAATGTTGCGTGCGTTGTGGTTATTTTGTGGAATAATTCTTTTTAACTGCCTCATTTGTGGTTTTGTGTCAAATAGATCAGATTGCCGAGAATAAAGCATATTTCAAACTATTTTCTTCCAAAACAATTCAAATAAAGTATTTTAATATATTTTTTTTACTTCCAATAGTTAGGCACAGTTTATACGTAGAAAGGAGATAAAAACTACAAAAAAAAAAAAAAATTGATCGACCTTGAAAAGTCATCCAGTTCGCTCTTATATTTTCGCCATGTTGCGTCAAACAGCAATAAAATGAATCTTTAAATACGGATCTCACATATTACAAAGCGGATGGAAAAGTTGTTCCTATACACTGAAACGAGGGAGATGCTCTGTCATGTAGCAATGACTCTTTTAAGAGGCGAACTATTGGCCACAGTTTATTGATGTGTGATTGAGCGTGTGACAATGATGAGAACTGTAATGTCTCATCACTTTGAGTAAAATTTGTTCTGCATTTATGTTTTATTTTAACTCTCGATTTGTTTCGTGTATATCTTTAGACAGTCATTACCTATAGCAAGACCTCTAGATTAAATAAATCTTCAGCCCCTTCGAGCTGAAAAATCGACCCGTTCATCGCGGTGTCCAGAGATCCACTGAAATGTTATTCTCTTCATAGGCAAAAAAATTTGCCTTTCACTGCAAAAATTCTTGAAATGGGAAGATTTCTCCCAAATATAAGGAATTATTTAGAATCATTGTCTTGGATGGCAGATTGGAAAACTGAGAGCAAAATACTGAATCAAACTTATCATTTAAATGAAATCGGCGATATTGGACGATTCGAATGTCCTCCGCTTTCCTTTTGGAGGCTCCTCTGAATTTTCCTGCACGACCTTAAAAGGAGAAGAGACTCGTCCTATTTTCTGAAGTCACAGATAATCAACCCACTGGAAATCGCCTCTTTTCTGGGAACAAGGGTATGTAACAGGGCTAAAGATAAAATGAATGACTTTGAAATCGAAAAACCGTAAAGAGACGAAAACTGCATGCTTGTTGTCTCCAAAACACAATATCTTAATGTATCTGAGGCCTTCTTAACATTCTCTGTACAATATTTAAAGTTATTTCCATATGAAATGAATCTAAGAGATTGAATAAATTTCCTGGATCTTGTCTGTTACTTCATTATCTTGTCTGAAATATTTAATCATCTTAATATAATTGCATTGAATATTTAAATTTCTCATTTCTAGTTCTCATCAGCTTGTCACGCCGATTTCTCTTGTATGATGGCTTAAATGGATTTGTTTTTCATCGGTAATAATATAATGTCAATAAACATTAATTAAAACCCTCACTGATGTTCCTTAGTGTTTGATTTTGTAAATTTCTTTAGACTTGATCGGTAGGTTAAGTCTAAAATAGGGCTAAAAGTAAGAGATCTTAGAGGTAAAATAAAGATTTTGTACTATTTAATACAAGCACATCACATCTCTATATGTGAATGTTTTAAAATAGCGTTGCTGCTTGGATTAAAGAAATTTAATTTGCAGTAAAAAAAATTACAAATCCAAATGAGAGAAGAAGTACATTTGCACAATTCAAAATTCTATCGCAATAGCACTTATAATAACTATTTTATTGTACGAAAAGTTTCTGGAAATCTCTAGATGTATCCAGAGCCACGCTTTTACAAACCTCGAGATCTCATATTTCCCAAGCAAATATTCCAGATTGAGTCGCCAAATCTCCAAAAAGCGTGTCAAGTTGTTAAAAATGTCACCAAATCAAAATCAAGTCAATAATAGAGATTTGATTTTGATTTGGAATCTTTGAAATGATAACTGATATTATTTCGTGACTGAAAATTTGGTTTGCTGTTTAAAGTTTCTCCCATGTGGCTAAATTTTTTAAAAAGAAACTAGTGTAGTATTTTTATGCTTGAAGTGTCAACTAAAAGATTTACTTAGAGTCAAATGACAGCGATCTTTTCCAAATTTACAGTCATATCAATTTCCAGTGTACAATCAAGATAAGTGCTTTATTTAGTCTGTTTTTATAACAAATTTTACATCACACTTTGGTATCCGACTTAATGGACCCCAAATGGACGGATAATTATCTAAATCATCACATCCCAACTTCATACTTTCAAAATCGAATTTATACCACCGCAGACAGCACAGAGGCTATTTTTATTTTAATATTTTTGATTGATACCATTCTTAAGAAATTTCTCCTTCGAACTCTCGTTTATTTATTGAGTATATCTTTGCGCTTATGAAAGTATGCCGTACGAAGATATCTACATATATTTCTCGATATTTAGTCTAGTCTGAATATTAAATAATCAAAATAAAGTAGTCGTAACGGTACAGAGCAACGTACTGCAACGGTACAACGCAATTCTGGGAGGTCCCCAGGCCTCGAGATTTTTTTCACTTAATTTTTGATGCAATTTAATTTTGTATTTTCATTGAATCTACAAAAGCAGTACTTAGGGCTATTAAATTCAAATATTGGCAAAATTTTCGATATTATTCTAACAACATGTTTAATTCATTAACCTTTATAAGATTATGACTGTGCTTTATAATTTGAATTTAATATTATATTATAATATTAAATAATTTAATAATATATAATTATAATTTAATATAATTATAATTTATTATATCATAATAATTATAATTTAATATTTTATATTAAATCATATAATTAAATACTATTTAAATTATGTTTAAATGTTTTGTCTTTTTTTATTATTATTCGGTATAAATCAAATTTTTTTTTTTAATTTTACGTTATTTTTTTTATACGCATTATATTGAAACTCATTTAAAAGTGATCTGTAATCTAATGTTGAGTGACTCCAGTTTGACAAATTTGCTATATAAAATTGCTCACATAGAAATTTGATTAAAATCAAAACCAGTTGTTATGAAAATAACTGGGTTTAGAAGATAAGAAGAGGAAAAGAGTGATTCGAGACTCCCCTTGAATGGTGGCCGCCGAACCTACAGTTCATGCATGTGAACTTTGAGTTGCGAAAACATTGACAGATTGGCTCCATCAAATTTTTCAATACTAATGAGCAAAAATAGGTTTTAAAGCTATCTTGATGAAGGAAACTGGGGCGTCTCGACGATGAAAACTGCTGAAATTTTAGTTGTAAATGAAGGGGCTTTTTTCGCCAATAAAATTTAATTCGTCATGGAAAATTTAGAACATATAGGATAGATGATTTATTTTAACTATAAAAAACTATTAACTATTTAACTAGTTTTTATAACATCTAAAAACGATATTTGTTTTTTTAATGGCAAATAGAATGTGTATTGTGATGCGAGTTTTCAAGCTTATAACTACAAATCGATTCACTCAAGAAAAAAAAACTTATTTTAATTTAAGTATGCTAATAATAATTAAAAAAAATACTGAATATCATATAACTTGAAAAACTAAAAAAAACATATGACATTTTGAGTGATAAATAGCCTCTAAATATTAATACTACTGAGAAGAAAAAATAAATATATATTTAACCGATGCATAGTATTTGTAAATGTTGTTATATAAAATTCCATACGATTGTAATGAATGGAAGGCGTTCTGTGCGTACTGGAATTCGAAAGAAACGTGTTTCGAGAAAAAGGCAAAAAAACTAATCTCTATTTTTCCTTCATAGGAGTTCCTGTTAGATTCATTGCTAAAAGATCCTTTATAAACTTTCGACTTTTAAACCTATATAAATTCTATGTTTCTGTAATCAGCGAAATGCTCCTTATTTTATTAGACTAAAATTAAAAAATCAATTTTTTGAAGGTATAAATGTTCCCAGTTCCCTTGAAACGTTTAATGAGATTTTTAAAATAATTTTGTTTATTAAATATTCTTTTCAATCATTAATTAATTTCTCACTTTTTTCCACTCATTTTTGTTCATGATTAAGTGCAGCGCCAAACGTTATTATTATTATTTCCTTAAAAGGGGTAAAGAAAGCGAAAAGTGGTGGCATTCCCAAATGTCAACCGCCATTGATCATCATGAAAAACATGACCTATTTAATTCCTAGTATAGCTTTAAATAATTTCATATTTAAAAATAACCTTTTTGGTTATGTTAAATATTATTATAGTATATTATTAATAAATTTTATAATACACTTAATAATTGTAGTGAATTATTAATTAATTTTATTATGTAAAATATCATATGGTGTTTATTATTAATAAAGTGTATTTCCTTCGCTCTTTCTGAATGCGAAGCTCAATGAACTGTGTGAAGAGTTGTTTCGTTTTGCAGGGTGACGCCGGAAACGCCGGTCCCCCCGGCGAGCACGGAGAGAAGGGGGACATGGGGGAGCGTGGACGCAGAGGAAAGAGGGTACGGTATACACAATGCCTGCACGGCGTTAGCTTTCACGATGCTTCATCCCGCGTCCGTTGCTTCGCTCTCTTTCCATGTGCTCGCGCGTCTATTTACGGAATTCGGAAATGGGACTTTCGCTGCTTCGTAGAGACCTTTTCTCTCTCATTTCTATCTTCTCAAAAGAATCGGATCATTTCGGTTTGCATGGATAATCGAGTGATTTTCATCTCAATTGCTGGTTTGGAATTTCAATTTTGCTGAAAGTTTGCTTCATTGAGTCTACAAAAAAAATTCCATTTTAATTCACATTGCTAAAATGAATAAGATTTTGATTTCATTTAAGAAGTTCTGAAAAATTTTGATGATGCAAAACTTAAAACATAATCCAAATTTTATAGAACTGATTTATAATTTCCAAGCGAATTTCACTTTTTAAAAATTAAAATCTGTGGGTGAATCGATCAGTCATTTTTGGAAAATGCTCATTCTATAGTGTATTGGGAGTATGCTCCAAATAAATATGATTTTTTTTAGCAAAAAAGAAATTTCAAAATGAATACACGGGAATGTCTCTATAGGAGAGATAAATTTGAAGTTAATAAATATATATTTTTAAAGCATTAAAATTTATTTTTAAGAGCATTTTCAAATGAAATATACTCACAGACTTTTGAAAATCAGTTTTTTAAGAACCAGAAACCTTTTTAAACCGTTTTTCCCATAATTTTTAATAAAAAAAATTATATAGTAATCTGTATTCTTAATATAAGTAGTATTAAGAATAAAATTATTATAGTAATCTAATAATTGAAAATTTACCCATAATTTATAAATTTAATATGCAAATTTTGTTTTTAAATCGTAAAAAAAGTATCATTACTCAATTGCGATTTTCATTTTGTGGTAATAGATAACTAAACTCTGATTTAACTAGCAAAATTTGACTGCATGAATTAAAAAAAAAGAAAAAAGAAAACCCAGTTTTTATATTGTGATTCGATAACGTGCTCGCACATTAAACCGGTAGTTTATTCGAAAATCACTCATTTGCTTTCGTCTCAACAAGAAATGAATGAAACTTTCTATCTCTCTTTTCTGCGATAGATTAGATAGCTCTTTATCTGCTGGATTTGGTGCTGTGCAAATCGACAAAAGCTGTCGTTCAAATATCACCCGTCTATTTCATGACTGTCAATAAATAAGAATTAATGAAATAAAATAAGTAGGAGAAAATAAGTATATAAATACTTTTGAATGTGATTGATTGTTTTGTTTATTTATTTGTGGTTCGATAGCGAAAAAATTGGATTTTTAGCGAAAATGAACTAGTTTTAATTTTATGGTTTATTATCACTGGTTGAAATTTAGCTTTCGAAAGAAGTTTCCTTACAGTTTTTAAAAAATTATTTATTCCATTTTCTCAAGAAAGAGGAAAAAAAACCGATATCCTATACTATACACTCCCAAGTATCCGGTTTCCGTACTATTCAGCCTAGTTTTCTTTATCGTAATGAATTGAGGAAAGCAAGGCATTGCATTGGCAGCATTGCCAAGGTATTGAAAACGGGTGTCTGCTATGATCCTCTTGCGTGTCGTGTGTAAAAATACAAGTTGTGCCTGAAAAAGAGCAGCTTCTGCTCGTTATTTCGTCAGTGTGTAACGGACCTCAGTTGTTTGCCGCTGTTCCTGATTATAACTGCACAGTACGTACAGGATTTGTAAATTGTTCATGGATTTTACTTTATAGTTATTTTTTAAGTATACCACAGTGAAGTGTATAGAATTCATGCTAAAATGTGAACATTTTATATCCTTATCTTACTTTTTCTCTAATAAATGCTTGAAACGTGCAGTGCAGTATCTTAACATACATAAACTACCAGCATAGAGCCTTCTGTATTAATTCCACACTTTACCGGCAACTGCTTCTATGTTTCCCCGGGCCGTGGCTGCGTTCACATTCAGATACAAGGAGGGCTTAGTACTCCATAAGAAGTGAGAAAATGCGTATTACAACAGTGAGTTTGGGTATAAAAATTTTTGTCTTCTGGTGTTGGTGGATAAAGAAACGAAATACCGAAATTCATAGAATACCGGCTTATCCGGCTTTTTCATTATCCGATCTGCCCTTCCGCCACATAAGGCCGGATACAACGGAATGTACTGTATTTAACAAAGCAAACACTTTTTTTTCTTTGCTAAGCTGTTTTTCTTTTTTTTTTTTTTTTTTTTTTTTTAGATCTCAGAATTTGATAACTTATTTTTTAAAAAAACTTTTTTATTCTTCTAAAATTGATTTTTGTTTGTTTGTTTAAAGTAATATAAGTTTATCTACTTTGAATTGTAGTTTCTACAATATGCAAAAATATATTTTCATTGATAGTTTGATCTATTTTCGAAGATTTTTACTGCCATAGATATGCCAAGAGTGCTTTTTGCTTGGGATGGAAATGCATTACTCGTCTTCAAAAACTTATAATAAAACTATTAGCTCTCGAAACTTCACACTCAATCAATAATGCCATTGTTCTTTTCATTTCCATTTAGGAAGTAAAATGACATTTGGGCATCGTTGAAATAAACAATTGAAAGAAAATAGGATTACTTAAATGAAAAGAAGGTCTTCTAATAAATGCAACTACTTCATTCAGTTCATCTATTTAGGTACGACGGAAAAAGGACAAACATATTAACTATCTTTATATTTCAGGATTGAAATAATGCGCACCCTTAAAAGAAGTACCTTTAAGTACCCTTAAAAGAATGCTTCATTTTAAAAGACAGCGCATCCTACATCTTCAGTTTGTGGCATTTTTTTTCTTGTAAATCGTCATATCAGGGCAATGAAGTACTAAATATGTTAATTAAGAAACATTTGCTTGCAAAATAATATCGAAATTGACATTTTAAAAAATAATTTGGATTTTTTTTCTATAAATACAGTTATAGAGTTCTAAATACATAAGGTTAGAATTTTGAATTTCGAAACTCATTACAAATACTGTCCTTTAAATTTAAATATCGATGATGATTGATAGATATATAGGATGATACAGAAATGTCTTCTTTTTTTTTTTTTTTCGAGTGTCTTCAATGAAATTCTTCTTCTGCTTAGGTTATAGAACTGAAGTTAATTTTTGATGACTTTATATTAACCGAAGTCGACAAATTCTCTTAACATGAATAAAAAATGTTACATAAAATTTATCCTAAAAGAAGTAACAAAAGTAAGTAATCGTTGCCCAATTTTCTCGGTGATCTACTTATTATATGAATGCTATTCTTTACAAACAATTTAAACAACAAATCTGAAATGTTTACTTTATTTATCAATAACCGAATGGACAAACCACTTCTGTTCATTACATTCCTTAATTCATTAATGGACGAACACATTTATGTACCTTTAATGGGTAAGAGCTTAATACTGGAAGTTGTAATCCTTTTAGCATTTAATTCGAAAATGGATTTACATCAATTTTCATAAATATATAATAGCTCTTAGCAAAATGTTATTTACTACTCGTTATTTCTCATAAAACCTTAAGTTCGTTTTGCGAGAAATAATGAATGGAGAATAACTTTACTGATTCTAGACTGAAGTTTATATCATTTGTGAGGTTTTGGTAAAACGACGAAAACGTAAAATTTTATGAATTATTTTTTCAACACAGTATTGTTTGAAAATACTTTTTTTAAGAAATCTTAAATAATAAATCTTAGATAAAAAATTGCCAATATTTTTCCAAATTCTAGGTATTTTATTTTAAATAATTAAGTGTCTTCTTTAGTGAATCGACTTTTCTGGCTATTAAATTCTTATAGAAATCAGAAAATGAATAATAAATTTATATAAAACATTTTCGACTACTCATTAAATAATGCTTTAGGGATAAATAGATAGCTACTTTGAAGTTATGTTTAAAGTAGAAAAAAATCCATTGCCGCTTTATTTTGTAAATTAATATTATACAAGAAGTATTACGGTAGAAATCCTAATTTTAAAATGCTATATTTACTAAAAAGGAATTAACTTCAATTTATCAATCACTTCAAAAGATGGAAATCCGCGAATTTAGAAAATGTTCTCTGTGATCATTAATGAAAATGTGAACAATCCCTCCTCGCATTTCTGATTCCTACAATATTTGTGGCACAATGAGTTGTAATTCAATATAAAGCGCGTACCGCTTTAATTTACGTAGTTTGATAATCAAATGCGACCTCAGCAACATCTGATGAGGAGTTTGCGGATTTCGCCTTAATTGTCAGATTGATCATCTTGAGCTACTTTTGAACGCATACAGATTTCGTTGTACGATTTTTTCAATCAAATTTGTATCATGAAGCAAGGATGCTCTTTTTGTTTTCTCATATAGAGAAAGTATTCTTATCGTCAAAAAATTTGAACTCGAGATTTTGACTAATTTCTACGTTTTAGACCTGGGGTGCGAAGAGCATTATGTCTGCTTACAATTTTTATATTATGCCAGTGTATAGCAAAGATAACTCACAAATTCTTTGAGCTAGATTGATGAAATTTTGTATATGGTCTTTGTGTCAAATTTGTAGATTTCTATTACATTTTGCGCAATATCCATTTGCAGCTGTCTATCCAGCTGTTCGAATATTATAAGTTAACACGATAACTACTAAACGTAAAGAACTAGATGGATAAAATTTGGTGTGGAGGTTTAACATCTAAAATATAGATACCTATCAAATTTGGAACCAAATTCGTTAAAGCGTTGATTTTCTGTATTTTTGTACTTCTACAAGTAGTAAATGCAATAATTCAAAAATACAAAATTTTGAACATAAGAAATTTTGGAATATGATTTTGTGACTACAATTGTACTTTTTAATCGAATTTCGGTTTCAGTCGGTTAAGAAATACCGCGTAGGACGCAATGGATACCCAAAATGCATTCCTTGTTTTCATCGCTTGCACAAAATGACCCACTTTAGGAAGCACAAAAAGCACCAGATAATATTAGTATAAGAAAATGTCCCTGTGAAAGTTCCCTCTCATTCATTTTATTGATATTCTGCCTATTGAAAAGACGAGTTCTATATTTACATAAAAATGCGCATTGAAAATTTTTAATCGATTTAAACTTTTTTATATCGATGAAGGGCCACATCTCACTGAAAAAAGTATCAACAATGAATCTTCAGAATATTTTCCTTACAGTTAGTTAGTTATTCGTGAAATTTATATGAAAATTCTCATTCAATTGGAACAGATGTTTGATCAATACGTTAGGACATTATGTTTGTAAAAAATTTTGTGAAAGCACGATAAAGTAAGAAGCAATTTTAAAATGTGTTGCATAGTTTTCGTTTTTTAAATTGCTAGTAATTAGGGGTTGATAATAGAGACAAAATTATATTTCATCGTTCCATAAGCATTGGATTTTGCTAATACTTCTGACTGTTGATTTTTAGGGATAGCATTGTAACTGCCTTACAAATGATCTTATAGCCAAACTCTGCCTTCTGTGCATGTTCTGTCTCTGTCTCTCGCAGCGCATTCTATAATCCTTTTTTTAATAATGCTTTTATTTCTAATATTTCTCACTGTCATTCCGTTTATTATATAAATATTACCGAGTGTTATTATTTTGTTTCAATAAGAATCTGAAATATTTATTTGCAACTAAAGAAATTTTATTTTGTGTTTTTCTGATAGTCTATTCATTTATATTGACTAATATACATGATGAATCAAAATTTCTCATATAAACTGTCAAAAGAATTTTAAAACTCGTTTCATATAATAATGCATATAACAGGATAGAAAAAATATCTTTTTAATCCAACAGTTAAAATGAATCTTTTTTTCGGAATTCAAAATCGGTCACAAAAAGCACTCATTAAACTTTTATTTTCCTCCAAGGAAATCAACACACAAAGTAGTGACCAGGTTGGCTTGACTTCCACGTTGTAAAGAGGAAATCTTTTAATCGATTTTTTACTTACTTTCTGATGTTCTTGTGTATTCTGACTGAAAATATTCCATTTTAATATTTTCAATGGCTAATTTGCAGCTAAGCGATTCATTGAATCGCATTTTTATCATACAATAGCGGTACCATTTGGTAGTTCATATGATAAATACTATTCAATTAAAGATTCTCTAATATAAGGCGTGTTTTAGAAGCACAGTTTTGAAGTTAAAAATACACAATTGTATTTTTCGCCAATTTTAATTTTGATTAAAACCGGTACTTCAATTTACTGTTAGTATAAGTCACACTAACATACATTACAATTACAATTAATATAAATCACACCAATATTAAGGCAAATCTGCCACCTGATTTGATAGCCACTGCAACATGGCCATTTTGAGGCCATTATCATCACTGACCACCAAGTTGCTTTTTAAAATGCAAGAACAAATTGCAGTCACTAGGTGCTAGATCGAAAATGTGTGGATGGTAATCATTTGCAATCAAATGATGCGATGTGATTTTGAGTATGGTTAGCCGCATGGAGATGGGCATCATCATGAAGCGAAATATTGCCCTCACTCAGCATGCCGCGTCTTGCATCTTGAATTGTAATTAGTTAATTGAGCTAAGATCTTGCAATATGTCTCAGAGTGCAAATAAAAAAAAAATCTCATTCCGATCCCAAATATCATACACTAGAATTTTTAAGGTTGAAATACTTCGGCTGAATAAAATTTCACTTTCAGGGGTGGTGCTGAATGCCGAAATTCCTTGAATTGTTGTTTTCATTCCGGCATAGCATGATATGCTCATGTTTAATCATCTGCAACAGTTTAGCTTTAGAAAAATGACTGCCAAAATCATTCATGGAAAGTTAAAACACTAATTGACAGTTTGTGTACTTCTGTCAACATTTTCGGTACTCAGCGCAAATAATTAAAGAGTTCTGTCACAAATCCATATTGAATACTTATGAAACCTGCTAAAACTCGCTAAATAAAGAAGAGATCGTGAAGTTTTGGCTTTCTGTTACTTTTCCATCGACTTTCTGCGTTTGTCTTCAATAAAGATAGAACTGAACGAAGACAGAACGTCATCCGTTTCGTTCTTCATCATGCGCGTTCATGTGACCATCTTAAAATGCCCCATTCCTTTGCTGATAATGTTTTCTTCTTTTATTTAATTGATCTGCCAAAGAATTTCATTCGCTTTCTCGTCCTTTGTATGCATAAAATGAATAGCAGAACATATTTCATAGCTGATGGAATTTTCAATTGGTTGAGGCATCTTAAATACTTACAATTAGAACATAAATGCCACCGAATTCTTCCATAATGGCATCTACTGCTGGTAAGTAAATGCACAGAATTGCTGCCGAATTTCAAATAGTACTTACTTAAAATACACACTTCAAATTAATAATAATGAATTATAAACTAAATACTGAAACTAAAAAAAAAAAAAAAAAAAAATTCAGTTTTTTTATTATTCCAATAAATGCATATTTTGAAAGTATCTTTATTAAATTTAGTATAGACAATAATCGAGAGTCCTTCAATTACATTCTCATTGACTTTTTATTAAAAGTAATAGATTTTTCACTGTTTATATCTTCCTTTGGTTTTCTTTATACTGACTCTCCCATCATATTAAACTTATTCTTTTGGTCATTAAATTAATAGGGAATATGAAATATTTTCAAAATATCCCTTATTTTTATTGAAAGTTTGCATGAGTTATTTTGATTTACCATGTATTTAACAAGTTGGAAGCTTTCGTTTATATGTTATGTTTTATTATATTTTGTTGAAATGGGACGAACTTCTTAGGGTTTAAACATTTTAAAGCAGTATTTATGTTAATATATCCCAATACTTAATCTTTGATGCAAAAGTCTTTTGAATTTAAAGTTAAAATGTGTGTTTTGTTCTTTTATATCATTTATTGTCGTGTTAAAATAGTAATTTGCAATGCCTAACAGCAATATGCATTTGCTAGACTCATTGAACTTTAAATGTTGCATCAACTTTATCAAAACCGATAAATGGAAATGTTTATTCAATTGCCGATTTTCTACCTAACATTTTAATTTTTAAAATATTTAAACTATTTAGGAATTTTAGAAGCAAAAATAAATACAATCATTAAAAATAAATATTTTAACTGAAATTTTACACTTAAAATTCTTGAAACATTTATTAACTGAATAAATCGATAATCGCACAGTTCATTTAGATTTAATGATGCTTTACATTATAAATATTTTCTTTTTCTACACACATAAATTCAAATTTATACATTGCATTCATGCCTTCAACCGATTTTTGAGGTAAGTGAAGATGTTTGCATTTGATATTTCAAGCGTTTCATATGTGCAAACTATTATTTTGCATTTAAAATGAGATATTCCTCCTTTTATTAATTAAAATACGCCGAAAAAATTTATTTTAGTGTTCTTCCATATATGTTTGATGAAATGAATTTTAATGACAGATTTGTATTTCTTATTCTAAAGTTCATTGAAGTTATATTGTAAAATGTTTTGAAAATAAATATAATTTGAGAAGTTTTATTGAAATTCATGTTTCATCAATTAAATCGCTAAAGTGAGTATTGCTTGTTCTGCTACAGAATTCAAATTTTTCTCTTTATAAAATCAATTAATTATGTTAGAAAATACTAAACAATATCATCTATAAATGAAACGCTTCTATATCATGCTTATCAGGCAGAGAAATATGAAAACTTGATAAGAGGCATCCTAGAAGGCTTGAAACATTCAGACATTCAGGCTCCTTTCGGCTCTTTTCCGTTCTCATAATCAAGCTTCAGATATGAGAATCATAAAAGAAATCCATCTGTATCCCGATTCATACCTTTTTACTTTTTTGTATAAGAAGAATATAAAAAGATAGTGTAGCTATCTTTAAAAAATTCGAACTCGAGATGTGGAACGAAACTCCAGGTTTCGGACCTCTCGAAGTAAAGGAAACACATTTTTTAAAATTATGAAAACTGAATAACCATATCAAATAATTCCAAAACTCTTTGATCCATTCAGATAAAATTTGGTTTGTGGTCTTTGCACCAAATTTGTAGATTTCCATTCGGAGGAAGTCTGGCTGTTCAAATAGAGATGAACTCAATATCTACATTATGTAAGATGATAGATAAAACTGGATACACACGTTTAGAATCTTAAACTGTAGAACCCAAATAGAACCAGATCTATCGAGCGGTTGATCGCCTTTCGATCTGTACTTTGCGATACATCAAAAACTTGGAAAACGGAAATTTGGTATAATCTTAGTTTCTAAAATGCAGATCTTTATTAAATTTTGAATCAAATCCATTAAAAATTCGCCATATGTCGCCCTATACATTCTTATGCAAATAAGCGTGATAATCCAAAAGTGTGACAGCTTATAAAAATAAATAGAATTGGTATGTGGCGTAAATAAAATGGCAGTTGTTTATGAAATTTTGGTATCATTCAATCGAAAAAAAAGGTGTTCAAAGTGCAGCCTCAGATTTATTTTCTCTATAAGAAACACAAAATACTCATTTGCGGACTTTGAAAATATCTGAACACTTATAGCTTTTGCAACTTTTTCCAATGTCTTAAATTTATTTTTATTAGGGAGGATGCGAGAAAGTTTCAAACAGATCACGCCTGTTGGTTGAACGATAGGATTGGATTCTTTTGAACATATTTACTATTTTGAGACCTTTTCTTCATTCATGCAAGATATTCCGGAACTCCACTGACAAACACCTAGAGGGGGATCAAAACAATCAACTTTTGCAATAGAACATTAATGCAAAAAGAAAACCCTACAGAGAGAATTAATAAGTGAAATAAATAAAAGAAAAGGGTATACCAAAGAGCACAATATATTTTTAACAGAAACATATTCATAATAAGGCAAACACTAATATATGGCGAAGCATACATTGCTTCTAAAGATAAGTCCGTTTAACATTTACTTTAAGTAAGCCAAAGATATATTATACCTACTGCGTTCTGCTTTCCATTGTATTTGTCACACTGTTGTTATCGTATTATGTTGTTAAGTTCCGAATTTCATTAAACCTTTAATTTTCTATTTAATAGACTTTTTTTCTATTTAATATAATATTTCTTTTTATTATTTCTTCTTTTACTTACCTACGGCTTTTCATAGCGTATGATAGTAAAAGCAAGTTTTTCACTATTTGCTTTTACAAGCCCATGAACTATTTCAAAACTCGTTTTTATTTTTTCACCTTTGAAAATTTGGGCATGGAGTTTCGGACCACCTTTTTAACGAATTTAATATTTTATTTAAAGTTAATTCTTCTGTTTCAATGATTTTTGAAGAAACAAAAACTGACTTGAGTAAGAAGGTTTTTTTAAAAAGATTTAAAGACTCTTACAATTTCATAAAAATTTCGTTTGCTTCGTACTTTTTTTCAATAACGATTGTTTCTTCAAAATGTGAAACTGAAATTTATTCATGATTCATTCCCGATGCACCGTTTCTTCCTACTACATTTTGCAGTTTTATCAACAGGTTTTTACATAATTATTTGATACTGAATGAATACTTTCTGTTTAATAACTTTTAATTATCATTGTGTTTTAATTTTTATGTACTCATTTTTTTACATTTTTGCATGTTTTCTTGATTTTTACATCTTTTTTTATGTTATGTGTATAATTTAATAAGTTACTTTTTGTGTTTAGTTGCACGTACATCTCTGTCCACCTTACTTTACTAATTTTATTTTACTAACCTGGAAACGATGTAAGTATCTCTTTTGTGATTCTAACATTTACTTTTGTCTTTTGAGTGGTGAATTTGTTTTATAGACATTTTTATTTTTGTAGAAGGAGTAGTATTATGTCTTCATCCTGTTTAATATGTAAACAGAAGCCATTTTCACCTTCCTGTGTTCATTTTTTCATTCCAGGAGCCGTCAAAAGCTAGAACATTGTTGTAATTGTTACCTTTTTACTATATAAAAAAAATTTAAAATATTTTTAATGCAAATAATTGAGGGAAAAATAAAAGCTAAAAATAAAGAGTATAAATGAGTAAATGCAATCAAACTTATTTTGTGCGGCAAATAGAGAACGCATGAAAGAAATCGTGCAAAAAATATTCCGAGACTTCATAAATAGTTATAACAAATAATTTTTTATAACATATTGAAGAAACACTTTTTTTTTGTGGTGAAGGGGTGCCGCATAAAAAAGTTTCACTTACAAAATCTGTTGATGATTCACAAAATAATGACTTCCCAAATAAAAATAATTAAATTACGTATGGAAACATTTTTTAAAAAATTTTTAATTTATGATTTTGAACATGGGGAAATTTTCAAATTGCATCTCATTCCGTACTACTCGTCGTAATCCAAAACGCATTCAAAATCACTTTCATCACTTGAAGACATTAGACTTGATTTATTTTTGAAATGTATTATTTATTTTATTTTGCAATATTGGAATGAGTTGAAGTGATATGTACATACATTGTATATCATACTCAATGTATTAAAGTACATATGTACACGGACAGAAAATATTATAACGATGTAATAATGTCAGTGCCATTAGAATTCATATACTGAATTAAGAAATCGCACAAAAGGAAATCGCATAAAAAAAAGGACCGCTCAAAAACAGGTTTGGCTACATAATAAAAAATGTAGTAAACTTCTTTCACTCAACTGGTCACTTGATAAATACTCATTTTGTGCGTTTTCTTTCAATTTTCATCTGTGTCACAAAAATGACTTTTAACTTCCATTTGATACCAGCACCATCATTAAAAAGGGAGCAATTATATTAAAATAAGTTCCTAAGCCTCGCTTAATACTTTTATTTTATGCGAGCCCATAAGAAAGAAAATGAAAGAAAAAAATGCAAAATCTCATATGTTGCTTGCGTTTTCATTTCACGCTTCAGACGTTTCACGAAGGAATTTTGCTAAATAAACGCAAGACTCTAAAAGCGCGAGATGATAGAATTTTTGCTCTGCTGCATTAAAAAAAATTGGATAGTCTGACTTTAGATAGAAGGGGAAGATTTGAATGAGGAGATCCTCCAGATTCAAAATAAACGAATGTACGTGATTTTACAATTTTCAATTCACTTTCTTTCAATACGATACTCTCTTTTGCGCTTTAAAAATAAATTCAGCGGTTTTACATTAATACATGCTCAATGAAAATTTTAAACCTTTTCTCTTCTTTGACACAAAAGTAAATGAGTTTATTATACAAATATGAGATTTTACCCAAAAAAATAATGTAAAAATAATATCTCTTAATATATCTATGAAAATAGGACGTGAGAAGATAAACATAATTGATATTTTTTAATACGGAGTGAGATAAATAAATGAATTAAAAAATTGTTCTGAGACGACGATAGTAATAAGGTTTCAAACCTTAAATACAGTGTCAGTAAATAAAACTATATTGACTAAAGAGTTTTCGGTTCATTTAAAAAGAAGTTTTTTTTAAAAAAAAATTACATTTCAAATATTATAAAAGAGCTAGAAATAAATTCTGTAAGATATGCAAAGTAACATTTTGGACGAGATGCTTATTTGAATAAACTCTTTTGGTTTGCATAACAAAGAATTTGCTGATTTACATTTCCACGATGTCTGGGTTGAGAGTCGATAAGCTTCATTTATTCCAAAGGCAAAAATGGATATTATTTTGAAAATATTAAAAATATTTATTTCTGTAATGCATTATAAATATTTTAATCTATAAGAACTGTTTTCATAAATAATTGTCAATTTATAAATAAATCCTCATTTAGTTTTAAGTTTTGATATTTTGATGTGATATTCTGTAGAAGCAGGGTAAATTTTCCTCTCATTTAAATTTTCAAAATGGGAAATATTGCAAAAATATAATTCTCCTTACGTCTTATTATCACTCTGTTCCCCTTTATGTGTTTATTCAGTTATAGGATTTATTCATTTGAAAGAATAACAAAGTATGAAAATCCGTTTGAAATGTTTTTGAAATGTTTTACTTTGAACAACGGATTTAACAATGGATAAATAAAATATAAAAAATAAAGCGTTACTTCGTTAAATATAAAAAAATAAAACGTTAAACGAGAGAGCCTAAAATTAAATCTCAACTTTTCGTATTATTTGGGCAATAAAAAGGTTCAGCAATTTTGGAAAGCATTACTAATTGAATTAGATACATTTTTATGGGCCAGTGATTAAAATAAATTATTATTTCGGTTAATTCGTCCGAAGGTACTGCAAAAGATTTCTTTCTTTCGCTTTTTGAGACATCAAAATCGTTTCGTGTCCTTTCTTTCGAAATTCCATTGAGTAGGAAATAAAAGTTAACTCTGTCCTCCTTGGATTACTTTTAATCCTTACAAGAGCTTCGGCGCTTTATTGTTTTATGCCTTTTATGCAGTCTCCGTCGGAGATCAATGAGTAAAAGGTTTTCTTTTGTTTATCCTTTCAAACCATATCAAGTGAAAATTTAGCAGATAAAAAGAATAACCTTACCTTGAATAATCGATATTCCATTCTCTATTTCTTTATCAGGCAAATGTATGGGAATCTTTTTTATATATATATATTCGTTTAAAAGTATTAAATAACTGTTTTAATGGAAAAATACGAACCTGTTTATTTTGCTTTATTTCTTTTGTTCTAAAATGTAACTTCCACTATAGTCTGCAACCTCTTTCTAACAATTTTAAATATTTAGGTTAGGTAATAAACTATGCTTTTTTCCCCTTGATTTTGGTATAAATGATGTCAACAGAATTTGACTATATTTTCTACGCATACAATTTGTTTATGTTTTGAAAGAAATGATTTTCTGATTCATCCTGTCTCAGCTCTCCTATTATTTATAGTTTGGTGACAATAAAGTTACATTCTGTTTCACAAAATTTTTGTTTTGAACAAAAACAAAAAGACTTTTTACACTTCTCACCCTGATTTTGCTATACTAATTCAAGGTGCTCATTTTACTATTGTTAAAAAAATTCCTTTTTTTTTTTTTTTTAAAGTTTGTATTTTATTAAAAATGACCTTTCTTTTCTTGTGTCATTCTCTTGAGGAAGAGATGTGTGAAATCCCTTTATATTTTAAAAGTCCTCAATTAGTATCATATCGAGCAGACCATCCATTTCAATACTTTTCCCGTATTGATTATAGATGCGAAGTCATCGATGGACAGGATTGCTCTAATATTTTACTGCATTTGAAAGCGGTGCTTCATTCTGCCTTACTGTCTGCGTACGCGGTACCTGATTCTGTCCTTTATCTTTACTGGAGCCTTTTAAATTTATTGACGTAAAGCTTGTACTTAGTGTTAACAAAATCATATTAAATTGAAGTCACAAATTGTTTTGTGTTCAATATTTTTTCCTCTTTCTAGTTATTCTGCTGTTCCTATACGTTATATAACTGTCCCTACAAATCATGGAAGACTGTACAAAGTACGCCCTTCTAACATCCTTCCCTTCTTTCAGAGGATGGCATGGCTGCTTGGGGATTCAGAGTATAAATATATATTTTTATCATCGGTATTTTTTTTTTTTAGTTTATACTACCATTTTAATTGATGGCTTTAAAAAAAGAGATCATGCGAGCTGTTTCGTTGTTATTGCTCAAGGCATCTGCACTCGCCGTTTTTATGCCTTCACTTCCGAATAGGGATTGCAATACCGGACCAAAATTTCAATACCGGTATTCGGTATTTTTTAGATCTTAATACCGGGATACCGGTATTAATACCGGTATTAGAAATTTTAGAAAAAGAAAGAAAACACAGGTGTTTCTTTGTTTTATTTGCCAGTTTTATTAGAGAGTGTAAATATCACAAAAAATAATATGAAACTTATAAATTATAACAGTATATAAAGAATCACAAAAAAGTAAAGGAACAACTTATTTATTTAAATCACAAAAAAGTGTAAATATCACTATTCAGTCTGTGGTACCATTACAAATTTTTGAAATGTGATCTTAAAAAACATGATGCATCAATTGTACTGTCATTAAAGCTGAAAAGTAATTTCCTGTAAAAATTACCAGCTGTCGAAAACGCTCTTTCGGCATCTACGCTAGTTGGTGATACTATTAGCAATACGCATTATACATTTTCCAAGTATTTACCTCTAAATCCCTCATCTTCGAATAAATCGATTTCTCGTCGGATGGTTTTGGATATAGCTGATTTCTGGATTGTATTTTGGTTCGTTAATTTTTTTTTTTTTTTTTTTTTTTTTTTTTTATTTATCGCTAATTCTAATTTTTGTTCCAGAGACAGTTCCTTTTCACTATCGACATTAGTGTCATCATAATCTTCGATAACTGAGCCGAATTCTTCTGAATGTGGATAGGTTTGTGGGTAAAAAATTGTAAGAAAATTTACTATAAACTTAATCAGATTTGAATTGATTATTTTCTTTCCTTCTTTTTCATTTTCATTTTTAAAATCATTATAATTATGTAAATACCATAAGGCATTTTCTATTTCTGTATGCCTTTCTTCTGTGCGATTTTTTAATGTAATATATAATTCTTCAGATAGTAATGTGTGCTGTTCTTTCAGTGACTGCAACATGAAATTTATTGTTGCATTAGCTGTTAATAAATTAAAATCTCTCCGACATAATGCCTCAATAGTCAGTTTTATTGGAAGTAGAGCTGATATAGTTCTGGATATTAAGTCGAATTCACTGTCTGAAAAATTAATTTGCAGTTTTAAGTCGATTATTGCTTTTTGGATTGGATTTCTAAATTTCAAAAACCGTTCCCTCATCAGGAGTAAACTGTTCCAAGGGTCTTAGAATCTATTATTAACATATATTCTGTTTTATTTTCAGTTAGTATATATTTTTATAATATGGCATTTTTTGAAGGGGAAAGTTTAAATATCTTAACAATTTTTCGAACTTTATAAATTATAGGAAGCAATTCTTGAAGGGTTACTATTTCATCCTCATTAGCAATATCAACTTCCACAATTACATTGTCATTATCTTCATTGTCAATATCACTCTCACTCTTACTCTCTTCAATGTCGGAATCCGAAGTTTCTATAAACACAATATTTGGATTCTTCTGTTCTTTATTTTTTTGGTATAATACATCTATTACTCCTAACTGAATTCCATAAGCATAGCACAATTGCTGATTGGCACCAATCAACTTTCCAAATTTTTTCATAATTGTTGCTCCATCAGTCGTTATGGATACAATATTTTCTTTCAGGTATAATCCATGTTTCGCTAATTTAGATTTAAGCAATTAATTAAGCCGTTAATTAGCTAATTAATTTTACTAGTTAGGGAGACATAAAAACAAAAAAGTATACTATTTTGCTATGTTGGCGATCCCTGAACATATAGTGGAGACAATTAAAAAAATTTCTAGTAAATACCGAAAAACCGGTATTTAAACTTGTGAATACCGGTATTACGAAATTGTAAAATGGCTCAAAATACCGGTATTCGGTATCCCGGTATACCGGTATTGCAATCCCTACTTCCGAATGAATGGAGATTTTGCTCAACCTTAAGAAAATTTCTAATTTCATAACTAACATTTCGTCTATATTCTGGCAGTATAAATGATCTTGATGTTCTAAATCATCCCCAGAATATCGCGCATCGCTAGTTTTGGGATTACTATGCTTTTTACGAAAGGTGCCTTCTTGGAATATCAAATTTTATTTTGTTGAATCCCTGGTCCCATCGTTGTTATAGATAGTGAATTTGTTGATGTCGAGGCAAAATCAGCTTCTATTATTCTACAGAGAACACTTTTCTGTTCTGATATGAAGAAAAGTTATATATCTTGCGTACACTCACAATGGTAGTCATCGTGGGAAATTCAGGTCCCCAATAAGTTACATAACATGAAACCACAATTTACACTGTGACCATTTCACCCGTCGCAAGAACTAAATGCCAGATTGACTCAAATCCTCATCGGTTACACTCTTTTTTTTTCATAAACACTTTTTTTTTCCGTTTTGTAAGCACATCATACCATGTGAATTTTATGGTCATCCATATTTCAGCCGATTGTCAGTCTTTTAGCTGCAATAGATTATACTTTTTTGGAACAACTTATTCAATACCTTTAGACCTAGCAAAATAATATCCAAACTGAAAGCTATTGAAAATCATTGATTTCTTTTTCTCACATTTAAATTTACCGCATTTTATGTTTTCATTCACATTATCTTTACTTGTACCATTTGTTTAGATTTTCACTGAATGTTTGATGCAGCATGATCAAACCTCGATCTTTTGCCATAAAGCTCAAAATAACAACAAAATTTCAACTATCAAGCTATTTTGAAGCTATTTAATGAAGCATTGTTTCAGGCGTTTTTCATTTTCTTAGTAGGCATTCTAAAAGAAACATCAAATTTCTTTGGCCTCTTTTGAAAAAAGTTTTGTATTTCTCGAGATATTTATTTAATCAAGCATTGTTTTAGAAGCCGTTTTCTTGGTAAACATTCTAAATAAAGCAGTAAATCCTTTGGACTATTTTGAATAATGCACATTCCAAGGGCAATTGGAAATTTCCAAATTTCTGATTACATATTCTTATGCAAAAAAATTTATAGGATCTTCTAACCAATTTGAAATTAATTTATTTAAAAAATCATATTTATGTTAATACCTTGCTTATTTTAGTTTTTAACTTTCCTGAAGAAAGTGCACTTACGAATTTTTTCCCCTTTTTACATTCTTCAGTAAATTTAGTAAAATAAATATAAATAAACATAAAACCCCATAAGAACAACATAAAATCTACCATTCTATCGAGTAACACTCATGTTCAGGCACAGCTGCGAGTGAATAACACAAGGGCTTTTGAAAGTTTAAAAATACTGTGTTAAAAACTCCTACGACAAAAGTACTTCTTTTTTGAGAAAGTTATAAAGAAAAAAAGAAAAGAATGCATTTTTATTGGTCTTGCACATATTCCTGCTGAAAAATAAAATGAAATGGGACGGTTATCGTGAAGGAACGTTCTCTTTGTATTAATAAAAATAAAATGAGAATACTTCTGGAAAAGGAATGATTAATGGGTTTCGAATGAGTGTCTCTTACAGTTCTACGAGAATTTTACTCTCCGTTTCCGCCCTGGTGCACAATCTGTAATAAAACGGACTAAAATGTCACTCGAGATATCAACGACAGTCATCATCAATGGTAAGGAGACTTGTCTAAGAATTCTTTTTTTCCGACTTTGCAGGGCAAGCCGGGCAAAAATGCTCCGCCCGGTCTTCCAGGGGCGGCTGGACCCAAAGGAGACAGAGGTGCAACTGGAGAAAAGGGAGAGAAAGGACAGAAGGGAGTCATTGGTCTGCCAGGTTTGCAAGTAAGTTCGCCTTCTCATCATCAGTTGTGCTTTAAAACGCCGTTTCTATTATTTAATAACTATAAATATTACACTACTTCCATTCAAGTTTCAAAAAATAGTTATAAATACGAAGTTACAACTTAATATTATCTTTACTGGACAATGCGCAACTGATATATGTAGTTTATGAAAAAGTAGTTTAGAATCCTTATTTGCAGAAATATTAAAATTTGAAGAAAAGGAAAAGCTGGAAAATGTAAGGAATTTTATATTCTATAATTTGAAATGAGCGTGTAGTTTGAGAACTGGGGAGTTTTAAAGATATTCAACAAAATCTAAAATGGAAACCAGAAAACATCGCTGCAACATTAGTATCGATGTTAGCAGAGAGCGTTGTCAAATTCGAAAGATAAATTCAGAGCAAGGAAAACAGGCATTAAATAGATGAAAAATGACTAGAAAACCTAGGGTCGCAGGATCTTCAGTTTTTCAGTGAAAATCGCAAAAAGAGACGTCGAAAAGTCAATGAGCCTGGCGATGAGAATGGATTTAAAGAAATTCATAGTTGAAACATCATTTATTATTTTTTATTAATTTTTTACAGTTTCCAACAGTTTTCGGACTCCCTATATTTTTGAGATTTTCACCTACTAAACGTCGTGTGGGACCCTTTGTTGTATGGTGATTCTTTATCCTCTTGATGCCTACTATCATTCTTCTGAATTTGTAGGTCGAATTTGGCAACACCCTGTATGTATGTATGTATATATATATATATATAAAGAAGATAATACAGAAATCATGGAACATGTTTCTAACATTAAATTTTATCGAGCTCAAAAATTGATTTGACTAGACTTAGACCAGAATTATAATAGTTATGACTTGCTTGTGTCAATTGATATTCACATCTTTGAAAACAATGGTATGCAATTTTTGTATTGTTTTAAGACCGCAAATGTTATCTTTTTAATGATATCGCTTCCATTTCAGTAGAGTTTTCCTCTTAATTTTAATAATGCTTAATTCAACTCGATATTCTATATATAACAATGTTATTAAATGCTATGACGGAATTCAAACTTATCTATCAAAAACCCTCAATCGTATATTTTTACCAATCATTAAATCCTGTAGTAGGATTTTCCCTTGCGCTTTTATTTCTCAATATCTACACTTTTAAATTTGCAATAAATTGATTCGATTGAATTCGTGTTTTCCAATCGTATCAAATAAGAAAGTGAAATGCTCTTTCTGAAACTGCACAAAAATGTTAAATGTATCGTATTTGTTATAGGAATAGGATCAATTTGACATAAACGCTCATTAGTTTTTTTTGTTTATATTCTTATTTGAATTTTAGCAACAATTTATTCGTCGCGTTTACTGAAATTCCGTTGAATGAGAGTTCACTTTTTCTAAATGTTTTTTTTTCTGCGATATTTTCCACAAAAAAAAAAAGTTTTATTTCAATATGTATATTTTGAGTAGAATTTTAATTGTATATTGCATTCAAATTTTTCCTCCATGAAATGCATTTACTTTAAACTCAGAAAAATTTACTATTGTAAAAATGTTTCTTTTGCAGTACAGCATTTAGTTCACTAATAAGTACCAGGAACTGGCAAGATCATTATATATATTTACATATAGGATCTCATTTGATGGGAGGCTTTCTTTTAACATTAAATAATTTGATACATTACAAACCAGATATTAACGTTATGAACACAGGTATAAAATGTTTGCTATTTTTTATTATTGACACATTTTCTTTAGGGTGAGAGAGGATTTATGGGGCCTCCTGGTCTCGATGGAGTTGACGGGAATCCAGGACCTCAAGGTGCGCCTGGCCTTCCAGTAAGTAGAACAAATCTCTTGATGAATCCGCCATTTCAAATGAAATATAATACGTATTATTGCTTTTTGTATCAACAATTCCAATCTATAGAACATAACTGTATAAAAATTATTTGCTTCATGACGTCCAAGTTAGTTAGCATAAAATTAATATACTACCTATTACAACAGGTTTCCTTTCATATTTACGAATTACTTTTGAAGTTTTTTAGTTATCAAAATTTAAAAACCTATTTCACTAGAATTCTATTATTTTTTCTATACTATTTTTCCAAATTCATTATAAAAACCTTTAATATGTTTTGTGATAATGTTCTGTCTCCGACTGATGATATTTAACAGAGTTTTGTGAAAGAATCTCATTAATAATAAAAAAGATGAGACATTTGGTTATCTAGCCCAAAACCTCATAGTGTAGTGTTTTAGACTTGATTTATCTATTATATTTTAATTCCGGATTGTATTATTTCATCCATCGATGCATTCTACAAAAAACGATTTTTAAATCATGCAATTGGCAAAAAAAAAAAAAAAAAAAAAAAAAGCCTGTCCAAAAATATTATTATGATTAAAAAAACTTTTTAAAATTCTAAATAAATAAAAATTTAGTTTTAGTTATGTCTGATTTTTAAACTATTTTTTCTTGAACTTCTTAATATTTTTGAAAATGCCATCTTGATTAAGCACTTCAGGCAATCATTATATTTAATAACATCGTGTTAAACCAGGAAATAAAACAACCAAAAGTATAGCTGTAACATTATTAAAAATAATTGCAATTTTTAAAAAGATTTTATAAATTTAAATGAGAAAAAGTTAGATGGCAACAAAAAGCTTTTTTTTATTTTAAACAAGTGTTAAAATGCACTTTGCAATAATATGCTCCGAAATGACTAATAAAAGTGAAAAAAATGCGATTCATTTTTGAATAAAAGTGAAGCTGAAACTTTTTAAAAACATTTCTTAATGAGCACCTACTCCAGTGGCACTCTGCATTGGTAGTGGCCTGAAGAGCGTTTTAAACGATTTATATACCACACAGTTCATGAAAAATATATCAATATTGTCATGCTACAATACATTTCTGTTTGCATTTGTAATAAAATTTGCATTCGTTAACTGAAAGTAAAAACTTCATCAGGCTTAGCTTCTTCCACATAAAGGAATCATAGGATGAATTTATTCAATTCAAATCAATATATATCGGATTTGATTGATGGAGATAAATGTGAGATTTCTCTCTTGCATTTCGATCTCAGATTTAACTTTCATTTGTTAAAAAGTATTTGTTTTACATTTTAACAATTTTTTAATGACGTTCTTTTGTTCTGTCTGTCAATAATAATTCTTTAACTTAATAAAAAAATCTTTTTGGAATATTTGATCCACATAATCTGTTATTTTTCAGGGTGTCATGGGGCCTAAAGGTGAAAAAGGAAATATGGGTGACTTGGGTCCTCCGGGATTGATGGGCCCTCCTGGTTTACCTGGTCCACCGGTAAGCATCGCTTTATATCTTTAATAACTGAAATGGGGTATCATGGAACAATTTCTACTGTATAAATATTTTTTACTGCTGCATTGATCCTCAAGCGTGAGGATTAAAAATTGTCGTAAACAGATTCTCTTATCCACTAGTATAACAACGATGGTGTTGACTAGAGGTCCTATCACGATTCATTTTCATACTCACTGTCCTCGTGCTGTTCTCACTTTTCTTTTCATCGTTCTCGTCGCCTGGGCCCATCCGTTTAATCGTATGCTCTCGAAACAAGAACTATTACTGCTATAAAGGAATCGTTTTGACATTCAGCAGAAATATTTGAAAGTGAAATATTAGCGCACTTTCAAATATTTTCAATTCACTCGATTTTTAAGATAAAAATTAAACCAAACAGAACCCTTTCATAAATTTATAAAGCTCATTTTCAAATATCTTGAATGCCAATGAACCAATGAAATCTAGAAAATTTAAGGGAAGCACATCGCTTAAAGCAATTCCCTTATTTAAAGCAGAATTCCTAACACTGTCTTGATTCGCCTATTCATTCACATACTGTAGAATCCTAAAAAGTTGAGAAAATTCATTTAAGTGTGCATAAATTCCTGTTACATCCTGTTCTAGATTTCAAAGCTCGAATGAATCATAAATTTTACAGATCCTTCCGACTTAAAAATAAATTTGCTTTCATTGCTAGAAAAAAAAAATTGTAATCTTAAACTTCGGCACTGAATTTAATATTCCAAATTGTTTTCAATGCCTGGGAAGAGGAAGAAGAAAATTTATAAACTTAAGTTTCGGTGGTGAATTCAGTCTCCAAACACTGAACGAAGCACTAGATCGATCGTCAAAGTGGAAGACACGTAGATAGTTCATCTCATTCACCACCGAATGCTGCAAGTAAAGATCTTGCAGCTGCACTGAAAGAGACCTACAAACAGGGCTTATTAGGTTAGCGTCTGGACTGTTTGATTTTAATTATCTAAGTTAGTGTCTTGAGCAAAAAAAGACGTTGAAAATGGGCAGGAACTCCTTTTTGTGCAGGAGTAAGCGTTTTTGACACCGACAACATCGCTTATAAATAAATACATTTATTATGATTTTAAAAGAAGCGCTTGGATTTTATTTTATTTTTACAGATAGAGAAAGAATTCTCAAACAGGAAGATGATATTGCCGAGATAAAAATAATCTCGTCGAAAAATAATTTTGAGCAATTTATTGTAATGATTAATACCAAAAAATTTGGGAACTATGGATGTTTACTAATTTTGCCATAGAATACATAATTAACTGTCACCTGATTCTATAAATATTTTCTTAATTGTCGAAACTTTATTAACGTTAATAAATTCATATAATTTAGAATTATTATTTCGAAAAGCAAAATTATTATGTATTTGATAATAATAATAAAAAACATCTTATTTGAATATTCAGTTTCAGTAGTTTTGAATAATCCAGTATATTCTTTTATAAAGCAGTAAATCTAAGTTCTTGTATCGCATTCCATTTAAAATGAAAAATTGGTAAAAATATATATCTAATTTTTGATCAACTAACCATACTTTGAAATCTATACAGTAATATGTAAACTGAATCAAACTTGAAACCGATTGGAATTTAAATTGAGATAGATTTTTTGGATTCAAGATTATATTTCAGATATTTAATTAAATTGCATTCTTTCTAAGCTTATTTTTCAAGAAATATGTTTTCTTTCAGGGCAAGCACGGGCTGCCGGGTGAGAAAGGTGAAAAAGGAGACGCGGTAAGTGAGATTAACGATTTCAAATTAGAAAGTTTACCACCGAATTTCATGTAAACACCTCTTGGTTAATACCGATGGAAATCTCTTATTTAATGCCAATTATTTATCACACACGTTTATGGAATTAGTTATATAACTACATATGCATACTCTTTGAAAGGCGAAAAGGGCAATGTGAAAGGAATTCTCCAGAGTTTTCATCAATATATATTAAATTAAAATGCATTTTCGTGTACGACACATTAAAATTCATCGGCATATATATAAAAAAAATACACCACTGAATAATAATCTTTTAATTCCAAATTTCACTAAAGCCGCATTCCCATGGTCCATTGCCTTTACTGATATGATCGCAAATCTGCCATCAGGCCCATTGTAGGACCACTCTCGCTTGTGAACGTCAGCCGGTAGCTAACCGTATACTTCTTGTGCACAGCCGACCACCCCGCCACCACTAAACGATGCAGTATCGACATCTATTCTCAAACTGACATCAAAGAGCTCCGGATAACCACAAACGAAGGGAAAGAGTGCAAAATGCACCAGAATCAAGACGCACACGGACCATGGGAACGGGACTTAAGACAACGACGGTTTTCTCATTACCATCTACAATTATGAGTTTCTTTTTAAAACATCGCACTATTGAGAATTTATAGAGCAAATATCTAAGTTCTTCAATATTTCTTACTTAAAGCGAATTACAAAATAAAATTAAAAGAAAAATCGAGCAATCATTTAATTAACTTTCGTATCGAATTTCTAATATATCATTGCATTTAATATTGAATTTGATATTTAATTGTTGTTGAAAAGTATTTAAAAGCTATCAACTGTGAATAAAGTTATCAATATTATGAAGCTAAACTGACATGTATAGACAGCAGAAATCATTATGCAGAAAAAATCGTGTAATTCTAGAAAAATCACAGCTAAGCTACTTTCTGTTATAACACTTTTCCTTAGAATCCATTACTATGGCCCGCACTAATTAAACGCTCCAGCTTCAGTTACATCCACAAAATGCACATCATAATGAGAAATAAAATTAAATCAACTGACGCTTGAAATTATTAACCTTGAGAGTTAACACACTCCCTGAAGTAAATGATACTGACAAGTACTATTGGGGACCCCCGCAACGCACAGTGTACAAGACAGCTGCTCACACAACGAGGGCGGGAGGGTCGAAACGGCTTTTTTATCGCCCCCCCCTCCCATATTTGCATACATGACTCCGTTGCAGCTGACAGTACAATGAGAAAATTACATTTTAAACGGTCCCTCCGAGCTCGTGAATAAGCGAGCACTCGTGAGCTATTCGGAAGAAAGAGCAGAAGGGGAGGGGGGAGTTGAAGAGATCGATGAATAAGTCTTCAACGGCATTGAATTTCACTTCCGTGCGGAGGGGACTTATTTGTAAGAATTGAATAAAACATTTCGGTCATCAATATTCAAAACGATGTTTGGAATAATATTTTTGTGACTTTCGAGGAGAGGGATAAATAAAATGACAGGGGATAGCGGAAAGAATGCTCTTAATGTCTCTTTTAATGTTACGCGTTGCCATCCATTCTCAGAAATCAACGAATGATGTTAGAAGAACGGTTTGCAAAGCAAACACGTAATGTGAAGGTGAATAAGACGCAATGGATGCGTTTATTGCCTCTTTGTTTCGAAATGAGTTCATTTTTAGGGGGTTTTTTTAAATTATTATTTTGTAATCCATTATTCCTTTCTGGCATATAAATTTGCAAATAATTCATTTGATGCATTACAGTTATTGTTTTAAAAAGAATTTAAATTCGCAAAAATCTTGATAATTGAAAGAAAAATTGATTCTTTTAAATAGCCTTGTTGGCAGATGATACGTACCCGCACATCAAAAATATACAATAACTTTTGACTCTACCTGAAAATAAAGCTTAGTTACGTATAGGCTATTAAATATACTCACAAATATCACTCGGTTAAAAAAAAAAAAAAACTCGAATTACAGCTATTGAACAAGAATAATGCGAAATAATCCCCCAAAGAATCTTATTGATTAATAACTTGTTTGCGAAAACAAACTTGGTTATTTACAAATAGTTTCTCGCATTAGAATTGTAATTATAAATAAATTGACTTCAGCATAAAATATTACTAAAATCGGATATGCCAATGTCAAGTCCCGTTCCGACGATCTGTTGCCTTTACGGTTATGGTCGTAAATCTGCCAACTGACCTATTGTAGGACTACCCCTGTCTGTGAATGCCCGGGTTCAGACAACACAGAAACGCGGAAAATTACAAGAGAGGAGAAAGAGAGCAAAATGTGCCTGTCTCAAGACGCGGACGAATCGTCGGAACGCGGCTTCATTCGTATTGCCAATGATGCACAGGATAAATTTGCATGGACTGAAACCAATTATCTTTTATTTCCATCTGGCTCAAGCATGAAACAGTTTCAAATATACAAATTAATAAATAAATCTGATGATATATGGTCCACTAGTGATTATCCTGTTTAATCAAACAAAATAGAGTTTGAGTGCAGATACAGTACACTTCCGGGTGTCCGGCCCAATGTGGCGGAAGGGCATGCCGGATAGGCCAGAGCTCTATAAATTCATTTCTTTGCCCACCCATACCAGAAGACAAAGTTTTTATATCAAAACTCACTGATGTAATACGTATTTTTTCACTTCTTATTGAGTACTAAGCCTTCCATTTATCTCAACGTGAACGCAGTCGCAGCCCGGTGAATCATAGAAACGGTTGCCGGTAATGTTCAATAGAAGGCTTACATACTGCACTCTGTAGAAGGCTCTGTACAAATAGAAGGCTCTGTACTGTTAGTTTATACATGCTTACATACTGCACTTCACTTTTCAAAAAAAAATTTTAAGAAAAAGTAAGTTAAAAGATATAAACTGTTCACATTTTAACATAAATTCCGTAATGCCCAACTTAAATGCAGGAAACATAAACAAAACATGAACGCAAATCGTAGGCCTGGTTCTTAAAAAAATGAGCTCAAACTGATTTTATTTTTCCCTGATAAATGATTATACAGATATGAAAAGGTAACCCTCAGATAAGAGTCAAAACATATAGTTTATAGGTTTTGAAAAATTCCTAAATAGATGACTTAATAAACACCTTGCCTTCCTCATTTAATTACGATAAAAGATAACTAGGCCGGATAGTACGAAAGCCGGAGAGTCGCGAACCGGATACTTTAGAGTGTACTGTATTATACGACATGGACTCAAGAATTAAAAAAAAACAATAATCCGACTCTCACTCATAGTGATTATGCTTTCAGCATATTTTTTTTACCAGAATGATGACTAATCCTTTAGACTGATGATTATATGGAAATCAGACTGTTTGATAGGCTTTCATGCTCAACTACAATACATAGTAAGTGTAATTTGAGACTGGTTTGTTCTTACTTAACTGACATCATCAATTTTTCGTCAAATAAGGACAATCCATAGATAGAGATAAAAGAAAGGAAACTTTCCTTTAAACTTTTCTTTCATTTCTAGTCGACATCGTTTGAAAATTCCTTTGTCGAGGAAATTTATCTTTTAGCTTAAAAGCATTTCCTTCTTCTCGAGTTGAAAGTTTTTCCCCTTTCGGATTTCTTCTTCCCGAAATCGAAATACGAACTTCTGCCGTAACTGAATTTCTCAGGCTTTTACGGCTCAAATTGTTTTATGCTCTGGGGATGCGCTTTAAATGTCTCGAGAAAGAGAGGATAATTTCCTACCCGCTCTGCACGTGAGAATGCAAAAATAACTTTACGGAAACGTTTTTAGTATCGAAAATCACCGTCTTAATGGAAATTGGAAACCTTCGTTTCATTGTACTTGATGACACTGACAGCAACAATAAGTGATCGTAGGTTTTTTAAGTAAATACATATATGTAATGATATTTTAAAATCTAAATTAAATTCTAATTAATTTCTTAATTTAGCCCATATTAACTTCATTCTAAAAGGTTCTCTTATTTACTGATCCAATTCCATTTTTACTTAATTAATGCTGCACAAGCTCTGTAAAATTGCTTTGATCAGCACTTTCAAACGCTCTAAGTGAAGATATAAAAATCTGTCATGCTTTGAAAATTCTTTTAAAAGATACCTATAATTTCCTTATCTAAATCGATACGTGTAAAAAAATCCCTGTCGGAATCTCGTGGAATATAATCATCGGGGAAATATTTCTGGCGCTCTTTTCGCTCCTGTGTTGTGATGTAGATTGACGTACCTCGTCGTTTCTTGCTTGTGCCTCCAGGGATGGAATAAAAGTGAAGTTTTAAAAATTCAAAGTGTCTTCTCTCTCTTCGGCCACGAAACTGCTTAAAAAATGTATGCGTTTACATTAGATATATAATTCAAGAAAACCTTCTCCTGGAGAGTACCTCAGATATGAAGATGAGAATCTGTCCGAAACAGTAAGCAGGTACTCACTTCCGAACTGCTCTCTGGAATCATCGTCAATGGCAGATCGTATCTGTATAAGAGGGATAGGCGCATAAACTGCTCGTAATAATCGAGGCGGCTCGGTCTTTCACACATACCGTTTGGCTTCATGCATGATCGAGGTATATTTTCATGAATACTGCATGTTGATTCAAAGAATAACTAATGGTGTTAATAATTTTAAATCTGGCTTAGCATTTTTCAAAAAATTTTACTGTAATGATGCGTATATCATCTGATAGAATATAATTTAATTCTTGCAAATGGAGTGCAATGCTTTTATTTATATAAAAATAAAGTTGTCAAAACTTCATCCACCATTCTTATTTCATTAATTATTATTAATTTCACTTATCGTTTTGGAAAGTCAAACAAAACAAAGAATGGATATCTTATCTTTGTTCGAATTCTTAAATTCAAAAACATTCCATTACTCCCAGTTTTTGCATTTTTAATATTTGATCATGTTAACAATAAATCAGATTCAATTTTAAATTATCCTTCATCAAAATATAACTTATGTTAATTATATATATATTGCGTACAAAAGTGAAATTTTCTATGTTGGGTTGTGATTAAATAGTTATCAATTTAGAATGGCACCATTATTTATTTGGATTTGCATCCATTCAAATAAAATTAGAAAATGGTCGAATCTAAAAGATCATTTGTATTAAAAATATATTCAGATGAACTACTTTAATCAACCGAATAGACGTTTCAAAAGACAAAAAATAACACAGACTTTCAAAAAAATATTTTTTTAAGAAATGGTCCTTCATTTTATTGCTGAATTTGATGTCATTTTTTCAATGTCGATGCAAAAATGAATTCCATTTCTTCCTGTCAATTAAGGTGAAGTTTTTTTTTAAGTCTTTGAAACGATTTCATATTTAGAAAGAAATAAATCAAAATATTTTCCTTTTTTAATTTTTATTTTATTGCTGCATAAATTCCTAGTTTTTGCATTTATATCCTAGTTTTGGTATGATTTAAATTTTATATGAATTTAGGAAATAAATTAAATTCCTTACAGCATCATTTTTTTAAAAAAATAATTTTTTTTTCCTCTTTTTTTCTGATGTTCTTCTCTTTTCAGTGTTCAGTCGTAGTTAGTAGCATATTTCCTATTAACTCTTTCCATTTTTCCTTTAAGCTTTTATGAAATATTTTACTTTGTTCTTCGTTGGTATTTTCTGGATTTTCAAAATAAGCATTGATGTAAATGAAAAAGTAAGCTTTAAAGTCCTACTACGACCTATAAACCGCAAATTTTCTATCTTCCCATCGGCATATCGCCACAAAGAAGATTTTTAGTTTACTGCTAGTTTGAAAAATTTCCGACTTTCCGAAAATTTCCAGTTTTTATCAATTGTTTTATATCAGTGTTCTACGAATAACGTTTCCTTCAATCTTATTTTAAAGAAGCATGGTAACCGTTCTCAAAAGTATTTGAAATGTTGGTTTTTGGTATACCGTAACCAAGTGGTAGAATAAAGAAGACTTACGCTTATTTGCAGTATTTTTTTTTTTGAACAAATCAAATTTTTAACACATTGAAATTATTTTCGTTTTGTAATTTTAGCTGACGATTTGTTCTGTTTTTGGAAAATCCTGCCAAAATAAATAATGTACACTTTCACTCCAAATCTGAAAGGTGTCTTTGTTGTTTTGCTTCTCCCCAGTTCTCGCGAACATTACAGAAACAACGGGTAAATTAATTAAAACTCCGGAAGCCTTTTTTTTTTTTTTTTTTCATTTGCAACACAAATTAAAAGTGAAAAGGACCCCTGCATAAAATTCGGAATTATATAAATTTGCACACTCACTTAGAAAGCTAATTAAGAAGATGAGTTAGAAAGATATTCATATAAAAGCAAGAAAAATACAAAAAATGGAAGAGCATTGATGAAAGGGATTGAAGAGAAAAGACCTCTTTCAAAAGACTAATGAACCGGTTTAAATTGGGTCTCTATGGTTTTACTATTGTGTAAACAGATCAGTTTATTCTTTCTCAGACAGCATTTATATTAAGCAAATCAGTGTTCAAAATCTATAAAAGTATTTATTAAGTTAATATAAATAATGTTTTATTATTCTTAAATATACCGATTCGTAAATCAGGGATTTATAATAAAATTGTATGCGAAAAAAATTCTTTGATTATTTTTTTTTCAATAATCAGCATCCAAAAAAATCAATAAAAAAACCTGACTATTTATAACACAATTTTTTTCATGCTGCATCTGTATAATCTGAAAATAAAATACCATCAAACAGACATGAAAGAACAGAGAAATGAATAAAATTAAATGAATAAAACAGCCTTACTAATATAAAACTTTCTGAACGCGTCAATGTAGTAAGTTTGACTCTAGTAACCCGAAGATAGTGCATTTTAAAGATGATATTGCAATAAGATTCTTTAGTACTTTGTGTTACATTGGCAATTTCATATATTTAGCTCTGATTATATGATTCATTTCCAAAGACTTCGTTTCTTTATAGCACTGTTTAATGGTGACACCATTAATGATTTTCCGAGCATTGACAGTATTTTAGATCTCTTGTCAATAAAAAAGCGTTTTTTTTTTTTTCATTTGGTTATATCATTCTTAGACAATGTGATATTAGTCATCCCTAACATTACTTAAAATCGAAAATAAATAAAGAAATAAAAGACTTTAAATTATTATTTTTTTAAATTAGACAAAAGAATAAAAACTCGTTAATATCTCCAGGAACCGAAGAATTTGGAATAGTTTTAGGTTGAATTTTTTTTTCCATGTTATTGCCAGAAATCGCAGCAGCATATGAAAGATTTTCTGTTATACGGCTGACTATACACACAAAGAAAATAGTTTTGAAAGTCTTTTTTCATGTGTCTAATTTATCTTTAATGCAGTGGAATTTAGATAATTCGGACGTTTTTAAAGTATTTTTCATAGGGGTAATGGATCTTCATTATGTGAAGTCACTTCACTGCATACTTTCAACGGCAGATGATATATCTCAGAGGCTCATCAGATGCTATAATGCAGTCTTTAACTGAATATAGGCACATATTTTCAAGAATTTTAGCCGAAGATGTTACACTACTCAGGAATGAGTAGATTCTGGCACTAGTAACATTGGTTAGAGCTCTTCCCTCCCTTATGTCTTTTAATCAATATGCGAGTTCCAAAACTTACTAACACTTTTAATAAATGCGCAGTTATCAAATTGTAGGTAAATAAAAGAGACTATTGTATGTAGATTTCACTGTTATTTTGAATAATGCCGAAATTTCTGGCCTGAATTTTTTTTTTTTTTTAACTTTTACTCGTGTATTATCAGCAGGTAGGAAACCTGCAATTAATGCATTCGACAGGGGTACCGCTTTTAAACATAAAGCGCTGCTCCGTTATCAGTGTGCCCAATAAAGATGATATTGCTGAATCTCCGTAGCTGAGATCACTGAACAAAATATAGATTCATTCTATTCATAATGCTTTTTTTTCTTGTTATACAGGGTGCTGCAAATAAACCTGGACAGACAATTTTTAATATAACTTCATTAAAAACAAATAAATTAACAAAATATAACACATAATAATAAGAGTAGATTTTTACTAAGAAGTAAATTTAATTTGTTTCATTGCGGCCGTCTTTTGCAACTATGCAGAAGCGCAAACGCCTATTGAAAATTTCAGCAACGGATCGCAAGTCTTCTACCTTTAATCTATCCCATTCCCACCGAAGTGATTGCTTTAGAGCGACCAAACTTTTGTGTGGTTTAGTGCAGGCCCCAGACACCAAAATAGACCATACACTGTAATGAATGGGATTGGTATCGGGCGAGTACGGTGGCCATTCTCCAGATGATATCACGTCGGAAAATGTGCTTTCCACAACTCTTATGTCTCTTTTGCCTTCTGAGCTGGTGCGTAGTCTTGTTGGAACTCCTACTTTGCATTGCCGAAGTGAGTTTGGCCCACGGAAGTACAACAGCTTCTAGAATGTCCCGCTGGTACACTTTTTCATTTATTTTAACGCCCTCGTCCACAAAAATCAGAGGTGTTTTGCGGCCTCACACAAATTCCGTCCCAAACCATGACCGACTTTGGAGTTTGGTGATTTTCGACGATTACCGAGGTACTTGGAGCGTCTACAGATCAGATCCTATCGTTCTGGAAGTTATGAGTTTCTTGAACGGTAAAGAACTTCTCATCAATAAAAAAGAAACTCTCATAGCGCTGACTTTCTGACTGTCTCAAAAGTTTTCGGCATCATTGGAACTGCTCGAGTTTGTTTTCTTCAGTAAGAAACTGGACTTTTTGGAACTTCTAATGTTTTACTTCAAGCTCTGATTTGCCATTTGCTACACTTATTGGTCACTTATTCCCATTTCCCAAGCCACCTTCCTCATGGAAACCCTAGGATATTGAAGAACTCGCTTTTTGATGGCTTTACGAAAATCGGAAGTGTTCACCATATGCTTTCGTCTACTTCCTAAACGTCAACCATCACTGCCAATCTCTTTGTTCCATCAAACGGCAGATTGCATCAGATATTGTTTACCGAAATATATTAAGAAAACGACGGATTTCTCACTATCGTTTGCTTTGCAAAAACAACTCTAAAATGGCATATCTTTTGCTTGACTTAGTAACTTCTATTCTATAATGCAATAACTTTGTCCGAGGGTTTTTATTTCAGCACCTTGAAGTTTTACGTAATATTTTTCTATCGATAATCCTGACCTATAATCTTTAGACGTATTTGTTTCTTTCAGGCTGGACAAATTAATATTTCTTCTTTTTGACCTATACAGTTTTTAAAATGTTCTCTTTTGACTACAATTTCTAGTTATTATGAAAGAACAAAATTCAGATATTGAGAAGTGACTAAATATTGTTCTTTTTCTCTGTATCTGTTTCAGTCACCCATCAAATACATCAAACAGGTGAGTCCGTATTTACCATCAGTGCAGGTGAGTAGGGCCCTCGGAGGTTTGCTGATTTTCATTTCACATTCTCTTCCAACGCAGAAGAAATAAACAAAAGATGACTAATTCCCCCCTTTCGTCCCTTACAGGCTGACAGTCGGTACGGAGCCCTGGGAGGAGACGTGGTAAATATGATATCTTTCTCACTTTCTTTTTTATAAATTTTAAATTCAAAAATTCCCTCCATGCAATTACGTTAATTTCTTACAGAAAAAGTCGATAAATCGATTTTTATATGAAATGTCCTAAGTACAATTTTTGATTTACAAGCTTAAAGTAGCATCGGATGGCATAGTTTAGTTTAGTTATGTTAACGTCCCGTTTTAAAGCAACACTAGAGCTATTTTGGGACGGACCTCGCTATTTTGAACCGCGGTTAGATGACGAGGACGACACCTGAGCTGGCGCCCCCTCTCCAGACTTCCACATCATATCAGCGAGAAGGTGTCTAGTCCCGAAGTGCTCAAGACCCGCTTACACGCCGGTTCTTCGGTGGAATCGGCTCCCGAACTTGAAAACCCTCCGGTTCCGAAGCCGAGACCTTATCACCAGGTCACTGCGGCTCATCGGATTGCATAAAGGTTAATGTATTGGAGTAAAATGTGAAGATTCCTAATCAAAGTCGTAAATACTATAGGCGCCAAGAAACATTGTATTGTAGATTCTTTGGTACTTTTTAATGAATTCTTAGCACGGTTTCAGGATTTTGCTAGCCGTGTGTCAAAATTTAACGTCAGTCGTCGCTATGAATGCAACAAGGAAACTGTCATCATGTTCTTCTAAACGTATCGGGCTTGCATATTTTGACAATTATTAAACTGCTAAGAAACAAAATTCGTTTGAAAATGGCAATATTATTTAACAATCGCTAAGTATCGTATCTGAGAGCAATAAATTTCTTTTTTTAATGTAAACAAATTAAATCGTTCAAATTAACATTCGTCGGTAATTTATCAAGTTTTTCATCATATAATCCTCTAATCTCTCCAAAAAACGGCCGTCTCTACCATCTTTTACTCTAGGAAAAATAAAATTACAATTTTTTTTATGTATGTTTTTATAAAACTTCTTAATATAAGAATATTAATTAATTCGGCTATCATATATATATACATATGTATACAATATTTTTCTCCTTAAAATGAACTTTTTTTTTTTAATAACACGTTGAATCTTTAGGATATTTTCCAGCTAAAAAAACGGCAGATATTTTTACTTGGTTGAAAGTTAAAAAAATCATAAATTGCTTACATTAAATTTTAAAATTTTTAACTGTTTCTATTAGATTTATTTTCAATTCTAGATAAAATAGTATCATGGAATACGCTTGATAAAAAACTGATTGTTCATATCTTTATGACATTTAATTTAGTTATATCTTTAAATAATATATTAATAAAAAATCATTTATTAATGGGATTTTATAATCATAATTAAAAATCAACTATTTTTCTAATTTTTCTTTGAAATTATTCTTTTTAAATTATTTTTAAAGTTTAGTGTTAATTATTACCTTTTTTCATAAATCTTTTTTAATCTATGTATCTTTATTCTTTTACCATCACAATTCCAAACCAAATAGTTGTAGGAATGGCTTTAGAATGTTATGAGTAGTAACAATAGATGGGTAGAACCAGGAAATGAATCTCATCACTTTCTAAAAATGGCTTTTTGTTTTATTCCTTTTGCAGGTCATGGGTCCTCCAGGCCCAGCTGGTCCACCGGTAAATCAGATTTTCTTATCAATCGTCAGTTTTAATTATTTTAGCTGTGTTTTTTTTTCATGTTTTATTTACAATGCTTTTATATTTCATTACTTATTAAAATGAATGCACGTGACTTGAAAATTACATTTTAAACCTACATTTATTAAATAAAGAGAATTATGACAGATAAAATTGTTGCTCGGAAAAAGTTCTTTAATTCAAAATTGCATTTCTTTATGG
Organism: Argiope bruennichi; assembly: GCF_947563725.1. NCBI lineage: Eukaryota > Metazoa > Arthropoda > Arachnida > Araneae > Araneidae > Argiope > Argiope bruennichi. The sequence goes on along the minus strand of NC_079156.1, from coordinate 135,056,270 downwards.
ATAGATAAATAACTGGGGGAAAAAGTTAGATATTTTGGTAGTCATGCGTAACTTTTACTATTTATAAATTTAAAACGATGTTCATTCCTTTATTATAAGTTATAAAGAGAAAAAAAATATACATCAGTCTAATAATTGTAATATTAAAATCCAAGTTTTAAAGATTATGCAAGCCTAAGTAATTAAATTATTTACTTATGAATTATGTTATTGGTCTCAAACTTTTTCGACTCGCGGCACCTTTGCTAAATCCACATTTTATTCATGGTGTGCCTTATGTAAATCAGCAGCAAGTGTTTTTTCGAAAAATATTTAGCCATTTTTCTGTTGATGAAAATAGATACAGCGTATTTTGTTTCATAAAAATGTATTGAACGAACTTTAATAGATATAATAATCATTAGGATGAACCGCATGACAACTACAAATTTCTCAAACCGTGGAATTGATAAGCTACCTTCATTTCATTTCTCGCATTCATTTTCAGCCTATCACTTCTAATGACAATAACAATCCAACTTCGCTCAAACAAGAAATAGCAAAAGAAATTAAAAATCCGCCAAGTTTTAATAATTACAAAAATGATATAATATTTCGTAGCGTGTTTTTCGAGCATTCATTAACTTAAATTTTGAGAGCCACTCAATAACCATTTTGCTAAGCAATTTTATTCCGAAAAATAGATAAGATCTTTAAATGATGATGTCTGTTAAAATAATAAAAATTATAACTAAATTCACCCTTTGATGAAGATACTTTCGTTTCAATTTTTCAATCATATTCTTTCAAAAGCACGGTTATCTTCATTCCAAGAGCATTCAACCTTAACAGTGCTGGAATGTCATCGTCAGTCTTGAAACTCCGATTAAATAAGCATCTGGAATAATAATAAAAGCAATAATTCTTAAAACGAAAATAAATATAAGAATTAGATTCAATTTTTCTGAAAATAATTTTTGTCATTGGACCGATTCATTAACCTGTTTGATTGAAAAGATTTATCATTGTTTTTTTTTTTCTTAAATAGTTTTGATAATTAATATTTTTTGGCTTTCATTTAAGTTTTTCTTTAAATTTCAAACATATGCTGAGCTTGAAAGCTAGATATGCCAGGAATAATCCATGCATTTAATACTTGTCACTCTTTTTTAAAAAGGCAATTTACTTTTATTCCATTAATAGGGCCCTCAAGGAATCCAGGGACCTCCAGGAATTAAAGGCGATAAAGGAATGGATGGTCAGAAAGGCGAACCGGTCAGTTTATAGTACTTTTCTAAACACAGTCCGAACTAAATCATTACACAGAATTTAATGTCAATGTTGAAACAAATATGTTATTAAGCAAATCCTGACCAATAATTACGTTGATTATAACACTTTCATAATTTTTAAGCACTGTTAAAGCATGATTAGATTTTCTGCGAATTTATATTATAAAGAACAAATAGTTTTCTGTTTTATTCGTAAAAAAAATATTCTCTCGTTATTATTTCACTTGTCTTCAGAAGTCCCGTAACAAATCATTTTCTGTAATAGCGTCTGGAAATGTTTAAATTAATTCATGACATTTTTGTCATATGCTCTTTATATATTGGTTTGTTATATTTTAATTCATTTGGCTAAATGATTAGTTAAAATGATCTGTTTGACTAAAATTGTAATCCCATTCTTTTTTTGGTTAAAAAAAATTTTACCCGAAATTTCAAAGGAGGATATGTGCGTCCTGAATCGTAATCTATGATTGGCCCATCGTTCTATTTCAGAAATGTTATTTGCGATTGTTGTAAAACTACCAACGACGAATGGAAGTGGACTTTCGATTTTACCGCGCTGAAAGAATTGGTAGACAATTTTTGTAGATTTCGGTTGGTGAAATTAAAAGGCTCTCCTTTATGGAGAATTTTCGCATTGAAACAGATTTAAAAGTCTGTGGGTCACTTCAATTTTAGTTTCATCTTTGTTTCTGTGCTTTGTTTATCCATTTAATTACTCTTCATTTTAAGGAAATAAGTGATTGAATTATAGTTTCCAAACCAAAGTACCTTGAATTTTCAAAAACTGAAATTTTCTAGAAAAATTATAAAAGTTTCAAATGAAGATTTCTTTGCAAAAACTCTGTTTTCAGTAATATAAATACTTTTAAATAAAATTCAATGGGAAGCATAAAACCATTATTAAGTTATATAATTTAAATTATAAAATAATTTCAGATATTTTATTTGTGGATTTTGGAGAGTAAGACGTAAACAACTTGTCGAAAAATACTGTAACATGTTTCACTTTGTAGTAGAATCTGATTCCAACTATGCCATACAGTAAAAAGTATCTAATGAATGGTCGTTGGAAAGAAGCATTTACTACAATTAGTGGTTCAAATGGAAATAGAAATAATTTAAGCTTAGACATCCTCTAATTGGATAAACCGTCATAGATATAAGATACATAAAAAGAAATGTTCGATACCAACTACTCAAGTTCGTTTCTTTTAATATTTCAATAAATAACTAAAACCTTAAGTACATATGCAACATCTCTTTTGTAGCATGAAACAAAATGTGTTTCTTCGTGTTTAAAGCTGTTTTTGAAGTGGGGATAGGCGGGTATATTTCAATTTTTAGCCATTAGAAAATATTTTTAAAAATAGATATAATTGGCTGAAATTATGAAAGTTTTCTGGAATATTTTTTTTAGTTCAAAAAGGGAGTTTTTGCCTATTATTTGAGTATTAGCTTTAATACAATCCATAAATCCTAACTGTAATATCCTTTCAATACAATACTAATGCTATTGTTTAATGAATAATTGATTATATATGTATATTTTTTTTTAATTTGCTCTATGACTTTTCAGGGTGACAAAGGTGACAAGGGTGATCCCGGTCCGATGGGACTTCCGGTAAGTTTTCATTACATAAAAAAAGCATTTATTATGTCAATAAATAGAACATTCAAGACATTCATTTTTTTCGTTTTAAAGGAAATGCCTTACGTTATAATGGATAATAGATATCTTTTTCAATTATCTTGTGTAATTTAAATTTTTCACCTAGTTGTAAGAAAATTCAGTGTTTCCGTAAGACCATTGCAAGCTTTCAGTTTCTATATTTACTAAACAAAACAGAATACAGTTAGGATACCATCACTGCACGATAAAAATACTCTCAAAAAGCTTTGGTAATGCAGAGACGTGATATGCGCAAATAAGATGATATGACTCAAACACTTTTTCGCTCACTCACGATAGAGACAGTGCAGACACAATTTCAATATGTTTCTTGGTTTGTAAAACCTAAATCTGCGTCATATGTCAGCCATGAAATACCATTGCATATTCTATAAAAACTCAGCAAGAAAAGAGCAAATAGAGCAATCTATGAGAATTTTTTAAGAAAATCTGACAAACTCAATTTAAAAAAAAAAGTTAAGGATTTAAAACCGCTTTACAGCCTCTCACTTCTTAGCAAATGCGGATATCAAAAAACAAATTATTCTTTATGATGAGGCATGGGAATGAGCTTAATTTGAATTATCTTTCCGTCTTCTGTTCTAAAACTTTCCTCATTCTCGACCAGGACCCCAACCCCAAAAAAAATCCCACCAAAATTCACTCATTTCATTATTTAAATATCATACCAATCATCAAAGACGTGAATTAATTTGGAAAGGAAAAACAAAACATAAACTTCTTTCATAATGATTATATACATTTTATTTTCTTTCTCTGCATTCAATACATTTCAATTTGCCTAAACATTTCTACTTTGCTTAACTAATTTTTCCACAGAAGCGCATAGAAACTCTTGTTTAAATCATTGAATCTCTGATTCATATCTAACTCATTTTGTTCTGTTTTTTTTTTTTTTTTTTTTTTTTCAGGAATATAATGCACCTGAAAATTTAAATTAATATTCAAATTTAATTTAATAAATTGCATCCTTTTACAATATAATAAATCTGTGTATTACAAGGTTTGGTACAAATGATTGTTATTAAATTGACAATGATTGCCCGTCGTGTATTTGTGATGCCAGGCTTAGGTAAGAAAATATCTGACTTCAAGTCAATATATCAAGTCAAAATATCTGACCGTCAAGTATGCTTCATCAAGATGTTATATATAAGTGACGCTAAAAGCAAAGAGGTTAAATTTATTTGTTTTATATGAACCAAAATGTTTATTAATAAAAATTTCAACGGAAATTTCATTGCAGGGTCCTGTTGGTGTTCGAGGGGATCCAGGCCCACCTGGAGCGGACGGGAAAAATGGCGTTATGGTTGGTGTTCCTCATTAGTTAATTTCGTGGCATGTAAAGCAGAGGATATTCTTAAACAGCTTTGGTTCAAAAAAAACTCGTATAATTTTGAGCTTTTTTAATTTTTCGTATATAAAACATAACAAAGAGAAAGACTGCAATTTCCAAAAATTTCAACCAACAGATGTTGACAAAATTAATTCAGATAACGAAGAATCTGAAAAATGTATTATGTAATTTAAAAATGCAAATTTTGAAATTACACGCTCACAATATCTCCGAAGTGAAATAAGCTAGAAAAAGAGAATTCGGTTGCGTGCTCTTAAGACCAAAATTATATATTTCTGCCAAATTTGGACCCAAATCCTTCCACAAAGGCCTATATTTGCATAAAACACGATTACTCAGGCGACCGAAATTATAAAATTTAGAATGTGATTTCATTACCAAAACAGTAACTCTGAATTAATCAAATCTATCCAAACAGTAACTCTGCTGCTCTGTTTATTTGTAAATTTTTAAACCTGATAACACAAAAGCAGAACATGTTAAACAAATTAAATTTGGAATGTGGTTCTTATATATAATTCTGGATTAATTATAAATTGTAAAATTATATATAATTCGGGAAACAATCGCATAAGGTCCAAATGCCGAAATAATTCTGTTAACTCTATTAATGCACTTAACAGAAGTCGTGCCATAATGGAGGAAAATTGAGTTATCTTGTCTTAAACAGCATAATTTTTTTTCATTTCTTTATCAATTTCAATTTATACCAATTAATTTTCTTTTCATACTTTATTTGCAATCTATAAATAAAAATATAAGTCCATTAAGAAATTTCTTCACGTTTACTTTTTTAGTTTGCCTGTTTATTATTCTTTTTGTTTACTTTTATTTTGTGTTTTATTTTACAGGTTTACTAACCCTCTGTAGCTGAAGAAGTCTTACTAACAGCCGTCTTCCAACACTCACAACAAACACAACACTAACATGTTTTTAAACACTTATCGCCCAATTAGAGCAATATATTAAAACTTCTCGCAATGCTGTTGTATCCACTTTAATCAATTTCCGTGTGTGTTTCGTTTTTTTTTCTGACATTATCTTCCTTTTATTACAGGGACCCCCCGGATTAGATGGAATGAAGGCAAGTAGGCATTTTTCAAATATTTTTCGTTGGACTTCCATAAAAACAATAATTTTGTAACTTTCAGGGGGAAATACTTTTTGTAATTTTCTGGATAAAATAAAGAGAAATTAAGAATTGTAATACTGTTATTCAAAATGCAGGGTGATTCTAAAATCATGGGAACACTTTCCAGATAGATACGGCCCACAATTAGAGATGAGTAAACCGATGAGTTTTATATATGAGTGAATTAGTGGGCAAGAAACAGACATAAAACGCAACCTTAATTGGTGTCATACTATACGATTTTGAGGACTTTTTTTCCAAAAGAATGCTTGCGCTAATTACTCAGAATTCAATCCTGCAACAATGATCTATGCATGAAAGCGCTAATAAAAGAACACTTGTCCAATTTTATAGATGTCGGCTAATTTTATAAAACTACTTTTATGAAGCGTAGAACCTTCATTGGTGCTTTAAAACAACAATAACCCTCAACAGGATTGCAAGATGCAATTCTGTTTAGTTTAGTTATATTAACGTCACGTTTTTAAGCAAACTAGGGCTATTCTGGAATGAACCTCGTCATTTTGAGCCGCAATCAGATGACGAGGACGACACCAGTGCTGTCACCCCACCCCCCTCGCAAAACTTCCAGACCCGCTTACATGAAGATTTTTTTCAGTGTAATCGAATCTGAAACCCTCCGGTTCTAACACCGAGACCTTACCACCTAGCTACCGTGGTTTTAAGATGTAATTCTGAGTAAATACTGTAAGCATTACTATAAATCATGCTGTCAGGTAATAATTTATATATCTTTTTTTTTTGTTGTTGTTGTCTGTTTCTTGTGCTCCTGCCACAACTCATTATTTCCGCCCTTACTGTCCTATACAAAAAATAAACAATCATCTCCTCACAGTTTTTCCCGTGGTGTCAGAACCATCCTCTACACTAGTCCAATGAATCAAAGCGGGAACTCTCTGCGTTAATCTTAATCTAAATCTCATTCACGGTGACGCTTCCTAAATGCATCAAGATCTTCCTCTCATGTTGGTTTTGTAGTTGAGGCTATTCTTTTAGTCATCCTTAGTGTTTTGCAATTATAAAGTTGTGTGGATTACCCATCATTTTTTCCTTTAACAAACGATGAATCGAAGAGAAAAGTTCGCTTTTAGATGTAGTCTCTCATCATAAGGATTATATTGATGACCAAAAGTTAGATTATAAACGGTAAATATTTGATATCTCGGATCAAATACGGTTTATTAAAATGAATGAATTTTGCATTCACATGTCCAATACTATACGACAGATGACTTTGAAATAACAAGAAAAACAATAAAGCTTTCTCACATCTTTAAGAAAGTCTAGATAATCCAATCGTATAAAAATCAATTGTGGCCAGAACAGGATATATGTTGTTTTAAGAAGCATCGACCGACTAAAGATATTGAGGGTCGTTCCGTATAGCTTTACCAGCTTCACAGTAGAACGTCATACTTAAAATGAAGCTTGTGGAAGCAACACATCTCGTTCTTCTAACGTGAGAAGAACGAGACGTCACGTTCTTCTCACGTTTCCTCACGTGATTAAATTAATCACGTGAGGAAATTCAAGACGCGCAACAGCTCTTCCGCGCATCCAGAACATATTTTTGGAGACTGCGATCAAGTTCATCGGCTTATTGCACCATTCGCCAAATGTGCACTTCCTTCAAAAATCCCAGTTAGGGGGTTCTAAAATTAAAGATTTATCTAATTAAAATTTTATTTTAAAGAGGAAAACGCCGAAGTTTATAAAAAATGGTTTTATCCTTAAAACGACAAAAGAAAGCCCTTTCATTGTTTTTTCTCATACTTGCAAAAAAAAATAGATAAATAAAATAATAATTTAGCCCAGAAACTTGCATTGCAGCTGTTCTATTTTTATTTTATTTTTTAAACTACAGGCTGGAATGTATTTTCATTAGCTATCCTTTTTTAGTTTGATACAAATAAGCTTTGATACCGATGAGCTTTTGACGAATAGTAATGCATATATGGATTGGCATTTATTTGTATATATTATCTGCATTTGTTCTATTTAGTAAAAAGTTCCTATTTTGCAGTATTTGATTCATTTAGTGACAGATAAGGGAAATTTCAAAAACACTCATTGACTGACAGGAGAAAGCATTGAAGCTCATTTATAAATAATGACCCTTAAGTATAAATATCATAAAATTGGTTAAAAATTAAATGAATTCTTAAAAGTTTCGTTTAGTTAAAGGAAAATGTTTCACGAAACAGGCAGTGATAGCAATCCATTCCGGTCAGTAAATTATTTAAAAAATTATTAATTTTATGTGATGCCATAGTCGAAAGACGTTCATTTATATTCCCACCATATTGCACAAATAATCTGTGCAAATATCCATATTGCACAAATATCAATTGCAATCTTTATTTCAAAATCCATATCCATATTTCAAAATATCCATATTGCACAAATATCAATTGCAATTCATATCTATGTTGCAAAATATCCATATTGCAGAAATATCATTATTGCACAATGTATTGTGCAAAAATATTGTGTCATGTATATACATATTGTGCAATATGTATATACATTCCATATTGCACTAATATTTATTTTACACACATCCTTTTATTTATTTATTTTTTGTCTTTAAATTTTGCATTATTTAAAATTAAAATTTTAGGGAATTTTCTTTATGGTGACATTTCTCAAATGGATATTATCATAGATTATATAGCATCGTAAGTAAAGGATAGAATAAAAACTTATTAAGAGATTTAAATGAAGAGTGCGCTTCATATGTGTTTTCTCGTTGGCAAACATTCATTCATAAGAGTCCGTTATCATCATATTTTTTATTTCAAATTATTTTCGCAGTAAGGCTGCCAATGACCGAAAATACCAAAAAAAGCCTGAAATACCGAACGCTTTTCATCGGCATGAACCAAAGATCGTCCGAAGTCATCTACCGTAATGTAAATATTATATCATCGTGCAATGCATTAAGTCTATAATTTATCATTTGTTTAATCAGTAAAGATGTGCATAAATATAAAAAAAAAAAAACTTTTTCTTTCATCACGTTTTCTGACTGCAAACACAGCTGTTCATGAATGATTTTCAGGTCATAAAGTTTTTATTCGGTCATTCTATTTACAAATAGCTGTCAGAAATGAAATATCAATCTGGTTGATGCAGGAAATATGTTTTCTGCAATATAGTGGCTGATATATTGAATGATTATCAAACCTTTTTCTAATATTAGAACATTTATTCATTTCTGATTAATACATATTAAAATGTCAATAAACAGACAGAATTTTTCAATTGAATGATTAGTTTTTGTAGATTTCATATTCAGAAACGATACTATACTGTTTTATTGGTTAACGATAGTTTATTAAATAATATTATTTATAAACTATCAATAAAACCATTTAGTTCTCAAGCACCGCATCGTCATCTAAAATTTATGAGATTAAAAAAAATGAGTGTCCCTACCGGAAGGTTGTTGATGCTCATCATTTGTTACATAAATGTTATGCAGGCTATTTATATTCTACAAAGAATTAAATGACGTATTTTACAGGGCGAAAGAGGCGAGCCTGGAAATAAAGGAGAGAAGGGAGAACCTGGACTTCCGGTAAGCACAAATACTCCCTTTTAAGTTATATTTCATTATTATTTGCGAAGAGCATAAAATCGAAATTATATTTTTCCGTATTTTACGAATAAAATTTTTTATTCGCATAGTATTTTTAAACTGAGTTTTAGCGTTTCTTGCTTCAGTAGCGCCGTCTAGAGTAAAGAATACTTATTGAGTACTTAAGCAACGTAGCCCTTTTCAAAGAGCCGACTTCATTCGTTAGACTTGAATCACTTCTGATCCAGTACTCCCAGTGATGTTGTACCGACTTGGAAGACTTTGTGCCTACAACAGATTCATGCGGGCACTCGCCGCCATGCACAACACGGCGGGTCTTCGGCCGACGGGGTTCGAGCTCACGACTTAATGAATACGAATGCAACGCCCTACCAACCAAGTTATCCCGGCCTTCATTCATTTGCCGTTTATTATAGCTCTCTACCTTATACTGATACATTTGGGAAAATCAAAATACACTAAAAAATATGATAAGAGCATGAAGCTGTGATATTTTCCCTCGTTAAGTTCTCCTTACATTAGATTGATGCAAAAAGCACTATGTCACTTACCATTGTTTAAACAGCATGAGTTTAAATATATATAAATTCGTTCAAGAAAAATCTCATTATCGAATTGTAGAAATGATTGCTTCTACTTAATTTTAGAACTACTGAAACTATTATTTATAATTCGTTCTTTAATTATTATTTATTTTATAAGGCTCGCGAGAGAAGAGAATTTTTCAGTTTGTTTATTTATTATTATTACTATTTTTACCATAAAAAATCGATTATATTATTTACTTTAAGGATTTTTTTATTGTGTTTCGAATTTTTTTCTCAGTTTTCTTTATTTGTTTTCTTTTATTTTTCTTATGTTAGGGGACAGACGGAATTCCTGGTTTGCCGGTAAATCGATTTCTGTTATTTCTTACTCTACTATAGTGACAATTTTTTGTTTAGAGTTTTCTAAAATGTGATATAAGATGAGCTAAATCCTTTGATCTCGAAACGTAGGGAGGTAATAATAAAAGTTTGGCATAAAACTTCAAATTAAAGTACAGCTCATAAACATTTTATTTTTATTTTTAATTTTATCGAGTTGTCATAAAAAGCAACAAAACTCGGGATATATACAAACTAGCATATTATTGCTTTAAATTGTGGGCTGGTTATTCAAAATAGGCTATCATATCACGCAGCGAGTATCTTACCGAGTAAGAGAAGGACAAAAAAAGTAGCTTAGTGACGTTTCTAGCATTGAAATAAAACGCTATTGACATAAAAGAAACTGTTTAAAGAAGTGTTAACTATTAAAAACGCGTGTAAAATGAGCCTTTGAACTTCAAATAAATAAATGAAATCAAATACAAATTTTTTAAAACTGTTTTTAGCAAATTTTGCATTTGCACTAAAGTATATATTATATAGAAATAAATATCTGTTAAAAATTCTCAAACTGAAATCACATTATTTTTCGAAGAATTCTACTTTTTAGAGTTAAAAAAAAACTGACCCTTTAAAAATACTTTTGTGTGCTTTTTTACTTGTCGTCATTCATTGTACGACCGTTTCAAGCGATTCTATGTCATCGTTATTTAGTGAAAAGGGCTGAATATCAACCTTCAAGTTAAGATTTTATCTCAATTTTTATGCCAGAATACATTTTTCGTGTGGACATTGAGAATGAAACAGAATAATGGACGGAAAATTTTATTCCAGTTCCTTCATTTGTTTTGAATATAAATATGAAAATTTGTTCTGAATATAAATGTGCTTCTACTTTGCGCTTTTTTTTATGTAGAAATATCCAATGCTCGTAAAGAAATAATTTAAAGAATTAATTTTTACAAGTATTATTCATTTCATTATTTCTTGAAAGAAATAATTAAAACTTTAAATTTTTTTTCATTTCTTAGAAAAAAATACCTATTATTTAATTCCAATTTCTTAACTAAAAAGCTTTCGTATTCAACGTAAAAAAAGTGATAACTTTAAGTGAAAGTAAATACTTTAATTATTTATTATTAAATGAATCAAATGAGATGTAATATAGCTCTGGTTATTAATATAGTAATCAAATGTAATATAGTTGAATCAAATGCGATGTAATTTACTCTGGTTATATCATTCCGCTTTGCTTATTCTAAATGAATGATACCTCATTAATATGAATCTGATTGATCTGTCACTAATTGCATTCATTTTCATGCAGGGTCCCAAAGGAGACAAAGGTGAACTAGGACCTCCTGTGAGTTAAAAAACATTTTTATTTACTATCATCTCGAAATTGCTTTAAAATTTGCCATTTTTACAAAGTCTCACATTCAGAAAGAAGCAGTGTCAATGTCTTATCTGACTTTGCAATGTTTTAATGGCATGCATTCATTATTTTGTGTTTGGATGACTGTTTGCACTTATTACACTGCATGAATGGATGCACTAACACTTTCTGTGTCTTGTTTTCCAGCTTATAACCAAGGGACTAATTTTTGAAAACAATGATGCAATCAAAAAATCTTGTAAATATTAATGAAGCAAAAAAGCGGAATCCAAAGAAAAGTAAAATTCAGTTTACAAACTAAGATTCCGTTATTACAAATTAATTTCTTATTTTTTCTTTTTGAATCAACTAAATTTTGTCGGTTTAGATTAAAATGAAGTTAAGTAGATTAGTTTAAAATGTTTTAGATTGAAAGAAACATTCTGTCAAAATTTACTCGAAAATGTAAATTTTGAAACATTTCTAGCAAGTAAAACCATTTCAAAAACAACAATGATTTGATAAAAAAAATCTCAGAAATTCAAACGAATTCATTAATAATTCGTTAAATTGAGATAAAAATAAAAATAATTAATTATGTCAAATTTCGCTATTGATTTATTTAATATTTGTTATATTTGTAAAATTAATTAAGATTTAGAGAAGATTATTCTTTTTCAAAAGCATATATGCATACTAACAAAGCTTATATATAAATCCGTTTTAAGATGATGCTAATATTAATATTCATAGTTAAGTACACTATCTACCAATAAGTATTTAGACACCCATGCAAATGAGAATATTTGCTGTCCTGATCTACGTTACGCCTTCTGTACTTAAATATCGTGTAAGAGACAGCAATTGCATTAGTCACGAAATTTAGAGCTGTCTCACTTCGAGAAAAACGAAGTTATCGGATATCATAGAAATTAAATTAAGGTGAGTGAGTTATACATTCCAAAATCGACAGTGGATTTTGTGATTAAGAAGTGGAAGGAGAGTGATGATACTCGGAAGGTGCTTCGACTCGGCAGAACCACGAAACTAAGAGATGGTGACAGACGAATGGTGTCCCAAGAAATTCGGAAAAACCGCACTAAACTGATGGCCCACATACTCCAGGAGCTACAATAAGCATACGGGACTGTTGTTTCGATAAAAATTATCCGCAAGGAAGCACATTTGCTTAGATTCCATGGCCATGATACCGCCCAAAAGTCTTTGATTACAAAATCTAATCGCGCTGCTCGGTTAAAGTGGTGCAAGTCACGTCGAAATTGGACCGTAGATGAGTAGAAACAGGTTCTCTGGACCGATGAATCAAAGTTCAATCTCTACCAGTTGGATGGCAAAGTTCTGGGTTTAGCATATGCATAGAGAACCTTTTTGATAGAATGCATAATATCTAAAGTAAAGTTTGGCAGAGGTGGAATCATGATCTGGGGGAGTTTCTCATGGTATGGACTGGCACCTGTGATCCCAATTTATGCATTAGCATAAATTGGGATCACAGGTGCCAGTCCATACAGGACCAGTAAACAGGGTGCCATACCAGTAAACAGGGATCACAGGGTCATTATGTAAGCTCAACGCCGACTCCTATTCCTCTATTCTAGACAACAATGTGCTTCCTACGCTGTGGTAATTTTACGGGTTGGATCATTGTAATTTCCAGAATGACTATTTGTCATGTTGCGAGGTCCATCTTGGATTAGTAGGATGACGATGGGGTAAATCGACTGGACTGGCTTGCCAGAGTCCAAACTCGAATGCTATAGAAAACTCTGGGACGAGTTGGATCGCTAAATTAAGGGATGCAGCAATCGTCCAAAACTGATCCAAGCCGAGTGGAAGAAAATATAACTGTCAACCATCCAAATACTTGTGGAAATCATTTTCCTGGTGGTTAAGGCTGTAATTGCCTCAAGCTCTGCCAACTGCTTAATACGAATAAATTGTGTTTATCTCTTTGATCACAATTGTCCAATTACTTATTTGTAGATAGTGTATATATCTTTCAGAGTTACATAAACGTTTAATTAAATGGAATTTAAATTTTTTGAAAACAATCAAGCATCTATATAAGAGAAATCGTTCTAAACTATTCCTTGGTGAGCATATAAATAAGAGTACGAAGTGTATCAAAAAGTTTCGAGACTGCCTATATTGTCAAGATACTGCTTTATTCATCTACATGGACACATTGTTTTTTTCAAAGTAATCACTGCAATCTGCTTATACACACAATACATTCTTACCACTTGTGAAATATACCCTGGAAGCTACATTTCAAAGTATATAAAGCATTCTCTGCGATTCGCTTTTGATTCCTCAGTTCTTGGAGCACCATGTCACTCAAAAGAACTCGCACAGTCCATTACAATATCGTCGTAGACCTACTGCATCGCAACAAGTTCAGCTCTTTGGTGTAGGCTTTTTCGCATTTGTTCTTTGTTTAAATTTGAATCGTAGTAGTGATAACGCAAACGCTGAGAAAAAGACAAACCAGCCAGCTACTGATGTTCACAACAAGATGTCTTTTGGCATATTGATTTTTGAATCTGTGATTCTTACTGATTGTGCAAGCGTATTTGTTGTTTGCCAATTATTGGCGAGTTACAGATCTAATCTCGAAACTTCTTGATACCACCTCGTATCACTTAGAGTCGATATTCTCGTTAAGAAACTGCGGATTCTAAAATGAAACCGTATCGAATGCAATCCAGTAGTGCGTAGTCCGTAGGTAGTTCGAGTTGAGAGTTCTGAGTGTGATCTGCCTCATTTCAGGGGCCCCGAGGAAAACTTGGAAAGAGGGGTGAGAAGGGAGACAAAGGCGATCAGGTGCGCACATCCTTTGCACTTTTCTTCTATTATTCCGGTACTCCCTAGAAGGGGTGGTAGCCAATTCACCTTACGCGAAACCTACTTTTGTGCTAAATGTTACGCTAAAAATAAATTGTATGAAAAAGTCATTCGGCACGATGTCCCGAAGGTTGTTTACATACCTAAATAAAAAATGGCGCATTACGGAAAAAAATCCTTTTTGCAATAGAACATGGAATCAGAAACTCAAAGGAGGTAAAGTTAGCTGATTGGTATTGAATTAAGTGGGAAAAAAACAGATATGCAATATGAAGTGTGCAACACAGACTTAATGGAAGACAGATTTTCAAAAGTATAAAAATTCAGTTAAAATAATTACATTTGAAGAATGTATCTTTTCAGTAACAAAAATTTTCAATTTTTTTTTTTTTTTCTTAATGAAACGTAAAATCTTTTGACTTCAGGTACTCCAAAAATTTGTTGCTGACGCTGCATCCTAAGTGTCCTTATCGTATCATTCATTGCTGTTTCAAGTTTTTGTGTGTTGTGCTTTATGTGTATTTGTATTCCATTAAATCTGTGTTGAATACTTTATGTGTCGTATCATCTTCTTTAACTTAATTTTCTAATAAAAAGTCTGCTTCTTCATTTGTGACTCCATATTCTATTGCAAAAATTGACTTTTTTTGCCTAACTTACATTTTAAGTTAAAGTTAACTTAAGTTTTAATTTTAAGTTATGGAGGAAATTTGTACAATAAATATAAAAAAAACGTGATAATTTAATACTAAAATTAAACTTTTTTCTTTACTTTAGTCCCTTTTACTTTACTTTATTTCCTTGTTCTTTACTTAAAGAAACATGTCTTGTCTTCATTCTGATTAAAAAGTTTCTAAAAAAAATTCTGAACACAAAATAGTTATTATTATAAATTCAAACATAAAAATTACAAATCATAATAGTAACTACTTTACAGAAACCTTTTCAGATGATTTCGAAAAAATTTTGAGAAATCGAACTCACGATTACTAAATTCGATTATTGAATTCACGGTTATTGAGTTACACTGAAATTTGCATTGTAAAATTAGGAGCATCAGAGGACTTGTCATTTTTCATAAAATTTTAGAAAAATTGCGAATGTTGCCAAAGAGAATGAATGTCCAGGATCCAGTTGGCCATGCCGTTCATTCGTGTTTAAATATTGGAAACCAATGTGAGACCTGCTGTGCATCAAACCACCATCATTGGATTAATGATAAACTATATTCAATTAATTTTAATACGAATCAGTAAGTTAAATATAAAATCTTTAAATACAATTTAATTGCAAATTTTACAAACAAATTTTTTAACGATACAATCTACTTGTTTGGACAAAAATTATGATTAACTTTCATGCTAAATAAAATATCGATTTATCATGTTATTTCCAGTTTTTCTTATTGATAATAAATTATTGATCTTAATTCTAGGGAGTACTGGTACTGTATTTAATGTGTATGTAGTACTGTGTATGTTTTGTGTCTGTTGTGTTTATGAGTTGACGCACTTACTTCCCATTTGCACTTGCACCTCACTGCATGCTCCTTCGGTGAAACCCACCCAACTTGTGTATTAACACCCCACTTTTTATTAACCTTGCATGACTTTAAACTCAAATCTTGGAATTTGTGTTTAATTCGATGCAATGATGTCTCTCTCTAGTTTTATTTAAGTAACTAACTGCGATCAGATTACTGTTACGATTCCTCCAGTTTTATTGTTTCTTTTTAACTTTTAAATCGCTCTTAAAATATCTGCATAGTTGAAGTAAAAAAAAAAAATCAAATTATATCTTCGTAAAACACACAAATGTATTATTAACGGTCAATCGATCTGTATTATTAGTTATTTAATCAAAATCTCCACAAAAGACTATCAAAATGAATTCAGTCACAGAAAATGTCACTCATTTAATATGAAACACTGTAAAAAAAAAGAACAGTGGTTAAAAGATACACGTTGTGTCTCGATCGAACCCTTTGTTGATTTCTCAACCATTTAATAAGATAATTTCTGTTTCATAAATGTGTCCACTAAGAATCCATAAAAAACACTCCAGATCTTCGTGCCTTAAGTCCTTTTTGTATCTCTTTTAACGCCCCTGAATAAATTCATTTTAAACGGGTATAATTCGATGCACTAGTGGTACTTGGGCACCGCATATTAAATAAACACTATATTTGGATCTTTCTGGCTGTATGAAATTTTACATATACAGTACACTCCCCAGTATCCGGCTTCCGTACTATCCGGCCTAGTTTTTATCGTAATTAAATGAGGGAGGCAGGGCGTTGCATTGGCAACATTACCAATGCAACGGCCGTCTGCTACTATGCTTCTACGTGTCGTGTGCAAAATACAAGTAGTGGCTGGAAAAGAGCAGTGTTCTGCTCGTTGTTCATTGTCATCTATTAAAGACTTTTTCAAAAACTATAAACTCCGTTAGCGTAACCCTTATCTTAGGGCTACCTTTTCATATCTGTGTAATCATTTATCAGTGGAAAATAAAATCAGTTTGAGTCAATTTTCTTAAAAATTAGACCTATGATTTACGTTATTGTTTTGTTTATCTTTCCTGCATTTAAGTTAAGCCTTACAGAATTTCTGCCAAAATGTGAACAGTTTATATCTTCTAACTTACTTTTTCTCTAATAAATTCCTGAAACATGCAGTGCAGTATATAAACTACCAGTACAGAGTCTTCTATTTTGACTCGACACGATATCGGCAATGGCTTCTATGATTGAAAGGACTGCTGCTATATTCACATTCCACTTGGCTTGAGATAAATGGAGTGTTTAGTACTCAATAAGAAGTGAGAAAATACGTATCAAAACAGTGAAATGTGGTATAAAAATTTTGTCTTTTGGTAATGGTGGGCAAAGAAATGAATTCATAGAACTCTGGCATACCAGCTTACTTTGTTATCCGGCCTGTAATTCCACCACATTAGGCCGGATACTCAGGAGTGTACTGTATACGCTATGACTTTATACGCTGTATAATTATCATGTTAATATATTAAGAATGAAAAAATGTTATTGCTTTATATTTTATATTCAGCTTCCTAAAAATAATAGTTGTGTTTCGATTTGATCAAATGCAGAGGTAACGAACTCTGCCAAATAATCTGAGTGCATAATATTTAAAATTTCAATTTTAGAACATACCTATCAATATGTCGCTCATAAAATGGCCATATTCCCTTTTCTCCACTAGTAGGCTGAGAGAAGGACAGTGTATATTTCACCAGGTATTTAAGAGGGTATTTAACTTGTACCTTTGACTCATACAAATAGAGTATGATGTCGATATTTTAATAAGAAACAACGCAGTTAAGCCCGATGAAATTTAGTGAAAACCAGAGTTCACACGAGGCCAACTATTACGCGCCGTGGAAGGCCACGCCTATCTCAGGGACAATGACAATCGGTTGTCTCACCAGGACATCTATTTGCCATTGTCCCATTGTGGTCGCGTGATGTTCCTGAGATAGGCGTGGCCTTCCACTGCGCACAATAGTTGGCCTCGTGTGAACTCTGCTAAAGACTTCCATCGATTCTACAGAGTCTGACTGAACAAACAAGAGCTGTCCTTTCCCTGAAAAGCGGTAAAAACCAGTTCCAATTCGGAATGTAGCTCAGCCTTATTTCTCTGCTAGTCATTAAGAATGTTTTTCTTAACCATGCCGAAACTTTGCTTTTACTCGTGAATTAATCTCTCCCATTAATTACTCTTTTAAACGAATCATAAAACTTGGCTAAAAGAAACTTATATCAAAAATAAATAACTAACACAGATATCGTATATAAACTAATAATTCGATGTTAACAAAAAAGGGCTAGAGGAATTTTTTTCAATTTAGCTTTAATTTCCATGCTATGAGAGCACATTTATATCTAAATCATTGTAAAAAAAAATTGAAATAAAATTATTTGTTAAATATATCATTCGTTTTCTATACGGATAGAAGTGTCAGCTGTAACTGATAAAGGATATTGTTCTTTATTTTTCAAACTTAATGTATGCTTCTGCTTGGAACTAATTAATATAATTCTTGTTATTTATATTTTTACTTTATTAATTATTTATATACACCGTTCCTTAAATTTAACGAATATAATTTTTTGCCACCCTAAATGAGGGGAGGGGGTACCTGTAACTGTTCAAGTCGGTAAAATTGTCTCATTCCATAGCATACTTATTTATTTATAATTATTATTGTAATATTTTTTTTAATCTTATGAGCTTGTTAAAACAATTAAAATAATAAGGGGCATGTCGTCATTGAATCCGTAGATCAAAAAACATTCATTCGTTTTTTTTTAATCACTTACCTTTCCCTATGCATGGTTTTTACATGCCTTATGTTAAGCATAGCGATTTCTCATATCTCATTTGCGTTTTTTTATCTACAACTTTAACTTAACCTTTAATTTTTGTAATAAAAAAACTACAGAATATTATTTATGCCATAGGAATATGGCAAAAAATTAATGGATAAATAATCCAGAACTAAGGGAAACAAAGGAATTTTAATTATGATCTTTAAATTACAAATTCAACTTAGATTGTTAAAATTATGACAAATGAGTATCAATTAATTTTAGTACTTATAAAATAATTTTATGCCTGGCCGTCTAAAAGTAAAGAATAAATTTTTAAAAAAAACATCGAAATATATGAAATTAATTATAAAAGTTCAGATTTGTCCTTTTAATCAGTTACTTCTCTCTAACAAAGAATTTTGCACTTAATATTGCTAATCTCTAAATATAAATAAGCACCACAAGCATGTTTTGTAAATTTCGCAGTCTTCTTTTCTTCATGCTTTGACAGGATAGGTATATCTTTAAGAGAATTTCTTTCAGATAAGGACATTTTCAAGCTTGAAGTGTATAGCAAGGCAGAATTCTGGTTTAGATTCCTTAAGGTTCTACTAGTAATGAGCTAACAATGCACGAAGAAAACCTCAGTAACTTTTTACTCGACTTTTATTGCTAGTAAATGCGGTTTGGCGATTTATTTAGGCTCTACCCAGTATTGCTTAAAAAAGCACCATTGATCTCTTTTTACCAGATATTGCATCGATGCAATCAACTCTTTCTTTGATCATATAAAATAGTAATCATATCTTTTATTTGCATTCCAGTGTAGTAATATCGGTCTAATTTTTTGACAAGCATGCCTTATTTCTAAAAAATGACTATATCAATTCAATAAATTTTAGACTAAATTTTGACAATTTACTATGCAAAATATATAAATAATAAAATAAAGAAAATAAGTGAAAACAAACGCAACTTTAGGCCGATAGTAGATCAAATCGCAGTTGCGTTATTGGGCCCTTAAGGTCGAATGTTCATAATGTCTCCTCTTTTTCAAGGTCCACTAGATAGCCAAAAGAGTTCAAGGAAAGCGACAATTGATTTTAGAAATGAACGCGTAGCTAGGAGATCGCGCCTAGAGGAAACGATTTCAAATCTTGTCAATACTGCTTCGTTCAGTGGTGGCGGGGTGGTCGGCGGTAAACAAGAAGAAGAGAAGACGATGGATGAATCCTGGAATTCAAGATATCTCTTAATCCAAGAACGTCTTATTGGTTCTTGAAAGTGGACAATGCATCCATTTTAAATTCTATTTTCGCTGCGTGTTGTCAGAAGTAGATTTTAAATGGTCCCCAGAATTCGTTACTTTTTTCTTGATTTTATAAAATAGTTTCATTTTTTTTAAATTCAGTTCAGCTATCATTCATTAACTTTTTGTTAACGTTTAATTTTAACAAATTTTTATTTTTACAAGGAAATTACTCTGAATCGCATGTTGTTGTTAAATGAAGATGAGTTGATTTCGTGTTTAAGCATCATTCCTTAGATTTCTGAATATCGTACTGACGCTTAAATACATTTAGTCATCAGTACTGTTTCGTAACTCATTTATAAAACGGAAATTTTTTTAAATCTTATTTAAGCTTTTTTAAAATAGGAAATATTAGGTGAAATGATTAGAAATGGTGCTTTTTTAATAATAAATGACGAATACAAAGTTCCTAAATATTTTATGCATTAAATATTTATGCGATATGAAATTTTGAATTCTTTTAGAAATACAAATTATTTATAATATTGTAAAAAAAGATAGATGCAAGCTTCTAGCTTTAGTTTTGATTTTTGAATGAAGGAATATAAAATATTTGTAACATAATACATTTTACCTGATTTTTTTTATTAGAAATCTGACAATTGTTTTTGTCATTTAATCGTCAGATTAAATGACAAAAATAATTGTAAAATATCTTATCTATTACAGAACGTTTTAAAATTTTCATTATCTTTTATTATCAAGGTTTGAAAAAACAAATTGGTAATCATTATAAAATGTGCCAGTTATTTAAATGCATTCCAAAGAATGTAATTGTCGCAAACTTCCTCATACTAAAACCAGTGTTTCGATTAATGAAGCAAACTACGTCAGAGTTGATTGTGTATAAAAAGAATTCGAAACCTGTCCAATGAAATGGTGATAATGGATGGCGCGAGCTCTTTATTTAAAAATTTAATAACCCAGACCAACGGAGGAGCGGGCTCTGAGGTGCATGGAAATGGGTGCGCCCTTGCATGGATTAAGGCTTCGTCTTTTTCAGGGCGTTCCTGGACTGGATGCCCCGTGTCCGCTGGGCCCGGACGGACTGCCATTACCAGGGTGTGGTTGGAGACCACCGAGCGGGGTAACTCTCTCTCTCTCTCTGTGCTTCTCTTAAGAAGTAGAAAAGTTCATTTGTCATGACAAGAAATTATGTAAAAAAGAAATGATTTTTTAATGTCAAGAAAGTTCTTTTGAAAAGTTATTACTTATGGTACTCGACTGCAGTAAAAAACTGGATTAAAATTTTTATTTGCATTTGTTTACTTAAGAGTAATCTTCTAATGAATTAAAAATAAAGTCTTGGTTTTCTGAAGCAATCATTTTATACATGCTCACAAGCCCGGATATTGGTTTATTGAGTTTAGAACGAACTCTATGGGTAACAGAAAATTTGTAAGTCAAAGCTTCTTAAACTTTCTATATGCAAAGCTTTTTGAGACCAAAAAGTTTTCGTTGTACTAATCTTATCGCTTAAAATAAACATCTTCTCAAAAACAAAGAACTTATTGCGAACTATGTTTTCGAATGAAGATTGTTTGTATCGGAAGATACTTCACCATTTGGAAGATACTTCACGTTTTTTTTTTATTTTATTCTTTTGGAGTGTAAAAAATTAATAATTTATCATAGATTAATTCCGACATTTTTTTATCTTTGTTCTTTCTGATACAAGGTTGTGTGTGTGTTCATTTTATTAGGTATGTTGATCTATATTTTTATTTTACCGAGTCTCTTTGTGTAAATATTCATCATTTTAATACGAAGCGCAGTGGAAAAGAAAAATTCAGGCACACCAAAATGGCAATTTGTAGCCAAGCATGGAATACCTGAATCTATCTTATGAAATTGGAACTAACATAAATCAGTCCCTTTCTGCGCATGCGCTGCCTATTGGCCGCCTTATAACTGGTCGAGTGTAAACCCAGCATTAACCTTTTGAATGAAAACTGATGGTTCGGAATAGAGAGATAGCATTTCCTGTTAATGATAAAATTCCGATTTTATTTAAATAATGTAAGGCTTTTATTACACTGTTATAGAAAATCATGGTTAAAACACATTCTGCTGAATAAAACTGTAACGTACAATCGTCTGATATCACGATTTGCAGTTTAAGAAGCTCTGAAATGCGCTCATAATAACTTTTTTAAAAAAAACTTTTTTTCTGTTGAAAGAAAGGAAAATTATTTTGTTTATTTATTGAGGATTTTTCATTTCACTTATTTCCTTGCTTAATGATCTAGGATTCTAAATTATTTATATACAAAAATAGCAATTAATATAATTTACGATGTAAGCAATTCGCAAAGTGTTTTTACTGTGAAAGATATTATAAAAGGCTATACGTCAAGAACCATTTCCACCGATTTATTTTTGCTTGCAATTATTTGCTTCGTGTTTAATAAATATAGCGAAGATAATTTTTATATTACATTTCATAAAATTGTTATTGCCTGAAAATTTTATTTGCATCGTGACTTTTTTACATTAAGTTTAATCTTAAATGGCACGTAAATTATTCATACGCGAAATTAAATATTTAATGAGTTAAAAATTTGTTAAATATTTAATATATTAATACCAGAATATTATTAATAATTTTTTTTCAAAATCCTCATTCCGACTGGTAGGTGGTATTTAAAAAAATATAACTGAATACTCACCTACATTTGCAGCAGCTATTTTTTAAAATAACTCAACGGCGGAAATGAATATCCCATTACCATGCAAATAATGTTACCTAATCCTTTATGATTTAATTCTCAAATTTTTAACTTGCTTTTTCCACTTGATTGCATGCTTTATTGCACATATTAATTCACTAGCTTTTTTTTTTTTGTTGTTGTTTGCCACTATTTTTTATCCGTATAACGTAGACTTTCTTGTTGCTGTTCTAACTTTATTACTAATTCATATAATTAGCAATATTTTCTGAGCGTGAATGCCTAGTGAGTTATTTTATATTTTCACTGACCTCACTCATTGCAATTTACTATTTTTAGGTTGTTATAGCCCCTCCCACAATACCTCCCCCGGCGGCGTAGCTAATCGGCGCATCTGGATTCGGTCAAACACTGCCACGTGAGTATTATAGTGCGTCTTTTATTATATAAAAATGAATGTTTGTTTGTTCGTATTTTATGCTTGCGTTCATCCGATTGTGATAAAACTTTGCCAACTTATTGCTTTGAACCTAGAAAATTCATGTTTTTCTCATGACCAGTTATATGTTGGATGCTGACAAGTTGACAACCAAGAACTGTATTTGTTTTGCTGATGACGGAAAAACAAAAAATATTGCCTACCCTAAAGCACTTGAATTATAAAGTTTTAAAAAAATAGAATAAACATTATTTATACTTTTCCTTTATGTATCATTCCATTTCAATGAGTATATTCATAGCCGATAAGAAAATAAATATCATTTTTTCCATCATTCCTAATGAAACAAGATAGCTATTTCAAATTTCAGATAGCTATTTCAAATACGTCATTCCGTCTCGAAATATTCCAAGAGAAAAATCGGGATGATGGCTATGTTTTGTTTAAGTCAATGTTTATGAGCTTATATTTGGAGATATTATACATTCGCTTAATAATGGCATTTTTATTTCAGTTCTAAAAGTTTAAATTGAAAAAAAAATTCATTTTCCTTTGATAAAACAAATTTTTCCAAAATATGTGTAAAGGAATACGAATTAAACTGGGAGCATGTTATTTCTTTTCTCAAATCAATCTTCTTACACTATTTTACGAAACTCTTCATGAATTGTTACAAATAAAGGATGTTTAAGAGAAGTGAAAATAAATTCCAATCTGTCAGCATAGATGAAATGCCAGAAGCATCAATAATGGGGAACTAGCTGCGGCTACGGTTTACAGTTACGAGCCCATAAGCAGTGGATGGCTAAAGAATGAGAAAATAATCTAAAAAAACTCAAACATCTTTGCACGAGTATTATTCATCTCTTTATTCAATGCAATCATTCCCCGAGGGAAGGATGACAAGCAGTTTATTTAGAAAAACTAAATAAATTGATACTATTAACCATTCTTCGTTTCTCTCTGGAAGTAAGTTATATTTTAAAAAATAAAGATGTCAGATTTTTATTACTCATTCTTACGAGGCAATTATTGTGCTTTCTTCATAAAAATGCCGTTTCAGTTATCGAAATGATCCTTGAATGGAGTAGAGATAATGTACAGAGGCCGAACTTTTGATTGAGAAAGAGGCCTTTTCAGAAAGAGGTCACCATTTTATGGAAAAAATAAAAATAGTAGAATTTGTCTCCCCAAAACTTTCTCCCGTGCTCTATAATAAAGGTGCTATCCTAGAGAATGCTTTGCATGGCATTGACATACAAAAATGACAAAATATTAAACTTTGGCTTGAATTTGAAAATTTTATTGAATCTATCGTAGGGTCCTTGGATAACGAGTCATCCCTGGCAAGCCGTTCACCGCATCCGAAAATCGAATTTGTGTTTTAGATGCGTTTTTTCCAATCGATTGAAATCAAAATTTGGCACAGAACTACAGTGAATCTTAAAATCACTTTCCAAATTTGATATATTTAAGTCATATTTTTGAGTTATCCCCTGTACATGCTTCTGAGAGTACAGACCGACAGACAGTCAACCTATTTTTTTTTAAATTATAGTTTTATTATTATTTTTAAAACTATAAAGTTTTAAAAATAATAATAAATTTTCGGTGAAACCAATTTTATTTCCATTCAAATCTTTTTCGGCTCAAATAATTCTTAACTAACTCTTCTTCAAATAATTTTTACTGCATTTTAAAGCAATTTTTTTCGTTGTTTTAGCGATTGTGTTCATGTACACGAGCATTGTGACATCATTAACTGCTATTTTCAAGTACATTTTATGGCTGCTTTGATTAAGAATAATTTTTTTAAAAAATTAAATAGACTTGGGGTGAAATGAAAATCGTTATGGTCCGTGCAGTGGAATGAAGAGGACGTATGTTTGCGGGAACATTTCATTAATGTTTACATTTCACACAAAACAAACACAAAACACGAAAGACAAGACATTAGTGCACCTAACAGAACTGCATCAAAACCATTTTAATAACAGTCGCAGTGCACTATGGGATGCGCACCTAATCAGGTATCGTCATCTATGACCCAAAAGAGAAGATAGATTAATGCAACTGCTACAGCCGAAAACATCATCATGCTACGAGGTTTCGGTCAAGACCTCCGAATCTGTTTTAAATTTATCTTTGAATCAATTTGTACATCTAAATTTATTAAAATGTTTGAATGCTTTTTTTAATCTTTTTTTTCTCTCTCTCTCTTTTTTCAGATAAAAGTTAAAGGAGTCGTCGCAGTGCAGGACACTGTTGTGTGTTAGGATTAAACGTTTGTTATATAAAAAGCCGATGGTTTGGGGCACGATGGCGAACCAGCCGTCTCGAATTGTTAGACAATTTGTTCCAGTCGATGGGTCGATTAGAACTGTCCCTCCCACACACCCATTCCCTCAAACAAAGATTTTTTTTAATAAAAAAATGAGGCTGGGAGAGGAGGAAATAGAAAACTAGCAGGAAAAAAAAACTGTGCACTTTATGTCCTGGAAACAAAAATTAAAATGTACTCATAGCTGACTCAAGGAGTTAATGTTGTTTTGTATATCAAGTGAAAAAAAAATGAATGTTCCCCTTTTGCAAATTTCGTGGTAGAGCGTGCTTGAGTGATTCGTATCAATGTGAAATCAGTTTAATAATTTGTAGTCTCAAGAAAGCTCGAAATCAAGAAATAGAAATTTAAAATCTCCAGATGCGACAGGAAATCTTTATCACAAAAGTGCGAGAGGAATTCAGCTGAGAGAAAGAATTTTTTTCCAAGTTATATCCTACCACGTATTATTAAAAAACACATTTTTATTGTTTCATTGAATGTGCTCTGCTATTGTAACACCGTACCGGACAGACTGAAAAAGTTTTGTCTTCTATGGGTCCGTTTCGCATTTCAAACATCATTTGAGTGCAGTCCAATTAAATAAATAGGGTTTTTTTTATTTAATTCTGTTGCTGAAACAAAAACAAAAAAAAAAACGTTTTTTATTTTTCAGAAATTTGAAAGCAATTTTAATAAAATTAAATTAAAATAAATAAAAAATTATCATTAGTATATGTTTCTTCTTCATTGTTACAACTTTAAAACATTATCTTTTTAATGGGTATCAGGTTAGTTTTTATTATTATTTTTTTTTTCATAGCTATTAATCATTTTCTGCCTTGAAAACTTATTTTCGAACGACTTCAACAGACTCAAATGAAAGCTTAACAGCATCCTGAAAATACATACAATTTGAGATGAATACCAAAAGAAAAAATTTGCTAGGCAAAAAATGATCGAATTTTCATGCCCTAGCTCTATCGGACTGCATTTTTTTATAACTGAATATTATATCGATTTCCTGATTGCATCGTAATCATTTTTACTAAAGGAAAATAAATAATTCGTGAGTATTCATTGGAAACTCTGGACAACAAAAAGTTTTTTTTAAGTTAATTGTAAGGACAAAACATTGTTCACGTCTATAATTCAGCTCAAGGAATACGTTCGATGTTGTCATCGCTGCAAGCGGAAAACGGAAAAAGATACAAATTTTCCAGTCTCATCACTGTGCAAGAACGGATACTCATTCTCAAAGAAAGCTGACATTTCCTACCAAGATTTGCAAACGAAGTTTCCCAGAGGCGTGACTTTCCAACATTGATTTTCTTCCAGACACATTCTGCATTATTTATGGCCTCCTAGTCACTCGACTACCCCTACACATAACTATAAATGCTAATACCACCCTTTCCTTTTTATCTTCGCTCCGTTTTTTAATCCACGGCATTGATCAGAAAGAGATGCCATGACGTCTTTGTTTGAAGGTCACGTGCTCTGCCGCTACGTCATCAAATCATTTCTGATGTAAAGTCATGTATGTCACTTAGGAAATGGCTTGGCAAAATCAGTTGTAACTATTCCACGCGCTTCGCTTAGCCACCAGCTCTGCTTTTCAGCCATTTCATTTATTTATCTGGCCACTTATGCGAAGTCTCCTACAAGAAAAGTAAAAACCACTGGTCAAACAGCGTCCGTTTATATTTGGAAATCGCACCTCTATATCAATTTATAAATTCATTTCAATTTATTTTATTTCATTTCAATTTATAAAATTTTATTTCATGAGAACATTTAAATTTCTGTCATAGTTTCGAACTCTTACTTTTAAAAAATGTTTATTTTTACTATCCAAAATATGTGCTTTGAAGTGGGCGGTGTTGCAATTATAAAATACTGGGAAAATAATTTACAGAGGAAAAATAAAAATATTATTAATATACTTCTTCGAGTTTTCCGATTTGCCTTTTGTTTTCCAAAATTATTGTTTAAATATCTAGAAAATCAAAGGATCTATTATTTATTTATTTATTTAGAAATGGTTGGAAACATGCTGAAGCAAATCCATTGACATCCATTTTATAAAACAAGCCTGATAATTAAAAATATCTGTGATATGTTGTGTCTTTGACACTACATTGAATTCGTAATAGTGAAGGGAAAAAAAAGTGGACCGATTCGTGTCAAGCTCTTTTTTACCACATGCATAAATGGTAATGATTATTCATTTAATTTTTTATTGCCTCATTTCTTCTATTCTTTCAATTCCTTATTGTTTATACTTTAAAAACTTTGTGAACTATTTGTAAATAAATGTTTTCAAGAGAGGAGAAAGTGGCAATCTAATTTACTATTTTCAAAGCAATATATATATATATATATATGTCAATTGCTCAGTCATATTTAAAAAATTGCGGGAACAACTCTTTTAACTTCGTTGGTTCAAATATGACTTCATTCTTTTCTTACTTTTGCATAAGGCAAATCAGACAACTAAAGTTGGGATTAGTTAAAGTGAGGGAATCATCAGGTTTATTTCCAAAATGTAAACCTGATGTCATTATTGGGCATATATTAACCCATGTTTCAGTAAAGTTTGTGCTCTTGTTTGTTCTAAAAAAATTTAATAATCGAGTGTACTTTTTGATGTGAAATCAATTTATTGTAAAACAAATGATCCGCATAAAAATTATAATTCTTTGTAAAAAGAAATTTTATTATTGACTGATTTTATTCTGAATAGGCAATTCATTCTGTCCGCTTTAGTTGCCTCTCCTCTATTGGCAGGAAGGACCCTTTGAGCAGTTCACTCATTTTGCCAAGCCATCGTTTTAGACGTGTCTTTTGTTAACCTGAGCGTTCTCATTCGTTGTGTTATGTCCCAACCGTTGTCACTTTCTTAATTTATTGAAGTTCAAAATATCCATTTATGCTTTTTTTATTATGATCATCGATGAATTGCGAAACTGTCATCATTTGTTCACCTTTGTATATCTAGATCTGCACAATAAACTTTTTTGTAACAATACTTTTCAGCTGTGCTGTCTCATATTTATTGCCGGAATATTTAAACTCTGTAAAAAATTTCATTTGAATATCATGCGTAGTTCTCTAAACAACAAAAGCTCAGCTCAAAATATCCGTACTGCTCGTGTCAGATAACATCAGATGAATATAAGGTTGCTGTTTAACAATTTCAGACAGAATCTACTCAAAAATATTCGTTTCAGTTTTTCTAAGTATAGCTGTTTAAGAAGTAAAATATAGAATTACCCTTAGATTGTAAAAGTATTTCTTCACATATTTGACCTCTTCTCCAATTAATTAAATACCTGATTCAGTTCTTAGGAGTCGCGGCAGCTTCACTGTATGGTCAGAGAATTCCAATTCGAAATCCGAATATGCCAATAATCTGTTGTGCTTGTGGACCTGTTGCAAGTCATACTTGATGCCGTGGGTGAAATGTACTCATTTTGGTGTAGAACAGAAATCTAGGTTGTTGGGTGCCAGCTCATTGTTGCTCCCTTCATTTGAACGTGCCTCAAAAAAGACGATTCCCATTCCAAAATAGGCCTCTTACTTCCTTTAAATAAAAAGTTATAAAATTAAACTAAACTGACTGATATGTTTTTATAGTTCAGTCTATATTTAAATCAAAGTTGGTAGGTTTAAAAGGCGCAATATCAAAAATTGCCCACATTATTTAACACAATACAATTAAAAGACAAAAATCAGTAGACCGATATGTCTTTTACATTCTTACATAGAGAAATAGCATAAACGTCTAGAATAGATTTTCTATATTCTTTAATTATTAACCCTGTTGCTTTGTTTGGGCCCATCTAAATTATTTACAAATGTGAAGTTATTAAAAAAGGAAAATATAAAATTATTTCATAGACATTTTGTTAGTATGGATGTTTCGTTATTTCTTTTTAAATATTTTTCCTTTATTTATATATTTTTCTTAAATTTTTTCAAACTGTACAAATGTATCATGCGGACTAAGGTAACCTGTTAAACGGTTTTTTTTTTCTTAAAATCTTGCCCTGCATATTATTGATTCAACTATAAATAAATTCCGTAAAAATATTCGTTTCAGTAATAAGCCTTTTTGACAACAAAAAAAAAATTTACTCAGAAAAACTTTCTCTTTTTCGGTAAATGGCTAGAAATTCAGCCAAACTTTTTTTTTATGAACATGGAAATGTAATATGTAAAATAAATAATTTAAATATGGAATTAGTTTAGTTTAGTTATATTAACGTCCCATTTTAAAGCAATACTATGGCTATTTTGGAACGGGCCTCATAATCTTGAACCGCGGTCAGATGACGATAACGACGCCTGAGCTGGCAACCCCCTCCTAGCTTCCACGCCACACCAGCGGTCCCGATGAATTTAGCTTGAACCAGACCTTCTTACACAGTTCTTCAGTGGAATCGGGCCTCGAGCCTGAAACTCTCCGGTTTTGAAGCCGAGATCTGACCACAAAGCCACCACGGTCCCTAAATATGGAATTAAAGTATTGCATTTATAGTAAAACTTTATTTTTTCTAAAGGTGATTGGATAAGAACCTATAAGCAAACCAAAATGTAAACTGATTCAATAGTAGTACTTGGATACAATAGTACTTGTGATAACTTCGTTTCTTAGTGAGGTCAACTTCTAAAATGAAACATTACTATGTTTGGTACTATCAGAAAAATAATCCACAACTTCGTGACAAGCAAAAAGATGCATAACTAAAATTCTCTTTATAAATAATATAATTATTGTTATGGCAATCTAAAAAAAAATATAAAAACGTCATTCTTATGAACTCCATGTATCATGATAAATCAATTAATAATGCACCATACAAAAACTTAGATAGGGTATTATGATTACAAACCTATAAAAGAAATGTCGATGATCTTTTATTAATCAGTTCTTGACAAAGCTCGATAAACATTTGAATGCACACACTTAGAAAACAAATCGCTGATCTAAGATTATATTTTATAATAGTTCTTTTGGTTATTTTGCTTGCAACCCATTTATTCTTTGGACATCAGTAAATACCAAATAAATTAAAAACAAATTAAGACTATTTTTGGACGAATCAGGCAAATTTAAAAAAAAATTCCATGTAAGACACTATTTTACCAAAAATGAGTCGTCGTGTAATAAAACCGTCGTCACCGAAAGAATGCAAGGTAAAAGGCAAAATAATTTATCATCAACTTATTGTTTGATTATAATTGAATAATAGGGGTGAGCGTTTCAGGGTACGTTCATCAAACAGTTATAATAAATGAAATAAATTGCACAAAAATAATAAATATCATCTAGCTCCATCCAATATATTTTGTCCAAATGGAAAATATCAATGACGTAAGATTTTAAAAATTCTCTAATATATATAGTTTTTATTTTATATTATTCATCAGCATTATGTTTAGATATTTATTGAATTATTTTTCAATTATATTACGTATATTCTAATAAAATGTTTCTTATTCATCTCATAATATAATATTTTTTTTCTAAAAACAAGGGAGCATAAGAATCTCCTGCAATCAGTAGCAAATGTTCGGGTCATAGTGATGCGAAGGCTACATTCCTATAGTAAAGGGTAAGGTTAATCAATTAGTTAAAGAAATTCGTTTTCAAGGTGTTAATAAATAATAATATAATTTCTTTAAATATTTCTCTGAGAGATCTTCGAATCAAGATTATTCTAAATAAGTTTTACAAGATAATTTGACTTAAGTAAATTATTTAGCATTTTCAAGAATCTTATCATTTTTGTTACATGATTCAGATTTCGGGAGAGATATATAAAGTGAGTCTCGGCTCGTAACTGAAAGCAGTGGCTTCCAAACACAACTTGACTGGCACAATGATTCAACTGTTGCATATGTTAAATCTTTTGTGAGTCGAACATCCCACTAATGAGAATCGGAAGTTTTAGAAATTGGGGTGACGGCTCAATTACCGTCTTCGAAATTCAAAATTACGAGAAAAATAACGAAATTATTCCTCCCTAAATTCGCTCTTACAACTTTTTTTAATTGGATGTCAATCTAACTAAATCAAACTAATTAAATCAGGAAAAGATTATGCGCTGCTTTAAATGAGCCAATTAGCAAATCTTACAAACAGCAACATGTTGATTGCCACCTTTACGAATAAACTATAGCCGAGAACCGTTGAGAATCTGCGAAAACCGCATTTTTGTGGTTTGCTTTTGTAGCAACTATGAGTGGAAGATACTATCTTAAATTTTCAATCTTGAACAAATGACCAAAATAGCACACCACTAACAGCTCATTTAAAATCTGTTACACTTAAGTTGTTGTTTAATAAATATTTACGTGTGGGTTTTTTCACTATGGAAGGATCTCTCCTCCTTTCTGAGTCAATCATAAATTTTGGCGCAATTTTAGCATCAAATCTACTTTCCGAAAACCGTGATGTAACTAAATTTGGCGACGGTCTTCCTCGAGGAACCCATAGTATTACAGCAACCCTTGAATCTAAAGAGGGTTCCGATATTCCTTGTTGAAACTTGGGTAATCCTTCTTTGGGATTATCTTCCTCCCCTTTCAACAAAGAATTAATCGAGGACCTCTGCTACTCTTGGTTCCTTAATGGCTCCGTTGGCGCAAAACTGAGTCCATTAATTAAGAATATTTCGCCATTAACCTTTTATGGTGCCCCGCAGACGGTAATCAGTTTTGGCCTCTCTTAATCTGCATCCACTCGGTTCGGTTCGGAAAGCCTGCAGAGACTTGTCCGCGCAAATGCAAGCAATTCTTAAAATGAGGCAATTCTTTAATATGATTTGTTTGATTCGAACAATCGATGGCAAACAAGGGAATTCTTTTTTTGAGATTTTTCTCTTATCCAGTTTTAGTTTTTCAGTTTTTAAAATGTTGACCAAATCTAAGAAAAATTATTTGTTTATTAATTTAAAAAATATCTTAATATCGAATTCAGTAAATTGAAATCAGAGGTGACTATGTGCAGAATGAATTTTTTTGTAAAATGCTCTAAAATAGCTGTAATTTTGAATTTTAACATAAATAAGATTGAAAAAAAACATGTATGAAACCAACATAAACTAAATGACAAAAGTTTTTTTAAAAATTGAAAAATAAACGGCTTTTTTTTTAAATCTGAAAAGAGGCATAAAGTAAAAGTATTTTAGTTTAGAGGTGTATTAAATGATTTGCTTAAAATTTCTCAGTTAGTTTAAGAAATATATTCTAACAGCAACACTAGGGCTATTTTGGGACAGACCTCGTAATTTTGAGTCGTGGTCAGATGACGAGGACGACACCTGAGTTGACATATGGTTTAATGAATGAGTTGCAAATGTGGTTTAATGGAGTATTTCATGGCTTATAGAGGAACATAATTTCAAGCTGATGAAACATGTTAAGCAGTTTTTTAATTCATTCATATACTCTGTTCATTAAAAAAATAGGCTACAAATTAAAGGAAATTTTAATAATCAATTCCACGCTGATTAAAATTTTAACGTAATGCCTTCTAGTTATGACAGATTATCATGTAATCTTTAAAATTTTAATTGTTTCAAATTTATAATGAAATACGTAAATATGTTAGAGCAGAAAATTATGTATGCAAACAAGAGAAATTTTTAAAAGTGCACATAATTTTAAATACAATTATATACTTTTTTTAAAAAAATGCTTGTATTTGAGGAAATAATGTTTTTTATTCCATTTTTTTTTCTGCCATATTATCAGCAGCGTGGAAATGATTTGTTTTGTAAACATGTTTTCCCCTTTTCAGGAATTCTATAAAATTCACTTAAGTTAAGTAATAAAAGAAGGGAACAAAATAGCACAGCGATAATAAATGCTTCTTTAAAATGTAAACAGATGTAAAAAACAGCGATAAAATTTTAAAAATATGAGGCTTAATGTAAATGGAATGTCAAATATCATCGGAATCCCCCAAACATGTAGAAAAGTATGCTGACTTTATTAAAATTGTTACTGAGGGATGATATTCCTCTTAATAATATTTTTCAGCTTTCTTAAAAATAACGTACAAATTTTCGAATTATTTACTTTAAGTTACGTTATTCCCTTATTTTCAAATAAAGTAGAGCACTGAATATCTATATATATATAAAAGAAGATTATCAACTGTCATGTAATTAATCTTTTTTCAAATGTTAGAAGAAAAATATAAAAGGAAAATAATAATATCATTTTCTTTTCATGTTTGTGATATCATTGGATTATCGCGATAGTTGAGAGCCAGGTTAGGGTTAATCCTCGCAAGGACCTTTAATCAATGTTCATCTTCGATTTCCTCTTTTCAATCACAACTACCAAAATAATATTTATTTTTGTTGTTTTTAATTTAATTTCTGTACAGCCAAAATTTGAATAACAATTTTATAATAACCTGAGAAGAAGAAAAAAACATTTCATTGCAAAATGCTTTTAAGACAATTTTTTTAATATATCTTTAGTTTAAAAAAATTAAATTATTCTATTAAGATCATTCAAACATTAAAGACTGTCAGGAATTTAATATAATAGAAAGAGAAGTGAGTAATGTATTAAATGCATAATTGGAAAAATATGTCCCAGGTTTATATCAAATTTCAGTACTTCTGTTAATGTTTTTGTAAGAAAAAGTTAACAATATTTCAGAAGTAAAAATTGTAATAAAGCATTCAAAAAAACAAGTTTACAAACGCAGCAAACAAAGTTAACAGTCAAGTCAAGTTTACAAGCAGTTTATAAAAACAACTGCTTCAAAATTTCAACTCACTAAATTTTGAAATATAAATAAAAACTTCCAGAAATTATGAAATGAAAATTCCTAGGATTAATATTTTGAAATTTAAACGACATTTTATTTCAATTCAATAGAAACATAATTCAAACAGTTTTATTTAAAAAGAACTATTCAGTAACTAAGAATGTTGAATTAAAGAAATCTTTGCTACTATTTTTAACTAAAATGGACTTTAAGAACTTGAATCAGATATAAGAAAAACAATAAAAGAATTATTTAAAGATAAAAAAATAATTGAGATGACGATAGAATAAAAACCACTGAAAAAAAATGAAAAGGTGTCAGTCACATTTTCTTCCTACAAATATCGTACTTTTGGGATTTATTCGAGCAGCAGTGCCAAAAAATTGAACATTCAACATATATCTCTCAAAAATTATCTACTAATTTTTAAAATACTCTATTAAACATCGTAATATTTTCATTTCATATCGCTATTCTTCTGCAATTTTTATTTCTATATCAGTAAAGGAATTTCAAATTTATAACCATATTCTTTCATTTAACTAATGAATTCAAAGAAGTAGTCGAGTGAAATAATGCAGTAAAAATAATCATCTTTATAAATTTTCATTTTCTTATATTCCTCGAGCATGATATAAAAAAAATCTTTTGTTTTGAAAACATTAAAATCAAATCTAGGAATAATCCATTATCTTCCATTGCAATGACATTATCATTATTGTTATCTGCATCACTTTTTCTTCTGTAATAAGGCCTGTAAGTGTCATATTTTTCATAGAAAGATATCGAAGAAAGAGAATCTGAATCAACATCTGAAAAAAGAGAAAAGGTTTAATTTGAACATAAAGACGAACTTTAGTATTAAACAATATTGAAATTATGTGTTGTAGTGGATTTAAAATACGACTCATAATTCAAATCTACGACTTTCATTTCAATAAAAATATATTTCTCCTTTTTACTAAACTGTTCACCTTCTGTTGCCACTAATCACTGTTAATAATAAGGCAGAATGTATGTCTTTTGTTGATCTACAGGACATGCCTTTTGATCTAGAGTTTCAATTTCGGCACAAATGCTCTTTTAAAGATAAAAATGTGCATCACAGAACGATTATTTGTTAAATTAATTGATGCAAAACTTTTTTTTCAGAATTTTGAAGGATTTTTTTAACCCAGTTTTAAATTGTTTTTACCATTTCATCAAATATACAATTGCATAATTTTATTCGGTTGTTGAAATTTAAAGAAAGTTTATGTTTATTGGTAAGTTGTATTAGTTTGCTATGTTTATATTGTAGCTCAGTTTGATTGAGAAAAAAGAAAGTGAAATTAGAATACCGCGAAAATCAATGCGTAACTAGGAAATAAATCACCCGCACAATCAGGCTTTAAATGGTGCTTTTATGTCAAGGATCATAATTCCATTATGAAATTTCAAAGCCGCAATAAATAGAATATGTATTAAGTTATCAAATCTATTCTGTTATTTTAAAGTCTATCTCAATTTCATGCTTTAAAATATTTTGTTATGAAGACCATTAACAAATTATGCATTAGAAACTTAACATTTAAGAGAAATTAATTACCGAAATTTCAGTTAACCAAATTGTTGTCGAAGGCAGCATAAAAAGACAAACAAAAAAATAAGAAATATATAAAAAATAACACGAAAGCATTCGCCACTCATTAATTAGTTGAACCATACATTTACTTTTATCACATCCCTATTTTACATCATTAGGACTTTTATAGAATAAACCAAATGTTTGCCCAGAAAAATGAAAAATTACTGGTATATGATCTACAGTACACTCCCGAGTGTCCGGTACGAGACTCTCCGGCTTCCTTACTATCCGGTCTAGCTTTCTTTCATCGATCGTAATTTAATCGTAAAGTAAGGAAGACAATGCGTT
The DNA here is from genome assembly GCF_947563725.1 of Argiope bruennichi. NCBI lineage: Eukaryota > Metazoa > Arthropoda > Arachnida > Araneae > Araneidae > Argiope > Argiope bruennichi. The sequence continues at coordinate 135,020,301 of NC_079156.1, read as the reverse complement.
GCATTGCTTATGTTTCATGCATCTAAGTTGGGCATTACAGAATTTATGTTAAAATGTGATACTTTAGATTACTTTCACTCTAATTAATTCGTGAAACGTGCAGTGCAGTATATAAACATATATATATAAATTACCAGTACAGAATCTTCTATTTTAACCCGGCACGTTACCGGCAACTGCTTCTATGATTCTCCGAACCGCGGCTGCGTTCACATGAGATAAATAGATGGCTTAGTACTCAATAAGAAGTGAGAAAATACGTATTATAACAGTGAGTTGAGGTATAATACATTTTTGTCTTCTGGTATGGGTGGGCAAATAAATGAGCTCATAGAGCTCCGGCCTATCCGGCCTGCCCTTCCGCCACATTGAGTAGGATACTTGGGAGTCTACTGTACTTTATTTTTATAAAAAAAGATTTTATGACTACGCCATTTTAAGACGAAATGCCTGAAAGAATCCATTCTGCTTAAAATGAAAGAAATAAGAAATTCCAGTCTTTATAAGATTACCTCAAACCGCATTCGTCTTTAATTACGTTTTATCTTCATCCATCACCAGTGTGCTCGAGTCGTTCACGATTTTCTGTTAAGATGAAATCAAAAATTTGGGATGACCGTAGTTGATGCTTGTGGTTTGTGACGGTGCCTTCCACTGTCTAGAGTGGTTTCGTCTGGTATCAGACCGAAAGATCTAGGTATGCAAGGCTACTTTCAAGTGAATCACTGTCTTGAAGTTCGAGCGGTTGAAATCGTGTTATCTACAAGAAAATCAAGAAATTTAAAGGAGGTCTGATCTATTTCGGAGCATTGTAGAATATGTTTCTTCAACCTTTGTGCAATTTTTAAACAGTTACTCTTGTGCCGGGTTTACACTCGACCAGTTATAAAACGGCTAGTAGGCAGCGCATGTGTGGAAAGGGACTGATTTATGTTTGCCACAATTTCATAAGGTAGATTCAGGCATTCCATGCTTGGCTATAAATGGCCGTTTTGGCGTCCCTGAGTTTTTCTTTTTTCACTGCGTATAGTATTAAAATGATGGATATCCACACAAAAAAACTTGGTAAAATAAAAAATATAAAAAGATCAACATACCTAAATTTGAAAAACTATAGAAAAGAAATGGCAAATAAAATGAAGAAAAAAAACACATCAGAAAGAACAAAAAGTAAAAAATATCGGAATTTATCTATGATAAGCTATCAATTTTTTTTACGCCAAAAAACTTGCCAAATTCTACAAACGCATACGCAGTAAAAAGAAAGAAAAGAAAAAACAATACAGAGGCATGCTGTTGTTCCGTCGGGATAATTACTTGCCATCGACCGAACAGTATTTTTCACCTTTTTACGCATGCGCAACCTACTGGCGGTCTTATAATTGGCCGAGTGTAAACGTGCCTTTAAATACAATAATCATACCATACGCATAAAATCCTACCATATGCATAAATGCCCTCACAAAGTGTGCGAGAGCGTAAACGCAGGAAATGAAACAAATGGAAAGTATTTGTTGTAAAATAAACTTAAAAATAAACATTCAATTTTTTTAAATTTGTTTTACAACAACGACCTTTTGCTCTCAAATTAAATTTATATTATTGAAAGGCTCTTTTTTTATTTTAAAGTAATATATTAATAAAAACGTTTTAAATAAACGCTTTTATCAATGTATTAAAAACACAAAACATTTTTTTCACAAATCAAAACTCAATAATCGGGCATCAAAACAAAATCCCTAAAAGTTTGAGGCACAAATGGAAAAGCTTTAAGTAAATTAAGTTTTTAATTATATTTATATCGTATTTCAACGTAATTAATTAATTAGTTTTTGTTGCTGTTTTGTTGTTTCTTACAATAATCATTGCAACTTTAAAACCTTCTTCTGGTGTTTTTTCGCCTCAGGTCTCAATTGTCTTTCTTTTGATCAACCATAATTTTGTTTAGAAATTATTTTAATTTCAATTATTTCGAATAAACATTTTTATTAATCTATATAATATTAATAAAAACTTTTATTCAAAAAATGGTTTTCGTTATTTCCATGTTTTAACCTAATTGATGTTCATAGCGGTGGCCTGGTGGTAAGGTCTCAGATTCGGAACCGGAGGGTTTCAAGTTCGAGATATAATTCCACCGATCTAAGCTGTTCTAGTGCACGTTAAATCCGTAGGGAGGTAAACGTCCTCCAGCTAGTGTGGTGTGGAAGTTTGGAAATGAGAGTGCCATCTCAGATGTCTTCCTCGTTTTCTAATCGTGGTGCAGAGTTATAAGGTCGGTCCTAAAATAGTCCTAGTGTTGCTTTAAAATGGGAAGTTAATATAACTGAACTAAACTAACCCTTTGCAAACCACAGCACCAAATTGGCGGTCTTTCATTAACTTCGTATCTATATTCTAAATAGTCGTATAAAATTTTATTGCGAAAAAATTATTTTCTACTAATTTTCTAGAACACTAAAAAGAAATAGTCTTACTTGAACACAATCAACATATTTACTGTTCCACAAAAATAGGAAATATTCTAACTGGACACCTTTAAGGACCAGCTGTTCGTCCCTTATCTTATATACCTACAATCACTGGAAGGAGCACCAAATAACCATCTCAATCCAACGCTTTACTGATTGATTACTGGTCTAGTCCTCAGCTCACAAGATCATGATAATTATAGTATGTTTTCACAAAACACTTTTGCATAATAAAATAACAGTCATAAAATATATTGTTGGTGTTTTTATTATTAATTCATTCTGAATTTTATTCTGTTTCATTTTTAAAGTTTGAAATCCAAAACAATTCCTCTTCATGAGAACAATGTTTATAAAATAATTTTGTTTTTCTAAAATAAATTATTACTAGTCGCGTTTGGTGACCTGTTTGTTCACTCGTTTACTAACTTTTAGGACTGTTAAATATTAAGGTGGAAAGCACAATTAAAAAAAAAAAAAAGATTTACTTATTTTATTTAGTAAGACCGGAAATATGAATTTAATTGAATAAGTCAAAATAAATTTTAAAGCGTGAAACTTAAAAGGTATATGTACGGCAAAATAAAAGCTAAAGTAAAAATTCAACTTTAAAATTAATGTCCAAAGGAAGTATTCTTTAAAATTTTATTTCAATATTGGAAAAAGCATTCGATTGAATGTTTTGATCGATGAGTTTGAATTTCATAATATTAAAAATTAAAATGTGATGCAAATTAAAAATTTAAAATGTGATGCAAATTTTGCATCACATTTTTAAAAAATTATTAAAAATACATTGTACAGAAATGAAAATGGTATTTTAAAACGGTAATTATTTTAGTTTGAAAATGATACACAATCATTTTTTGTAATATAATAGTTTTGGATGATATGGGCATCCATTTTCAATGGTATGTCATCAACAATTACCCATCTGGCAATGGTTAAGCCTATTTTCGCGTCAGATTAAACTTTGTTTGACACTTATTTTTTATTACTCACGTTATTACTCACGTTTGGAAAGTCCTTATAGTGATTTGTTTACATTTCACTGTTGCCATTTGACAATATGTAATAAGAGCTATTTCTGTGCTACGTTTCTGTAAACGTTTTATATGTATAAATTTTCATTCCAGCTTCAGAAATTTATGCTATAATTTTAATTTCCAAACGATGCCGTGGTGGCCTGGTGGTAAGGTCTCAATCCCACCGAAGAACCGTCGTGTAAACGGGTTTTGTGCACGTTAAATCCATCGGTGCCAAACGTCCTCCCACTGGTGTGGAAGTTTGCAGAGGTGGGTACCAGCTCAAATGTCGTTCTCGTCATCTGAACACGACTCAAAATGACGAGATCCATCCCAAAATAGCACGAGTATTGCTTTAAAATGGGAAGTTATATAATTAAACTAAATTAAAAGATCTAAACGATGATAAATGAAGGAATTTGTGATCATTAATAATATTTTTATTTTCTTCCGTCTTTAAAGTGAGTAACAGTGGTGTCATGTGGACGAAAATGTTCTTTTTTTTTTTCAATAAAATATATGTATAATAATAATGCAACAAAAACTCTTAACAAAACAATTTCTTATCCCTTTCATGCATTAGGAGAAAAACGTATCATAATTTTCAACCTCCAGATCTCTTGGAAACCGCCAGTTCGAAAACGTGTCAGCGGACGCGGTGAATAACTTCGTACAGGGCAAATATCTTCTTGATTGGGTAGCGTTAAAGCTTGAGAGAGAATGACGACTCGTCGTTTTCATCATCCGATTCAAAATGAATGTCTGTCCGCTCTAGTTTTGTTTCAAAACAGAAAACTAAACTAAATTATATTAAACCAACAGAATATGTGTACTATTCAATTTTATGAGTATTGCCTTATTTAATGAATGGTCTTATTAAATTATTATAATTATTTTGAAATTTTCTTTCCATATCTCGATATAAATCAACTTAACAACAAGGATATTCTTATGCGAATATTTTTTTCAAAAATTAAAATTTCTGATTTTTTTTTAATTATTGTTTTTTTTTCTTTTAATTTTTTAGGCTTTTTTTTTTATTTTAATAATTTTTCTGTATATTTTTATTTAATTTATCGTTTTTATTTATTTATCTATTTTTGATAATAATGAACTGGATAAGCAATTTTATTTCTAACTTCATCGTTCTACAAATAAAAGTTGTGTTGTTCTCCAGCTGACATTAGAAATATATTTTGAATTATTTGATATTTTGAATTAGCGAATGAAATAAATTGACTTCTATGAATAAAATTCATTCTTTGTGGCTGCTAAAGATTGCCAAACTCAATTTTGCCTTTCTTCAAAATGTGCAAATCGTACTCACCTTTATCCATTTTATTTTAAACTGGCTGCCTTTGGCGACTAGTTGATTCGTTGCGATTAATAATAATTAAAAATTTCAGTTAAGTATTTTTGACATTAATTACTATCAATTATATATTTTGGAAAGTATTCCTAATCTTAAAGGATTTCTTAGCAAAATATTTTTAAACTTCAAATTCTGTTAGACATGGAGCTCATATTATCTTGGAAGTCTTACAAAAGATCTGTTGATTATGCTATGCATTTTTTTCATTTTTTTATATATTTAACAATAGCACAGTAAAAAGTAGCGGTATTTAAAAATGGGCACACTTTAAAATTTTTTTTTATCATTGCTTGATTCTAAAGAAACTACAAAAATTTTATTGATAGCATAACTTATATTGAAATGTACTCAACATGGAAAAATAAAAGAAATGTTCATATTTTCATCATCAATGCGGAAAAACGCCAGGTTGCAATTTTTTAGCAAAGAATTAAAGCAATTTGTTAATTTATTGTAGAAAAATATGCTTAAAATAATATTCAAAAATTAATTAAAAACAGAAAAAAAATCGGTATCATTGAAAAGCTATTCTTTTGAATTTTAAGGTGATGAGAAAATTTTTATTGTAAATCAATATTTAATAAAAATTACCGTTGAAAAAAGATAGAATTTCTCTTAATATTTAATTAATTAAAATTTCAAAAAAGTCTTTCCCAGAAGCCTATTCGTATCCTCCAAAGTATACATTAGTCAAGTTGAGTACCTTTAGATCAAATGATCTGGCCTGCAAAGAGCCAATACATATATAAACATGCACAACCACACATACAAAATACATATTCTAGTTTTTAATGAATATTTTTTTTTCTTAATTCCTTTGCAGTAATTACTTCCTTTTTTAACTTCTCACGTCCTTGCGATTTTGTTCTGACTCCACAGCTTTCATAAATATAATTGTATTACGCTTTATGCACTATATATATATATATATATATATATATATATATATATATATATATATATATATATATATATATATATATATATATATATATATATATATATATATATATATATATATATATATATATATATATAATATATATATATATATATATATATATATATATAAATTAATCTATTAAATGATAGCTAATCCTGAAAGGATTAAAATATTTTATTACCATTGAGAACAAGTTCCAAAGTTCTATAACAATAGAAAATGAGTGAAGAAACGATTACTTTTGTAATTGTTTTTCATAAAATTCAACATAATAAATAATAAATAAATTCAACATAATAAATAATAAATAAATTCAACATAATAAATAATAAATAAATTCAACATAATAAATAAATTTATCAACATAAAACAAACCAACATAAACAAACCATAAAGAAGAGTGACGAACTTTTTTATTTCTGAAAGTGAGAAAATCGCCTAAATTATTAACTGTACCGGATGTCATCCTTCTGAAGTTTCTCAGTGATCAGACGGATGGAGCATCCATCCGGCAACGGCTCGAAGGCGATATCCTGCCACGGCTGGAAGTCCGTCTCTCTTCCCGATCCATGATTAAGTCCCCGGACAGCAGACCCAATTGGGTGGACTTACACGAGCCGCTGGCCGCATTAATCCTCCCCTAAAGGATTCCAATAATAAGATGGGAAGTGGTCCTCGGGAAAGGGAAGACAAGATTATGACACAACCTACGCCAAATCTTCCCCTCTCTTCCCTTTCTTTCTTTCTTTTTTTTTTTTTTTTTTTTTTTTATCTGGACTGACTCTTCTTTTCCTATCTTTACTTCTTTTTTTTTTTTGTTTCTCTTTGAGACCACAATTCCCGTGTCTTTCGCTCAAGTGGAGAGGGTGGGGTAGGGGATTAATCTGATGCCCACCCCCTAACTTTTTCAACGGTATCCCCCCATCCTTCCATCATTTGATACGGTGGTTCAATCCTGATGAGTCTTTGACGGAATTTGCATTCTTCCGGATTTGGTATTCATGATGGATGCCTCCCGGATTCATCTTCCCGGATTTTAGCTTTTGTGATTTCTGCTAGCATTTGACTGAAAATACGAGAAGGAACAGAGAATGATGCACCAATGAAGAATTCTGTTTGCGTGTTTGTAAAAAAAATATACATAATTAATTGCTCGTGTACACCACTATAAAACACGTTTGTACTAATAAAAATTTATGTTTGTGTATTTATAAAAAAAAATGTAATGAAATATTTTCAGTTAGATTTAAGAATTAAACAGATTCCTCCAGTAGGAACATTTTTTCATCCATTTTGCTCCTCTACTCCACTATGAAGCACGCTTTGTATGTAACTTCTTAAAACAGTGGAGAACACCGAGTAAGTTTGATACTAGAAATAAAGAATCTCATCATTTGATGTAGATCCATAATTTTGGTATCAAGGTCAAATATCGATTTTCCTTTATATAATTTATTACAATATTTAGTTATCGAGTTATTTCCAAACACTCAGAAGAAAAACGAACAGGCAGTCTAATCGATAGCAGATTCAGTTAAAAGTTAGATCCAGATTTACAATTTTGGTATAAAGATCATACAGTAAATTTTATCTATATTAGCTCCCTTAGGCGACCAGCTTGTTCGTCCAGATAATTTTTTAGTCTAAGATTAATATTGGATATTTTTTTAATTTCATTTTATTGGATGTGAATTAAAAATATGATTTTAATGAGTCAATTTGCAATAAATTATTTTGGGCTCAAATGAAAAGTCTATATTTTATGAAATAAAAAGGGAAGTGAAAATCCTGTTTTGAAATGAATGTCCAAAGAAAGCAAGTTTTCAATCATAATTTTAAGATTAGTAAAAGCATTCAATTGAATATTTTCATGGATGAGTTTGAATTTTATCACAAAATAAAAAAAAAAATCGTAACATTGTAAATTAAATCTTGTTATTGAACTTAAATTTATTAAAAATAAAGTAAAAAGCTATAAAGAAATGAAATAGATATCATTAAAGGGATAGTTTTCTGCGAGATTAATAGTTTTGGAAGATATATATTATTACCATAAGCAAATTGTAGTGATTACCAATCTAGTGACAGTTAAGCCTATTTTCGAGCTCGTTTAAACTTTCTGTTTAACATCTATTTCTTTATTTCTTTGACATCTCCTTTCCTCCAATTGAATGCAGTATTTGATATGGTAACCAGCATTTATAATAATAGCTTTCATATTGATTAATGAGTGAAGTGTGAAATTAAGTGCAGTTGCAAAAAGGCTGAATGAAATGTTTGTTTACATTTGACTATTGCCATTCCACAATAAAAATAAAAGTGATTCCTGTGCCTCATATATCAGCTTTTAATATATACAGATGGATAGATGCATTTTATTTGTCAATTTCATATACATATAAATCCAAAGAGGGTTAATCCGTTGTTAGATTTGATCCAAACATTGATGCAGATCGTGCCAATGCCAACTAACTAGCTGGTTGCATTTTTAAATAATAGCGCTCACATGCACACGGATGGAGAAGTAGGCTCACTTTTGGAAAATGGATTTCGTACCAAAATGGAGTTTTAAAAAATGTCACCATTTCGAGGAAAACAGCATGAATGAAACAGTTTATCATATTAGGTTTTTAGTTTCTTGTTCATATACAGGCAAACCGACAGGTAAATGTCATTCCAATAAATTTAATACAAATATTTTGTATATAAATACATTTATTAATATACTTTTGGCATACTTTTGTTAGTATACTAAAAGGTACAATTTTTTATTTTAATTGTTTTTTTTCTTAGACTTTCTTTTATTATTCGTCGTCATAAATATTATAGAACCCATTTTTTTTCACATTTACTTCCAGGCGAGTCCATTATATGGAATCAAAAGTTAATTAAATCAATCATTAAATGATAATCACAATTCGAAAGTATCTTCATTAAAAAAACAAAAATTTAGAAAATGCCAAAACACAAGCCCATTAAAAAGTGTACGGAAAATGGATTACAAACTTCCATTTTCACAAGCATGAAACAAGTCGAGCTAAATAAAAATGTATAAAAATGGTTTAATTGAATTCCAGGAATCTGAAAAGTAGAGAATCGTCAATATTTCGAATTTTTTGACGATTATAATATTTCCTCTTCGTACATGAGAAATCAAAAAACAGTCTGAAAATTTAAGACAAGTAGAAAATGGCAGACAAGTAGAAATCAATTTTTGCATCGAAATCAGTGTCACGAATAGAATTTTCGTGCCATTAAATCATAGATCCTTAACTATCGAGTGCTCAAGATATGACATTATATCTTGGACATGGAGAGGACACTATATCCTGGAGTATATGACATGGAGAATCGAGTAGATAATTGCTCAGACGCTCAGCAATTTTAACAGAATTTGTAATTATTATTTAAATTGATACTACAATCAATTTAGCTACAGTAAAACTAAATGGAAGTAATATAAAGAACGTTTTAGATCATACTTATTGCTTTTCCAACGTGTTTAAATAATATTTCGCAAACCATTTCTTAAGTTTATATGTATGTTAGGAATCTAAGGATCTGTTAACGAGTAGTAATATATCGTCGAGGAAAAAGTATTTAATGACAATCTGATTATATCATGTGTCTAATGGCCATTTCCATTTCTTTTCTTTTTTTCTTTTTTCTTTTTTTTTCCCCCATGGATTTTAGGTTCATTTGATCTCTTCTACCAGCTGACATGACAAAAATCTTTTCAAAACTTACAATATTCAAGTTGGTTCACAGCTTTTTCGAAATTATCATTATTATTTTTGAAACACCTCTGTTTTCGTTATGAAATAAACTCGCGCATTCTTTAAGTAGAATATTTCTGAGCCATTAGTAAATTCTGTAAGTTGTCAAAAAAATTATTCAATTATTCATTCTGAATGCTATTTTGGGAAAGAGAGTAGTTACATTTTATTACGGAAGAAATAACTCAATCACTTTTTTTCAAAAACTCCATAACTGGCACACACAAAAATTCGAAATTGCGTTTATGACGTTGTTTTTCAGGCTTGGTGCAGACACTCCCTAAAGTAACATTCTATTTATTTAAAGTGCTTTTTAGAGGAGAAATCCCATAAGCGATATCAGCTGCACGGAATATCAGAGAATTTTTGTGCTTAAAAAATAAATAAATTGAAATGTGATTTATCAGATACTAAACATCTTTGGTGAACTTTGATTTACTTTAATTTGAATCAAATCAATTAAATATAATTTTATATCCTTGATTCCGTGAAATTTAAAATATATTTGTTTAATTTTTTTCTTACAAATGCTCCACTCGTAGTTACATGAGTACTTTCTAATGGAAATCAGCATCTTCATATCATGGCGTTATTAAAAATGTAAATGTATGGTTAACCTAACATAAAATTCTCTTTTTTTTACGTCATTTAAACTACATAGATACTAAACCAAACCAAATCTTTCTTTAACTTTCCAAAAAATCACGCGATCAGATAACTGATGAAACAATAAAAACTTTTGAACTTTAGGGCAACAATATAACCTACAGCTGGAAATCAGTGTAAAAAAAAATTATTATGTTTAGTTATAAAAGAAAATTAAAAAAAGTTTGTTATCAAATGGTCTCATTAAAAAGAAAAATTTTTAAATTTTAAGATGATGTAAAAACTATTTTTGTGCTGCAATATTTTCGGAAATTACTGAGAAAAAATACCAAAAATCAGTTTAATTTTTAATTAATTAAAAAAAATTTAAATATTTCCAAGGTGCACAAATCCACCCTCAAAGGTATAAATATGCCAAGTTTGGTAGCTGTATGTCAAACGGTTTGGCCAGTAGAGGGCCAACACACATGCACATTCATCTTTACTATTAGTACAGATACGATATTACTTTAATGGCTGGCAAATCACAATTTTTATGGCATATGTATGATGTCCTCAAAAGGTCTTCAAAAAATTTAATTCGCCTCTGGTGGTTACTTGAAAACAAAAATATTTTTATATCGCCGTACGCAGCTACTAAAATAATGAAATTTCTTTAAAATATGTTTACAAATATATTTTTTTTAATTTATTAAAAAATTTACGGAAATAAGAAGTTTTTAGTCTGGCATCCTTTCTGTAAGTTGTATTAAAAGTGTTACACCTAGATTACGATATATAATAGTGTAGCGAAGGTAAGCGGTGCCTAGAACATAACGATATAAAATTATAATTATCTTCATTAGGGATATAAAAAAATGTAAATTGCGCCCTTCCTGTTATCATAAGATATTATATGATATCTCCATAATGTTTTTCAATATCTTGAATGTCGAACAATATCGTGAGATACCACAACAGTGTCAGTAAGCACTTTGTACTAATTGGATAGAATATGATATTAACACATTCGCTGCCATGATTCATGCTTGTGATCAACCAGAATTAGTTTAGTTATATTAACGTCCCGTTTTAAAGCAACACCAGGGCTATTTTGGGGCCGACCTCGTCATTTTGAACCTCGGTCAGACGACGAGGATCACACCTGAGTTGGCACCTTTCATCTCCAAACTTCTACACCACACCAGCGGAAGGAAGTTTGGCCCCAACGGATTTAACGTGCACTCGACCCACTTACACGACGGTTTTCTGTGGGGAAGCGGGCCTCGAACCTAAAACCCTCCAGATAATAAGATGCTTACTTCTTTTCTATCAATTAATTGTAGTAAAAAGAATATCTGGTTAAATAATAGGTGTGAATCACATGCGATTCACACAGTGAACATCGTATTAAAACAAGGACAAAAAAATTAAACATAGGCGTATTCCACTCACGTTTAATTCTACACTGAATGAAAACTTTTGCTGTTGCCCATATTCGTGCGACAGCAATCAATATGTTAATTATTCTCCCCCTGATCATATATGACCTCAAAAATGGCATAAATGCTCTAGCATTTCGTCTGCATGGCGCCCCCTAAGGTTGGAGACATTATGTTGAAAATTTACAATTTTTTGTCAAAAATTTAAAGTTTAAAATTGTTTGTCTTTCTTCTGTTGTGGGACACACATTTGAAGGAATACAGAGGATTTTGAGAAGGTTTTCTCAAAGTGTTGACCTGCTGCTCGTAAAACAAGATGACAAATATAGGAGAAGATATAGAGAAAGGTCAGAGATTGACCACCTGTGACTTAGGGCCAACCGCCTCGAAGAGGATGAAAGTTCGGAGAATTGGCCATTGTTATGGATGGATTATGATAGCGATAACAATCGGCCACAAACAATCCTGTCGATACTGCTTCTCTAAGTGGTGGTTGGGTGTACAGAAGAAGAAGTATACCAAGAAAGAAATTAAAAATGCAATGTTTATTATAAACTAAATGCACGCTCCAAAGGCATTTGCCCATTTAAGCCAAAATATTTTTTCTCAATACCTCTAACTTTTTTTTCTTTTTTTTTTTTTTTGCAGAGGTATTTATGTTTTTCAGAAGTACAGAGTGCGATATAAATTAGTGCCGACTCCAAAAAAATCATAATAAAAAAAAGTAATGCTTGAAAAAAAATTGCGGTTTCAAATATGTTCAAAAAGCCCCTGGATTTTTTCCCGTTAAAAATGATTTAAAAAATTACCAATAGATGCTAATACGTCAAGGCGGTTTGCGCGAATTATGATAGCTATAAAACACGATGGAAATGGATCCGTCATTCGATGCCATCAACTTGTTATCGTCACAGGATCGAGCATTTGTGTTTGCATCTATAAGAACGGTGAATCCACGACTAAAGCATTGCGAAAGCATTACTTGCGAAGTATCGCAAAGTTAAAGGAATGCTCGATCTGGTAAATTCCGGAGCTCAAACAGGCAGCATTGCGAAAATATCGCACAGTTAAAGGAATCAAGGCATTTAAAAGTCCTATTTCATTGGATAGGATATTATTACACTGAAAGCCCTATTTCATTGAATGGGATAGTATACCGTTTTGAAGAAACCCTGAGTTTGGAGGATCGTCCATGAAGTGGCAGACCATCCATTAATGTAAATCGCATGCGTACAAAGTGTTGCACAAAGTGCTATGGGAAATTTGGCAGCCAAGACATCAACGGGAAGTAGCAACACACGTGAAACTGTGTGAGTAACGGAAATTCCAGAAAAGTCTATCCGAAACATTCCGCACGTAATCTTAAAACCGCATCCATACAAGATATGATCACTTCACTAATTATTGTCAACAGATTCTGATGAAAGGCAAATCTTTGTAACATGGGGCGCTTGCATAAACGGAACGTAGTTGCTGAACATCATGTGGACAGATGAAGCCCACTTTTCATTGGATGGTGAAGTCAATACGAAAAACAGTTGTATCTGGGCGATATCAAACTCTCTTGAGTACACGACCAAACTCTTCAATTCTCCGCTTGTGATTGTTTGGTGTGGTTTCATCTCATCCTTCATTTAGGCCCCTTTCTTTTTTTAAAAGCGTTGTCTTATATCCGGTTGGAAAATGTTCCGCCACAGCAAAATTGTATTTTATGTTTTTCCGAAACTACGTTGTGCCTGCTTAGTAGCAAAGACGTGTGTCACCTGCCTTCACTTTCATGCAGGTCTCACATTGCTCGTTCCGTGAAGACGTTCCTTCAGGACATACTCACTGAGGACCAAATAATAAGTCGAGGATATAAAATTAAGTGGCCCTCGCGATTACCAGACCTTACTCCACGGAGTTTTTGGTTGTGGAGATACGTAAAGTCTCGTGTCTGCCAGTGCTCTCCAGCCACTACGGTGGAATTGAAAGATGATATTCAACGGGTCGTTGGTGACATCGATGCCGACATACTACACTCAGCTGTAATAGGCGTAGTTACGCGCATCACTTGCGTAATATCTTGTGTCGGCTTTTACCTTGAATATCTTTTGCTTAAAAATAAAATTTCCTGTGTTAAGATACTTTGCTCTGTTTTCCTTATTTTCATAAATCATCTGGGTTTGACGCGTTAATGCCATCTATTGATCTTTTTTTTAATCATTTTTAATGGGGAGGGGAATCCAAAGGTACTCTGAACATATCCTCTCAAACTGCAATTTTTTTAGGGGGGGATTACATTTTTCTTATGATTTTATCAAGTTTACTCGAATTTATGGCGCACCTGTAAGTTCAGTTTCAATATCGGGTGAAAAGCAAAAGTACTACGGATCAGGAAACCGTGCTGCCATCTGTCAGTTACCGTTTTCACAAAAAAAATCAAAACATTTAAAAATATTTTTCAATGTGAAGGACTTTTAGTTCTAATAATGATCAATACGAATAGAATAAAATCATTCATCTTCATTTACGACAATTCACACAATTATGTTCTCTGATCCGTTCACATCTGGTTTGAATAGATTTTGAGAAATTCGATAGATGATTCACAGAAATAATATCTCTCGATTCTTTTTTTTTTTTTCCCCTTCTCATCGAAGTTTCTGGGTGTCATGTGTATTCATGTTTGTTACCAATTTAATCTTGGATAAATGTTCAGGATTACTAATAGATAATTAAGTAGGGGGACTGCATATTTCAAAATCCAAAAAACCTTCAGGAATTTCCTTGACATATTATGCAATAAATGTTTCATATGAGCAACAAGTGTGAAGCTAAATTTAATTTAATATGAACTGCCGCAAAATAGCTATATACGGTACGAAATCTAATTTATTTGAAACTCTGTCCAATAAGAATTTTAACTTAATACCTCCCATTCTGGGGCAGGGGGTGTTTTGTTTTTTCCCAATAAAAGTCGCAGAAACCTGTATAAACGAGTGCATGAATGCATAATTTTTTAAATTTTATTTTGAATTTAACTGATAACAAACAATTACTCGTTTAAAACAACAGTTGTTTAATAAAATATTTTTTTTTTTTTTTTTTTTAATCTTTCAAGTTGTCATCACTTTAAACTTTCCTACATTCATAGATTAGCTAAATTGCGTTTGAAATAATTATCTAATCGTCAAAATTAATGGAAATAAGATAAAAATTACAGCAATGCTGCACAAGGAAAACTCTGCACAAAAAAAGTTGGTTTTTCCCCAATAATAATTTACCATGTTGCTTTTAAAAATAAAATTGAGATATTTTCAAGAATTAACAATCAAGATGAAATAGGTGTTAATTTCTTCCCTCTTTTTTTCCTCCCCCCCTTTGGCTTTAAATTCTATCTATTTATGAGTATTACTATTTCTTCAGATTGTTATCTTCCTAAATGCAAAATAAATGACAAAAAATAATTTAAAAATGATTAAAATAAGTCTTTTAATCCAACAAGTCTTTACATATATGAAATACATTTTCTTTTTTAATAAATACATCAAATAAAATACTTTGTACATAAAATAATATTTTATAAACATCTGCAGTTCATAGTTGAAACACTTTATATGATAATTAAATAACCGTGTAAAAATAAATCCTTACAAAAAAATGAATACTTAGAAAACAGCCTTTTACAAAAGAAAGCAATGCAAATTTAAGTAAAATCAAAGGAAAAATTGATCGAAGAGAGATTTTATTATGAAGCTCTTGCTATCATACAAATCTGTCATTGAAAGGAAAATCATATTTTAATTTTCAATATTTATCAATAAGTATTACTTTAAAATGAAAGATATCTTTAAATTATTCTTTTAAAAAGACTAAAGATCTGTAGTGAAAAACAAATAGCAATTCAAAAAAAAATTTGTTAAAAAAGCCAGAAAAAACTGAAACTGAAAAATCATAAGGAACTGAAAATTAAAATAAATTTTAAAAATGATCATTATTATTTTTTTAATTTTCAGAGATTACAAATAATTTATTGCTGCACTATTTAAAATATATTTTTAAAAATGTAACCAAACTAGAATTATGAGTCATTGACAGCTGACTGAAATTTTTAAAATAAAAGAAACAAAAATCATAAGCATCCTTGATCAAATAAGCTTTTGACCAAGATAGAAATACACCATCATTTGAGATCAATAACAATTAAAGCGGAAAGATAATGTATATTTTAACAAAAATTTATCTAACTTCTTAGGGCATAGAATATAAATTCCTTTTATTTTAAATATTTAATTTTGATTTTATTAAGAAAAGTTAAATATATTTCTAATTTTTTTGATTAATCACAATATTTAACATATTCCACAGAATATACAAATAAATTCATATTCTATGCATTACTCAACATTAATATTCATTTCTATTATAACAATGTACATCTTGTATTATCAGCAGAAACAATATGCTAATAAAGAGAAATGATATAACATTCAACTTTTTAAATTTTCAATACTTTTATATTTAGTTACTACATAAAAAATAGAAATCCCACAATAAAAAATATTATACTATCACATTTTTTATAGCTCTTTCCTAAATCTCAAAATCAATATCATGAAATATCTCCAAAATAATTAAAATAACACAGATAAGTCAGTTTTTTTAAAATGTATTTTGCATTTTATAATACTTTGATATAAAATACAAGTAAGAATGCTATGTTGCATATTTTAAAGGACGCTGCATTTTATAACACTTTTTTTGCATTTTATAGCACTTTTCTTATAAAGAAAAAATATCACTAAAACTTATTTGAAAATTAAATGAATATAAAATTGCCTTTCAAGAAACTTCTGAGCAATAAATATTGAGCAACTAGGAACACTGAAAATCCTACATAATACATATCGATACAAATAACATAATTCTGATAAATTTAATATCCATTTCTTCATTACAAGCTAGGATTTTTGTTAAGCCGGTTCATGTTTCTCCTACCAAATGGCAGAATCCTTCATCCTGTTTCACAATGTTTTCAAAATTTTTGATATTACGAAAGAGCCAATAAAATTTAATTTAATTTAGTAAGATAAATGTCAAATGTTGAAGGAACGCAAGAAATATTTTAGAAAAAACTTCCTAAATTTCAAAAATTTATGGTCATTTTATGAGAATAAAACCTAAGCTATCGTCCTGCTCCTCAAACTTCCATAGTTCACAGGAAAAGGATGAGCAATTAATCATAACATTGCAATCAAAAAGCACAATAATATTTAGATTCAGTCCAAAAATTTTCAATCAATGAGCACAGCTCCAGTAGGTAAAAAATATACAAATAATGTTAAATGATGAATCTCTAAATTTATTACCATCTTTAGCTTTTGTTCAATGAAAATCATATTTTCAAAAAAAAATTCTAAAAATTAGAAATATAAATGGTATTTACCACAGACATATTTCATATCTTTAGAATTTTTTATGAAGGTTTTGCAGGTTTCTCTCAATAATTTGAAAAAATATTTTACTGGTTTTTCTTTTTCCTTTACAATTACTTTCCATCCTTTAAAAAAACACTTGAAACTTCACTAGTTTATTTATTTGATATTTCTAAAACAACTAAATGAAAATGGATTGTTCCTTGCTATCTCAACTCCAAATATCTTCAGAGTTCAGCAGACACTTTATGGCATGAAATAAGTATAAAAATAGTAGCTTCTACAACAGAATATCATGCAAACAAAAATTATAATTACAGTCTGCACAACACATATTGAGAAAGCAAAGAGCAGCTATTCATTATTGGTTGACTCATTATTGGTTGGTATTTCTATGCAAGTGAAGATGAAAGAAAGAGCATCATTTTAATTACAGAAGATTATATTGCTGGAATTTAAAATTAAATTTTGTTCAAATATATGTGTAACATTTAAGTTTTATTTAACTTAATAATACACCTTTAAGCTTTCCTCACATTATTAATTTGATTAGTAACTGATTATAATACAAACCAATAATTAAAATATTAATTGGAAATATAATATTTTGAGATGTTAAAGTACAATATTTTTGATTTTAAAAGCAGAGAAAAGGCAATTACTTAATATTTTAAGTAGCAACACCATGAACTCCCCGAACATGATTTTTCAAAGTATCTCTCCGTTTAAAATGGGATGGACATATCCAGCATTTGTAAGAGAGATTGAAATGTGTCTTTTTGTGCCGATTGCGAGTTCCTGGCTGGCTGTACTCTCTACCACAAATATCACAAGGGTAACGAACTGAAATAGTGATAAAAATATTCAATTTAAACTTCTAAAAAAGTGATATAATCAAATAAAATGTTTCTGGTATAATATAAATAAAGGCTTTATTATTAATTATTTTAGAATCAGAAAGTTTTGCTAATATTTGGAGATATCTAATCTGTAGAAAACTAAACTACATTAAGAATATTAGATCAAGTTTTCTTAATTCTAAAGAGTAATTTAAAAACAGTAAAGGAAATAGAAAATTGAAACACAAGCAAATTAAATTGCATTAATCTTTTCAATTTATATTATTTTTTTTTTAATTTTTAATACAAAAATGAATGGTTTACATTGATTTGTACAAAAATGATTTGTTTTATCACAAAGACAAGTAAATATTGAACATAAACTGCCACTATACTTTTTTTTTAAAAAATTAAGAATTTTTATAAAACATAATTTGAAAAATATATCTTTTTTAATAATTATATATTTTTCAGCAAGGAAAAATTGATATTTTAGATTTTATAGAAACTGTTTGGTTAAAAACAAGTTTGGTAAAGCCTACAGCAACATTAATGGTGTGTAGCCAAATTAAAGTTGGCTATTATAGATTAAAAGAATGATTATAGGATAAAAATACTTTAAACACAAGGAAATTCAGATAAAGAAAATCTAAGTTAATCATAAATTTAATGCACCAAATGAAATAAGTTTTTAAAAAATAAACATTTATTGCATAACTTGAATACACATAACACTGCATAACTTGAATTTATACAGGATTTTTTATTCCTGGCTACTAAATACATTTCATATTATTTAATTGCTATCTTACAATTTTTTATATAATTAAATAACCAAACAAAATTTTCAGCTTTTAACTTTTTAATTAATTTGCAATTTAAAATGAAAATACATTTCAGAAAAAGAAGAATGAACTAAGATATACATATCAAAAAAATATCTACATATTATATTAATTGATTTAAAGCATATAAAAATAATAACTTCATGCATAACATTACTTTAAGAAAAGAATAGGCAAATAAAATTAAGTAGTGTTAAAAAATTACAAAGTATATACTAGTGATAGTAAAAACAATCAATAATTAAGCATTCGTTAATATATAAAAAGACTTAAAAAACTGTTTTTAAATAACATAAAATCTTAGAAATAAAAAAAAATATCATTAATTATAATTGATACATGATGAAAATCTCTAGTTTTTTGCAAAACATAAAACAGATCTACATTTTAATTTGAAACAGTGCAATACATTTTATATTAAAATATTTACACCCATTTTTTTTTCTAAGTCAGTTAATATGCAGAAATTTATTCAATAAGAATTTAAAAGAAGCATTAAAAAAATAAGTGGTTCTGAAACTTATCATTATAAAGAAATATTTTTAAAAAAATTATTGCTTTATGATAAATTGCTTCAAAAATAGTTGAAGCTATACACTTGTTTCCAGGGAAAGTTGCACTGCATTACCTATAAAAATAGAAATAACATTTTTAGTTTCCCAAACATGCAACTTTGATTTTAATATTACATAGATTTAAACATTCTATATTATTCATTCATTATATTCACTTGAATTACATTAAATTTTATATAAGACTGTTACTGTTTTCATCTACCCCTATTATTCAAAATTAGTATTTCTGATGTAGAGTGTTCAAATCTTTCAAATGCATTTAAAATTTAATATTTTCTAAAACTTTATCAAATTACTTGTAAAATATATCAATAATGACATATCTTGCAAATGATACAAAAGTATATAACATTAAATTAACATAGTAACATGAAATATGATTAAAAAGAAGAAGCTGATCAATGCATTTTTATTATGGTATGTAAATTAATTAAAATATTATTTTATCAATTAATGTTGTCATGTGAATGCTGATTTTACAAATCACCTTCTTTCAATTTCTTATGAAACTAGCTAATAATACCTAAAAAAAGAAAGAGGAATTAATCTTTTTGTAATAGGTGAATTTGAAAATATCTGAAGCAACGCTGAGAATAAAAATTCTTCAAGTTAAAAATTGTAAATATTTGTATAAAAAATATACATCCGCTGAAAAGAAATAATAACAAATGATTTATAAAAAATATATATAAAGATCCACATAATAAACTTTACATTAGGTATTTTTTAAAGTTCAACCCTTAAATTCTATAATTATTAATTAAAACATATTACTGATATTTCTAAACATTAGTTCTATTAAACTATGAAAATTTAATTGTATATTAAATAAACAATATATAATGAATTTTAAAATGGATGATTATTAATTAATTTTGAATGTATGCAAAGCTTTTCATATCAATAAACACAATAGCCAAAAACATGCATTTAAGAGAAATTAATGAAACAAAACTGTATGTTTATTACAACTAAGGACTTTTTTTAAGTCTAAAAATATAGACATCTTTACAGAAAATAATAAATGTGCATGATAATGATGCACATTTTAAAAGGTGATAAAAGTCAATACACTAATCAAAAATATATGGCCTCTCAGAATAAATGAAATCATAGCTAATGCTATATATATATATATATATATATATATATATATATATATATATAATCATGACTTTGCAATATATATATAATTTAAATTTAATATATATGAAATTTATATTTCATCAAGTAATACAAAAATATATCATTTTATTTGAAATTATTCTTATTACAATATTAGATACATTAATACAAAAAAAAATGTGCATAAATATACATGTTATCTAGCAATATTTTGTAACATTTATATTAAAGGAGTTAATTCAAGAGACATCACAAACATCCATGTTATCTCTCATCAAATTACATATTGTGTTATATTTTTCTTTTTGCAACATGCACATTAGATTTTAATTCTAAACCTTCATTTATATTTGATGAGTATGTGGGAGCATGAATTGATTTTACAGTAACCAAAGAAATTTGTAGAATCGTTAAAAATTTTTATTCATCATTGAAGTTAACAATACAACAGTTTTGAAAACTCTCAAATTTGAGTCATATTAAATAAAGGGGAAGAATAATTTTATGTTAGCTAATACATGTGTATAAATAAAGTCATTTTAATCAAAAAAGTGGAATTATAGAGTAAAAAGCATTCAAACATTCACAACCATTCTAATTGAAAACTAGCTTATTCTAATGATAATAAAAAAAGAATTCTGAAATTTGGTTTAAGTTGCTAAATATATCTGGTCTTTTTTTTTTTAACATAATATACAGTATATAATTGTGAAAAGCCGGAGAAGTATAGATGAACAGTACTTGAAACTATTCTACTGATAGAAATTTGGACATAAATCACTCACTTATAGAGAGATTAAGAATACATGATTCAGTTACAGATGAAATTATATTTCATAGCAAAAGATAATACACTTTTTACTAGTCAATTTTTTATTCAGAGGGACTTAAAAAGATATGAAAATATATTATGTAATAGAATTTTATTTTCCAAATTCAATCGTTTTTAATTATCTGTTATAAATTTCGTAAGAAATTTAATATTTGCTTTAATGAAACTACACTTATCTTTAAATGCATCATATAATATCCCTACGACTGTTAAGATAGAAGATCTGCCATAAAATATTAGTTTCGTTATCTTGGAATAAAATTGTTTTAATACATTAAATGAAATTGTTTAAAAGCGTTTGCATATAAAGCTTTTGCCCATTATTCAACATATCAATGCAATTCTATATTTTAAAGTATTTAAAAATACGAGCAGGAGCTTTGATCAAACTTATTAATAAACGAATGAAATCTTCTCCAAATAATAACAGACACTCGCGGAGACTCGTTAACCGGAGGACGCTTGAACCCCCCATTTGAAGTTGAAAGGGGGGAGCAGTGGGGGGAAGCAGCACTGGAGGACGGATTTCATTCCGGTAGTGATGGAAATGGGGGAATCGATGTATGGTTGCTTACGGAAAAGCTTTTTTCGCCAAAATTTGAAAATTTATTTACCCGCCAAGAATGAAGCGCATTTTTGGAATGTATAGGGTGGAGTGTGGACGAATGTCGGTTGGATCTATGATGAAGGCAGACCTTATTTATGCACGATCTTTTTTAATAAAAGAATAATACCGTGTTATAATATATTTATTTTTGCTCATAATTACGTTTTAGGAATCTAATTTTTGACTAGAAATTAATGTTGACTGTGGCTGAGTACAGTGGGAACTTGGGAAAGCTGAATTTTCTACAGGCGCCTTCTATTTATAATTAATTAAATGGCAAGAAACTAATATGTTAACTCATAATTAAATTCTATCTTCTATTGGTTTGTTAAATGAAATTTAAAGTTTTCACAAAGTAATGGAATGAATTTACAAGTTTCATTTAAATTCTTAATGGAAGCTAAAAATGATGCTTTATTTGGAATACAAATTCGATGTAGTTTTAATTTTATTTCTTGCAATTTGCTGTATTCATTGGAAAGTATTTTAGTTTTTTTTATACTATTAATTTTAATGCCCATATTTTGTTTGTTTGTTGTTGTACAAAGCTAAATGTTTTTTAAAAATTAGCTAAAAAATTTTTAAATGATGCTTTTAAAAAATTATATATATTTTTACCTAATTAAGTAATAAATTAGTGTTATAGAACATTTAAAACATTTTTTATAAGATTTTGTTATTTGCTAGTATTTATAGTAGCAATAAAGCATTTATATTTTGTGGTCTAAAAATTGCAATAGTAAAAATCTGTAATCTCTTTCTTGCAGTTTTGTCCATTCTTTTTTTTTTTATTTTATTTTATTTTAATGTTGATAATGTGCATGATGAACTCTTTAAAATTTGTTTTCAAATTGAATAATTCATACTTGTAAAAATATGCATTGTAAAGATATATATATATAATTTTAGCTAAGTTTTTGATAAAATATGGCTTATTCTCTGTTAAGAAAGTATGATAACCAAAAATCCTCAAAGGAATCATCAAAATATTCAATATTTTCTATTTAATAAAAACTAATTTTTGTTTTGTTAAAATAAGATTTATATTGAATTAAAAATTATATGCATAAGCTGATTAATATTACATGATTTTAAAAAGTACTTTTTCAATACATT
Organism: Argiope bruennichi; assembly: GCF_947563725.1. Taxonomy (NCBI): domain Eukaryota; kingdom Metazoa; phylum Arthropoda; class Arachnida; order Araneae; family Araneidae; genus Argiope; species Argiope bruennichi. Next base: position 134,997,331 of record NC_079156.1, on the reverse strand, counting down.
TATTTATGCATACAGCAATTTAATTCTTCTTTTAATGCTAAAAATCAGAATTTTGATTGAAAGTAGCCAAACTAAATTTGAAAAGGTAATAGAATAAATTATTTCTAATTATACGATTGGTGTAATAATATTTTAAAAGAAAATTTGTATTAAAAATTCTAATATCATGGATAAATTTGTTCTAAATGTTGAATTTTCTACATTTATAATAATGCACAGAAGTTAAAACTTTTAAAGAAAATTTGGAATGTAATTTTTAATCTCAAAAAATAAAAATTATTTTTTAATTTAATATAAAAATATTAGTGTATTCTAAATTAGTCAATAGAATTTTCAATTAAATTGTTAAATATCATTTGTTAATTTTTGCATAATATTTAAGTCATATTTTATTCGACACTTACATTTTCTCAAGAAATTTTTCTTTTTCTTAGTTTTTTTAAGCTTAATTTCTTCTCATTTTGATTTTCAATAATAATTCATGAAATAAATATGATTTGCTTCACAAGCATTCATTATTGTATTATACAAATGTATATTAATTAACCAAACCATTAACAAAATAAACATTTACTCCACCTTAAAAAATGCTACACTAATATTGTTTTAACTGATTCAAATGAGTGGATAAATACTAAGTGATGAATAGTTCTGAGATAATGTGTAAAAAAATTATAAAGGATGATGAAAATCCTTAAAACTTATATAGTTTATATACCTACTTTATCTTTTAGAATTAAGGTTTTGACTAAATTATTAAAAAAGGCAATTTCTATGAGGATAAAGGAAAAAAAAAAATGTTTTAGAAAAATAAAATGGGAAAATAATTTTTTTTGTTTTAAAGTAATGAATAATTATAATGGAATAATGAATTTTAACACTGTTTATGTTAAATTGAAAAAAATTATTTACAATTTAGAATCAATAATAAAAATAATCATAATCTCTGAATCAAATTATCTGCAAATTCATTTGTTCAATAGGAATTTAATAACTTGGAGAATATGACTTTAGTCACTTGGAGACTTTAAATCAACTTCCATTGTCCCCATTACAAAAACGTAAAGAAAGGCTAATTTCCAAAAATAATTTAATATTGATTCAATTCACCTTCAGTAAAAATTTTAAACTACTGACACAAGTAGGTTAAAACTGTCTGAGTGGTTTAACTTACATATATCAATTGGATCAATAAAAGAAAATAGATGGCAATCAACTGAAGACAGATTTTATTCATTATAGAAAAAAGGATGGACAGAGAATGAATAATGTCAGAAGGATCACAAAATATGTTCTGATCATTGTTTTGAGGAAGGAGTTTGTATGAAACCAGTATTTTAAAAATCAAAGTAGTTTTGTACATTTTAAATGCAACTGAAAGAACTTCCTGGGCCATTGTATTCACAAAAGAAGAAAAAAGAAATCTTTTAGCATATGAAAGAGCAGTTGAACTTGGATATGTACCATATAATTGGGAACTTCTAAAGAGATAAAGATAACTTGACAGGAAAAAAAAAAAAACTTAATGAACAAAGAGAAAGCACAATTATTTACAATTGGAATATATGATATAATATATTCTCAAGGTATTGTATCAAAGCTGATAATCTATGCAACTCCTCTCAAAATTCAAATTCTACCTCTAAAACATGATTCTTATTAATGCTTAAACCACAGCCTGAAAATTGGAAGAAAAAAAAACTGTAAACAGTATCTTTCACTTTTGTTTCCAATATCATTTTAAATAAAAAAAAAAAAAAATCTTTCTTTTTTATTTAGTTAAAATTACTTTTTAAAAAATCGTCTACCTCATTATTATTCATTGTAACTAAAAAGAATTTAAATTAAGTATGTTAAATGTATGATGTGTTATTCTTTGTTTTTTTATTAATTTTTTAAAAATTTTATGAAATAAAAAAAATTATATGCTTCCCTCCCTTTCTATCTTTTATATTTATACTTTTTCTGCCTCTTTATAACATTAGCATATAAGATCATACAGTTTTTTTATATGAATACAATTAATTGAAAAATAAATAACCATCGTGGATATTTATCCTTAAAATTAGATACCTGAATGCCATCACTAATCAACTCGCACTAAAAGAAAATTTTACTTTTGAAGAAAAATAATTATTTTGCGAATAAAAGAAACCTTGGTTAATGCTTCAGAAGAAAATTTCATAATTTCCAAATGTATTTTTTGAAGTTTTAAATACTAAATCTGAATGATAAAATGGTATTTTAACAAAATTTCGAATATGGCTGTGTTAATTTACCTAAGCATTTTTATTGAACAAATAAAATATCTTGAAGGGTACGAGAAATTGTGTTGTTTCAAGATGTCATAAGGAATTGTTTACCTCGTTTGTAGATTTTTCAGCTACTACTGTAAACATAATATTCCATTTTTTTTCAAAGATTATTATTATCAAATAATATTATTGCTGCCATACTTTTTTTTTTTTTTTGTAATCACTATATTGCATACAAACAAACGCGTAATGTTGAGTGACAGAAAAAACAAGTTTAAATTAATGACAAAAGAATAAATTCATCTTTACTTGATTAGTTAAATTTTGATAGTCTTGGGAATGAAATGAATTTTATTACAATAATAAAAATTATTGTAGAAATACATTCTAAAATATTTTTTTAGTTTATTTATATTAAAAAGACAATTGTATGATAATGAAATTGATATCAATAAAAGGATTTTGATATTAAGTTTGGAAAATGGTGTTAGTATTATTTTTGTACAATAATATATTTGGGAATTATAAGAGGAAAACATCAACATTTTGTTTAGTTAAAATTTTAACTGGAAATTTTGATGCATTGCATCAAAGCACACGCTTTCATCTTTTAAAGCATGTTTGACAGATTTTCAGTTTCTGGAGTCGGCAGTCTGTCTTATAATTCATGTTAAAGTATAGATAAATATATGAACAACTATATATTTCTTCATTAAGATTGAAATTACAATTGCATATCTGTATATTGACCTAATGTTATTCTTTGATTTGATATCCACCGGAATGCAGCATCTTGTAAAATTTTTATTTATCTACTATTCTATTTAAAAGTGAAGGTTTTTTTATCAATTAATTTTAATAAACATTATTTTGATATTTTTCTCTTTTTTCTTTAGCATTTTAATCATCAAAATAAAATTGCTTAAATGTAGTTTCTCAAAGAAAGCTTATTTGCAGAAAAGTATTTCTTAGATAGCGCAGTAACCGATGCTTTTATGAGCATAAAGAAAGAAAAATAGATACTTATGACAGTTCTGTAATTGATTTTTCCACTTCCATCTACTTATCTATCTCTGCTGCTTTTGAAAAGCTACCCCAATTTGCTTACGGCAACAAAACCACCGGATGGTGGTAAACAGATGCGCTCTTATCTAGTATCATATGTGCTAAAGTTGCAGGATTAACGGAATTTAATTACCTTTTAGAGAAAACTTGGTAAACAGTTAGAAAAGCTGTAAGGAATGCATATTTCTCATTCTTATAATGTGAGTGATTGATGGATAATGATTCTTTTTTAAGGGATAATCAACATTTTTCCCACGCGAAACTTGATAATTACACTTTAACCCATGCCTGGAGATGGGAAAATTCAGTGAACTCATGATCTAATTTCCTTCAAACAAATACCTTCATTTTATAAAGGCAAATGAATAAATTTTTTATTGAATTAAAAAAAAAGACAAATTAAGGAATAATTAAACAGACAGTTATTTGTTTACACAAATGATATAACAAAGTATTTGACATTCGCATTGGTCTGTGAATATCCATTTTGAACGGATGATTTTTAAGTAAAGTTGATAAAACTGAATCTATTTTTCCCTTGTAGCATATAAATATTACAAACACTTGATAAAGAATATTGGAATTATTATTACGATTTATTTCTTATTTAATACTTTTTTATCGTTGTATTTTAGTCAGTTTTTGAGTTCGCTGTTTTGAGCTGCATTTTAATATAGTTAATGTTTTGATAGCAATAATGGACAAAACCACTTTTTATACAACCATGTCGAATGAGTTTTATCCCAATATATAGTATGTATAAATAAATATATATATATAGAGAGAGAGAGAGATTAATTAAAATTATAGTTGTAAATTTTGATAAATTGCCTAAAAGTACACATTTTTATCCTCTAAATCACGTTTGCTAAATGTTAAGCTTTGGGGCGGCAGTCTGTCTTGTAACTCATGTTAACATATAGATAAACACATTAATAATTATATTATTCTTCAGTAAGACTGAAATTACGAACGGGTATCAGCATCTTACTCTAACGTTATTCTGTTGATTTAATATTCATTAAAAAGGACCGAGAAGAGCTATTTGGAAGGCAGCATATAGCAAAATTTTTATTATTTTTATTAATCTGCTTAATAATGAAGATTTTTAACCAAAAAATTTTAATAACATGAGTTTTATATTTTCCCCTTTCTTGTTTGGTATTGTATTCATCAAAGAAAGAAATCGCTTAAAAGTAGCTTCTCAAATAAAGGCAATCGTTTGCAAAAATAAATTCAAGTTAAAATATCGATTTTTGTTTATTCTTTTATTATTTTTTTATTGGGCTCAATTTTTCATTCGATTGATATGTCTAATTTTTCTGAAAAGGATGTTGCATTATTTACAAAAATTTTAACAGGATTAAATTTATAGATTGGATGTTGTCTCTGAATTAAGTTAGAACATTTATAAGGCAAAAACATATTCGAGATTTCTGAAGGCTAGACCGTTCGACCGAAAGTTGGTTCGTAATTTGAATAATAAATGTTCACTAAGAAAAGTTTTTAAAATTGCAAATAGGTTTTTTTCTTTAAAAATTTATTGACGTTTTAATCCTTCGTCTCAATAACTTCGGAGCGTATTGTTGCATAGAAGTCATTCTTATGCCATTTTAAAATTCAAAATATTAATTATTCAGTGATATCAATTTTATTTCTGTGTAATTTCTTTTCATATTTTAATTAAATATTTGAAAATATTTTAAAGAATATTTTATAATAATACTTTCTAGTACCTTTGTTACAGGGTTTGTCTTAGAAAACGCGAGGCCCAATCTGAAACTATTTTCTATAATACTTATTTCTAGACCATTTTTACTAGTTATATAAAATAACTTTTGTAAAAAAAACACTTTTTAAAAGATATTCTAATTAGTGAATTAAAAGTAGATTTAAAAAAATTTTAATTTATTTTTTTAAAATTTTTAAATTATTGTTACTATTCCCCTTTGGCAACTAGCTGGTTTGCCTAGAATTAACATTTTTAAATATTTTATGTAACTCTCTTAATAGATTCTCAAGCAAAATGTTTTTAAGCTTCAAATTTTTATAAACATATCACCGATACTATTATTGAAGCCTTTCCTTATTCTGTTTGTTCTTCGATGCCTTTCTCTAATTTTCTATGAGCTCTCGTAAAATGTAAACTTGAATTTGAAGCCGGAATTGATAAAACTTCAATAATTACATTTTTTAAAAACCAAACACGTCTTTAAAAAATATATGAGTTCAGAATTAATATCTAATTTGTATTACAGAATATTTACATATTTTATGAATTAAATAAAAACATAATTCAATAATATTTTCTTTGGCCTCGTCATGAAATTTTATTTTTAATTTTGCTTTCTAAAAGATTTAAATGACGTAATATTTTATTTTATTTCATTTAAAAAAGTACTTCTGTAAACGATTATGAAGTCTAAATTTTATACGATCCTTCAGACCTAGGGATCCTATTCAGTAAAATAATCTTGACCGTCTAACGTTTCCATCTTTGCGGCAAATCTGACCGAGTTATAAAGCCTTGAATATCCTTATTTTAGGACAATAAAAAATGTAATTATTTTAGATTGATCAATCTTGGGGAAACTCAGGGCACTGATTTTGTATCTTCGAGGCAGTCAATGGAGTTCCGCATTTTTATAAAACAGTGACATTCAAATTGTCATAATTCACTCAGTTTTGGTCACAAAAGGGCGAACTTTTTTTTTATATAATGTAACAAAATATACATAGAAAAATTATTAAAAGCATGCCTCATATTTAAGTCAACTCAACATGGGAAAATAAACCAAACCTTCATATCAGTGGGAAAAGGCTAAGATGAGGTATTAGGAGCAACAATGTAAATGGTTTCAGTTTCTCTTCAGTAATAAAATACAATGTTGTAAAATAAACTTAAAAACTTTTAAAAAAATAAAAAAAAAATTATATGGCAAAAAAATTTTCATCATTAAAAAGATAATGTTTTGAATTTTAAGATGCTGTACAAATTGTTTTTCTGCTATAATATTTTCAGAAATTATTTCAAAAACACCAAAATTTCACAAATTTTAATTAACTGAAAATTCAAAAAATCCCACCGAAATTTCAAATTTCCGCACTGAATATATGTGCAAAATTTGGTTGTTATAGATCAAACGATTTTCCCTGTACAGTACCAATACAAACACACACAAATTTATCTTTATAATTAGTGCAGATTATATGCATTATGTAATTTAAAAATAAATTGTTTTTTTTTCTCATATTCAGTACCGGATGACACTACTCATGTGAAATTAAAAATTAAGTAAATTGACAAGTTAATTTCTAGCAAAATTATGTATAGTCATAGAGAATACAAACGTGTAGTGCAATTTTGAACTGTGTCACTTGAGAGGGTGAATAAAAATTCCATAACAAAACTTCATCTTTACAAACATGAAATGCATTATCTACTAATAATAAAGCGTATTATTAGTAGAGCGATCTCTACTAATAATAAAGATCAATATGTGTTTGCGTGTCTGTATATATGGGCGTTGACGCTCTATTAATCAAACCGTAAGACATATAGCTACCAAACTTACTATGTTGGGCGGATGAAACGTGCACTTCGGAGCAATTTTTTAAAATTTCATTTAGAATTTTAATTAATTAAAAATTAAGCAAGTTCTTGATGTTTTTTCCCCTCGATAACTTTCGAAAATATTACAGTATAAATGTTATTTTTATATATTCAGAAATTTTTTTTTTCAATGATTGTAATTTTTTGCAGTATAAATATTTTTTTCATATTTAATCAATTTTCTAAAAATATTTTAGGCACATTTTCCTGCAAAAATCTTAAGAATTCTGAGCAAATAGTAAGCGTATCAAGAATAATTATACAAAAGCATAAGAATTCTTGATGAACACCAAAGTTATTATTAAATTTGCAAAAAAATGTTCAGTTTTCGTTTTACTGTGCGAATTATTATTCTGCCCTTTAAAAAAATTATGACTGGCAAAGCTGATCTCAGGAAAATAAGCAATATAATTATCTAATTCTGCAAAAAAAAAAAAAAAAAAATTCTGAAAAATTTACATTTAAAATATTTTTAATATGAAGAAAAATGCCAATTTTTGTTTTGCTCTAGGTTAGAAATTAGATTGTATTGTTAAAAGACTAAAAATATCAAAGTGCATCCACGATGGTTAGTGGCTTTGGCAGAAAATAAGGAAAATGCATAGTAAAATGAATAGAATCATAGAAGTCTTCTAATATAATATTTATTATAGACTATCTATCAAAATTTGAAGCTTATAAATAATTTGCTTAAGAAGCTATTAAGACCCAGTTATGTAAAGTATTTAATTGAAAATTTTAGCGGTCATTAACGTTGGCTAGCCAGTTATTAGGTGACTAGTATTAAATAAAATGTTGCTATAGATATAACTCAGCAATAGAATGGAAATCACAAATAGAAATTAATGCTAAATAGAAAATGATTAAAACGTGTTTTTCACACGGATTAATAAACCAAACATACTCGTAAATTTATATATAATTTAAAACATATGCTTTAATTTTTAATTCATGAATACACATAAGCTAGCCAACAAATGGACAAAATACTATTTGTAATAAGTAAATAGGTCACTATACTATTTATTTCAGTGACTTAACAAAGATTTATGAAAATTCTTTATTTGGTACAAAAAGAAAATTGAAATGCAAGAACATTGTCAGAAATAAATAATTTTTAGGACTTATATAAAAAAATAATTGAAAATTCATAGATCATTATTGTCGTTTATTATTAGGGAGCAATTTTTCTTGTTTTTATTTCCTTTTGCGAACTTTTTATATAAATCCGAAATCCAGTTGATTTCAGATCCAATCGATATATCTGCCCAACAATTTAAGCGTCCTTGCTGAATTAATGATCGTAAGTTTGTTTTATAATTAATGATTTAATGATCGTAAGTTTGTTTTATAATTAATGATTTAATGATCGTATGTTTTATAATTAATGATTTAATGATCGTAATTAATTTCAAGTTGGAAAACTTTCTTTCTATAAATGCTAAAGAAACTGAAACTGTCAAGAGAATCCGTAGATGAATATATAAATTTGAAATGCGTCTTATCTGTTACCACAAGCCAGAAATTTAAAATTTTCATGGTTTTATTTTTATTTTTAATTTTATTTTATTTCCAAAGGCATTCTTCAATTTTCTCACAAAGCATTCAACTATCATATTTTCATTCAAAAAAGAAATCGGATTGGGATTTTTTCCCCTTCTGCAAATTATTTCACGAAAAAAAACTATATTATTCCAAATGTTCCCATTAATGACATATGGATAAATGCGTCTTGTTAAAATGGTGATTAATAAATAAAAATGTTGATAGAATATCCATATCTACGATAATAAAAAAAAGTTTTAAAAATTAAAAAAAAAAAAACTTATTTTTGTGAGCATTTGAGCTTGCAAAAGTTAAAATAAAATTCTTAAAAATAAACTTTCAGGATTACAGGAGAATTCGAATTAAGAACAAATATCTTGTTTTTGAATAAATTCAGTGCAGTATAATAATTTCATAAATTCACATTACCTAGTTAAAAGGCTTTTATTTAAAAATTCCTTTATTCAAATTTTATAGAAAACACCACTTTTATAATGAACCAGAATCCAATGCATAAAATGCTAATTATTTTTTAAAGAAGAAATGCCTTGAAATTTTTATTTTCTGCTCATGAAAAGTTTCGCCACAGATCCATTAGTAAATAGCATGTTAAGTGGACTAGAAGTTAATAATTTCCGTTGCTGAAGAGTTTTAACTTTCTGAATTCTTCTAAATTGTAAATTCTAAAAAAAGATAGAAACAATGATAGACAAAAAACTGGTAACAATGATGGAAACAGAAAAAAAAAAAAAAAAAAAGCTGATACAAAATTAGTAGTAACATTGAAAACGGCTTTGAGCTTTTTTTTTTCAACAGTGAAATATATATTGTTGCAAAATACGTTTAAAATATATTTCAAAAAATTTATTAAATATTGTAAAAAAAATTGTATGATAAACAAATTTGGTATCATTAAAAGGATATATATATATATATATATATATATATATATATATATATATATATATATTAATTTTATAATGCTATAAAAACTATTTTTCTACTGTAAACTTTTAAAAAGTTATCCCGAATAAAGACCAATATTTCGCTTAATTTTTAATTAATTAAAAAAATTTTAATCACTCTGAAAAGCACATTTTTACCCACCAAACTAAATATTTGCCAAATTTGATTGATACATGTCAAAAAGGCTGGTTTGTAAAGTCAGCACATGTACAGACAGACAGAAGCTTTTTCCTTATGTTTAAGTATCAAAATTTAGTTAAAATACCAATACATTTTCTCACTAAACATTCTTGCCAGCAGGCTTATGCGTTTTTAGCAAAGACTAATCACTCTCTAGCCCTTTCTTCAATGAGCAAGAATGATTTATTGGACGTTTAACTCGTACGGAAATGTCTGGTCCCAATACCCTTCTCGTGACCCCCCTTTTTTTCCCCTACTAAATAGACAAAGTAGCTGTAAATTTTATGTTACGAACATACAATACCCTTCGTAAAAAGACTACTAGGATTCTTTTATGTTTGTTAAGGTCCATGGCAAGGCGGAAGAAAAATTAACCCTGTATGCAGGAAATAAGAAAGAGACCTTATGAACGTCGCCCAATTGGAAGCAATCGACTAAAGACCGATCCTGCTTAATTCTTGGTCTTATACTCAAGAATGTGTTTGATATTGTCGATATTAAACACCATTTTTATTTACTTTATTGCTGTTGTAATTAAGGAAAAAGAACAATATAAAGATAGATTAAAATGAAACCTAAAATATTATTATACTACGATATTTCGAATTAAAGGTTCGAATCACCTTAATATTTATATTTTGTAAAATTTCTATGATAAATTTGAAAAGAGAATATAAGTAGTCTATAGAAAATATAAGGATCTCTTTGATCTGCCGTCAAAGACATTTTTTTCCTTAATCTGTTCTCTCCTAGCAGATAACAAGTGGTCAAGATCAAATTACATGATGTCATTGATACCGGATAAGATTAATGTATTAATCATTGGAAGGAGTAATAGGATTTAATTGAACAAAATTAAAACACAGTGCCTGAAAATTTGCCATTGTAGGATATCCCCTTTCCGAAAACTAAGAGAACTGCTCCACTTCGGGCTCCTTCATGGTTTTTTTTTTCTATCATTTTTCCTGATAGGTTTTCCAATATCCTTCTATTGATAGCGTTTGTAAAAGTCATAACAATAGTTTTTGATGCAAATTTAATTGAATTTTTTATTTCTTAAGATTTGAAGTCTGATTGGAAGAATTTACTTGATAAAATCAAATATCATAAATCCCATTATGGGTTTGAAGGGGTTTATACATTCCAGCTTATTTTCATCAAATAATCTACAAACAAGTTCATTACATTTTCAGAGAATAAAAGCAGATTATTCAAAGAATAGTAGTTGATCAGAAAAGATATGTAGAAATTTATAGAACAATTAAAGGTCCATGCTACACACTCAACATTAATATAACAATATAGGCGCATACCCGGCTGCTGAACATAAATGCTAAATAGAGAATCAGTCAATAAATAGTAATTTTAGATTTTAAGAGGAGTCGGTGCATAATTAAGCAGGTATTCCATGTATGACATAGCTAGAGCCGAAGAAGAAACATGAGCTCTAATGTTAGCTGACTATTTAATATATAAACACCACGTTCCCCAATGATAAGTAGACTGTTTTGTTTCACATTGAAAACACATTTACATTATAAGGATGATTATTGTTAGATATATACTTTGGAAACGAAATCGAAATAATTAGGGATGTACCAGCTGCTTTCGGTGACCAGCTGGTCTGTCCATCATACATTTAGTATTACTTTAATTATGTCAATTAAAGTATTTGCAATAAATTTAATTTTTGTTAAATTAATGCATGAATTGCAAAAAAATAACAAATTATATATAGTTGTAAATTATTATAAAAAATACTGTTTATGAGAATTTTTTTTAATACTTAATTTTAGTTTAATTATTCTTTAATTCTTAGTTTTTTAGGAGAATTACTGTTTAAGCAAACTATAATATATAAATAATTAACATAACCTTCGAAAAGAATTATCTTGCAGTTGATAGAGGACTTATTTAATGATTGAGCTAAGAAGTAAATATATTAAAACTAATAGAAAGTTAATTTTTAAAATTGCTTTTCATTAAATGATAGAAAAAAGCCATAAAAAGCTGATCAAATAAAAAAATCAACTGCATTTTATTAGGAAAAAAAAAAAAAAGATGATGCTCCAGTTATACCTAATTTTTAATTTTATGTTAACCTAAAATAAATGAAATAAAATAAATAAAAAATAAATAATAGAAATGAAAATAATAAAGTAGATCTGAATCTTCATCCAAAATATTATAGAAAGCCAAGATTGTAGATTTTAATTGTTTAGTTTTATATTATCTTTAAAAAATTAAAATGACAATAATATGCGCATAAAATTGTATTGAATATCACTGCAATGTGCTCATATAGAAGTATAGTTTACTAAACCAATGAAAAATATTTTTGAAAAATAAGTTTAAAAGTATTTTGAAGAATACTAAGATCAAAAAAGAAAAATATTGAATGGAATTAAAAAAAAAAAAAAAGATAACTGAAAAACTAATTTTTTAAAAATTTAAAATGTTTTTGGTCAGTGATATGTTTCGAAGTTATAAAGAAAATGCTGGAATTTTGTTAATTTTTTATTGAAATTTTAATTTAATTTTTGAAACAAGATTTCTTAATATTGCTATCTAAGAAATAGCTAATTGCCAGCCAATAAATTTTATTAAGCTCTAAGTCCAACAACCTGCCTCGAAAGATGCAATTTATTGATGGCATGCCAGCCTATAAATTTTATTATATTAAAAGTATGAATAATTTTATCTCATATTTTTTAACAAAGAAAAATCGTTCAGCTTTGATTGAAAAATGAAAATGATTTGTTTTTCATTTACGATATTGCTAAAAATCCAAAATTTAAAAATTTGTTAAAATAAAGACTATCATAAGATTTTATAATTAAAAAGATATATGTCTAAATATACTTTTATTTTAAAGATGAATTAAAATCTTTTTTTTTTAATTTGGAAACATTTTCGAAAGTTATTGCAGAAAAACTTCAAACTTTTTCGCTGTTTTTAAATAATAAAAATTAAAAAATTGCTCTACCAAACATTACACTTTCCTACCCTAAAAAACATATTTATTCTTCTCTGCATACACAAGCGCACGCTCTCTTTTATTAGAAAAAAAATTTGCATATAGTAAAAAATTTATATATATATATTATATGGAGAGTCCTTGCAGTCAAATGTTATTTCGAATCGCAATAACATAACATTTATTTATTCAAATTTCGCATGAAAATATTTCTATTATTTTCGACTGTTGGTGACGTTTTCTTTCAAATGAAAAATAATTATACAATAATAAAATAAAAAATAATAAATAAATACATTTATATTTTCAATATGTTATTTAATAAATAATAATTTTTAACAAATGACTTAAAAAATTCTTAATAAATAAATACATTTTAATAATAATAAAGAATTTATTTACATCAAAATCAATTTAAAATAAAAAAAAATTATGATGAATTTCTGAAAGAATTTGAAAGAAACGAGTAAAGTTTCAGAAAGAGTAAAAGAAACGAAACAGTTTGACGATTCCAAGTTTTGGCGGAATAAAATAAAAAACAAAATCGCGTAATAGGAAATGAAAAAGATTGGCATAATTCGCCACAAATGTGCTTATTTGCCAAATCTTATAACCCCTATTATAGCTAATCTTGCAATTGGGATAGTTCTTGTTAGCGCCTATAGATGGCTGTAGACTGCTGGCGCCGTTTACAGGCACTAATTGGAACTTAGCTTGATCCTTCCAATACGTCCTCCGGTTAACTCTACCCACACTCGCGTATTTGTTTACATACATACACGCAATCGTAAAGAGAAGTTGAGATGTCCTCATAATTCTTGAAATAATTGAAAAATTTTCTCAAATGGTCTTAATATAAGCTATGATATATTAATCAATTTTCGAAACGTATGATATTCTTATTTTGTTACGTTCTAAAGTTAATATTCTAATAAGAATCTTTTTATTCTATAAAGATACTTATATTCTGTCTTTTTACATCAGTGGCAACAGGGAAATTTTATTTTGTTTACTTTTTCGTCATTACTTTTTCTTCCTTTCCAGGATTTTCTGGTTTCACTCGAGTAATAACCGGTCACCGGTAAATAAGGTCAGTTTTCACGTGCGATTTATCACGTTGTAAATTTTCTGTTGTGGATACTCTATCGGATATAGTTTGCCTTCAAAATGCTCTTCCTGTAACTTTATCTTTGTAAATTAATCATTCGCTCGTGAATTGTGAAGGCCAAAAGTCCATCTAGTCTTATTCTACTGCTGCAATGAAATTCTTTGAAGGTGCAGATGTGTTTCCATACACATGGCTACAAATAGCGGATATATTTTGGGTCCGCTATCCAAATCCATACAGCAAGCATGTTCGAACTGAAGATGTTTTGTTTCGGCAGGTGGAAAATGGAGTGCTACATACGAAAAGGCTTCTGACCAAAACTGTCAGGTTTTCTACCTTTGGTTATAACATTTCTATTAAAAATGAACCAATCATAGAAGAATCATTTATTGACCCTAAAAAACAAACAATTCGTACTTACACTTGGAACGTCGGTACATCTATTGCTCAAATCAAGGAAGAATGTTTTTATAGAAAGAAAGAAGAATATAATACTGTTGTCGAAAGGAAAGCTTGGATTGAAAGAACGAAACTTTACCTCCCAAGTATAATTGAATCATACATGATCAGAAGATTCCAAAAGAATGTCCAGAAAACCTGCAAAGGATTAGAATATGTTCTTGCCAACAGGTTTCCATCAACGGCTCATGTGGAGATCAAATCTTCATCATTCTTAGATAAAGATAAAATTCGTGAAAAAGCAAAGAAAGCTAAAGAAATGGCAACACCAAAAACAGTTCCTATAATTGTTGCTTAAGATATAACAAAATATTTGGCGAATTTTCGTTGTTGAATTTTTGTTCATTCTTGCTCTATTTCATAATTTGACTTTAATTAACCTAAGCTATTCAATCTGTTTTACTTGTTTCATGTTCTTTTTAATCATTCACTATGCATGCAGACTTGTGTATAATGTATCCAATTTGTTACATACAGCTAAAATGAAGGAAAATTATTATATTTAACTAATTTTGATACTATATTTAATGTGTTCAAAGATTTATACAAGAAATAATTATAAATTTATTATAATATTAAAAATGAAATATAAAAATTAAACAAAACCCAAATTTATTCACGAAAAAATGACTAAAATTGGCTATAACCTTTACTGATTGATACATGTTTTTAATTTGACTGTTTTAATGAGATATTTTTTAAAGGAAATTCCTTAATTAATTGATTGATTAATTTAGATTACTTTTACATTAATTTGATTACTTTAGTTTTAAAGTATTTGGAAAAAATGTAAAAATTGCTTTGAAATAGATGTAGAAGTTGTAATTTTGCTATTTTCGTATGGATTAATTAACATATCTTTAACTTTAGATTTGTAGAGAGGAAAATGTTTCTTTAACTTTATAATCACGCTTTTTACATATTTGAATTATCAAAGCTTCGATCAAATTATCTACTGTAATTCTTTTTAATCCAGTCACTGCTTTCTATGAAATACCACACAGTAAGCAACTGTATCAAAATTGTCTGTTACAAGATACTTTGTACCATGAATATCCAGGGCAAAACACTCTATATCTGAACTGACAGGGATAAGCTTATATTGATTGACATCACATGACACTACTGGTACTAGTTAATAGTATTTTGTATTATGTGATATCTGGCATCTAGAAAGCTGGGTAAGATGCTCTGAATTTGAATGACATGGATAAGCTTGACACAAGCATATTTCTGGATCATCCTTATGGAAATGATTAATTTTAAAATTTAATCTTGATATAATTATTGAAATTTTAAAAAAATTCCAACTACTAATGAAAAATTAAATTTTACTTAATACTTTACAGAATTAGGTTTTACATCTTTTATTATATTGCTAAGCACTCATTAAAAGTATTTATCAAGCTGTAGTTTCAGTGAACAAGAAAGTGTTTCTATAAAATGCCATTGTTTTATATTGAATTAATACTAATATAAATAAAATATTTCATAAATTCCTTAAAACCATTTTCAAATAATATTGCTTAATTCCCACATAAAATAATTTATGTGGGAAGGATAGGAAGAATTAAAATAATTATTTTATGTTCATATCAGATATATTTAGTATTATAATTGATGTGGTTATGAGAAATCTTTTATGTAGTAATTTTTCAATTTTATAGATCATCAAATGACTGACTTTTTATTATTTGATGGATGTAATGATTTCTTTATATTTGATTTGATTAGTAAGAGCTTTATATTTGTTATGTTTGTATAAATTTTTAATTGTATTATCTAAAATACTTCCTAGTATCTACTGGTCATATAAAAATCATGATTTTTTTTCTTCCAAGGTAAGGAATTTTTTCTTTTCTGTCATAAAGAATTATTTATGAATTTTGAGACGAAAGTTTTTGGCTTTTTATACGAAATAACTTCTTAAAGATTGTTGAATTTTGGATAAATATAAGGTGTTTAGTTCTTGGATTTTTATGTAGTTAATTTTATCTATAAGGGGAAAAGCTAGTCATTAAACTTAACTCTTAATTTTATCTTCTCCAAAATGTCTGAAAAAGAAATCAGATATTCCAGCAGCGCCATCGCATTAAAGCAAGGCATTTAGGGGAAGAAGTAAATGTCTTAAAACTTGTATACAAATAGCATCAGGGTAATAAAAGCGATATATATTAATTTTTTACTTTAAAAAAAGTTTTAAATAAAAAATTGTAACATTTAAAATATTAGCTTTAAACATGAAATGGCCTTAAAAATATATTTTTTTCATAGAAATTTGTTGTTTCTTTAATCTGTTTCATTGCACATTTTTATGAAAGAATGATTACAGCCACAGCAATTATTGTTTTTTATGTTTTCCTTAATAGAATGGTGATCATTATTATGACAAAAGAATAAGCTGCTTACTTCTTTTCTTGCTTTAAATATTCTGATTTTTTATAATGGCTAAAAGGGTGAATATTTAAATAAGTAATATGTCTTTGTCTTAAGAATAATATCTTAAAGATCAATTTGTTTCTTATTTTAACCACCCCCATATTAATAATCCAAATGAAATATTTAACTGGGTTCATCAAAGCCAAGAAGATTTAATGGAGCCATTTTTGCTATTCTTATAATGTGGCTGTTTGACATAAGGAAAAAAATCTCGATATTATTCTTTTTATACTGAATTGGGATGATTACAGATTTTTTTAATGATATTGGAGATGAATTTAACCATATGATAAATGAATGTGTTTCATTTTATACATTGATATATAATATGCAGATTTGAATTTAATTATTATGATGTGAAAATATCAGTATTTTGTTTGTCAAATGTTTTTATTGCAGTTTCATTTTTTTTACTTACTAGTAATTTCATAGTAACATCACTTCTTGTTATTCTACTTTTCTCTATGTTTAGCAAATATTTTGATTTAGAATATTTGGACCATTAATTTTTTACCATTCTATGGCCTCTATGTTCTTTGAATTCTAACATGTTTTTGAAATTGTCTAACATTGCTATCTGTACTGTCAAAACTAATAATACTTATATATTTTTAAGAGCGCTTATAAACGTAAAGGTGCATTAACACCATGTTATATAAATGTCTATAATATATGGCTTTCATAATTTTTTTCTTTCGGTTATAATTTGGTACTCATTTTTAGGCATAATTTGCTTCTGTATATTCATAGTTTTAATATAAGTGAATTTATATTAAAACTACAACTTGTTATAAAAGGCTAAATCATTCCATAAAGTGCCAGGTTTTATTATCCATTTTCTGCTTGTTTCGGTATGTATTCTCTAACTGTGATTTTCAGCCATTTTTACACTTTATTACCTTTCATAAGTTTACATGTAATTGGTTTATTCCTGCAGATTCAACTGATACATAGCTATTAAATAATTTTAAAATAATAAAAAAAAAAATTCAAACATAAAAATGGAGATCAATTAATTTTCATAGTATAAATATTTGATTATCTTTGTTATTATATTTGAGATACCGGCCAATTTCAGGAAGGTTGATCTCCCCGTTTCTGAAGAAATTGCATGTATCTATTACAAGTTAATACATTACACAATAATAATTACTGATCTCTTGGAGCCATCATTCTTACTATCATATTTAAAATCTTTTTAATTACAATAACTGATAAATAAATTTTACCAATTGTTGTTTATCATGTTCATTTTTCTTTAAATGAGACTGGGTCTCAGCTTTGGGGCCAGAAGATTATAGATTCCACATTAAGTTCCATTACTACATTGTGTCTGTAGACCTTCAGCATATCATATATCCATTGATATTAAATGACTTTCCACTAATTTGATGTGGAAACTTGAAAGAAGATTCTGGTTCTTGTATTGTCTTCATCTTCTCACTATATCCAAAATTTTGAGCTCCATCAAAAAATACATGTAAAAAAAGGTTTTTACATGAGGGCCATTTTTTTTCATTGATCTTGCCTAATAATATTATAACAGGATTTAATTATATTATTTAATTTTTGAAATCTTTTAAGATTGGTTGATTTTTTAAAAAATTTAAACATATATAATCTGCTACAATTGTAAATTATAGTAAAATTCATTTTTACCATAATGTAATGCTTCATTTGGAATTGTCATTTTTACTAATTTGTTAAATAACATTTGCAGAAATTTAATTATCAGTTAAAATTTACAAATAATTTTTGCAATGTTTCTTTTAACACTTGATAATATTGTTGACTATTAATTATATTTTTTCCCCATATTGTCACAGAATGTGTTGTATTTTGAGCTTAATATATCTTATGTTTAAGGGACCACTTTTTTAAAAAATTAAAAAGCAAAGGAATAAACTAAGCACTAAATCTTCAGCATAACTATCAAAATATGTCATCTACTTTGGATTGCTTGATTGAAAATCTTGTACAGCATAAATATTATTCTAAAAGTAATAAAATGGCAATATCTTAGAAAAAAAATTCTTTAAAATTACTGCATTTGTACATACAACTAAATCACTTCAAACTATAGAGGCATATTCTATATCCTTTGCAAAATAAGTTTCTTGCAATAAGCCTTGCATCAGTCTGTGGTATGCTTTATGCTTTGCCAGGGATAAGGCCATCAGACAGTTTAATGTACATTTAGAATAATTTATCAGACTTGTATGCAGAGAGCATACAAGTCTAATTTATATACATTGTAAATTTAGCACAAGTTTTAACATGGAGGAGTATCTAAATTAGATGTGGTTCTTTTTATTCTTATTATTATTATGAGATATTTAGCTATCATTGAGGTACCTTCCTCCTCTTCTTTTTTCTTAAGGGTTCCTTTCTATCCCTGCACAGACGAAGTAGTACTTGGAAATAAGATATGTCAAAAAAATAAAACTGGAACAAACTATATTTTTAATAAAGATCATAATGATTCATGTATTATATCCTTTGATACCAATCATGCTTTTCTTCTGAAAATTTCTAAATATTTATAAACAGTACTGTAATTTTACTTTTAAAACATATGATATAGTTTCTCATCTGAGTTGCAATTATTTCTTAAAATAGTACTTATTTAAAATATTTTTAGAAAATTGAATATTTTTATGTGTGTTATAGATCTCTTCTATCCCATGTATTTCACAAATGAGTTTGTAACAGAATTATAATTTGTGTTTGTGTGCTTGTTGTGCATTCATTGTATTATAAGAATTTGAACATGATTCTGTTTAGCAAATGTATTATCGTAAAATTTAGAAAACAATTGGAAGAAAAATTATAATTGTAATCTGCAATTTTTGTAGTGAGAAAAATACATTAGTCACTGGTAATGTGTTGTTGTCACTCTGGTATTCCCTAATTTTTGTGGAATAAATATATATTATGGAAATTTTGATGTGTTAATGAATTTAAGTCCAATCAGTAGATATGAAATGTGCTTATTGTATTCTTATGAAGAATTATTTACATTTTGCTGAGAAATTCTGTTGATAAACTTGGAGGATTCTCAGTAGATATCAAGAGGAACAAAAATTATAACGAAACATGATGCTGCAAATAATGTTTAAATAGTAAAAAGTTAAAAAAATATTTAAGCAATTTGTATCTTTAGAATTTATTTTTGAATCATTAAAAGGTAATTTATTAAGATATTTTAAGAAATATCTATTGAAATTAAACCATTTGAACAGTAATAGTGTCTGCTCATAATATGCACTTTTATTGAGAATACAATTTAATAATGCTGCTGATTGCTTTATTTTAAAAAAAAAAATTCGAAATGAATATTTTTAAGTTATTTCACAATGGTCTGTAAAGCAATTTTAATTTTCTTTCATTAAATTTGAATTATCAAAATAAATTTTACATACATACTTTCATAACTTTAATGTTTTTTCGACAAATTGTTCATTTGCTGCTTTTCTTCTGAATGTCTACTAACAATGCTGTGAATTTTACATAGCAGTGCTTTTATTCTTTGGAAGGAGATTTAATTTTATTAATGTTTAAAAAGTATTAGCACTTGAAAGAATTTCAAAAGAATACTGTACAAATTTTACATGTATATACTTATTTATATCTTCCATCTGACATTGAAAAGTATGTTTATTATTTTCAAAACATTTTACTAATTCTAAGACAGTTTCCATTTTCATTCCTTTTTTAGATTTATATTTATCAAAATAATCCTTACTGTATTGCAAGTCAGCAAGTTGAATTGAGACCATAACTAGAGATGTGGGGTTTCCAGGGCAACACATGATACCCAATACTACCTCTCCTTTATTGTTTCACCAAACTTTAATATTTTTTTAGTTATGAGTAATCATTTTTAATTATTAGAATATAATTATATGCTCTTTAATCAGATAATTTTTTTCAATATATGTCTGAGTGATTATGGTATATTTTTATCCGTACTAAGGCAAAAAATAATAATTAGAAATCTGAATTTACCTGGGGTATGAAAAAGACTCAATGTAATTAAGATAAAATCCTTATGTGAAAACTATTTTATTTCATTTTTACATTTATTATTCTTTTATTCTGTTTTCTAACTGTTAAGGAAGTAAATTCGTTAATACCCATTTGGGAGAAGAGTTTAAGAATTGAGTCTTCTTTGTTACTGCAAAGTCTTGTATTAATATCAGTTTTGAGAATGGCTACAGTCTTAAGGACCTTTAAATGTCTGATACTACCAGTACATACATCAGTGAAATTCAATGAAAATGAGTAATTATTTATCGTCAATTCTGCTAATTTTTTTGGCAGTATTAACATTTTCAATCCTTTCTGTAAATGACATCTTAACAAAGGTGGAAATTTTGATGGTCCTTCCTTTCGAATTTTCTCTAGGGAATCAAATAACTTTTCATGAACATTTTCTCTTTAAAAAAAAAATCCAAAATGAACTATATACTAAGTATCAAAAACATTCTTCATATCTTGAAACAATAATTAAGTATCTTATTGAATAAAACAGGGTTACACTATAATATGATTATGGATCTTTTCATCACTCACCTTCCCATAAGTCGTCATGATTTTAACTTTCCTAAATCTACTCTGACAACACATAATACTGAACTATTCTAAAACAATAGATATCAAAATTCCTTCACATTTGGTAATATTAAACAAATCATCTAGAAATCTATATGCTGATAATACAATATACTAAAAATGACCATATTTTATCTAAAATTAGATCTCAAAACAATTAAATTTCAAAAGTTTCATAAAAAATTGACTCAAATATTAATACTCAGAAGATTGTCAGTAAAAAAAAATAAAGACTATTTTGTACTAATATCCTAGGTCATTTTTAATAATGAGAGAAAAAATAGAGTCAGTATCTGAATGGGGGGGGGATAAGAGATTGAAGAATTGTTAAGCTAATTAATACTTAATTGGCTTTAATTAAATTTGGAATTAATTATTATGAATTACTTTGAAATTAAATTAGAAAAATTAGGCTTGCAACTCGTCAGTAAACCTTTGCCGTCGCCTGTGATACCAAGGAGTATATACCGTTTATATTATAAACTGAATTCTGACCAAATAATACAGACAACTTGAAAAAATAATTGCCACTTTTTTTCCATTAAGAGAGTACTTGTTATTAAGAAATCAGAATTCATATCATGGTAAATAGATGAAATTATTTTTCTTTCCAACTCTTTTAGTCAAATCATGTCAATTATGGGCATATGGTGCCATTTATTTGCAACCAGGAGAGATACTATAAATATTATATGGTTCTAAGCTATCTAATGGCATATCAAACGAATGAATATTGCAGTTTATTTTATTATATTGTTCATATTTATTCAAAATTTTAGACTCAGAATGATGCAATTCTGCTGCATTCTACAATTCGGACGATCACCTTTTTTGAAGCAACGTAGAGTTGTTTTGTTAGTAATCTCGCATGAAAAGGTTGTTTCAAAATAAATTTATCAGTTTTCAAAAAAATATTTTATTTTGGAGAAACTAAAATGAGAGTAAAGAGGAGCCTAAACACTTATCTATAATTGATTCTACATAAATAATTGAAATTAGATTTAATTACAATTCCACTATCAATAATCATTAATATGACTTCACATAAAATAGCACTACACTTCGAATATCAAACGAATGCGTATTTTGGTTTTTAGGATTTTTAAAAGTGATAATTGTTTTGAAGATATTGAAATTACACAATAATGAAGTAAACTACCAAACACTGTCGAAATTCTAGACATCAGCAATGTGTTATAACGGTGCTGATGTGTATTGCTGAATTCTGCACTCTAGCAAAAACCTCAAATGTACTTGAAAGTAGAATATTGGGATTTATAGCATCAATGGCTGTTATCCCCTGTTTCCAGACGAAGTTTCAGTCAGTTAGCAGTAACAAAGCAGTTCCGCTGATGCGGTTTAGTCCATATTCGAGATTCTGAAGTTCCACTGAAAAGAAAAGGTACAATAAGACGGACAGTTCCAGCAACACGGAATGGTGATAAAAAATTAAAAAAAAAAAAAAAAAATAGAGAGAGAGAGAGACAAAAAGACCTCAACAGAATGTGATTGATAAAATTAATCGATATTCAAGTGCTTCAATTCTTGAAGAGAAACTTGCAGATTGGTTTTGTTTGCAGTTATTTTAGCCAAAGGAGATATCTTGTTTATCTAACTGTAGAAAAGTCCACAACTTTTCTCTATAATGTGTATACTTTTTGCGCGAACGAATTATGTGTTCAATATCATTAATGCTATTACATTCATGACAAAGGGGATCATTTTGGAGATTAAAACGATTCAACAGTCCTGGTGTTTTAATTGTTTTGCTGATTAGTCTGGTCAAAACAATAGTTTTTCGCGATTGGATGGAGATATTTTTCAACGATGTAAGCGTAGAGTAGCTATCTGTAAGCATCAAGCGATCTTTTGTAGGAACGACGAAAACATCTAGTGTTTCAGAAATGACTAAACTTTCTGCATTAAAAATGGAATTGTTAGGATGGATTCGAAGCATGAATTTTTGAATAGAGAAAAAATCAGCAGTTAACTTAAATTGTTTTTGGTGCATCAGTAGTAATAATAAAATGATCGGGAAAGAAATTTCGAGCGCATTTATTAAAGTAGTTATTGACTTTAATCAAAGGTAGATTTTTATTTTGAAATTTAAAATCCATAAGAAAAATTTCGAAGTGATTAGAATTAGTCGATGCATTTTCAGACAGGGTGATAATTTGACTGGTAGAGACGTTTAAATTCTTAAGAATAAACGAAATTGGTTTATTGTCTTTGGTAATTAATTGAATTTCCCAATTATTATGGGAGTGCTCTGTTAGAAGCGGGGAATGTAAACCATTAGCTATTTGCTTAATAAGAAACTGGTAAGCTAATAGTTTGATTTCTTTCAGAAAGAATTTCCTGAGAAGTAATTTTCAGAAGAACAATATTTGGGGTACATTTTGGGAAGCCTAAAGCAATTCTCAAAGCTATAGTTTGAATAGTGTTGCATTTGCGTGCTTTAAATGGGGTCAATTCATGGTCACGTGTCAGGTACCAAACAAACCGTTCTGCGCATGTCGTGATGTCTGCCGATAACGTTGACGAAACCATTGTTTAGTAAATATTACTTTAGCCGATCGATTATTAAAAACTTCTGCTTTTTTTTAAAAAAGATATTATTTTGAATTCTTTTCTCCAAATTTTCTTAGTTATATAATTTTATTTCTTATATTAAAATTTTAATTAGTGTTTTCAATGGAATTATTGTTTTTACATAATTAATTAACATCGGTTTTTAATTCGTTTGGTGCCGCTTTATTCTTTCCTCCCCCCCCCCTTTTTTTTTATCCGAAGGATACATTTTGACAAATGACTGGCAGTGTTTTTGAAAAATTACATATGTTCTTTTTTACATATTATTTAAACATACATATTATTTAAATATATTTTTACATATTATTTATTGAATGTTGATTCTTATGAATATAGTTCCCCTAGTTAGTTCTTTTTAAAGATAATTATTAGTCTTAGATAAGTTAATATTTTAAAACTTACTAATAAAATTATTATATTTTTTTCTTATGTAATTACTTTTATAAATATTGAGACTTTGATGTTTCCAAATTGCTCAGAGGAAAGAACATGAAACTCAAATTAGTATATATTGAATAAATTATGTTTACAATTTCAAATTATGAAATGTAAAAGGTATGGATACCTTTTTTTAAATCTAGGCAACTTATGAATAAATAATTTAATTTTAATTTGTCGAAATCATTAAAGGAAAACAAACAAAATCACGCTTTCATAATTTTTATTTATACATTACAAATATATATAGAGAGAGAGACAGAGAGAAATAAAATATATGTGATAATTATTTGAAAAAATATGATCAAATTTATGTTTCAATGTACTCACTAATTCAAAAAACTATTTACTATTTATCAACATTTATTTTTTCTATGCACTTAGAAATAATATAAACACAGTATGACAAGAATGTCAATGTAAATGATGAAATCAATTTTATTCAACAGAAACATCCTAGATATTAAAGAACAGTTTTTTTTATCACTAATAAAAACATAATGGTGAATAATATACTTTTAAAGCAGAACATTTATGAAATTTTTTTAAATGCTAAAGTTACAATGATAAAAATTACATTGAATGAAATCATAAAATAAAACAAAAACATACAATACAGTAAATTTAATAAACAAGAATAAGGTCATATATCGCACACCTAGATCTAAACAGGTATTAACTCAAAAAAGCACTTTTTTCAGAAAAGACGAAAAACTGATTACTGTGTCCCTGTGCACTGCATGAGTTTTCTTTGTTGATTTATGCATTATATATGCAGCTAGAAGAAAGATATTGTAGGAATCTTGTGTTTTAATCATGTTTTGGGGCTGAAAATTAGATTTTTATAGTTATTTCCCTATTGCTTTATAATGTATGTATATTTGTTTCATTATTTTTAGTTGAGCCCTTGTTGGTGAATTTAGTTTTTAGTTGGCTTTCTTTTGAAAAGGCAACATAAATTTAAAATGTAATAGCATTTTATATTATTTATAATTAGTCTAATTCATAGAATGGTCTGTAGACCAGCAGTAGGGGTATATTGGAAGATAAATTAGCAAGAAAACACTAGAAATACTGAAATCAATCAATATTTGTTATTAATAATACTATAAAAATTAATTAATGACAGTCTCTTATGTCCCATTTAATTATAAAAGTAATACTAAGAAATAAAAGTTTCTTATAAATTTTAACGCAACATAAAAAATACAGGAACCTGACGTTCTATAAAAAACAATTTTATATGCACATAAAAAATCACATTTGATTTATATTTAAGTATGACCTTTCTCTGTTAATTCTTAGTATTATATTTTAATAATGTCATTATTACAGAACGATACTCAGGACTCTGTTAAAACTCAAAAACACTCAGAATTCTGAGGTCAACCAACCATAGCTATAAAACTGTTTTTGTACTTATTTGAATAAAGTTTTGAGTATCGTTGTGTACTATGGGCATGACAATAATCTATTAAGATAATCTTGATTTTTAACTTTAAGTAGATATTTTTTTATAATCTCTGCAGATATCGGCCAATTCTCTTGTTGTTTGAGCTCTCAAGTAGTGAGATTCAATCCTTGGAATAGAATTTATAAAATCTATAACGCTCTGTTTAATTTGTGAGTCAATAATTGGACGTGTTTGCCTTTCAAATCGGCTTGAATAACTCCTGATTCCGTTTTCTTGGAAAGTGCTGTTTTTATCGCTTTATAGCTCAAGTCAAGAGTGGATTTGAAAAAGGGCTTGCATACTCTAATTTTGGATCCATTAACTTCAAAATAAAAGGCGGTGTTAAGTGCTCTAAAATCTTGTGTGCTTGAGTATCGATATTTAGGTTTTATTTGTTGCTAGTCTCGTACTACAAATTATCTCTGTCTTTCAAGATTGTCGAGTCCCCAAAATGCATCAAATAGCTGTTGTCCCATTTCATCAATCTTATCTTTGCATTTTAGCCGATATTTTTCTCCACAGGGCGGTCCAACTTTTCTCTGTGGCACTTGTTTCTTCGATTTCGAGAAAGACTGGTAGGCTTTGCGAGAATCTCTTAGCACTTTTTCAACTTTCGATTTCCACTTCGCTGGTTTACGTATTCTCTTTCTACTCCTTTCTTCTCTCTCCTCGGGCTTTTGGGAATTAGTTCCAGCAACCGTAACATTTTGAGGGTCTACTTGCTCAGTATCATCTTCAGTGTCCAACGAACTATTAGATTTCGATGAATTCAAGCTGCTACTGCTAGTGCTGGACGACGTCAACGATGCAATAGAAGGTACGAGATTGGATGGGGTCTTATTTTTGTGAACCAATCGGAAATTAGGATCTTCATCGGAGTCTTCAATATCACTTTCATCGCTTCGGAATGGTGAAATAAAGTAGTTTGATTCACCAGTCTTTTGTTGTTTAAACGTGCTCGGAATAGAGTTATCAACCACGGATAAAGCGGCATGAGTTTCTGTAGAGGAGACTTCATCACTACTTGATGACATCTTCAAGTCATCTTCCAGAGTTGCATGTTGAGTAAATATGATAGGAGTGATATTGCCTTTTTTTCCCTTTCTAATACTATATTTATTAAAAACCATACACGTTTCAGTGTTTGTCTGAAATAGAAAATGTTTATTTCACTAAATTGTAGGATCCTGCGCGTCAAATAAATTAAAAAAGCCATCAATATAACGTTTTCGATCTCATTAGCGATGTTGTAAAATTAGACTTGGTGGAGCTCATCTAAAGAGATCTAACTCAAAAATTAATCAGTAAAAAAGGAACAAACGATGTAATTGCTAGAATGAAAATAAAATTATATTCAGATGAAAAGACTCCAATAGCCAAAAAGGTAAATTTAACTTGTTTTTTAAAGAAATATAAGAGTTTCAAAAATGACTCAACAAAACAGACTCAACTATAAATTCAAAAATGTTTCAACAATACGGCAAGAATTCTAAATAAAAATAAAAACTTTACTCACCCTGCCAGCAATACTGGTTCAACTCAGAATGTTGCATTAATTTACTCAGCACAAACCATCAAAATGGCGAGAACTCAAAAAATACTGCTTCAAATTTCGACAACACGGGTACAACTCAAAATAACTACAATTTGTTTACGACAGGCAAGTGCGCTCTGCTGATTGCAACTAGAGATGTCCTGTTGCGGTGGAGAGAGAGCGAGGCTGGCTAGTTCAACAAAAGGGGCATTTGTCGCTATCTAGCGTCGAATAGTGAAGATCATTTTTAAATCTCTTTTATTAGTCGGTAGGTATTGAAATAAGAAATTTGATGGTGTGCATAACTCAAAAATTAAGATTTTTGAGTTAGCTCCCTTTAGATCTAGGTGTGCGATATATATATATATATATATATATATATATATATATATATATATATATATATATATATATATATATATATATATATATATATATACACAGAGAGAGAGGAGTTAAACAGGAGATAAAGAGGAGTTGAATGAGACACTTTTTATGCTTTCACAGAATTTTATAATTTAAAATTGATAGGTTAAAGAAATAGAAAAAAAAAAAAAAAAAGTGAAACATGCATGTAGCAATGAAGTTGGGAATAAAAATTATATAATAAATGCTGATATGGAAATTGATTTTCTATGAAAAGACCTTTATTTATTAAAACAGAAATCATTGAGGTGCACAGTGTTATAACAGAATATTATGATAACAGTCAATTTCAGTTTAAATACAATAAACTATTGATATTTCATTTTTAACAATAGAAAAGTTGTTTGATATAAATTCACTTTGAATCCATCACAAATCTGCAAATGTAATTAGAAAACTAGTAATATTCACTTCCATCTAAGTTTATCATTATAGCGGTTGTTATTTTTGCAACAGGAGTTTGTTTACTTAGATTAATTAAATTTAGATAAAATTTTGTAAAAAAAAATTGCAATGTAATATTCATGTAAACATTTTAAAACCTTCTAAGCATATTCAAAATTAAATGCCATGCGCAAGAAGTACATGACATGGGACTTTTACGTCACATGAACTGACCCCATTGAGTCTCGGAAAACCTGTTGATTATGGTGCAACCATAGTAAAATATGGTGAAAATGCTATTATTTGTGATATTAATAATATCTTTAGTTCTGAGGGCATGTTTTTTTTATGCCAATATCTTGAGACCATTTTTTTAAGTGCATGATTTCTAAGGTTTTTAAAGATTCATGAGTTTTGATTCCTTTTTTAAAAAATGAATACCAAGAAATTTAACGTTTCATTCCATTTTAAATAGTGTCCCGCATAAGAAATGCGTGAATAAGTTGCATTTTTTTACTTGGACAATTCAGCTCTTGCACTTTTCTCTGGAGTAATTTCTAGTTTCCAATAATTGCACCACTTGTATATGTTTTCTATTGTGTTTTGTATTTTTTCGATAATGATTTCCCAGGTATGATGGTTACAGAAGACAAAGATATCATCCGCAAAGAGAGTACATTCGACCACTTCTTCTATGGTTTCATAGAAGTCGTGCATAAAAATAACGAACAGAATTGGTGAAAGAACACTGCCCTGAGGTAACTTCAGTGTGCTGTTACTAGAAAGGGAGTGCCTTCAGCGAATCTGGGAAGTTCTGGATTGAAGGAAGTTGGGCAACCACTTTGCCATGTTGCCTGTTATGCCAAGTTATAAGCATTTAAAAATAAGGATGTCTATATGAACAGAATCATATGCACTTTTGATATCGAGGTTCACATCAATGAAGTATTTTTTATTTTATTTTTTGTTTGTGAGCTTCTGTAATTTTTGCCTGTATAGTGTAAATTGCAGTTTGGTTATCTCTGATGGGTATGAAATCATGTAAGCTATTGTGTGTTACAAGTTAGATAGTAATTAATGCGTTGGGTGAGGATACTTTCAAAGACTAAAAAAAACTGAGGTTATTGCAATGGGCCGATGAGAAGAAATTTTGGTTTTGTCTTTGCTAAATTTCGGAATAATTAGAGCACCTTTCCATTGTTTGGGGATGTCGGATGAATCAAATTGGTGTTGAAATAGTTTCAAAATAATTTGAAGTTGAGATTTTTTAACCAGATGGCTGGGATGTTATCAGCTCCAGGAGCAGAGTTTTTAGTTTTATGGATAGCTATCTCAAGTTCCCAGATTTCGAATTTACTGTTGAGGAAGGAATTTATTCCAGATAAATCCAAGGAAATAAGTTCCATATTTGTATTTTGATTAGAAAAAATCTTTACAAATAATTCAGTTTGATGAGCAGGATCGCAAATATAGCGATTGTTTTGTATAATAATTTTGTGTGTTTAGAGTTCGGATTTGTGTGATTCGAAAGTTTACTTAGAATTTTAAAGAACATTTTTGGATTACGAGTTATTGTGCAAATTTTTTCCCAATATTCTCTTTTAATGTGAACTTTTTGTGTTTCATCCAATCTGTCACTGAAATGTTTCTGATTGCTTTTTTCCGAAAGTACTTATTGAGTCTTTCATAATTATGGCAAGAAAGATTCTACCAAGGAAGATAAGACTTGTACGACGATAGTTTAAATGTAATATTTTGGGTTATTATCTTAGTTGTATTCACCGTAATTCCTTCAATTCAACATTGGTTGACATTATTAAAAATTCCATGTGTTTGTTGTGTGATCCTCGCCCAATTAATTGTTTTTAAGTTGCTATTGATACTTACTATAACTGACCAGGAAACAACTATCAGGTTATGATCGCTATCGAAAGTTGAATCCATTACATAACAAGAGGTTTAATTATGAATATAAGATGAACAGAGAATAAGATCTAAGACTGAGTTCTTAAGGAACTGTGAGTGGGAATAGTTGTATTAGGAATTATGAAACGAGAATAAGTTAACAAATCAACGAAATCGTTACTCAGAGCCGATGAACGGGAAGCTCCCCAAAGATTATGGGGCAAATTAAAATAGCCGAAGATGAAAGTAGATGAAGTTAGAGAATTAAAGAAGTGTTTTGCTTGATCTATATCAAAACCTTGTGGTGCATATAAATTAATAATGTTGAATTTGGTATTCTGGAAGTGTACTTAGACTACCAAAAGTCTTCTCTAATATTGTTGAGGATAATTTTTCTCGACATGTCAGCAGGAATGCCAATAAGAAGACCACCACCCGGTCTATTTTTCCTGTGTGTACGGGAAAAAAAAATTTCGGAAAGAAAAAAAAATTTTTTTTCGGAAAGAAAAGTCACTTTATAAACCCAAAAGGGCGAGGTAGAAAAATAGGGGATTGAAAGCCAAAACTTTTTCCCTTTAATTCCCCTGCAATTCCATTGCAGAATGGTTATAAAAAAGACAGTTAAAAGGATAATTAGAAACTGATTTCAGCTTGAGACTTTAAAAAGGACAAAAAGCAAAAGGGATTCGAAAAACAAGAGGCTCGTAAATTCAATTCAAGCAATTCTATTATTTAGGAAAACGAAAAGCAAAAACATGAACAAAAAAGGAAAAAGAGCAAAACCCTTCCAAAAAGAAAACAAGTTAAAGTTTTTTTTAAAGTTAAATTTGAAGATCCGCCTGCATCCCGTTGCATCAGAATGCCTATAGTTTGAGCCACAATCTTTGTTGTTGTTGTTTTTTTCTCCCAAAGAATTTTTCATTCACCTTGATTAAACATAACATGCTGGCAACATTTTGCAGTAATTTTTTTACAATTTTTTTGAAAAATTTCAAGCAGCATATTTGTTTGTTGTTCTAATTTCCCTGAAATATTTTTGACTATAGCTTCAAATTTTTGGTTTACTGTTTCCTGGATCTCACTCACAGACATATTTGTTTTGACTGCGTTAGAATAACTTGCTTTTGAGGATTGTTGGAAGAGACGTCTGACCTCTCCAGTCGTTAGATGGTTTCGACATTCAAATTCTAGCATTTGCCGTTCTCTGATGTAATGGGAAATAGATTTCGATTTCGCTGAGTGCGAACCCTGGCAATTAATGCACTTTTCGAGACTTTGTCATTGGCCATCACGTGTTTCACCCCAATGGCATTCTAGTTGGATGAAAGGAACTGCGATATTTCAGACATTTTCTAGGTTTATCATTAAACTTCTAAATTTTTTTGGTTTGTAAGCCAGATCTTAATGGATTCTGATAACGCGGTTCTGAATATTGTAACGAGAACAGGGAAAGAGTCTCGAGTCGAGTTAGATTTAACAAATCTTCTCATTTCAGACATTTCTATATCATTATTGCGTGTTAGATCCTCAGCCGATTCTTCAAGAGAAGTTTTAGTGGATATGTCAAAAAGCAGGTTGTGCAGGTTCATATTGTTGTGTCGGTTTATATGCTGTTTAATGTAGGATTGAATAATAAACGGGTTTAAATGAGGGATTTGGGATGAAACATCTCTGTTTTTCACATTAATTTCTTCATATTGTTTTCAGTGAAATTCGAGGAATAAGTTTATTAATGGATTTTCCACTCTTCAAGAAGTTTTCATTAGAAGTCGGATGCATTTTAATGCTTGTAGAAATCTGCATTACTGTAGTGATAAGTGAAGAATCCGAAACAATAAATGTTGAGTGACTCTGTTTAACAGAGTGTAGACTTTGTAGCTTTTAAAAAGAATAAGTATATATATATATATAGATGGATAGATAAAAATATATAGTCCCAGAAGATAAAAATAAAAAGCCGAGAAAAACAAAATTATTTGGAAAAACCAAATTTTGACAGCTTGCAGCAGGAAACCAACGCAAAACAACCGTTGAATTCAAAAAATTTCTTAAGTTCCTCAAATTGATGTTCAGGTGTATTTTACTAGCTTATACTACAGTAAGAAAGAAATAAGCTTTGCCAGTGATCCTTTGAACTATAACTTTAAAATAAATTAATGCTTTGTAGAAAATTCAGAACAAACGAATGATAGTTCAACTAGAAAATGATCGCTGATAAACGTATCATTGTGGACTGACCACTTAATTTCGTGAAATAAATTCGGCGAACAAACTGAAAGGTCCAGCTATGAGGAATTGCACTATCTTGAAGTATGTAGGTTCAAAGGTATTTAAGATGCACATTTTGCTGGACGAAATCCAGTCTAGAACCACGTTTGTATTTTGACTAAACCTTTGGCTCCCAAGGAATTGGTGATGAATTTTAAAATCGCCCACACTAATAAAAGTTAAAGAAATTGACTTGAAGAGATTTTCCGAAAACTGGGTTCAAATTTTTCATGAGGAGAATAATTGTTGATGATTAAATTGAAACTGATCTCTAGGAAAACTCGGATTGTTTGAGCTTCCATATGAGAGGGGGGGGGGCAGTAAATTTACAGATAAAGAGGAATTAGTTTAGTTATATTAACGTCCCGTTTTAAAACAACGCGAGGGTTATTTCGGGACAGGTAATGAGGAAAATCTTTGTTAATATCTAGAAGACCCACAAAAGAGGAGTTGTGTATCTGTTCGATACAAAATTTTGTTGGGGAGACAGTAGTTTACTGAGGGATTCAAGATTTTTTTTTTTTTTTTTTTTTGAATAGCAATACTTTCTACTTAAAAAAATTAATAAATAAAATATAACATACTTTTTTTCACAAATATTTCATTACAAAGCTCACGGGAATTCCATTAGATTAAGTTCACCATGACGGACGATGAAAAACAGAAGAATATTAATAGGAATCGATATCTGAAGAAACAAAGGTTTTCGCCGAATAATTTGAAACTTCGTTCATTAATGATGTTAAAAAAGAATAGTTAGTTACTAACAAGAAAGGAGTCTGTAGTGACCATGAGTTCTTTGTCTCTGAAAGGTGCATACACCTTAATGTATGATTCTTAGAAAATATTTAGTTGGGTGATCTCTGGTCTTAAAATCGCTACTTCCTTAGAAAGATGACTGTTCAATTCTCTAAGATTATTCTTCTCTTGTTGGATTCCAACCAATATTTTATTAGGATTAATCTCTATATCAAGTTTTTTAATCACATCTATAAGGGTTGCGATGATTCTTCTTTAAGTTCCGTGAGATCCGGATTAATCTGGAATCCGTTTTGATTTGAAGCCCTTTTAACAATTTATGATGCAAGTGGGGATTTGCAACAATTTTATAAGTCTTGTTATTTCCGATGATGCAATATTTGTTAATTCTTTCTTTTTCTTTCACAGATATTTGGCAGAACTGGTATTCATTGACAAAACGATCCAAGCTATGACATTTAAAACAATTTTTACCATTCTGCGCACGACTTCATTGGAGCCGCATTTGAAACATCTCTGATTTTTGGAGAAATTAGTTTAGAAATGACCAAAGCCAAAGCATTTGTGGCAAATTTTCGAATTACCCTGGTATTCTTAAAATGAAACAAAAAAAAATCTGATCTTTTCGTGAAATGCGACTCCCGATTCCTTGACTAGTATAACTAAGTCGATTCTTGGGAGGTATAGTGGATTGATATGAGGGAGGATAGAACCTGGGAACTTGTGGTTCGCAGTCCAGTAACATGACCACGATGTACTGTATCTATAATAAATCTGATATTCCTGGCCCTGAGAGAAATGGTGGTTCTAGCCTTATCTTCTTCTGAAATATCTTTCAGAAAGATATTTATCCTTCTGGAATCTCTGATTGACCTTTCATTGTATTCCTCCGTTTCCACAATACCATGTTTCGTCAAAATAAAGGAAGCGCCACTTCCTATACGTGAGTGGTAAAAAAAAAAAAAAAAGAAAGAAAGAGGGGGAGTCACATTTACCTACAGGAGTCTGGTAAATAGAATAGACACACACACACACAAAATAAAAAGCCACACACTTGTAGCAGCACATTCAATGATGAAACAATGACAAGAATTGAATTTAAAAAAACAACAACTCTACATTGAATCCATAAAGTACACAATTCAGTCAACCATTGAAATTCATTGGCACTCTATGAGCAGATTAACTGATTCTTAACCGATTATTTCATTTATCTTTCATTATTGGGGGAAAGTTCCAGTGCTATTTTTTCAATAATGAAACAGTTTTCAAAAAATGACAAGATTTACACCGAGATTGCTACTAGTAACTCAGTCCCATTCTATGGTCTCATTATCAGTATTAAATAATTTTATATATATATTTGATTTCATTAGGGTACTCCCTTAGTAAACTGGATTTAAAAGTCATACCTTTTATTAAGTAAATTAAAGAGTGATTGAAGTTATTAAATATATATGTGAGGTTAATAAATTTTTGTAGTATCTTTGTGTCCTTTCTTTGGATATTAAAAAAAGGAAGTAAATTCTTTCTAACTTTTTTTTGGAATCTCTTAAAATTTCTTCTCTATAAATCAAATTTCTACGGTAATTATTTTATTGTCCTTTTTCCTAAGATGTATTTCAATATTCACAATGTATGATTGGAATCGTTTCGGACAATGTTATGTTTTGAAACCGAAAGAAGGTTGAGATTTTGTATTCTGTGTTGATTTTTCGTCTGTTATAGCGTTGATTATAGTGCGTTATTTAATTATTTTAACTACCCGTTTTTTGCAAGGTATGCAATATTCTGTTATATATCTGTTTTAAAGAAATGTACGAAATTTCTTAAAATATTTTGCTGTTTTTAACATTATTATATATATATATTTTAATATGATTTAAAATTTAGCTCATGTTTCAAAATATTGCTTTTATATTTATAATTCTAGCTGTTATCTTCCCTTGTCGTAATATTGCTAGCAAAGCTTTTTCAGGTATTTCCTTACGTAGTATCCTTTTAACACTCCATTAGTTCGCATTTTTTTCTCTCCCCCAAACAAATGTGGTTGTGCTGTATCCAGCAGATACACTAATACGTATTATTAACAAGAGTAATTAATATAGCTTTGTAATAGAATAGTAGTAAATATACAAGCACAATTTTAAATAGACACAAACAAAAATAATAAATTTTTTTCCCCAAAATAAACTATTAAGATAGCAAAAAATAGTTTTCTCTCAGACATAGCATCATCTAGTTATCGAAAAAAGGAATAATCGTGTATATGTCAGATAAGGTGCGACTGATGGAATATTAAAAATGTTGCTTGAAAATTTTATAATTAGTTAATCAAATCTCTTAGTGTTGTTCTGATATATTATTCTTTCAAAAAATTTTTTTTTCATATATCAACTTCTAAGGATTATATAAGTAGAATTTATAATATATATATATATATTTATTAAACTACATTAAAGAATGTTTTAGCTACCACTGTCAACTATTCAAATAAGATTATCTATAAAATTTGTTTATAAAATATGAACTATTATTTAGTACTGTTATATTAAAAAGTATCTCGGAAGATAAATTATTCAAACTAAGCTAAAGTAAACCGTTCTATTGAAGTATCAACATTACATCTGCTATGAAATCTGAAATAGAGTAAGTTATGCATTTTGAAACCAAAATTATCAAATGTATAAAACATCTAATTTAATATAATAATTTTATTGCATTAACATATGGATTTAATTCTCTGTTTCAGACATTTACACTTTTTTTCTTGCAGTTTTACAGTTTTCTATTAGCAGATTTCTCATTGTTAAGATTATAATATTGAACACTGATAATTTAATACCTGCACAGAATTAATCTGTTTGACTTCTTATTACATGGAAGATAGTTCTGAGTTTCTTCAGTCGTGTGCTTATAAGAAAAAACATGATTAAGTAATTCCGTATGACAGGGATGTGTAAATATTTTTGGGGAGCTGCTTAAAAAATAAAATAATAATCTAACATAATTAATAGGAATAAAATTGAAATAGCTAAACAGTAGTACACAGTAAAATTAAATCAACATTACGGAATAAATTATCTTCATATATTATTTTTAAATACTATCAAGCATTAAAGAGTTTTTAATGAAAGTTTCATTTTAATTAAATAACTAATTTATAATCAGTTAAAAATCGATATGTGTTAAAGACAGGATGTGATTCTTCCATGAATTTGTGGTTTTCTGCTTTTTTTTTATAGATCTTTTTATCTTTTTCAATTTTTAAGAAATCTGGAAATAAATTGTATAAAAAAAGGAACTATCCTAAGGTTAAAATGGATAGAAATCTCTGCATAACATTAATTCAGCAACAAGGAACACCAGGGCAGAAGTTTTTAGCAAAATAAAATGTTTATGTTTAAAAATTAAGTCCAAGGTAATTGCTAGTGTTAAATTTAAATTGCAATGAAAATATCTGGCAATGCTGTCAAATTTTAGACAAAATATTCATCTTAAAAAGTAAGTACCAGGTCTCAAAAATTTCAGCCATATTTGAATCTTGTACACAAAATGAAACTGCTTGTGACTGTGAATATTCAATCATGTCAATAAAAAATGTATAAAAAAAGTAATGTGTTTGAGTTATACCACGAAGGTTCAATGACTGTTAAAGAAATATTTCTAAAATAAGCTAGTGAGATATGTTTACAATAAAATACTGGTTTTCCCCTCATGTTTGTTGTCCTATATATATTTAAATTTATCCTGGACAATATACTTCTTCCAGTACTAGAGAGAGGATCTCGGCAAACTAGATTCAACTCTGAATTATACAAACTCTATAGGTAACAACAGATAACACTGGTTATCCAGAACAATAGGTTAAGATGGCTTGGCCATATCTGGAGAAGCCCTGAAAACAGCACCCTCAAAATATCCACTTTTAAAAATCCTGTGGAATCCTAGGCCAGAGGAAGACCTCCAACTAGATGTCTGGATGATGTGGAAAGAGGCCTGAGTATTCTGAGGGTAAAGAATTGGGAAGGAGTTGTGCAGGATAGAAAGCGCTGGAAAGTGTGCATGGTTTAGGCAGCCAAGGTCTGAAAGGGGCTGTTCTGCTCTGGAAGAAGAATATACTTATTAAAGTGTCTTTTGGAAAATTATAATCATACTTTTTTTTGGAAATCATACGCAAATTTTCATACTTTTATAAATGTTTTGAAATGAATAAAAAACTCATTTTGGATATAGTTTTTATAATTTTTTTCTGTACATTAACTAATTCATATTTTTACATGTTTTCCACCTCTCATTGTTTCATCTAACTTTTGGGATTTTGCCTTTTAATCAATTGCATTCCTTTGAGGGGACAGTTATATCAAGGGAATTTCAATAATAAAAGTCCACTGAGCCATTTCCCCCCAACTCTCCTGGTTATAGTTAGAAAGATACTTAATTGCAAATTCTGTAATGTTTGATCTTCTGTTAAATTTTATTTCCTTATTTTCTTATATCTAGTGTTAATTAACTCTTTGCAAAAATATGCTTTTTTAATAATTTAATAGTTTTTGATAATTTAAATATTATTGAAACTGTAAAATAAACACAAAAAAAATGTTTTAGTATATTTTTTATTTTTGTTTATATTTAAATTTTTTTCTTTTCTGTATCACTATCAGCATCGTAAATAAGGCATGCAGAAGTGATTGATTGGATTCAGATGATTTTGTTTTTTAAAATTAATAATATAATTAAATTTGAATTTCTGAAATAAGTTGTATTCTATAGAAATCCAAATCACACAAAAGATTTTCCTCATTTCCTTTACTTGCTAATACCATTAAGCATAAGAAAGAGCCTCAGTAAAAGTTTTGTGCCAAGTTCTTAAATAATAATTTTTTTATCAACTAATTTTATGTATTAAAGATCGATGTATTAAAAGGTTATTTTATCCTTATTGTTGCCATTCTTATTAAGTGAAAATATATAGATATTTGAAGTATTTATCTTTCAAGATATTGCCTTCAATATTCAGTCAAATTTTAGCATCGTATATACATCAAAACACTAACAACATGAAAAAATAAGCTTCTGTGCCTAGTTTTAAAAATTGTTTTGTTGAACTGATGTGCTTAATTTTAAAAACTTTCAAATATAAAATGTTTGCTTTAATATAATTTATATATAATTCATTTTTACTTTAAGGATATTAGTTCTGAAAGTATCTTTATACTTAGCTAATATATATAAAAACGAGTTTTTTTAAGAGCAGCTTAAGAAAGTGAGTAAATGAAAGAAATTCCATCTAGTATTGTCTAAATATTGTGTTATTAAATTCATGTAAGTTTTATTATTTATTTTCCTAACTCTTTTAAGCTTTTGTATTTTTAGGTATTAAAACGGATATCTTATTAATGACATAATGGAATGTTTTAAAGCGTTATGCTTCATATTGGTTCTTGTAGCTGTTGCTGGTGATGAAGAAGGTAACTTCCAAATTTGAACCCGATATTATTTAACTTCGAATAATTTTCAATTCTATTTGCTGTAATTTTTATCTTTATTTATTTTAATTTTTCACAGAGGCAGATGTCACTGTTGAATTTAGTTCTCATCTGACTGATAGACCTATTGAAAATGCCAAAAATGCCAGCATTGTTACATCAGATGAAATTGAAACTCGTGTTCCATATGACAATGATCACCAAAAGCTCTCTGCAGTCTATGGCATAGATCCAAATACTTCAAGTCTCTATGAAAACTTTGAATTATTAAATACCGAAAATAACACTGTGCAAGCAACAGAAACCAATTCAACTTCTAATGCAACTGACACAAAGAGTAAAATGAAAGTAGAATGTACACCTAGAGTACTACCTGAAAATGAAGTTTGTATATATATATATATTTTGAATCTCAAAAAAACCTTTTCTTTAACATATTGCATCCGATTTCACATTACATTTCAATGTGAACTTACACATGTAGTTCACTCTTCAGTAAAAATCTACTAAATATATATTGTTACCTGACCCATGCTGCAGTGGGTCAGGTAACAATATATATTTAGTATATATTGTTCAAATTATAATAAACATGAAAGTATGTTTTCTGCATGCAATGTGTTAAAGGCATTACACATACTATACCTTTGTATTTTAGTATGTTAATATTTTTAAGTTGATACATGTTGCATAAATTGTGTGATATTAAAATCATGTAAATAAATGAAGTTGTATGAATTATGAAATCCAGTACTCTACAAGGCTGACCATTTAATCTAAAACTATTAAATTAAATGCATAATTGCTTGTTTGATAGTAGGTACACAATTAAATAGGATTTTTTTTTTTTTTTTTTTTTTTGCTAAATTTTGATTTTTAATTAAAAAGCAGTTGAAATTATGTTTTTCAACAATGTTAAGCATGTTATTGCATAAATCTATTCTTGCATTACTTTCAAATTCAAGGCATTAACATTCCACTATTGCTAGTTTTATTTCTGTGAATTCAATTTTTTTAAACACAATTTGTTATAATGTTTTCAATGTTGCAATGAAATTTTAATTGTTAGCATTATTTCATTGAAAATACTGTGATAATAAATTATTCTCTTTAGACATTAATTCTAAAACATAGTTTCGACTTTCTTCTTTTATTTACATGATGATTCTTGTGTAATATTGTTTCTTTAACTGTGTGATGTCGAAATCATTATGCTCAAACTGTAATGACTGATGGAATCAAGCTTAAAATATTATCATGCAATATTGTATATACAAGCTGGTGGTACATATAATATACCATTTGAATTTCACTCTTCCCACTGTACTAATTTATTATATCCCTAATCAATTTATGTAGAGTTACTCTCTTATCTGATTTTATCATGCTTTTCATAGTGGATGCTTTAGTAAATCATAGTTAATAAGGGATTGCATGGATTAATAATGTCAGTGATGGACTAAAGAAACAACAGATCTAATTTTCTTATATTTTGAAAATTAAGAAAATACTTTCTTGTTTCTGCCTGCTGTCATTCTGTCTTATCTCATCATAATCAATGTTACTATCTGACATGGGAGCATTTAAGATATCTTCCCAGATGTAGCTTTTCTTCACCTGGCATTTGGCTTTAGAATCGGAGATATTTTAAGGAATTTATTTAATAATATTATTATTTAATATTATTTAATTTAATATTTATAAGGAATCTATTTAATATCATTTTCTATTCTTGGTTAAAGTTGATGAATTTCCACCTTGGGAAGTTATCAAATTAAGTTTTACTAATATTTTTGTGCACTTGCCAAATTCTATTATATCCAGTTTAGTATTTAAAAGTTTATTTCATAAACAATATAATGCATTGTTCATAAACATAAAAACAACAGTATTTATACTTTTTTTTTTTAGTATAAACCTGTTTTTACTGATGAATATCATGTAAAAACAGCCATTATCATTGGAAATTCATTTTGTATCAGAAAGAATATACCTATAATCAGAAAGGCTATAATGGTCAAAGACTATATGTCATTTATTTAGCTATATGAAAGGTGGTCAATTTTATTTTATTTACAGATTTGAAAAGTGCTGCAAAAGTACTAAGTATCTTCCTTTTAACCATCTTTTAGTGCTGAAATGTGCTGAGAGTTCAATTATTTAACTAACAAACATCATTTTTTGAGGGATTCATAGTCATTCAGTTTTTTTTAAAAAGTATTTGAGTAGAATAACCAATCATCCAACGCTGATATTTGAAGACTTTGTCGCATTAAATAGTGTTTGCTGTTTGTATATTAATTACATGCCAATAATTAATGGCCAAAAATTGTTACTAATTCAGTCTATTTTAACTAAGTGGCATGTTATTAACACACAAGCACCTAATGTTCTACATGCCACCAAGAGTTGATGGTGAAAAAAATGCATTTGGGATAAATAGCAGTCTAATAAATTTCATGCATTCCATTTTTCTACCAGGCATTTAAGGTATTTCCATATATTTCAGGAAAAGAACTATCTTATTGATTTGTTTCAGAATTGGCTGTTTCCATCTTGCACACAAACATTTACTTAATTCAAAACCTCCTACTAGTTTGCATTGCCAATGCATTTCATCAGTAAAATATATTTTTATGGAATATCAATATTTTAGTATCTGTAGACTTAAACAGTTTGGAGCAGTAACATGACCTTAAGAGACTTGATTAGAGAAAACCTGCATCTAAATTTTTTTCTGTTTCTAATATATATTAGTTTTGGAAACTCATTTTTTAATCTTTTTTTTTTAAATTTCTATCCTATTTTATTTCTATTTTTGTATATACTTTATTTAATACATTGTGATCAAATGTGCCTCTTGTGCCAGAAAACATAGCCTTTCCTGTTTGTCGTAAAGTGGATTTCTTTTGTTCATGATATGAAGAAAGGAAGATTATATTTGAAAAATTCTATAAAATTTTGTTTAAAAAAAGACTTGTATTGCATTTTCTTGTTGACAATATGTAGCAAAATTACTGGCAACATTTAAATTATTATCATTTATTAATTTTGATTTACTTCAATACTATTCATTAAAATTCTTGCATAAAAATATTATTATCATTCACTTTCATAAGCTGCGATTCTGCTCTGTGGTTATTTGTATTGCAAACTTTGATTGTGGTTTCTGCATGGGATAAAAAATGTTCTTTTTACTTTTGATTTATTATTATTTGTATTAACAGCCAATCTTATTAATCAATATACAACTAATTTTTGTTATTAATTTTATAATTTTTTTTTTCATTTTAAAAATTAGAATAGGCTTACTTATATATGAATTTAACCACTAACTTTTTTATTTCCTTTACTATCTAATAAGATGACACCTTTTATTTTGGGAATATTTTCTTATTTTGATTCAAATGGAAATCCATTGAATGCTTGACTTATTTATGTATTCGAAGTAATTTTAATATTGAATTATAATCGAAGTAATTTTAATTTTGAATGGTTTATTTTTTACTTACAACTATCAAATTCGATAAATCGATGCACATATGGCGTACAGGCAAAACAGTTAAGCGGTTAAATGACATTTTAAGTGAATTTTAAAATGTAACATTTTTATTTAGCATGTATCATTCTACACATTTTCTTTTCAAACATATTGTGTGAAGATACATGATTTGATTTTTAACCAACTTGCACAAGCAGTTCATAGATGCATGTGCAAAAACAGTCCTCTGTAACTTGCAGTGAGGACACACAAAGAATTCCATACCTATAGAAATCGGAAAAAATTTTATACTTACTAAATGAATTAATTTTTGACATAAGATTGTGCTCCTGTAAAATGTGTTCTGATAAACAGTCTCAATCGAAAAATTACTAACAACTTCCATGATAGTTGCCTGCTGATGTATGCAACACATTGGGGATTTTTTGACAAAAATATTTCGACATGTTTGTACATTTTCCCGCAAGTAGATAAAAATATTTGTATTAAAAGTTTTTATGTATGAAAAAAGTTACTTTCAATTAATACTTAAATTAAAAGGCATTTAAAATTCTAAACTTAAAAAGAGAAATTTAAAAAAAAAACTAATTCTTAAAAAAACATTTAAAATAGTCGGAATATAGCAATTGAAAATAAGGCAAATGGAAATGCCTTTTTAAATTTATACATAAGTTTGGTTATTTGAGCTTGATTTCTTTTTATGTTTCAAACTAATTTAATTTATTGATATATTTTTATTTTATAATTTTAGTGCTATAAGTAAACAAAAATGTAGAAATGTTTGCTGTAAGTAAACAAAAATGTTTGTTCTACATTTAC
Organism: Argiope bruennichi; assembly: GCF_947563725.1. Classification (NCBI taxonomy): domain Eukaryota; kingdom Metazoa; phylum Arthropoda; class Arachnida; order Araneae; family Araneidae; genus Argiope; species Argiope bruennichi. The sequence continues at coordinate 134,954,541 of NC_079156.1, read as the reverse complement.
ATTTTGTTCGATTGTTTTTTTTTGTATGCCCTCTATAAAAATATTAAATTATACTTAGGAAATACTTTTAAAAAAAACTGAAATGCTTATTTTTTGCAATTTTATTTTAATGTCATTTTTATTTCATTTCCATGGTTGTTTTCTTTTTAAATTTTAGAGTGAATTTATTCTTGATGTCCTTAAAAAATTTTTTAATCTTACCAAGACTAAGTGTTTTATAAATACATATCTTACTTCAGGTCCCAACAGTTACAGTAGCCAACAGTAGTACATTATTAAAAGTATTGGCACCAGTTGCAAACAAGAACTCAACAATTGGGGATTGTGTAGTTGTGTTGTTTTACTCTAATCAGTGTGTATTCTCTGCAAGAATGGCTCCCCATTTCAATGCCTTGCCTCGTGTTTTTCCTGATATAGCCTTTTATGCAGTTGATGTCATAGAAACTGGAAAGTAAGTTCTTGTGTTGTCTTTGAATTTATAGAATATTTATAATTTAAAGTTTCAGTTATTTCTGAATTCAAAACTATTGCTCATAATGACCAAATTTTCTGAGAACATTTGAAGCAACATTTTTTTTTTTTTGGGGGGGGGGAGGGTGTAAAGGGATTAGGGGTTTCCCAAAAAATTATTAATAATTAGTATCCTGAGGGTCATTATATAGAGCAGGAAAAATGCTTTGAATGAACTTTAAAAACATAGGAATGTTGTCAGCCAAAGTAAAACAATCAGTTAAGGAAAGATGATTGTATCATTATTAAGTAGCAATAAGATATACATATAACATTCATTATTGAAATTTTTTTTTTTATTTCCCTAAAAAGTATACATATATTGTCCACTGTTTTTGAAATAAATATACAGTACTGTACAAATTAATTGGGACAAACATATTTTTTAAGAAAATTGTTCCTTTCTCGAAGATTTTCTGCCTGAAAACGGTTTCAACTGCATTTTCTTACAATGTGTGACTGCCCTTGACTAGTCTAAACCGGTTTGACCCCGTGATCAGGACATATTGAAAATTTTTCCCTTCAGTTGCTGTAAGAAGTGATCGCTTTGTGTGAATTGTCTCCTGACGTGTATTTAAAAAATGGATATCACTCCCAGAAAAAGAACTAGAATTGTTACCCTTAGTCAGCATACTTCTATGACTATGAGGGATATTGCTGCAGCAGTTGGAGATGGAAAATCTAGTGTTTCTAGGATTATTAATCAGCAAAAGAATTTTGGGACAGTGTCTCCAAAACAAAAGAGTAAATGTTGACGCAAATGTAAGATCACACCTCAAACAGACAAATTTCTTGTATAAAATAGTACAATGCATCCTTACAAAACAAGTAGAGATCTTCAGAAAGAATTATTAGCTACTGGTTTGAGCATGGATTCATCGACAGTTCGACGAAGGCTTATTGAAGCTGGGAGATTTGCAAGAAAACCAATCCAAAAAGAGTTATTAACACCTGCAGTGAAGAAAAAACGTTTGGATTGGGCCAGGATATTTCAATCCTGGACTGCACGAGATTGGAAGAAGGTTGTATTCAGGGATGAAACGCATTTTCTTGTGCAGGAGTTTTGACCAAGATTTGTCAGGCGAAACAGTGGAGAACCCATCAGGGAACAACATCTTATTCAAACAGTTAAGCACCCTCAGAAACAGATGTTTTGGGGTTATTTTACTTCTGGAGGAGCTGGCAGCTTAGTACCAGTTGAAGCTGGCAGTTGAAGGGAGGATGAACTCTAAACAATACATATCTCTAATAGAAAGTAAAATTGTGCCTTTGATGCAAACGTTCACTGATGGTGTTGGTTGCTTTCAACAAGATCTTGCTTCATGCCATACTTCTAAGCTAACAACGAATTTTTTTCAAAAACAGAAAATAGCGGTTTTGGATTGGCCTGGTAATTCTCCTGATGTAAATCCCATTGAAAATTTGTGGAGCATTGTAAAGAGACATTTGAGTAAAGTAGACTGCTCGGCAAAGAAAACAATGATTGAGAATGCTATAAAAGTTTGGTTTCATGTTGACGAGATCAAAAATTTATGTTCTAATTTAGTGGAATCCATGCCAAACTGTGTACAGGATCTCATTCAAGCTAGAAGAGGACATATTTTGTATTAGATTGCTATACCATGCATGTAAGTTAACCTATACTAATTAAACAACATTTGTGAAAATTTTTGTGTTTGTCCCAATTAATTTGCACAGTATTGTATATATATTCTTTTATAAAGCAAAATCCCATTAAATATATTTGACAATTTTAAGTCATTCTGACTAGAGTTCTTAAATTTAAACATTTTAAAATTAGAACTTTGATTATCCTTGTACATAGTGAGAAAATTCTTTTCATTAGGCTAATGAAATAACATAATATAATTTTATAAAAATGAAATTACCATCAGTAGAAACCTGAATGAAGAATGTCATTATAGTTATCTTTGGAAGAAAGGTATAATTTTATGAAAAATTATGGTTTTTACTAATTGGCATTTCTATACTAGTTAAGTTATAAGCCTCTTAAAATGAAACTTTATCAAATCCAAAATGCATTTTTGTAATTAAGACACTCTTCTAATAATTATATGTTTAAAGAATTTGCAAAAAAAAACAAAACAAAAAAACATGAAGATATTTATTTTTAGTTGATATTGCTGGTATTACCTGATGTGAAGAATATTTTCTTGTCTAATATTTTTAAAGTAAGAAGTCTTTTCTGAAAATATTTTAGTGCACAAAATTCTCTTCTCAATTTTATTTTTGTTTAAAAATAAGAGTATCAATTTGCAATGAATGTTTTTTGAATTCCTTATCTTCTTGAAAAATTAGACAGCATCAAATAATTTTTTTTATAATGTTTATGAAAGTACTTTTTTCTTGTAAATATACATATATACATTTTTTTTTTTTTAATGTAAATACATTTTATGAAATGCTAAACAAAATCCCCTTGATGTGACTACATTATCAAATGATTTCTGAAAATCACTAAAAGTTTATTTTATCATTTGTTATTTATAATTTGTAATGATACATAAGTTCAATTAAATATTGCAAATGGTAGCTTGGAGCCAATTAAAATGATTAAAACAACTACATTATTTTCTTTTTATTGGAACAGTAATGGAAAATGTTCATACTAATAAAGATAAAGTAATGCTGAAATATTTGGAGGTCTCAGATTTAATGTTATATAATAAAATTCATTAATAATTTGTAAACTATAAAAATCCTATTACTTATTAAATTTTCTTCTAATTTTACTTCTTATAAAGCATAATGAAGGTCTTGGTACAGATTTCAGGAAAATTAATTAATTATGCTTCAGGACAATTAATTATTATTAATTAACTATGCTTCCATGTCTTACAAATTTGTAATGTTGCTTCCCAATTTAGTAAGTTTCCCGGTAAAAAAAAGACAGTTTCAGAGATAGCTCTGATGGATCATGAGTATATATTAGATGAATGACCTCAGTCTTTCTGATCATTTAAGGAAAAATTTGATTACAAAATAGAATCTCTATAATAAATAGGTCCATTAGAATACAGGTTAAGATGGTCTTTCAAGAACCTTCTTTGTCTTGTTACAGAAATTATAAAAAACTGGGAGGCAAAAATGAAATCAGTCAAATATGGAGACAACATTGAGTCATATTCTGAGTAACCAATTGAGTTATATAGTTAGGAGTAGCTGCGAAAAGAGAAGTAGCTGCATTTTCTCTGAATGTTTTGTCTGTTGCAATTGCTTACTACAGATTTGTTGCTTGTATGCTGCTATTTACTAAAAGTGCTGTTCTTGTGTATGCTTCAGCCATGTTTCATTATATATGTGTTTCATGTCTTTTTGTAGAATAAAATGTCATCTTAATTAATAAGCCTTTTAAATTGTTTCTCTGTACACTCACTGTACCAGATATCTTCAGATTAACAGATTAAAATTTTCTATAATATATGTACAGGGAATATTATTAAACCAAATTACTATTTATGATATTTTTGGAAATGGCTTGAAACTTTATTTAATATATAATTAATATATATCACTTTAAAAGAAGTACTATTGTGAGAATGGGAACAAAATAACTAAATGATGTTATTTGTTTAAACAGTTATTATTTTTTAATCGTTCTTACATGAGGTTTTTTTTTTCTTCCCCCTTCTTAAAGCCTTTATGTTCGATATGGATTGGTATTTGTTCCTAATGTGATGCTGTTCCACAATTCCAAACCATTTGCAAGATATAATGAGACAGCTTTGAATTTAGACCAGTTTGTTAAATTTATTAACAAATTCACAGGTAATTATGCTTTGTATTTCTTTTTCAGTCAGTAATTTATTGCTTGTATTGTTATTACTATGTGTATATATAATAGGTTAAAAATTTTTGTTTTAATCAACATATTGGCAATATACCTAGTTTAAATAATTTATCCTAAAGAATATTATTTGTGGTTCAAATTAACTGAAAATTGTTTTTATTTAAAAAATGTATTATTGAAAGATTTATATTCTTTCATTTAATTTTTGACAAATTAATGTATTAGACTGTTTTTCTTTTTTTATATGTGTTCTTAATGTTTTAAAGAATTATTGTTAATTATAATAGCTTCCAAGTTTACTTATTGATTTTTAAATTGCACCAAGATTGACAAGCTCTGTTATATGTAATGAAATTACATTGGTGATAAAATCTGGGCTCTGCTGTGAGGCACAAATATTGAATTACTTAAGAGTTGAATACAATTTTTACTTTTATTATCAAAATCTGTTGAATTGTTACATATGCATAAAATTTGTTGCTTATTTACATTAAAAAAATATTAAGGTTTCAAACATCAAATTGATTTCTTTAAGTAGTAAGAGAGGGTTCATCACATAAATGGTTGAAATTCATAAAAAGATATGAGTTGACAAATGGAGCAAAATTTTTGCTAATATTATTAAAAAGAACAAAATGCTTAAAAAACATTAATATTTTTAAAATGTATGTAGTATTCTTGGTTCCTTTCATTTGTGATAAATCTTACATATGGTGATAAAGCTGGATAAAGGAATGGGATCTTGGGTGATTTGAAATCAATCCTCATAGATTGGAAATGACATTTTTCTAGTTGATAAGTATTGTATATTTTTTATGTGGGTGACCAAAACCTGGAAATAATCCTATTTAATATATAGGTTTAAAGTGACATTTCTGAGAATGCACATATCTAAATAAATAAAGTATCTGTTGATTCGGTGATTCCCACAATTTTTCTAATTCTCAGCACCCTTGGTGAATCTAGATTTTTTCCGTAGACATCCTCTCTGAAACTCCAAATGGTGCATAACTTAGATAAAAAAATAATAATAAATAAATAAATAAAAAATAATATGCATAGTAATCATTGAAATAAACTTATTGATGATAACATGGTTTCTCAAATCGTTGAATTAAACTAGAATCAATTCTTCTTTATTAAAAAAATGGATTTAAATTTTACTGCACTTTAACACTTAGGAGTGAGCATTTGTTGTTTATTAATAATCAGCCTAGTTAGTTTCAAGTTACTTAATTTTGTTTAATGAATGTTTACTAGATAAGTTAACTAGATTAGCAGCAGTAAATACAGATAGAACTATAGCATTAAGTGGATCTTGAATCCATGAAAAATTATTTATATCATCATTTTGAAAATATATTTCTCTATGATAAATGTTTGATAAAAAAAAGTCTGTCCCTATAAAATGGAACTAGAAATGTAAATAAAATTATTAACATCTTGCCCCCCCCCCCCCAATGAGGAAAGAAAGTCTTCCTACAGTGACACAATGTCAACTTTGGAAACCATGATTTTAACTCTTAATTGTTGAATACTGCCTACATTTAAACTGCTGACTGGGACCATTTTTTATTTGATATATTATTTATGATATTTCTACTAGTTTATAATTTTATATGTGTTTAGTGCAATTGTCTTTTCACTTCTGTTTGAATGTTATACAGTGCTTTATAGCGTTTATTTTACATTTGCAGGTTTAACACATAACGGAACTCTCAATGTAACATCAGCTGATATGATTGGCCCAGTTCCTTCTACTTTAACTAAGAGAATAGATTATGTTTTAATATTGGCATGGGTTTTCACTCTATGTTGTTTTTGTTTTGGCTTTGCAAAATCTTCCTTTTGTAAATGCACAGTTGAGTTTTTCAGGAACACTTGGTATGAAGCTAATGCAACACAGCATGAGCATGAAGAATAAAATCTTTCTGTCTGGAAAAATTTTCCAGTGAATAAGCATCTTTTACTTTATGGTGAAATCATTAACCACATGTTGAAATCATGTTAAGTCTGTGATACTTTGTATGTTTTGTTATAAATCTTCTTGACGATTGTTTAATTAAAATGATAAATTTATTAAAACCAAAAACGTTTATTTCAAGCCATTGTGAAGTTATTATCTATTAATCTTTTCCCCCAGTTAATAATATTCATACAATATCATATGTTGTGAATTTTTCCCTTATGAGGTACAAACTTTTTCTTGTATTATATTGCTTCTATTTTATTTTAATGTGGTTTTTCTAGAGAAAGTGATTTAAATCTTTTAAAATGTACTTAATAGATATTAATATGTTCTGTTTAATTACTTGAATCTTGTTCTATAAGTTATTGCTTTGTTATTATTTTAAATAATAAAGCATATTGGCCATTATAATTTAATAATTCACGTGGTTTGTTTTGTATTTTAAAATTTTATTTCTATAATACATTTTTGCTTTTTCTCTACTGATCTCTTTTTCATATTCAGAGTTTTGTTTCAGTTGTGTAAGTACTATGCAAACTTTTCATTCTTTTTCTTTTTTCTTTTTTTTATGTATAATCCCCCTTCCCCTCTTAATGTGTGGAAATTAATCTTGATTTGAGTATAAAAATATAATGTCGTAGGACTTTTTATCTATCATTATTTTAAGGCTACTCGTAATATCTTACTGTCTTCATTGGTGTTGATATCATTTTTTGCCTTTCTGAAAAAGTTTATTTGCTATTTTTACTATATAATGCATTTATGTAGATTTTTAAAAAAATAGTTGGTGTTTGTTAAACATCATCAATTTTTGGGGTTAGGGAATTTATTCTATGTGACCAGAGAGTTTTAAACTATTCATCAATTTGGAAATTCTAATGGTATTGATTCCATTATAAACTCTACTTTAGTATAAACAAAAATAATTAACCAAATCATCTTAATAAAATTATTTAATTGCAGTTTTATTAATGAACATATTTGATAGGCTTTGTGTGTGTATGTGTACCATTATTTATTTTTGTTTTCTAATATGTAGTGTATTTAGGATTCCAATTTTGTTTGCTTGTTCATTGTAAAGCTTCAAAATAGTTTTGTATCTAAATATCAAAAAAATTTTAAGCTTGACAAAAGCCTTTGATAGAATAAAAAATTTTCTTGCTACTAAATATGACCTTTCATGCTCAAGCTATTTTATTCTAATTTATTATTTTTTTTAAACTTCACTTTGAGAATTTTTATATATGACCACTGGCATGCAGTATTGTAGGCTTCTGATCATATTTGATTTCTGTACTTGCTAAGTTATGAAATGATATATGGTTTATTTTAATTTCATCACCAATGTGAAATTAACAATATATATACAATATCTATAAATTTCTTTTTCTTGTAAAAGCTATAATCATTGCAATCTAATGACATCAGTCATTGTCATCCTGATATTGTATCCCTCTTATAACAATTCAAGCTGACAACATATGGGGAGCTATCTGTGACCCATCACTAATGAATGATGATGTCATGTATATTTCTATATGTTTATTTGCTGTAAAAAAGAGCTCTATGAAGATAAATAATAAATTTAAAATTTTGTTTTAAATAGTGATTTTTTCATTTTATTTTTCTCAATTGTCACCAGAAAAACTATTCTGTCGAAAGGGCATGTGGTGTAATTGATTCAGTAGACTACCACATATAGTACACATCCACTGAAATCTGAGAAATAGACTTCATCTTGTGCATAGACCTTTAATAAACCTGTCATCTACATTCAAAATACCAAGAATCTCGTTAGTTATAGGACAAATTTAATGATTGTACTTGAAGTAGACCTCCAATGAATATTTTATTTAAGTATATGAATTATTTCTAAATGTGCTTAATCATATTTAGAATTATTTAATGGATGCAATGAGGCTCAACTTTTTCCTTTTTTTAATTGTTTCCTCAATAGAGAAATATCTTAACTTTGTCTTCATTTGAATATTTTTTTCTTGTTACTGAGAAAAGTGTATGAAGAAGTGCTTTGTAAATACTTATTGGTTCAGAAAATGTCACTGTACCGAATGTTTAGAACATAAAGGAAAATTATGATATTTTGTTATCATTTGATGTTACAATCCATTTGGAGCAAACAGTTCACAGGTTAAAAAATGAAAATTACCTTTTTTCTGTTGTACTTCGTTTGCATACTTACAGGATGTAAAAATTTCTTTAAATAAAATATTTTTGTTTGAATAAGAATATTTATTTAAAAAATTTATAAACATTTTGAGTATTTGATTTATTCTTTCTTTTTATTCATGATAAGGCATTGTGAAATCCATAATGAATGATATTATTGTGGACTTAACAAAACAATAAAGAAATCATCAAGTATTTTTTTTAATTAAGTAAATTATTAAATATATATTAGGAATTTGAACACTTGCTAGTATTTCTTAAAGCATATTTTCTATTTTGTTATCGGTTTATTCAGATCTTTATTGGTATAATGTAAGTTCCACTATATACATATGCAAATCATATCATTATTCTTTTATAATTTTGGTAATCTTAAAAAATCCTGTTTGAATTGTTATGGAAAGTTCTACTTTATTTTATTGACTTTGCACAAGTGTAATCAGTTTCCAGCAAGTTTAACTTTAAAAATGTCGATAAAAATTTAAATATATCCTCTTTTTATTGTGCTTTACCTAGAACATTTTTACCTGAACAGGGGAAAATTTATTACAATTAGTGCTGATATATATTAATTTCTGTTTTTATTAGTGGTTTATTTTTACTGCAACAAGTTTTGTTATATTGAAATCTTATTTACAATGATGTGATAAATTAATATTTTTATTTCCCAAGCGTTCTAGTATTATTTTTTCATTTTATTTTAAAACATGAGCCTTTGCTTAGTTGTAATTAAAGTGCAATGAATGAGATAAGATATTTCTCAGAGAAGTAAATTGCTATTTCTGTATGATGGTTTGAAATGACTCCCTCACTTTTGTTATAGTGTCATATATATTAATAATGCACTGGAATGACTATGTTTAATTTGCATATGAAAATCCAATGATTAAATATGAGCTGTCGGAAAAATGTATGTTTCAGTCATTTACCACATTCACATATTAGGTTGCTTCTGAATTTTGTCGAATTCTTCCATAGGTTTTCATTTCAAGGATTGTCTCTACATCTCGAGAGCTGCAATTCGACTGCCTGTTTTACTATTCAGCTAGTGATGACATCAAAAAGTGGGAGCACCATCTCATGAAGAATGAATTCCCCCACATGCTATGTTATAATATTATCTGCCGATAAACTGCATAGAAAAATTGAAGCTTTTTTCCTTTGTCCGAGACAAAATTAGCTTGCATCATTTCAGCATTTTTAAGAAATAGATGATGTTATTCGATGATTTTTGTAAGTGATGACAAAATTTTAATGGAGATTTTTGAAAACTACTTTTAATTTCTAAAAACGAAAATAAATCTTTCTCCAAATTTGGAAGGTGAAGAAGAAAGGCGTAGAACAAAAAACATTTGAAGTTAGAGACTATAAGTATTTTTTTCAGCCATTATCACTTAACACTAGATTTACAGTAGCGTTCATTTGAAATAAAAATCGAATTGAATTTAGATTTTTCATATTAATATATATATATATTTTACTTTCCATAAAAAAAAACTTCTGAATATTACTTAAATTTATTTTTGTTCGTTTTAAATAATTATTTTTGTCATTATAACTGTGTAGACGAGCAATTACGGCTGTCGGACACTAACCATATCAAAAAAAAAAAATCATATAATTTTTATGTCTTTCTTATAAATTTCCATATGTTGATAAAAAAACAGATGCGCTTGTTGAGATGGAGGTTTGTGTATTTCACAGAAGCTTAAATAAGTGAGGAGAGAAGGGAGCAAAACATTTGTTTGGAAGTTTCGCGTGGCATCTGACTGAGCATTTCCTTTGTGTTATTTATTTTATTTTTAAACATATACTGATGTACCTAACTTCATTTCATTTTGAATAATTTTATTGTTTTTCTGAGCTTAGTATTTTGTGGCTAGTATATCATATCGCATTTCTTTAGAAACAATCTAACAAGAAAGTGAGAGATGCTGAAAGCGTTTGAAAATCTTTTTGATAATAATTCTGATTCAGAAATGGAACCTGATAAGTTTCATACCGAAAGACATCCGATTTATCCGACGAAGATTGGATCGTTCCTAATTCTGCATCAAATGAATTCGGGTCATGTGATACGGAATCTCTTCACGAAACAACAAATGAAATTCATACCAAGAAAATATTCAATTACCAGCTGCTAGTGCGTTTTCAAGAAGCGAAATCTGTAGTGATATTCAAACAAAAGGAAGTAGTATAGAACCATAAAAAAGAACTCGAGAATGAAGAAGACGCATTTAAATTGTTAAAAATGATAGAGAAAAAGAAACAGCAAATGATCATTTTGTTTGGAAGATGGGAAATATTTCGTCAAGTGTCACAGGAAGACTTTCTCACCAAAACATCTTACGAGCAGTAGCTTCGTATACAAGGTGCAAACTATTTGATGGCAACATAAGCAATGCATCAGCGAAGAAATATTGCGCCACATTCAACAGTGCACTGAAGAAGAAACCCGTAAGAAATCACAAATTCCAAATGGGTGTTTGTCACTCAATGAGTTGAAAGCTTTTACATCATTGCTGTATGCTCTTGGGACGTCGGCTGAAAAAGGATAATTTGTTTTGGTCAAAATAATGGTCAAAATCCTAGTGCTAGATATTATTCACTGAGGAAATGGCTTGGGACCGATTTGTGGAAATTATACAGTATCTACGCTTTGGTATGAAGTCAACTAGATCCCAAAGATCTTAAACATTCACCCTTCTCCCAAATGTTTCGAATACATTTATAGAAAATTGCTTGCTGTGTTATGAATCGGGTGAAAATGCAACAGTGGATGAACAATTGTTCCCGTGAAGACTCGATGCAGATTTATTCAGTATCTGACTAGATGCCCGATAAAGTCGGAATTGGCTTGCTACTGATGTGAAGTCAAAATATTTGTTGAATGGATATCCTTAGTTGGACAAAGATGAACATGCGGCCTTTCGTTTGATGGAACCTTATCACAACTCTAAAAGATACCCGACAGCTGATAATTCCTGCACTTCACTGAATTTAGTGAAACGAATGAGGAGAGCAGGATTAAGCTATGTTGGCCAAATGAATTTTTCAAAGAGAGAAGTACGTTATTCATTTTTTTCTTCTTTTTTTGAATAGAGATGAACTCCATTCTAGTAAGTTTGTTAAGCATAGCAGTATATCATTTACTTTTTATCAAGGGAAAAAAAAAGAATAAAAAAATTCTGCTCCTGAGTATCTTACACCTGACATTGAAAATCATATTTAATGAAAAAAATATACCCGAAGTTAAGAAATATTACAGATATACAAACGAAATATTAAGAAATAAGAATTGATGTTTGATCAGAGGGCAAGAAAATACTCACTGAAGTCCTCATCTAGACGTTAATAAATGCAAGTTGTTTAGAAAAAAAAAATTGTTGGGCTGCGGTAAATGTCTGGATTATTTACAAAGAGAAAATTGGATATATGAACATCAACCGCCATGATTTTATTTTGGACACGGATGAGGAGCATCGAGCGATGCTCATTTCCTCAAAGCTCCCCAAGATTTCTTCTACTGGAAAACGAAATTTATGATTGTCAGACTCTTTCCAGTAAGCATAAAAATGCTAGATAAAAGCATCAAAGACTACAAAATTTTGGCGATTTGTAAAAAAATATGTTAGTAGGCGTATGTAAAAATATGTTACAGATAAAATTAAGAAATCGGTTATCTACGTACACTGCCGAACTGAATAAACACATAATTCATTTATATAGCTTTTAACAAATTTATTTCTCAGTGGAAACTGTTGTGAGTCATTTTATAAAATGTTGAAAATTTAATGACAGCTAGAATAATTTTTGATTATTTCAGTTTTTTACTGATCTTCTTTTTACATATGTTGAAGATTTAAATACATTTAAAATAGTTTTTGATTGTTTTTTGTATGTTTAATTAATCTTTGTTTACAAATACTTATTTATTAAATAAATGAACTGCATACTTATAAATCTTAATTTACATAATATTAGCAAAAGGCTGGTTTTGTCTTTTAATAGGAACAAGCGGTCAAAATGACCGCTGATCGTGGTTATATGTATAAGCTGTAACCGCAGCCATTGAAAATCTGTCAGTGCAAAACTTGCTGCTTGTGGTAAGACGATAATTCGTATATTTTAATTATAATGTTCTATTAATATTGAATATTAATATATTTAAGATGACCAGGGATTTCAGCGACCAGCTGTTTACCCACCATAATAATAGCATTACTTTTGTACAGTTAACCAACTTTGATGAAGTACAAGATGAAAGAAATTGGGGATAGTACAATTATTGAGGCTCGGGGCTGTTTAAGTTTTTATTTTGCGATATTCAAATGGAGGACGATGGTGAGGTGACATAATGTCAGACATAAATATGTCTAGACATTATAAATTTTGATTATTGATGTTTAGACATTATAAATTTTCAAAAGAAAAATTTAAGAAATCGGTACCTTGATTGCGTTTGGGAAGATTCCATTTTTTCCTCTAGAGAAAGTGCATTGAAGTGCCTTACAAATATCTGTCAAAAATAGAGGGAAGACGAATATCAATGTCATCTAAACAAATTTCTCCTTTTCTCCTAAGAAATCTTGAATTTTTTTCTTCTTCTGATCCAGTTTGGTCTCAAATAAGCTGGATAGACGGCACTCTACTATGTCTACACATTTTTGTAACTGTTGTTTGTGAGGTTTAATTTATTGAATCAAAGCTGAATATTTTTTTATGTTTGAGGCTTTTTTTAACTTAATTTCTAAGCTTTATTCAATTATCGAAATTGAATCATATCTGAATCAGCCCAATCTACGTTTAAATGTAATGCTTTGTGATGGCGGCTTGGATTCGGAGTCGTGAACTGGAGACTTGATTCCCCAAAGGATTCGCTCTGTATACATGTGCTTGATGCTGGTTAGAACCACAAGAGAGAAGCAATCTTCTGTAGGTGTGATATGGAAGCTCAGGATACAGGCTGAACTGTCATCTTCTGTCCTTATTCAAATTGATGTGACGGTATTGAGGTAATTGCTCACATTATTGCAGGAATTGGATGGAGCCCTATCGTACTGAAACCACATGGTAACAACAACTGGAACATTGTCAAGTAATTTTGGTAATACCTCTTCCAGAAGGGTTAGATATGTTCTGCCGTTAAGTCGATTTGGGAGCAAGTATGGGCCAATAAGGAAATCGTTCACAATGCCCGGTCACACATAAGAAGAAAAAAAGTTTTTGTATATGAAATTTCATTACTATTACATCTTTTCACGCATATGTAGATTGTTTTTAAAGAGTTTCGACATTATTATCAAACTAAGTAAAAAAACATTTAAAAAATGCCAAAATTCATAGGATTACTAAATTGGTATCATTAAATTGAAATATTTTTAAATTTTGAAACGGTATAAAATTTATTTTCTGCTGTAATATTTTCGGAAGTTATCACAGAAAGGCCAAAAATGCAGCTTAATTTTTAGTTAATTAAAATATTAATTAAAATTTCCAAACAATCGCTTCGAGCTGCACACTCCCACCCTCTAAGGTATATATGGGCCAAAATTGGTCTGGCTTCTAGTGAGCCAATACACGCAAGCCCGCACATTCATCTTTATTATTAGTATAGATAATAGTTCATTTATACGATTTCATGGATATGAAAATAAATACATTCTGTCAATGTGGATAGACTGATTATAAAATTTGGTTCACACGTTTTATATTAAACAGCGACAAAAATGTAGGGAATAAAAATGGATTAGTTGAAGAAAAAGGAGGGGGGAAAAATTCATAAAGCTACTTGGTTCTAGATTTAAAAAAAGAAAAAAAGCATTAAACCAATTACAAACGGTTTTCGTTTTCCATACCTGATGAATAAATTTCATATTCATTTTTTATTCTAAAATTCACTTTATAAGCATAATCAGGTTAAGCATCTTTTCTCATCAAATTTTCCTTTCCGCTTGTTTTTAAATAATGCCACGGTAACCTAAAATCGTGAAAGGTAACTTTGACCTTAACCGTGATCTCCGTTTCGTTTTACAAAAGTCCGGGGGAAGGTCATCGACCAGATGCTATAAATCCATCTCTTTTTTTACCTGTTCATTTTTCATTTTTGACCTTTTTTTTTTTTCTTCTTTCGAGTGAAGTTAATCACATGTCGGTCATGTTTTGCTATTCCAAACAGCACCGACATTTTGGTTAAGTATCTCTCAAATTAAATCAAAAATTATTTGCATAAAAAAAAGATTTCAGCTGAATTTTAATTTTTAAGCTCCAACAATTGAAATATTCGTAATCTATTGGAATGGAACTCTCTCCATTGAGGGAAATTAATTTTTATCAAAAAATAAGAGTCCAACATTCATAAAGTCAATGACAGATATTTAAAATTTTCAAGAACAAAGAATCAATAGCTACAAAATATTATCCACTTTTAATGACCACTTATTTAGTGGTACCAGTGATTGAGATTCATATTGGATCTCTTAAGCATTATTTGATGCTTATGGTTACTTTAACATTGTATCTTTAAATTTCAAATGCTGATAGACATTTAAGATATGTTATTAAAGTAGCTTTGCATTTATTGTATTTATTATGAGAACATCCATAATGAAGTTGATTCATAAGACATACTTACTGTCCACGTCATCTATCATCTACACATTCTCCGTTCTCTCATATTTCCCCTGCCAAGTATGTATTTTATGTCATTTTTAAAATGGCGTGACGTATTTTATGTACTATTATTTATTTAACAATACGTTTGCTAAAGTAAAACCTTGATAAGAAGAATCAAGCAGTAGCAACCATAATCATTCAGCTTATTTTGAGGTATTTATATTATAGAAATACTCTATATAAATTTAAATTTTAAATTTATTTACAGGAAAATTTTTTATGTTTGAAGAAATTTTCAAAATTATTTTTCTTATAATATTCACTGGGTCTTTATCTCCACTCTTTTATCTTTTATGATCGTTATGTTAACCTTCAGATTTTTATTTAAAAAAAATATCTGCTTTTGAGTGCGTTTAGAGAAATGAGTTTAAATTTATTTTTATCTTCATTATTTCTTCTTTTTAAATCGGTAATTCAATTTTTAATCAATGATTGGAAATATTATTGAATTTTGCATCTCATTTTTTCTCAGATTTAATCTCAGATAAACACTTTTGGTATGAAATTAAAATGAGTCGATTAAATAATAATAAAATTCTGAGAAAATTGTAATATCTTTGAAATATATATTAGAACATAAATTCAGGAACTAGTTCATCAAGATGTTAGTGAAAAATCGAAATCGTGCTGTTTCATGTGTCGTTCTCGTCATCTGACCGCGGTTCAAAATTACAAGGACCCTCCCAGAATATCCTGAGTGTTGCTTTAAATTGGAAACGGTACATTAATGTAACTAAAAACTCAAGTAGTCACGTAACGGTAGGGCGTGAGATAGATCCCAAATCGTTAATGCACTAATTAATTAAATAAGATGCCCATTGGATTCAAAATTAATTTGAATGACTTAATTCCACTAAAATTATCGGGAAAAAAACTTAAAAAATTAAATTGAAATAATTTGCTTATTTTCATATTATTATATACAGAATGTTCAACACTAGTTAAGGGAAAAAAAGAAAAATTGTTGATAAAGATTTCTGTTTTAGGTGATGAACATTGAAAGTTACAGAATGTAGATATCTTTAGTGTAACCCTTAAAACTAATAATAACATTTAAACGGGGTATTTTTCTGTAGAAATCGCTTTACAGTTCTTATATATAGTGTGCACGGAACGCTATTGTAGCTTTGGATATAATTAGGGATGAAGAATAGCTCACAATTCTCAATAAAAAAAGTAAAGAAATTAACACATTTAAAATAGTATTATGGCTCTCTGAAGACTGACCATTTGACTAAGACAGTTTAAAGATACGCTATTGTGGTTTAAAAGAAATGACTATTCACCTAAAAAAGCTTTATTAAATTTTGGATCTCTGTTTTAAACTAGATACAATAACACTAATGGCTGACAGCAAAGTCATGCCACCGTACAACAGTTTGATTTTTAAGTATTTCTAAACTCCACTGATTGTCGCATCCTGCTTTATCTTTGTTTTTGTTCCACATCAGAAATCATTGGGGATGGTCATCTATTCTTGTAATGGCTAATTCTCAATCCAAGCTTTGTTTTTTAAACAAAAACAATCCGCTAGAAGACAGAATGTAGCCACTTACAGATAATGCTTATTTTATTTATTTATTTCGGACACAGCGTATTCGTTTTAAAGGAAGAAAACAAGACTTTTAAAGAGAATTAAGAGTTTGGAACAATGAAAATGCAGACTGTTAGAACTCTGTAGTAAAGCACAGTTAAAGGAGAATCGTTTGGCGTTGATCGTTAGAACAACGTAATAATTTACCAAACAAAGAGGTCAATGCATTTCATTGTCACTGCTTAAAAACCGGCATAACAATAGACATATATTTTTAGTTTAATTAGGATCATTTTAAATCAATAAATTTTCGGAGATCAACGTCAACGAACTCGTAAGCGGAAAGGAAGTCTTTTGCATGGGAATTAGAGCTTCCGAGAAAGAAAAACGAAAATAATAAAATAAATAAATAATGCAAAAAAATTCTAATAAATTTTATAATCAAAATTCAAATATATCAAGGAAAAAATGACTTCATTTTAATCTAGTATTTTACCAACCATAACTATTCTTAACCATATTGATGTATAAATCTTTTAGTATTTTTATAATTATTAGATATTACTTAAAAATTAATTTTATAGATGTGAAGTTGGAAAGTTAACTGCAATAAAAAATAGTTTAGTTTACAATGGTTTTATTTTTATAGATATAAAAAAGAGCTTTCTTTAAATATCCATTAATCCATTCCATAAATCTGTAAATATCCATTAGATGTGGTTTTTCGATCATTCATTTAATGAATTCGGTTTTACATAATGAAACAAGATCATAGGGTTTTGATTGCCTTTTTTTTTTGTAATTGTAAACAAGCTTGATAAAATCTGTTCCTTGAATAATTGTAAGTTTTTAGAAACTATCTGGAATTATTTCTTCATTATAAACATCTTATTCTTTATAAGCTGATACAGTATTCAACTTTGTCTAAGTTTTAAAAGCAGGTTGTATTTTGATATTTTCGGAAACAACAATGGAAGAAAAATTCAGAATAATATATTTGTATTAATAAATAAATCGGATTGAATTTCATGTCAATAGTGAAATATGTTGTTGTAAGATAAATTTAAAAATACTTTTAAAATTATTAACTAGACAAAACTGCATAGCTGGGAAAATAATTTTTGAGCTTTAAAGTATTTTATGCATTTTTAAAATTTATTTTACTGTTTTATATTTTCTGCCATTATGGTGGGAAAGCGTTAAAATCTTACTTCATTCTTAATTAATAAAAACTATTTAAAAAAAACTCAAAATCGATCCAAGTGCATATTCTTAACTTCCAAAATGTATCTGTTGTCTATAGTTTTATTTAGGAGGAGGTAGGAATGGTAGTAAATTGGTAGCTATAGTAATAAGGATATGTTCTGAAGAGCGTCAGTACAGGCACACACATACATTCTCCTTTGTTAATAGTAGAGTTTGAGTGTTTAAATGAATACAATATACTATTTCCCGTATTTCACAGAAAATGTCAAACTATCCTGTCTTTCTCCTCTAGTGGGCTAAGGTTGTATGCACATGTTAATTTCATATATACTAAGAAAAGCTGGATTTTTAAAGGAAAAGAAGAGATGTTTTTATTTTATATGACAATTAAAAATATTTTTTTATAAAAACCTTATGAAATCTCAATTGTCTTCTTAAAGTTTACGTCAATTTACGTGGTGCCAGCCATGACGGTTTCCACTCTGGTACCTCCTCTTTCTTTCTTTGGGTTAAAAAATACATCATTACAACATAAACAATCAATGTTTGACTTGTTTATATTGTGTTCATAGGAAGATGTTATTCAAAGGAGCTATGAAAGCCCCATCTAGCTGTTACACCCAGAGAGTGATGTGATGGCTAGCATGACAAAGCAATATTGTTTTCTCTAGACCGTTGATAAGAGTGAGCCTCATCGTATATGTCACGAGAAGGAGATTTGTGCTCCTCATATAAATTCTAACAAATTAAAAATTGCTCAATAATCTGTTTATTGAAACCTGTCGTTCTTCAATGTTGAAGTGCTTTTTGGAAACCTTTTGCCAATGACTTCAATGGGATAAAATGTGAGTGAAATTGTGTTAATGCTGAAAAAATGCGAGGAATCAATTTGCAAATTATAACGCTTTCTACAATGACGCACTGAAATGACAACCGTCAATCAGTTAAGGATTTTGATGTAGCAACAGACATTAACCACCCCTATACCGTTGAAATGCTCTATGAATTCATTAGCTTTCCTATCAAAATCTTTCAAACCAACAATCTAACTAATGACAATATCCTTATTCTCCATTGAGCGGAATTTAAAAACTTCTTAAAGTTTCACATCTGGCCTACCTCCTCAATTTTTGCCAAGGCATTGATGACGAAGTGAAAAGATTTGCTGGTGATTTTTTTACAGTCATTAAAGAAATCCCTTAATAATCCCAGCCAACTCTCCATAGTAATTATTCTAGTAGAGCACGATATTGTACGATGTTGTTTGACATTTTGAATGCCGGACAATAACAATGTTATTAGACCTTTTGTGCTAATAGTATAGAAATAAAATGCAACAAGAAACAGACTATGACTTTTTGATGTTGAAAAGCAAAATAGGTGGTTTGTCCATATTAGCGAATCCGGAAAAATGATTCTACTGTGAAAGAAAATATTTCAATAATGTAGGAATTTCACAAAGAACTGTCCACTAATTCTTTGGAAAACCTAAATGACAAAACAAAAGTGAAAACATCACTATTATGGAAATAGAATTTTATGACCCCAATTTCCCGAAGAACTCGAGAAGATCTGCCCGTCTTTTATGTGACTAAAACTTTTCCAACAGCCTTACCACGCCAACCTTGACCCTGAACTGAATTTTGACGATCAAATTTTTATGTGAATTAACTCTTTTTCCTTTTTTTTATCTTATAAGTAAATATTAAATGAAAATAAAATCCGACATTTTGAAGCTGATTACAACAAAAAAGACTCACGCGACGTATTAATCCAATACAATAAAAAAATTGTAATATATTTTTTGTTATGTAACTCATTCAATATGTTTATAATTTATTATAATGAAAGATAACATTTACGAAATTTATTTGAATGATAGATTTTAATGTCTTATTCCTTGATTATAAACTTCCCATTTAGTCTGAAATCAATTTTAATCAGAACATACTTTTATGATGGCGTACTTTTTATTATTTATCGGTACAAAATTTAACAAGATCAAATATATCGAAACAGGTTACAGCAAAAAAGGCTCATTTGTCACAGTAATTCTCATCAATAAAAAATTTTAATATCTGTTGTTACATAATTCATTAATATAAAATATGTTTATAATTTATTATGATGATTGATGTCATTTACCAAATTTAATTGAATGATTGGTTTTATGGTTTTATTCTTTTAATATAAACTTCCATTTAGACTGTATTGAATTTTAATCAGAAAATACTTTCATAATGGTACTTTTTTTTTATTATTTATGGAGTACAAAATTTAACAAGGTCCAATATATCGAAACTAGTTGCATTAAAAAAGACTCACTCGTCACATTAATTCTCATTAATAAAAATTAAAAATAATATTTGCTGATATGTAACTTATTAATTACTACAGTATAACGTATGATTATAATTTATTATGATTAAAGGTCATCATTTAAGAATTTAATTGAATAATATAAATTTTAAAATATTTCATTCTTTGATTGTAACCTTTTGATTTAGTATATCTGAATTTTAATCAGAAAATATATTTGTAAAGGAATATTTTTTATTCTTACAGCATCTTTTATTCTTACTTTTTTAAATTCTTTTTATTTTTTATGTGTTTTTGTTTATTCTTTATGTGTTCTTTTTTTAATTCTTTTTAAGTTTTAACAGTATTGAGAAATTCCGTATTACTTAGTAAACGGGGCGGCTGAAAAGAAATGGCACAGTAGCCGCTTCATCTCTAGAACCGGGCAGAAATGAAACATAAACATTCGAACTCGAACTGGGTTGAATTAAATTAAATATTTCTGATAGTCGAATGAAAAAAAAATTAATTAAGAAATCTACATTCTGATAGCCCAATCTTTCCAATGAATTTTATTTTCCCTTTCCTTATCATGAGCGGGGATTTGGATTCATTTTCATTGGAAGATGGGACACTCAATCCGTTCCAGTTGGGATGCGGACACCTGTGGGGGAAAGGGGAAATTCAAGTTCATTGGCGAAGGTCAGGAGTTGAGGAAGGACCTGCGAGTGACCTGCATTCCGAGTTTATAAGATCCAGGAGAGTCACGTGGAGGGGAACCCACCAGATCAGCAACGACGGCTCGGCTGTTCACTCACTTCCCTGCCTCGAGGAAGCGGATATAAAGCGAGAAAGGTTAGTTCCATTTTATATCGACCGTTATTCTGTTAACATTCGTTCCTTCGATTTTAAAGAATTAATATTTGTATAACAATTTCTTATCATATAAATGTAATATTTTTATAGGAAATTTTGGTTATATTTAGATTGTCTGATATACTTAAAGAATTAATATTATTTATCATTTAAATAGAATATTTTAATAGGATATTTTGATTATATTTAAATTGTTCTATTCTTATTCGCTAGAGACACTTAACAAAGAATTGTTAAAGTAAAGAGCCACACACACAAAAAAAATGGATGTGACATGTGTAGTGAAATTTGGTTGATTATCAGCAAAAAGGACGTTAAAAACTCGATTTATCTAAAAATTCAAATTAAGAAATGTCAAGTGTAAAAAGGAGTACAGAAAAGAAAAGAAAAAAAAAAAACATAACATTTTTTTTTAATGTGGAGCAATTAAAAGTTCTTCTCAAATAATACGTAACTAATAAGTAAATAAAAATATTTTTTGAAAAATGAATATTTACTTTATTAAATAATCAAAAAAATAATAATTTTGTTATATAAACACGTAATTTTCATTAAAAAAAATGCAATACTTTTACGCATCACAAATTTCAAAATAAATAGTATAATATGCAATTATGCTTTCAAAGATTTTTAAGTGAAATTTTTTAACGCTTTTTTTTTTTTTTTAGTTGAATACATTAAACAACGCTGAATTCTTCGAGTGAATTTTGTGTCTTTAATAAATTATTCACTCTTCACTTAAGAAACTGATATTTTAAGGCTTTTCATGTCTAAATTTTTCATACCGATTGAAAATGTGATTTATGTTTTTCCATTTTCTTAATTAACTTAATTGAATTTCATTGAGAAGAGTTTTAACATTGATATATTTTTATAAGATGCTTAGCTGCTTTAAATAGTTTCATCATTTTTACTTTAACAAATCAACAGCTGTGCAATAAAATATCAACTATTTGCGGATTTCTGATTCATTATTTTATGCTAATCATAAAAGTATATTGTTTGTTTGGTAAAATCATACTTATTTCACTTGTTAATTTGCAAAGAAATTATTAATTTTGGAAAAATAAAACACTAAATTGTTTTAGTTATATTTTATTAAACAATTTTATTTCAATATGTTTTTATTTGGATCATTTCTTAATTCTTAATTTCATCCAATTTTTGGGAAATTTCAAGTAATATTTTTTTTTATAGCAGAAAGGTTGAAATACTTGATTTGGCAAACGAGTTTAAATTATTATTATCTTTTTTTAAATTCAATGGTACTGAAAATGACCTTCAGTTTCAAATTTATATTCTAAAATCGTCAATGTTTTTTCAAACCAGTTAATTTTTATTGGTTTTGGCCAGACGGAAAGAGAAATATAAATATAAATGAAATTGCATTGTAAAATCTTCTCGAATATTCTGACTCGAATTCATGATTCAGCTTTACATGAAGTTATTGTCACGTAAAGCATGTTATAACAATATAAAAGGAATCATCAATCGAAATTTCAAAAATAGTTTTTGCCATCCTTGAAATGATTTCACACATCGTCTGATTCATTTTCCCAAATCCCAAACATTTCTTCAGAAGAGCTTCTTTCTATAACAATGTATAAAAATATTCGAGAATCATTAATATATACAGAGCGTCTTAAAAGATTTCTTACGACTTTTAAGAATGGGTGGAGTGTAGGGTGAGAAGCCATTTTAGAGATAAAATATATAAATGCATACCCTCTTGCATTTATGACACAAGAAAAGGATGCATCAGATAAAAGGTACAACACAGCTTTAATGGAATACAAATTCATAAATGCGAAAGACACATTTTCAGTCACATTTCTGCCAGTTGGTCTCTAAGTACGATAATTAAAAATCGCAATTTATTGCAGACATAATATTTTGTAAGTCCTCTTTTCACTAAATGAGTGGATTTCTATCAATTTTGCATGAAATTCATCTGTTAGTCCGTCCATGTGAACACGATAACTCAGAAACATAAAACCGAGATGCACGAAACTTTGCATATGGATTTATTATTAATCCTCCCATTCCTAAGACTATTTTATTTCAGGTGTTACAGAATACTGGAACACCCGAGTTTCCCTTTCAAAGATAAGAAAATTTCCCTACCTTATCAAAAGCAGCAATGACAACCTATATTCTCAAAAAATTGTTGTACAAAATAAATCTCAGCTTATTTAATAATAATATTGATACATAATACTGATCGCTATGAAGAAAATATTTGCTCCGACATGTTTTGAGTGTTCTTAGAAAGCATCACTCTACCTCAAACCCATCTGTGCCAGCGTCTGTGACGAGCAAAGCACACACCACTGGTCTTCAATCAATCACACATAACGATTGAGGATGGAATTTTACAGTGACATTCGAGTGACTCGAATTCAGACGGGATAGTAGCTTCGTTGAAAGAGAGTTTGGGGCCTTTCCTTACTGATAGAATAAAATTTAAAAAAAAAATTTAAAAAATCGAAATTTGTCTATTGAATTAAAGAATCGTCTGATAACTCGAAATGAGCTATTTAGACAAATGGAATGGGATATGTGATCTTGTAAAGTGTCACTATTGGTCTGTATCTAATTTTGGACCTTGATCGATGGACAGAAAAACATTCAACGTCCGTTCTGTTTCCACATTGTGTTATGAATTATAAAATGCGACATGTTGCGTTAGCATACGAGAGAGTCGAGACACTCATTCATTTAAGACAATTTTGTTTAATTCAGTTGGCAGCAGTATTAATGCTCCTAAATTTACTTTTGTTACAGTTTATGTTCAGAGGAGATCGATTGTATGAATGTACAGAACAAAAGTGAGAATAATTTGTTTTGCTGTTATAAAGCTGAAATTGTGGGTAAACAAGATATATTTCCATTATGATTTACACTCATTTTGGAGATTTTGTATCGAATGCAATGTAAAAATACATTCGTTTCAAATATATTTAACCATTAAAAAAAATGCCCCAGAAAATTTTTCCAAAAGTGTATAAATGATAAAATGCAGAATTCTTTTTCTAGTGTAGAAGAAAATTGAATAAAGAATGTCAGAAAAGAAAAATTAATTTCAGAAAAAGCAAAAAAGGGTCAATATTCTCTCTCTCACACACATACACACAAATAATTATCTAACCACAAATGTTACATCATTTCTTTACCGCTGAAAGAAAAAAAAAAAAAAAAAACTGTATTTAGTCGAGAAAATGAAAAAAAAAAAAAAAAAAAAAAAGAGGCAATTACCTGAACATTTCGTTTTCTGCTCTTGCTAAACAACCTTTATAGTTCCGGTCTGGTTCAGCCCAATTTTGGCGGGAAAAAACAATCACATGCACAGTGGAATGTAAACACTGAACGGGGTACTTTTTTAATTCTTTCAAATGAATGTCTGATTATTTTTGTAAGATTTGCAGAATTCGTTACATCGTTGCCATACTTCCTAACTAATTTTGCACGTTCAATATAGGACAAACCACAGCACTCGTTTTTCGGTTCTTATTATGGGTCAGTGACGCAGTTTCAGTAAATCATTAAGTAAAACTATTCGTCGCATCGATGAGTTTCATTTCTATACGCTTCAAAATTTTTGTTGTAATTAAACTTCGTTAGAATATTTTTTTTTCTATATGATCTATATTTATATGATCTATTTGTAGCTTCGTTTAAAAAAGTCTTCTAATAAGCAACCATAAAATTATTTTAAGCACATATTCATTATATCCTGTCAAATATCATATGGCTCGCATCGAAATAATTGTCATCGCTTTCTTAAATGAAAGGACCTGGAAGTAAATTAT
Source organism: Argiope bruennichi (assembly GCF_947563725.1). Lineage (NCBI taxonomy): Eukaryota > Metazoa > Arthropoda > Arachnida > Araneae > Araneidae > Argiope > Argiope bruennichi. The sequence goes on along the minus strand of NC_079156.1, from coordinate 134,929,666 downwards.
CCATTTAAAAACATTTAATTCGTAGTTATTGGTAGTAGCATTATGTCGCTAACGATTAGAAGAAAACGTGGAATGAATTTTAAAAAATACATTTTTATTAACTCCTTCTCTCTACTTTACTTGTCTTCTCGATACCAATTTTCTAAAGATTTTAAACTAACAACCCGATGAGTTACAGATATTAAATTTTAAATATTATTCAGAACTGGATGATAATGCAATATTAACTCTCTTTATTTTCTATCTGTTTAATGTTTGTTCGGTAATAATTTTGTAATGAATTAAAAACTTTCATTAACGGTAGATGGCGCCCTGCCACATCGTTAGCTCATCGGAAAATTATTTAAAATCGATTGCAAAATTTCATATTGACAAGATTGAAAACAAAAAATAATCATTTAAATTTTTTTTCGTATACCTTAAAGTATACCATATTTTAAAAGGGACTAAAATATAAAATAATTTCTTCTAGCTCCATACAGATTCGTAAACTAATTAATATATTTAAAATTGGTTATAATATATTTTAACGTATTTATAACATATAGCACTGAAAATTTGTGGCAGCGAATTTTAAAAATTTATTTTTGTATTGTTTAGCATTTTTGCTTAATGTTAAGTTCGTTGGTTGTTGTGTGTCTTATGGCGCTGGTGTCAACGGATGATCCAAAAGTGAATGATTAAAAAACATCACATAATGTTGGCCTAAAATATTATAAAAGTAGCTTAAGTACTGTTCAATAAGCAAAGCATATCAAGTGCAGGGCATATTTTTCAAGTATTTATCATCCTAGGAATATGCAATGTTGTATAAGATGTTTTAAATCAACCCAGTTAAATGGGCTGTTTTTAAGTCACGGAAATCTTTTTTTCAGAAGAGTTATTGCTGTTTGAGAGATGTTTTTCCAGAAAAGGCGCGTTTCAACTGTTTCATTTATGTATTAATTTATTGCATTTTCAATTGCAAATGACGTAATTTCTTCGCCCATGAACCATGTTTCTAATACCATGAACTGAGAGGTTATCTATTGGCATGGGTTCAGCGCTGCAGTGCAGAGCAATGGATTCATTGCTATCAATAACTATCGTATCATTTGTTTTATTTTGCTAAGTTGGAATATTATCGACTTACATTGAAACTGAATTCGATATGTGAAAAGATAAGACTGTCCAGAGGGTTTATATATATATATATATTATCTTGTATACGAAATATAGTGAAAGTATTAAAATCATCAAAATATTCAAACTCGAGATTTTAACGAATCTTCTCGTTTTAGACCTCCCTAGTTTGAAAAATATATTTTTGTAAGATATCTCTCTCTTTGTCCATCCATTTGTGTGTGACAAAGATAACGCAAAGAACGCTTTGAGCTAGATGGATAAAATTCGGTCTATGGTCTTTACACTAAATTTGTAGATTTTTATCGAATTTTCAGCAAAATGTGTTCAGAGAAAGTCTGTCTGGCTGGCTGTTCGAATATAAGTTAGCACGTTTATTACAAAGTGAAGAGACCTAGATGGATAAAATTCGGTATACATATTTACCATTTTAACATAGACAACTGTCAAATTTTGAGCCGAATCCAATGAGAAAACGACCGTCTGCCAGTCTATACTGTCTGAAAAATAGTCTGTACTGTCTGTCAGTCTGTATTTGTTTGTGACAAAGATAACGCAAAGAACGCTTTGAGCTAGATGGATAAAATTCGGTCTATGGTCTTTACACTAAATTTGTAGATTTTTATCGAATTTTCAGCAAAATGTGTTCAGAGAAAGTCTGTCTGGCTGGCTGTTCGAATATAAGTTAGCACGTTTATTACAAAGTGAAGAGACCTAGATGGATAAAATTCGGTATACATATTTACCATTTTAACATAGACAACTGTCAAATTTTGAGCCGAATCCAATGAGAAAACGACCGTCTGCCAGTCTATACTGTCTGAAAAATAGTCTGTACTGTCTGTCAGTCTGTATTTGTTTGTGACAAAGATAACGCAAAGAACGCTTTGAGCTAGATGGATAAAATTCGGTCTATGGTCTTTACACTAAATTTGTAGATTTTTATCGAATTTTCAGCAAAATGTGTTCAGAGAAAGTCTGTCTGGCTGGCTGTTCGAATATAAGTTAGCACGTTTATTACAAAGTGAAGAGACCTAGATGGATAAAATTCGGTATACATATTTACCATTTTAACATAGACAACTGTCAAATTTTGAGCCGAATCCAATGAGAAAACGACCGTCTGCCAGTCTATACTGTCTGAAAAATAGTCTGTACTGTCTGTCAGTCTGTATTTGTTTGTGACAAAGATAACGCAAAGAACGCTTTGAGCTAGATGGATAAAATTCGGTCTATGGTCTTTACACTAAATTTGTAGATTTTTATCGAATTTTCAGCAAAATGTGTTCAGAGAAAGTCTGTCTGTCTGGCTGTTCGAATATAAGTTAGCACGTTTATTACAAAGTGAAGAGACCTAGATGGATAAAATTCGGTATACATATTTACCATTTTAACATAGACAACTGTCAAATTTTGAGCCGAATCCAATGAGAAAACGACCGTCTGCCAGTCTATACTGTCTGAAAAATAGTCTGTACTGTCTGTCAGTCTGTATTTGTTTGTGACAAAGATAACGCAAAGAACGCTTTGAGCTAGATGGATAAAATTCGGTCTATGGTCTTTACACTAAATTTGTAGATTTTTATCGAATTTTCAGCAAAATGTGTTCAGAGAAAGTCTGTCTGGCTGGCTGTTCGAATATAAGTTAGCACGTTTATTACAAAGTGAAGAGACCTAGATGGATAAAATTCGGTATACATATTTACCATTTTAACATAGACAACTGTCAAATTTTGAGCCGAATCCAATGAGAAAACGACCGTCTGCCAGTCTATACTGTCTGAAAAATAGTCTGTACTGTCTGTCAGTCTGTATTTGTTTGTGACAAAGATAACGCAAAGAACGCTTTGAGCTAGATGGATAAAATTCGGTCTATGGTCTTTACACTAAATTTGTAGATTTTTATCGAATTTTCAGCAAAATGTGTTCAGAGAAAGTCTGTCTGGCTGGCTGTTCGAATATAAGTTAGCACGTTTATTACAAAGTGAAGAGACCTAGATGGATAAAATTCGGTATACATATTTACCATTTTAACATAGACAACTGTCAAATTTTGAGCCGAATCCAATGAGAAAACGACCGTCTGCCAGTCTATACTGTCTGAAAAATAGTCTGTACTGTCTGTCAGTCTGTATTTGTTTGTGACAAAGATAACGCAAAGAACGCTTTGAGCTAGATGGATAAAATTCGGTCTATGGTCTTTACACTAAATTTGTAGATTTTTATCGAATTTTCAGCAAAATGTGTTCAGAGAAAGTCTGTCTGGCTGGCTGTTCGAATATAAGTTAGCACGTTTATTACAAAGTGAAGAGACCTAGATGGATAAAATTCGGTATACATATTTACCATTTTAACATAGTCAAATTTTGAGCCGAATCCAATGAGAAATCGACCGTCTGCCAGTCTATACTGTCTGAAAAATAGTCTGTACTGTCTGTCAGTCTGTATTTGTTTGTGACAAAGATAACGCAAAGAACGCTTTGAGCTAGATGGATAAAATTCGGTCTATGGTCTTTACACTAAATTTGTAGATTTTTATCGAATTTTCAGCAAAATGTGTTCAGAGAAAGTCTGTATGTCCGGATGTTCGAATATAATGTGATGCAAATTACAAAGCGAAGAGAGCTAGATGGATAAAATTCGGTGTACATATTTACCACCTATAATAGAGACACTTGTCAAATTTTGAACCAAATCTAATGAGGAATCAACCGTCTACCAGTCTGTGCTGTCTGAAAAACAGTCCATACTGTCTGACTGTCTATCAGTCTGTACTTTCAATAATTATAAACCCGGAAATTCAAAAATGCAATGATTTAAATATGTCAAATTTGATATGAGATTTTGTGACTACAAGTATATCAAATTTATGTATTATGTATCAAATTTTTATTTCAATCGGTTGGAAAAAATGCGTCTGAAACACAAATTCGATTTTCGAATAATATTAACCGCTCACCGAGGATTAATCGCTAAGGATGATAGATTCAGTAAAAATTGTAAATTCACGCTAAAGGGTAATATTTTTAACTACTGTAAGCCAATGCCATTCACGGCGTTTTCTGGAATGGTACATTTGTAAGAAAGTATACGAGACAATTTTAGTAGGCCACTCCAGCTGGTTTCTGTTGTAAAATCTTAGATTTTTGTTTGTTTGTTTATTGTTTTAAAACCCCTGACATTCTGTGAATTCATAATTGCTGAAGCCACAACTTCGATAGAAACAGGATTGAACTATTTCATTTGATAAGAAAGAGGTCAAAAAGAATATGCTTCTTGGTTACATACGGTTGTTGTGGGAATAATTGTAGATTTAATATCTTTCCTGCAGGTTTACCTTCGTTCTGAATGACAGCTGAGCATTTAGTCAATACCGTAATTTGAGTATAAGATGGATACGTAGGTCCTTTTATTAATTGTTTTGCTACAAAATATGATAAGTTTCTTTCAGTCTTCACATCCTGCATTCGTTCACCGTTTGCCTTTGGGGACAGGAACGTGAATTTGATGAATGAGGCGGCTGAAATTTGAAGCATTTTGTTTCTGCCTCAAATTCTGTATTGGTATGATCAAACAAAGAACATTGAGAACAGATCTTTTTTGCGTGGTATTTTTTGATATTTAAAACAACGCAAGATATTTGAAATATACGGAAGGACTTTGAAGTTATCTTTTTACATTTCGAGCTAACTGATAAGGGATATTAAAAATCAGGATCAAATGTTAAAATGATATGATTACAGTACTTTTTCTAGTGTCATTTGTTTTATATTTGTGATATTCTGATCTGCCAAACCTTACAAAATCTAAAATCCTAGAGCAAACAATAATTCTGTTTCAGAAATTACTTCACGTCACGAATTCAGACTTTTAAGGGAAACAATGGTAACGGGAATTTCAAAAAGTTGCTTGGCTGCAAGGAATGATTTCGTTAACATCACCGAGACTGTTTTGATTTAAAGATCTTTCGACTGGAATTTATGAGTATTTTTTGAGTGATTATCTATCCTAGATGCACGCGCGGGGTGGAGGAATCATCCCACAGGACGGGAGATTTGTGTCACTAAGCCTAACTTTGAAAAAAAAGTTTAAGTCATTATTGTTTCTACCTTTTTAGATTATTAGTCATTATTATTAGTGATTCTTCCTCTGACAAATTACGCTTTTTTTCCATAATGAATGGAAACCAAGGCTTCACGTAATGAAAAGATAAGTGCGCGAAATATATCCGAAAGCTTCGCCGAATACAATAGACTAACAGTAAAACCCCAAAAGACTAGTTTTACAGTTACACAGTAATAACAAAAAAAGAAGAAGAAAAGAATTTGGAGATTCTATCAAGTGGAAAGTTACACAACCTAGTTCTATTTACATTACTCTTACACCCCCCCCCCCCCGCAACAGCTGAGGAATGAAATACCAAAGGCTGGATATGAGCAAACTGAAGGTCAGGGTATAACTATATTTATTTCAAAAGTAATGTACACAGGGAGCCATCTGTATAGTAGCGTTTAAAAATTGTTTCAGCTTAAAATGCACATATGCATCATCCGTCCCCTAAGCTCGATTTCCAGAAATGCATGGGTGGTACGCCCGGCTGTGAGAGATGCACACATGACACGCCCGTCGCGAAAGGGTTTTAAATTCAACACGGTATATAATACTTGACTTGACAATAGAAATTATTTTTTATTTTATGGTACTGAAGAAATTCTAGAGATGATGAGGGATGCAAGAAAAAACCCGTAGGTGTTTTTTTTCCAGTTTCAATGTATCTCTATGCTTCGAAAATGTTTCATTTTAATAATGTTAAGAAATTGTTTTACTTTGTAATTATGTATTAGGTGTGAAATCCTGTAAAAACTGCAAAACATTCCATTTATTTACTTGAAATTAAAATTTTACATTAAAAATATAATTCCAGACATAAAGGTCGCCAGGCATTCCAGGCGACCTTTAAAAATATTTTTTAAACAAAGAAAAATCTCTGATTCTCCCTATGCCACAATATAGGAAAAAGGGTTTTAGAATACGATTATTTCTGTTACCTGCCGATAACTCCTCATATGACCTGATTTACAGGAAGCATTTTTCCAATTTATCGAATACTTTTAATTTCTAAATAAAAAAAAAGCAATCCACCATCTTTTAAGAACACAGAGACACATTTCTTTTTTTTTTTTCAACATTTTATCAACAATCTCATTTTTTTTTTTAAATTTTTCCCTATTCATTTCTGAAGACGGTAAGAATTCATGACTATAAGCAATGAACTGTAGAATAATAAAACCACCATTTCATCTGACTTATAAAATGCTCATAATTTAATCTGGCAACAGAAAGTAAAGAATAGTGCTTCTATTTTGAACTACTCTGATCTGGTATCTTTGACCTTCATACAATTTTCTGTGGATGGCTTTCTTTCAAATGAAAATGACCATTCTTCATACGCCCTACGGAATCGCCCTTCCACAGAATGCCTGAACGCTTGTAGACGGCCATTTAAATTACTATGCTTTACCTCGTTTGAAGACTAAATGAACGTCATGAATGTCAATGCGAAGCTTGGAATGACCTCAACCTCCAAAGGTACGTGCTTGTAAATGAGACTGAAGCCTAAACGATACCGATTCGATGGTCCATTTTTAGCTATTGTGGAAACAAACGTCCTTTTTTCTTTGATTTTTTAAAAATTTTTAATCTGAGAACGCACTTGACGTTCTAAATATTTTTTTTGTGAACTTACTAAATGCATATCTTATAAGTAAGCATAAAAGAAAATAGATCGTATAAAAGTGGAAAACACTTCCAAGTTCGCTTATTTTGTAAGATTTATAAATATATAACATTCGAAATATTTTTTAATATATGGATATTTGACAATGAGTACATTCAAGATTCATGCTTTCGCCAAAGGGACAGTAAATATCTTTAAAATAACCTTATTCTGCACTGAATTAATTAAAATCAGCTCAACTACATCGTTTCTGTTTGGCTGTTATAAATATTTTGTTATCATCAGTTGCACAGTTCATTAACTTCACAATTCAGTCAGTTTTTTCTTTAATTCTTTATAATCGAAGTACAGTTTTCTTGAATTAAATAGGCCTCACTTCTCCAGAAAGAATTTTATTTTTGTAGATTCACGTCATTAAACGCAGATTCTATTCTTCGTTTGCTGTGAAATATGTGTAATGACGTTAAGCAAAATATATAAATAAATAAAGATGTTTATTAACTTTTTCTTTGTATTATACATCCTTATTTAAGAACCAAATAGGAATCTTATGGATATACTTTTTTTCTAGTGATTGGCCATTAAACAATATATTTGTTTACAATCGATATCGGATTACAGTTAGAGCTTGTACTGAATGTTTCGTAGTTTGTTTGTTTTTAATTCAAGTTTAAAATCTTCAAACAAATGAAACTTTTGGGAGACAGAATAACTCATCCCTTGAATAAATTATGAAAATATGTATCTCTAGTTTAGTTTAGTTATATTAATGTCCCATTTTCAAAGCAACACTTAGGATATTTGGAATGGACCTAGTCATTTTGCAATGAGGCCAGGCGGCGAGGACGACACCTGAGCTGGCACCCCCTCTCCAAACTTCCACACCACACTAGCTGGAGGACGTTTGGCTCCGAATGATTTCGCTTGCACCAGACCTTCTTACACGACGTGAATCTTGTGAAATCGGCTATCCAGCCTGAAACCCACCAGTCCCGTAACCGAGAGCCTACCACCAGGCCACCGCGGTCCGATATGCATCGCTAATACAAGCACAATTGAAAAAAATTTTGACTGGTTAACGTGTATTTTCAAATCTCGTTGTAATTTTAATGATAAAACCGAATGGCTAGAATTTAATAGAATCCCTATTCAGAGCGTTGTGGAAGTAAAATAAATAAATAAATATTAACAATCGTCAGAACGTTTAGTCTTCGTCGTGTTCGTTTTAAAACATGAAATAACGACTGATTGAAAAAGGTTAAAAATAAAATATAATAATATTAAATTTTAAAAAGAGTGGAAAATACTGACACAGAGTTATGTTTAAACTTGATATTTCTTTGCCTTCTATTCTCTAATTGTATTGATCTTGAATATGAATGAACATTTGATAGTATCCTCCTCGCTCTTAGACAATTCTTAATTATAAAATGATTGAATTCGACGGCAATGGAATACTGCTTTAGTAAGGAAGTGTGCGGTTATTTTAATTGTTTATTCATTTTTCGGAACTTTTTGGACTTGTTTTTCAGTATTCCAAGATGATCCGCAGCATGGTTTGGCTTCTTACGATTACTTTAGACCGACCTGAATCAGTACATTTTTCTATTTTTTCGGTTACGAAGTATAAAGCAAGCATTGTAATGGTAAAAAAAATTATAATTTAAGATTTTAACGAATCTCCACGTTTTAAATCTCTGTAAGGTAGAAAATCCCATTTTTGGCATTATATCTGTCTGTCCGTTTGTCTGTGACAAAAGATAGCTCAAGAACATTTTGAGTTAAATGGACGAAACTTGGATGAAAAATTCCTGTTGTAGGTAATCATTATAAGATTTAGAGGAAAAATTAAATATCTTATTTAAATTTCACCCTTGTTGTTATAAATTAAACGATTAAAATATACGGGACGGAAAATTACAAAATAAATAAATAAATAAAGAATTATTTGCAGAACAATTTTTAATTTGATTTTGCCCTTCATTCTAACAATTTTTCTTTAAATCTAAAGAGCAGGGAAAACTTTTTTTTACTTCCATTTCTAACAGTTTTCACTGTTCCAGTTCTCTGGCCGATAATCCATTATTAATTTGTATTTTTATGAAATGTGATATTGATTAAATAAACATTTCTAATTAAATAAATATTTATATTTATAAATATTTATTACATTTTTAATATTTATTACATTTTATATGTATAAATATTTATTAATGAAATAAATATTTGACATGGTAAAGACATGCTTAGATAATTAATAATTTTCTGACAATCTGGAGCGGAAAATTTACTTTTATATTCTGTTTTTTATAATTTTTTTTTTTTACTTTACTTTGGATATTTAAATCTTACATACAGTTTTAATATCTCTCATTCTTTTCATAGAATTATTTAAAACAATTGTTACTGAAATTGTTTGTAAAATGTATAGCTTTTGTTTAAAATGAAAGGGATAAGAAATTGGCAACGTTCCATTTAAGGGAGAAAAATTGCATAAGGAACTCATTTTCGTTGTTAATATTATTCTTTATTTTCAAAATGGATGTGAAGAAATAAATTTTTTTTAAATATCATCTATAAATTCAAAAAAAAAAAACGCTTTGAGGATATATTACTCAAGAAGTATTTTATAATAATATTCAATACTATTAAAAATTTCTATTTTATATTACTGAAATAATTTTTCTGTAGATTTATCTACCCACATTATGCTTAGCCAATTTTCGTCTTAAAAAAACTGCAAAAATTAGTTATAGATGTGGATGGTTACAATAGGATGACAATTATTTTATTTTAGACTTGCTTGATGCGACAATAATATTAAATGAATCAAATGATTCAGTAAACTTTCAGGTCTAATTTTAAAATCTGTTTTTTTTTTTTTGTTTTTTTTAGAAGTGCAAAGGGTGCTTTTTTTTAAATCAGTTTTATTAAAATATTTCTGAATTATTTTGATAAACTTTTAACTATGACTTTATGAATTTCAGATGATGATGCTCGTGTTTCTGATTCTTCTCACTTCATGGACTGAATGTCTCCATGCTGATGTAGGGATGGAGCCTGAGTACTCCCCTGCTTCGTCACTGCACATCGAACCCACTCTGTATGCATCGGCATCCGAAATGTCTCCTTATCCGCGGCATCTGGACATTGATGCGCTGAAGAACATGCCGCTCGTCATTTTGCATTCTCGGACGCCCATCAAGCTGAAGATGATTCGAGGGGAGAATATGCAAGACGTTCACAAATCTCTGACACCGGAGAGAATAATCAAACTTTTGAAATCTGCGGCATCAAGTTATTCAGAAGAAAGTAAATCAACACCCAAAAAGGCATCCCTGAGAGAAGCCAAGAACATCCATTTTGACTCTTCTCAAGCTAGATCTCTCTTTTCGCTTCCATTGGGTGGCCATCAGAGTTTACTGCCATCCAGTAGCAACCTTTTTTCCAGGCCTTTTGTAGCTCATGAAACAGGGAGCGGTTGGCAACAACGTTTCAGAAATTCATTTTCGAACATGTTTTCATTTGCCAAACCTTTTAGCGGAATGGCTGCTACGAATAGACCAGTGTTTATGTCTTCACCTCAACCCAATTTTCAGATTCCTGGTTCTTATAACCCTTTCCAACAGCCATTTCATTCTTATCCCTCAGGCATGTGGAATCAGTTCCAACCAGTTCATTCATTCAGTTCAGGCGATTTTTCGACAGCTGCTTCTGTTTCAAATCCAGCAAAGCTGCAATTGGGTAGTTATTTTAATCCCTATCATCACAGTGCCATACATCAAGGTCAGTTGGGTGGCGATTTGGCGATGTCGGGAGCCCATATGATGCCCCACCGCATCGTTCCAGCGCCAAACCATGCTTTTGCACATTATGTTTCAACCGTGCCACGCCATAAGCCTCTTTTCAACAACGTAGGAGGATTGAAAGCGGCTAGCTTGGAAATACGAAATGCATTTGCAGATTTCACGGCTTCCGATGAGCACGGGCCGGAGGTGAGTCAGAAGTTTGGATCAGTTGGACACGTTATGAATAAATTTCTTGACATGATGGGTTTGGGAGCGGCTGGTGGAATAACAGATGATGGCGAAGGAAATTTTGGCGGTGCTGGAAACTGGGCTTCTATGGAATCGTCGCCAATTTCAAGATCCCTGGATTTTTATCCAGGATATGGAAACCAAGCTCACTTAGACGACATCGAGGATTTCCCTATCTTTCTCGAAGACATTACAGAACAGTTTCTTACAAAAATGAATTTAACGCATTTGTTGAAAAATGATACCAAAACTCCTGATTCAGATTCAAAGAAAGATTCAACAAAGGCAAAATCGTCGTCCTCCGATGTTAAAGAAAAGTCAAAAGATTCTTTAAAAATGAAGGAAAAACCTGCTACGAAAGAGAAAATGGCTAAACCAGATGCACCAACCCATACCGAAAAAGATTTGCCGAAGTACTCTGACTCTCTTTACGTTCCAGCACATACTCTTGAAATGATGCAGAATAAAAATAAGGATAAGGAGTCTACCTCGAAAGGTAATGCCAAACCAAACCCGAACAGCAGTATGAAGATGGATGCATCTTCTGATAATAATAAGAAAACATCCGACTCTGTTCCGGATGCTCCACTCGTTAACTACAGAGTACCGTCAACACTATCTACGGTTGCTCCTCATGATAGAATCCCTCCTGTTGCAGTTTTCAGCTCATTTCCTCCTAAATCTAGTGATGAACCAGCACCTGCGCCACCATCGTATTCACCAGCCATGCCATTACCTCAACATGAATTTGAGGACAATCCGAATAAACTCGTCGATGAAGATGACCTTCGCCCATGGGTTCCAGTCACCAATGGACGCGGGTATGTTGAAAAGAGGCCGAAACCCTTTATTGATATCACTAAAACTTCGGACCAGCCAAGAAGTTTAAAAATAGTGGAGCAAGTGCTTTCAAGTTCCTCGAGAACATACTAAAAATGCATTCCATTTTATCTAAAAACTTTATTTTTCTCTGGGAAAGGTGCAATTCGATTGCGATGATCATCCAGATAGATAATAACCATCGTTTGCATATCAGAGATCATTTATACTAGATATCTTTTCTTTTTTGCTGTGGACGAATGCTGCTTTGCATAATATTTATTAGGCATAACATTTTGCGAAGAAATTCGTTTATGTTTGTTCATTCATCAAGTTAATTCAATTGTGATATGATATGCCAGTTGAAAAAAAGTGTTAATCTTATGTTTCTGTTTATCATCAAGCGCAACATTTATTGAATATTCTCTGCTCTGTTTATCACCAAGCTCTTATCTCTTTCTGCTCTGTTTATCATCAAGCTCTTATCTCGCTCTGCTCTGTCTATCATAAGGTTGCTCTCATCTCTCTCTGCTCTGCTTATCATAAAGCTCTTATCTCTTTCTGCTCTGTTTATCATCAATCTCTTATCTCTCTGTTTATCATCAAGCTGGTTATCAAGTTATGCCGCTCTTATCTCTCTCAGCTCTGTTTATCATTAAGCTCTTATCTCTTTCTGCTTTGTTTATCAACAAACTTTTTTTTTATATCTATCATCAAGCGCTTAAGCTTTTTCTCAAGCTGTTTATCAAGTTATGCTACTCTTATCTCTGTCTGCTCTGTTTATCATCAAGCGCAACATTTATTGAATATTATCATGTCAATTTGGAAGAAATAAAAAACGTGTTTATTAATCTTTGTTGCATGTAATGTTACTGAATGTTATTACTGTTTGTTATGTAATATTACTGAAAAACTTTACTAGTTTTCAACTAAACTTGACTACTAAAACTAGTTTTTGAGTTGTTTTTGTTTTTTCCAGAGAACTATTACGAAATTTTTTTAATAAAACAGTTTCTAAATTCTTGAATAATTTTTTAACAATGAAATTTCATGAAAAAAAATTCGAAATTTATAATTTTTATATTTTGTATTACCTAAAAATTGAAAATATTTGAAATAATAATTGTACCCTGTTGAAATAATAAGCTCATGAAATTTGTTTCTTCATTTCATTTGTTCTTTGTTCAATATATTTTAAGAAGCACTTCAAAAGCACACAAGTTCTGGTAAGATGGATTAAAAATGATACTTTTATTAGTGTTCTAAAAAGTCAAATTTGTTTATTTTTTAACTTTTCAGAATCAAAATCTAAAGAAACTAGATGTAAGAGTGAATGAAGGAAAAGACGACGACAATTTTTGAACTAAAAGTAGAAGTAAAGATCAAATTTCAATGAGTAACAGTTTTAATCTTTTGCACTCGGATGATGACTTTCACTCACCATTCAAGACGGTGCATTATTTTGACGTTTTATTTGTTTATTTTTAAATTTTAATTATTAAAAATACCTGCAAAATGGAAAGAAGATGTAGAAAATAATTCAGAAAAATATAAATTAAAACAATTAATTATATATGTATTTATTTTTCGGAGCAATAAACTAGTCTTTGTATTAGGTGAATAATTATGCATCGAATCCATTTTCCGCGTGCAAAGGGTTAATAAACAAGACTTTAAAAGTTCACAATTTGAAATAAATTAATTCAAAATATATTTAAAACAAACCTTTTTATGAGTGCACTAAAAAGTAAAATGTGTTTACTTTTCACTTTTTAGTCTTTAATTCAAGTCTTGACTTATTATAAATAATATTTGAACTCGTACATGAAATGTTTTCTTTCATTCATTTAGATCTGGCGTTCCTCACAAATTTGATTTGAATAAACCATTAAATGATAACTAAGCTGGGGAAAATGCAAAATGGAGCATCGTCATCAGAAATATGCAAACTTTCAGAATTCATGCACGCCAGGAAATATCAGCGCAAAATCAATTGAAGAATTCCTTTTTTGCAAATACCTCAAGTTGAATAAGTAGCACTAGTCTAATTCAAACCTATCATGACCGCGATAAAAATTCGATTTGTCTAAAAATCCGAATATATAAAAAAAATTCGATTTAAAGATTAATAAATGAAAGGAAATGATTTTTTTTAAAAATCTATCAAAACAATTTTTGTCTCAAACTGTTGCCCACTAAAGTAACATTAAAGATTTATTTTTAATAGGTAACAGTTGTAGTAAACAAGACATAGATTTTTAAAAAATAATGTTAATATATAAAGAAAAAATAATTCCACAAAATGAATAACTTTAAGAATGATTTTAATAAGTAATTTTAATAAGCAAATAATATACAGTATTTTAAATATAATAATAATAATACAATAATTGTGCTGAAAAATTACAAAGCAAACACTACAATTCACATCTAATAGGATAAAAGATATTTAGCACTTTCTCTATTGTATACATTGCAGTAGTAAAGTCCTCGAATGCAACAATTGCCTAAAAAAATTCATTTATGGTCGCTGAAAAAGGCATTAATAGGTGCAATTCGAAATATATTTTTAAAAATAATGGGGATATTTTTTTGCAGTCTTTAATCGAATCATGGGCGAAATTTTAATTTTATGCTAATGAGAAGATTAAGGGATCAGAGAAAAATAATAAAATTGTCGACGAATTAGAATTACAAGGGGAGTTCAAATGAAAAGGTACGAAACGTCGTAACAACGTAAACGTTAACATATTTGCCTATGTCGCTATGGGAGAACGTAGCGAGACATCTAGGAATGCGATTGGAGTCTCCGGCGAAGATCGAAGCATGCGCGGGCGTCCACATTCACAGGAGAGAGGAGAGCCTCTTATAAAGAGCTCCGTCCAATTGACGTGGCATGTTGAATTTCTCGAGCACAGAAGAATCATTAACTCCGATGTGTACTGTGAAACACTCCGAAGACTATGCAGGTCCATCAAGAACAAAAGACCGAGGCTACTCACGGAGGGTGTGGTTCTGCTCCATGATAACGCGCGTCCACACGTCTCCAGAGTCACACACGTGGAATTGGACAAGTGGGGGCAGCTCGACTATCCACCTTACAGCCCGGACATGTCACCCTACGATTTTCATGTCTTTGGTCCCCTGAAAAAACATCTGAAAGGGAAGCGCGAAAGACGCGAACTCAAGGATGCTGTGAAGGATTGGGTCTCGTCACGGCCACAGGAGTTCTGGAAACAAGGAATCCTTCGGCTCGTTAATCAATGGGATCGTTGTGCCCAGGCCTATAGTGTATACTTTGAATAAAGTCTCCATTTATACCCACAATGTCGTTTCGTAACTTTTTATTTGAACAACCCTTGTAGAATTTTCTAACTAATGAAGTTCCACTGTACAAGGTGTCCATAAAAAAACTCTGGGTTTTTAAAAATCTTATCTAATAAACGTTATGAGTTTGGTCAGATTAATTAATTAATTTTGAAGAAACCATAGCTCATCAAATTTCATTCACCCTAGTTCAGTTGTTTTTTCAACATTAGATAGCATCGTATATCATTGACCTTGAAGTAACGTAGCAGAGGCTCATTTCATAGGGCAATACGATGACGGTGCCACAACAAAAGGCTCAGTATGTTATCTGGCTTATAGAAACTGGGTCGGTTACCAATGTACAAGGAAACTTTCGGCGTGAGTAATGGTGGTAATGCGCCTTCGAACAAACCAATTCCCCCCGTCAATGGCTACCTGCGTTTAAAGAAACGGTAAGTATATTAAAACGAAAGTCGTCTGGTAAGTCAAGAGTGTCTGAAGAGAATGTCCATAAAATCCTTACTTCATATCAACAAAATCCGAAAAAGTCATTGAGACGATGCAGTCTTCAGTTGGGTATACCCAAATCAATTGTTTATAAGCTGGTTCACAAAAGTCTAATTTGTCTAGCAGCGTACAAGGTACAACTTGTACACGAAATCAAACCAACAGACTAAAATAGGAGGTTAGAGTTTACTGTTACTATGTTGGACATGATAGATACTAATAACGATTGTTTAAAAAAATGTGATTTTAACTGATGAGGCCACCATTCCTGTAAGTGGTACTATGAATCAACACAATTATAGAATTAATGTTTCATAGCTGACTCATGAGTTCGGGGAACATCAACATAATTTACCGAAATTGAATGTTTGGTGCTGCCTTAACTAAGTTATAGGTCCTTTCATTTTTATGGAAAAATTCCATAAATGGTGATGTCTACTGTGAGATATTAGGGGACTATGCTTTCCCCCAATTGGTTGATATTGAGGCGAAGAAGGAACCTGCTTAATTTCATCAAGATGAAGCACTACTAAACTTCAGTTTGCGAGTACGGAAAGCATTGGATACTCGATTCGGCAACAAGTGGATTGGAAAGGCCTGGCAGATTTCTTGACTTCCAAGGAACCCGGATCTGACCCCATCAAATTTTTTCTTTTGGGGACATGTCAAGAATTTTGTTTACTCTGAGAAAATTCAGGATGTAAACCATCTCAGACAAAGGATAATCTTTTGTGTGGCGAATATCATTCCAGACAAGCTGGCCAGGACATGGGAGGAGATTGAATACCGTTTGGATGTGTCGTGCCATAAACGGGGCACATACTGAAATCTACTATATGATAAAAATCTTGATAAATTTACCCTTAAGTAAAAATCTATAATATTAACCCTTAACTGGGGAGGTAAAATTTTAGGACTTAATTGGATAGGTGTGGTCTACGAGACCGCATTTCATTTATACTCAAATTAAATTTTCTAATGAATGAATTAGTATAAAAAACTGCCAAAATATTTTGCAGACATTTTTCTGGATATTTAGATATGTTTTAGAAGTTTTTAAAAATATATTATCATAGAAAAAAGTAAATGCGTTGGAACATACATTTTCTTCTTAAATTACATGTTACAATAAATAATATTCTTGAAAAAACATATTACTTTTTCCTTTTTAAATCATATTTAATTTTACAGTATATGAAGACAATATAATGTAAAAATCAACAATTACATAAAAAAAAATGACAATGTGTAAAATTGACCCTTTTTTGTATCGGTTTGTATTTCTTGGGCATTTTAAACATACAGGTTAAGAACTAGTATAAAAATCAACCTATAAATTCTGCATATATATAATTTGGTATATTAATATATTTTATAAATTTTTCAAAATACATTATCACTAGAAATAATAATTATGTTTTAAAATACATATCAGAATCAGTTGAATGCGAACTTTCATCGAAAAACTCTTCTGTACAATTATCCTTATCACTAAAATCACTTTTTGCTTCATTTAAAAGTGTCTGGAGCACTGCTTCATAATAGGATCAGTAAATTGGATGATATTTCGGGGCCGAAGTTTTAGCGCCATCTGCTAAGTCTTGTTTATCACAAGGACACTAATAGGGAGGTGCGGTCTTAGAGACCACGCTTAAAGAAATAACTGAATTACTTAAAAAAAAGCATCCGCTGAAATCGGTTGAAAAAGTGCACGTGTATTGAAGGTCACAAAACAGGAAGCTACAGGGTCAATCCATTCAATTGAGCTAAAAATAGAATAGGGGTGACCGATAATCCATCGCTAGCGGTCTCACAGACCACACGTCCCCAGTTAAGGGTTACCCTAATTTTATGATTGAATTTAAAAAATTGCATTAAAACGACGAAGCTCTTTTATGGGCCCCTGTAAATCAAAAGGATTATTTTATAGGCGGCGGGAGTATATTTTTATAGCTTAGATCCTACAATCTAGACGGAAAGTAAGGATACAAAAACACAAAATTAAATTCCCATTCTCATACCAATCTTTTTATTCATCCTTTGCTTTATCCTTTTCCGATTTCCAGATTCTCATCACCCACTGTTTCGCTTTTTCCAAAAATTGTTTAATATTTCGAATTTCTAGTGTCTTGTTCTTCTTTTTGTCAACGGATATAAGTAAGAGTGACGAAATGGTGGAAGACCCAATATGTGGTTTGCTGGTGGCAGTCCCCGTGGGCTGTTTGGTGGTGGCAGTTCCAGTGTTCTGTTTGGTGTTGGCAGTCACAGTGTACTGTTTGCTGGTAGGAGACCCAGTCTGCGGTTTGCTGGTGGAAGTCTCAGTCTTCGATTTGTTAGAAGAAGCTTGGAGCTGATTTGAGGCCTCCATTTCACTATCGGAGTCGGATTCTGAGTTGGCTAGGTCTAGATAGGCATTCGCTAAAGAACAATTCTTATTTTCTATACTTTGTTTGACAAGCGTTGCTTGAAAGACCAAAGAAAAAGCACACAGAACCTAAGAATATTGATGTTATTAGTACTCATGATGGAAAAAAAAAATAAAAGGACTCGGTACCCTGAAAATTTTGGAAAATCGACGAAAATATCGATTTTCCAATTTCGAATGAAAAATTATCCTTGAATCACTGATTTATTAATCTGAAAATTTCAAAACAATCGGACAAGTATTTAGTGAGATATGGAAATATTTTTTCTAACGCGATATTAGGTGCCACGCTCACTTCCAGTGTTTATTTCAAACATATTTCATGTGCAAGTAACCAAGTTGTTCAGTTTTTTTTTTTTTATGAAATAAAAAGCAGGACAGCTGTTTGATACTGTAGAGGTTAAAACTTTGTCTGTAATTTTACTTCTTTCGCTTTTCTTTTCGACTGAATTTCTCACTGTTTATTATAATCAACTTAAAAATGACTCATTTTATTTGAATTTCAATCAGATGGATTTGAATTTTTGCTGTGTACTAATAGATATTTGATAAACTGAACTGTAGGTAGTTTAATAAATAGTTTGATGAAAAAAATGTTATCAAAATAAAAAAGTGATATTTAAAAAAAAATTCTATTAATCCTTATATATGATAAATGTCATTAATAAAAATGAAAATAATATATATTATTAAAATTCCTGACTTAGGACTTATAAATGCAACATTATAGCTCTGAGAAAAAACCAGCTTGATGCGAGCTGTTTTTATTGCACTTTTATTGTGCTGCAAAATTTAAAGCTGTTTATCTAAGTTTGCTTTTTTCCCCAAAAAATTCTGTCTGCTATACAATGTTAAAAGTCAGAGTTTTTTATAATTGCATGACATTTTTTCTGCTCGCTCTTAAATTCAAGCTTAATAGAATAAAGGATGGATTTTTAAAAAAATTGATTAGATTTTTTTCTAAAAATGTTCTAAGTGAAAAATTCTCATGTTTTCAAAAAAAAAAAAAAAAAAAAATTGAATAACTTATTTTATTCAAAAACTAATATAGATATCAAAAATTCCGATAGATATCAATCCGATCCTAATTCTGTTAAATACATTGTAAAGTCCCTGTAAAGAAATATTAAAAATTGTGTAAGAAGAAGCATTTTTGACGAAGGTCTAATTTTTTTAAAAAAATTTAAATATTTAAGTTTGTAACTTTTGAAACTTTGTAACTTTGTGTTTGTAACTTCTGAAAAATATTTTCGAAATTTAAATTTCTGCATAGTTACCATCTATTTATCGCAAAATTTGAAAAATTCGTCGGACATTGTGTAAAAAAAATTTTGTAGGTACCAAGTCCCCTTAAGAGAACATTTGAAGTTATCTCTCTCTAAATAAAAATATATATAGCTAGAAATTGTCTGTCTATATAATATTTTCAAGTATTTCTTTTAATTAAAATAATGATAACATGCTTACAAAAATGCATATTTAATATCACCGTAACATACGTGTAGAGAAGTGCAGTAGCTAAACCAATTTTGTAAAATATATGTGAAAAATTTCAAAAATAAAGGAAAGAATTGTAAGTAAAGAAAATTGGCCTCATTAGAAAGCTAATCTTTCTTTTAAAGTAATTGCTTCTGTGTAGTAATAGGCTTCGACTTAATGGAAAGAGAAGTATTAAAATTTCGATCAATTTTTAATTAAAATGTTGAATAAACTATTTTTAGTAAAAACACTGGCGGAACAAAAAATCCCAACACCAAGAAGGACCTGTACCAGATAAACAAAATTTGGTAGGCATGTTTATACATCTGAAAAATGACATCGATTCAAATTTCGCGCTTCTCGCATAAGTGTGGCGCTAATAGCGCCACTCAGAATTTACATATCAGGTTTGCTCTAAATGCGTGCTGTAAAGTTCGTGAGCGTTATTTATCTTTGAAATCTGACGCATTGATGTTAGCCAATAATGCCTTTAAGAAGACGAAAAAGCCATTATCAACAGCTCTTCGAGTTTGAACGAGGTCGTGTAATAGGGCTACGAGAAGGTAGATTTTCTTCCACCTTCATTATCCACCGCCACCTTCCACCACCCATTTGCAGAAAGACTTGGCCGGAATGTATCCATTATGAATGATTGTTGGGAGGAGTGGTCAAGGGATAATACTGCCTCAGGAAGACCGGGTTCTGGTTGGCCAAGTGACACTACTGAGAGGGAAGATCGCCATATTCGGCGTACGGCTGTGGCGCATCGTTCTGCGTTTGCGGCAGAAGTTCGAGCTGCAGTTGGTACCACAGTGACACAACGAACTGTTAGAAATCAATTACTTCAAGGACAGCTCCCAGCCAGGCACCCTGTAGCTTGCATTCCACTGACTCCAAGCCATTGCCGTTTGCGATGCCAGTGGTGCCAAGCCAGAGCTCATTGGAAGACGAAGTGGAGATCTGTTTCGTTTTCTGATGAAATCCTCTTCTGCCTTGGTGCCAGTGATGGCCATGTGTTGGTCAGAAGGAGGCCAGGGGAACACTGCAATCAAACTGTGTGCAGCCTAGACACACTGGACCTACATCTGGACTCATGGTCTGGAAAGCAATTTCCTATGACAGCAGGAGCACTCTCGTGGTTATCCCAAACACACTGATTGCAAATTTGTACGTGAGACTGGTAATTCAACCTGTTGAGTTGCCATTCATGAACAGCATTCAAGGGGGAGTTTTCCAACAGCATGACGCTTACCCTCATACCACTGTTGTAATGCAATGTGCTCTAAAGAATGTTTACATGTTACTTTGACCTGCAAGATCACCAGATCTGTCTCCAATTGAGCACGTATGGGATATCATTGGACGACAACTCCAGCATCATCCACAGCAAGCACAGAACGTACCAGTATTGGCAGAACAAGTATAACAAGTATAGAATTCCATACCATAAAGTGACATTCGGTACTTGTATGACACAATACATGAACTTTTGCAGGCTTTCATTCAAAATTCTGGAAGATACACCGGATATTAATGTAGCAACATTTCACATTTGAAAGGCATTTTCTTGAGCTTAAATTAACCTGTGATCTTGAAAATTTAATTAATTAAACATGTTAACTAGACAAATACTTTATCCAAATTTCATTACTCTACAATAATTTTTTTCTGGTGTTGGGATTTTTTTCCCCGACAGTGTATCTACGGCTCAAGAAATAGCAGCTCAACAAATTTAATAGCTTTAAGTTCAAGGATTCATTCTGTACAGCATTTCGAACTATTTGTCGATCATGCAAGTTGCAGTTTTCAAACAGCATCCACTTTTAATCGTCATGTTCCAAATGTGTAATTGTTAACAATAATTGTTTCATGAAATGAGCGGATCTATTTGGTGATTCACCATAGATATTTATTTTTAAAAAAATTCAATCATTTCTGGTTTTAAAAAAATTTATTTCGCGATAACTTTGGGAATAAAATGATAGTAAATTATTTTAAATGAAAGATATTACATAGTTTATATACGATATTCCATGAAAATGAATATATTTTTGTTGAAAAAACAATACAAAAGAAATTCTCTGGGGTAGTCGAGAAGAAACTAGAGCTGTAAAACGAATTCTGAAGCAAAAAATTAGAGTTTCTTATTTTTCCAAATCAGTTGGTTATAATGATCAGAAATTAAGACAGGTGTTCCTAATTAACCTATAATCTCTGAAATAATTGGAAACGTACTGGGATAATTCTGGGCGTCGTTGAAACCGAGGTGTGTTGATTCATGAATTAATTTGAATTAAAAAAAGCATTGTTTAATGAGCCCACCAGAAGGTGAAAGGGCACTCACAAAAATTATAGATTCATTTCCCTTTTCATATGACCATTTCAAAATGAGAAAGTTAGCAGAATTATTTTCCTACTACTTTGTTCTACAGGTTGCTTCAAATGCTTTTCTAAAAACTTTTAAGGTAGGACAAGCAAATGAAACTACAGTATATTCCTGGGTATCCGGCCTAATGTGGCTGAAGGGCAGGCCGGATAACAAAAAAGCCAGACAGGCCGGAATTTTGCTTCTTTACCAACCAATACCAGAAGAATTTTAAACCAAAATTCAATATTATAAAACGTACTTTCTCACTGCTTATTAAGTACTAAGCCCTCCATTTATCTCAATGTGAAGGCAGCAGCGGCCCGATGAATCATAGAGGTAGTTGCTGCTCCCTTGTCAACTTAAAATAGAAGGCTCTTTATTGGTAGTTTATATATGTTTATATACTGCACTGCACGTTTCAAGAATTTATTAGAGAAAAAGTAAGTTAAAGGATATAAACTGCTCACATTTCAACATAAATTCTGTAATGCCTAACTTAAATGCAGGAAACATAAACAAAACATTTACGGAAATCCTAGGTCTATTTCTTAAGAAATTTGACTCAAACTGATTTTGCTTTTCCCTAATAAATGATTACACAGATGTGAAAAGGTAATCCTAGATTTAACTCTTTATGCTTATCTTTCAGCATGATTTTTCTTACTTTTGTTCCATTTCCACCAGCTTGTACAACACGCCACTTTACAATTTCTACTCGATTTTTTTGCCAGTCCTCCACTGTACTTCCCCAACTCATAATTCCGAAGCTATATTTTTTGCTATTACACCAGGGTCTAGTCACTGTATTAGTGCGAGATTTCTCCTCCACAGTAAATACAACTTTTTTCGTCTATCACAAATTTTAAAATTTTCATTGTGGTACTTTAAAAAAACATTAAGCTTATTCCAAGAACAATTCAAGAATGCAGTACGTACTGTGCAGTAATAATCCTAAACAGCGGCAACAATTGAGAACCGCTTTACATTGACAAAACAATGAAAAAAAAAAAAAAAAAACAGAACGCTGCTCTTTTCCGTCACAATTTGTATTTTGCACACGTCACGTAGGAGGATCATAACAGACGCCGGCTTTCAATGCCTTTGTAATGTAGTCAATGCAACACCTTGTATTCTACATTTAATTACGATAAAAGAAAACAAGGCCGGATAGTCGCGAACTGGATACTCGGGAGAATACTGTAAATCATTTTCATTATAAAATATGGGATCGCAAATGTAACGGGCAGTCTCTACAGGGGGCTGTTTAATAACGAATTTAATGAAAGGAAAGAATACACGAAATGAAGTGTACAATACAGGTACATTATCTTTTAGTTAATTCTCTGCACGAAGATCTCTGTAGAATCCTCCTTTACGTTCACGTCTTTATAAAAATTCTTCTTGTCTAACCTACATATAAAGTTCGTGTCAATACTTTTGAATCACCCTGTATTGAAGTAGAATAGTTTTTAATGGAACTTAATATTACTGAATTAATTTAGAAAAATGGCTCATTTCATCTCGCAATCTTTCTATAACTTATTGTTATGTTTATTATATTTACACTATTTCAAAGCACTTGAGTTGTAAATGAAGTATTTTTAAAATATAAGGAATAAAGTAAATACAAAAACAATTCATATTATTCGTACGTCATTAACTAGATTTTAGGTAAATTAAGGAA
Organism: Argiope bruennichi; assembly: GCF_947563725.1. Lineage (NCBI taxonomy): Eukaryota > Metazoa > Arthropoda > Arachnida > Araneae > Araneidae > Argiope > Argiope bruennichi. The sequence continues at coordinate 134,906,179 of NC_079156.1, read as the reverse complement.
ATTCTTTTGATGTACTGGCAACGAATGAAAAGAATAATAAAGCAGATTAAAGATTTTTTTTTAATGGAAAAGAAAGTCGAAAAAAAATGTGAAGCGTTTCCTTACCAGAATATTCATAGTTGATTTTTTCGTCTGATATGCCACAAAATTTAAGATGATGAGGAACTTTGAAAGCTATGTAGTTGCTCTCGTGTTAGAAGCGTGGCACATTTCAACTTGGAAGGTTCTTCACAAACTATTTATGTGCCACTATTATTGGGAACGATCTAAAAGAAAACCATGACATTCGTTCCGCAAACAGATGGTTCAAGTTGTGCTAACCGATAATGAGAAATAAGGCGGAATACGTGCACGAAAGTCAGTCACGAATGTTTAACAAAAAATGAATGATCCCACATATTTTATTTCTGTTTACATAATTACGCCACTGTGAATACTTTAAAATATGTTGAAATCGATTTATCTTTATTGTCTTCATCTAGTTTACTATTAGGGCTGGGCGATGACGGAACTTCATCATCGCGATATACCGTCCAACATATATCGATATTTTTCGATGTATCGTGATATCATTATTTATTTATAGCTATTATAAGTTATATATAGCATCTCTTGACATTTTAACTGATCAGAACGACTCCAAATAAAAGATAGTTTCAGTTTATATCATTAAAATATTTGTTTTCTTTTGAATAAAAATAGTTAGAAAATAATTGTGTTAAAACACCCCTTTAATAAAATGTGCCTGTGCCAAAGCAATGTCTGCATATTACAATTTATAACATTGTATTTTTTCAACATAATAATTTTTATAACTTTTTTTACTGCTGACTTAAAAAACTTAAGTTCTTTCATTCTTTATAGGAAAAAAAAAAAAAAAGGAAAACAACGTAATAATGCTTTTAACAAGTAAAATTAAATAATTTTAATAAATCACGAATTCAAAATCTGATGTCTTCGAAAATTAATTTTGTACATGAATAAACGCTAACCGATAGCCAAAACGAAATCGAAAACGTAAATTAATTATGAATATCGATTTATTGTATCGCGATTTATCGTGAACTATTATTCATGGTCATGATTTCGATAGATCGATATTTTTCAAAAACTGGCATCAAAAAATATATTTTTCAAAAATATCGATTTTTTTTCGATTAATCGAAAATCGCCGCAGCTTTATTTACTATATGGGTATCATAAAAAATGTTTAAGTGTGAGTTTCTATTAGACTGTAGCTTACAACTGAATTCAGATAGTTCTAGAAAATACCTTTTACCTTTTTACTAAAAAAACATATAAAGGTTATTTAATAAAGAATTTTTTCAAGGTGAAAATCTTTAGGAGCAATACAGAAACGCATCTTATTAAAGAAAAATGTTGAAATGAACTTGAACATAACTAAACTTTTAAGTTTTCTTGTCAAATATTTTATCACATGCATTTTTAACGCTGAAGATAGCTTCTTCAGATATATTACTGAATTTTTGGCATTGTCTTGTTGGAACATGAATTTTTTTCTTTCGCATGTAAGGCCGTTTGTTACTGATTTCTACATTCAATCGATCAAATTTAATTTGGTTTACTTTAGATTAGTTATATTAACTTCCCGTTTTAAAGTAACACCAAGGATATTTTGAGACGAACCTCGTAATTCCGAACCGCTATCAGATGACGAAGACGACATCTGATCTGACACCCCCCCCCCTCCAAACGTCCGCACCACACCAGCGAGAGGGCGTTTGTCCCGGAAGTGCACTTGACTTTTAACGTGCACCAGACCCGCTTTCACGGTGGTTCTTCTCTAACCGAAAACCCTCCGGTTCCGCAGTTGAGATCTTACCACCAGGCGACCGTGGCTATTCAATTGATCAAATAATGCCATGTAATTATTCGCTATTGATAGTTTTACCTTTATCAAGACAGTCAAGGAACAAAATACCATGCGCATCCCAAAATATAGTTGTCATAATCTTGCCAGCTGACTTTTAAATTTGTGGTCGTTTTGGACGACTTTGAGTGCTGTCCACTCAAATGACGATGTTTTTGATTCAAGAGTATAGCAGCGGAACCACGTTTCATCCATTGTTACATACCGACGACGAAATCCTTTTTATCTCGCTTGAATGGCTCATATGGGCCGCGGTGGCAAGGTCTCGACTTTCGAACGAGAAGGTTTCAGGTTCAAGACCCGATTCCACCAACAAATCGCAGTATAAGCGGGTCTGGCGCATGCTAAATCATTCGAGGTGGAAAGTCCTCTTGTTGGTGTGGTGTGGTGTGGAAGCGTGGTGAGAGGGGAGATGCCAGCTCAGGTGTCCTCCTCGTCATCTGACCGCTTCTCAAAATGACGAGATCCGTCTCAAAATAGCCCTCGTATTGCTTTAAAACGGGACGTTAATATATAACTGAACTAAACCTTGAATAGCTCCAAACAACACTCTAAATCTTCGAAAGTTGTTATTTTTGATCTGGTGTGAGCAAACGTGGTACTCATTTTGAAAGCATCTTCCGCAAGTTCAAATTTTCGTCGAAAAATAAAAATGCACTATCTCCTAATATCTTTAAGGTATCAGCTATCTCACACAACTTTATTTTACGGTTTTTGGAACAACTGCCAATTGTGAGCAATCTTGAGTTCAGCATCATCGATGTTTGTACGATCGCGTTTAAATTCAGCATACCAGTGAAAAATAATTAATTTCTCTGGTGCAGACCCCCCATAACGCTCACCAAGCCATTGTTTGGCTTCAACATTATTTTTCGACATTAAAAATAAAATGTTTAATAAATATACGAAATTCCTTTATGTCCATTGTTTTGAAAGTACAGAACTGGGTCATTGAAACCACTTTCACCTGTAAACAAATTGTCAGAATGTCATGACATTTTGCATGTATCATTTGAAGATTGATACTTCCCAATAATCATGTGGGTCTGTCAACAGAATCGCCATATTTGTATCAGATCGCAGATTCATTGAGCAATGTGTTATAGCATCCAAAAGCATGCAGCTAATACACAAGTGCCGGTTTTTTTTCTAATATATTACAAAGCACAGAATGCTTGCGTGCGGATTCAATAACTAAAAACTTAAGCGTTTGTAGCCTTCATGATTTTGATCGAGGGTAAAATTTAATATGAGAGAGGAGGCAGGATTCAAACTTTTATTAGAGAGTATATGCAAGAACGTTTCGGGGAGACATATCATTCCCACTGTTTAAAATACTTTTACTTAACTCGCCGGTTTCATTTTTGAAAGGATGGAAATTTGTAATCCATTTTTATTTTTCATTTACTTTCAATTAAGGCAGAGTCTTGTAATTTCCCATTCATGTATCTTAGATGAAAATGCACTGTTATATTTTCAGAAATTCATTGTTAATTAAACGATTAATTTTATACTTTTTTATTTTACATAAGTTACCGTCATATCAGTTTCAGAAAAAAAAATTATTTTAAAATGTGATAATAATGAATCATAAATGCAAGAACCAAAGGGTAGGGAAAAAAACCTACTTTTCAGTGTACTAACAGAAGTGTGTTTTAAAAAACAATTTTGGTAAAACTTAATACAAATTATATTCTGCCATTATAAATAATTATAGTCCTTAAATATATGCCTAACATACGAGGTTTGCTTGACATCATTAAGTTATAGAACATTCTTTAAAATATTTTCCGAGTTTTTGAAAAAAACAACAACAATATATATTTCTACAGAGTAAATTTAAAAGATGCGTTAACGTTCTGTCTCATAAAAATGATAGAAAATACATTAATTCTATATTTCTGAAAAAATGTTGAAAAACAGAAAATTTAAAAGAAAAATAACTTTTTATCAACATGTTCACAGCTGATTTTGTTCTAGGAATGCAATTCCTTTCTGAGCTAATTTATGATTATGAAAACTTTGATTCAATCGACAATTTTTCACAGCATCATAATTAAATAATTGAGAAATAGTGAAAAAAATCCTGAAATTCATTCCGAGAAAAGAAGATTTAAAACTCTTAATTGGTTGGATTGAGATATTTGATTCCAAGAATTATTTCAAAAAATCAGTCAAGCTTACAAATAAGTCAAATTTTTTAAATAATTGTGATATACAAAAGCAGAGCCTAAACTAGTGGCAGATTTCTTTTATTTACATGGAGGTGATGTTCATACACTTTTATTTGACTTGCCTCCTTCGTAAAGAAGGGATCTTTTAATCGATTTGACATTCTAAAACATCATATGATCATATGCACGTGTTTCTCGTCTGGGAATATACTGTTACTGTGTAATATGCAGTAATAGTGTAATATATAATAATACTGTATCAACCTGATTCCTTGTTATCAAGTACGCACTTGACATCAATTTTTGGACTCGACTGATTTCGATCGGTATTTGCTGTGCACCTCTGCTACGCTATGAGAACGTGCGATCTTTTTTTTTTTTAACTATATATGTTACAATGAAAACCCGAAATCAGTCAAAACGTGAATTGACTAGGGAAAACGCGTTCTAACTGACAGCGTTAGTAAGAACCCGTTTTATTAGTGTTTTGACTGATTTATTACACAATATTATTTGTATCTTTCCAAAATTATTCTATTAAACTGTACTCAATAAAACAGTGTTTAAGGAAAGAACCTATCATCAAAGGAAAAAAAAAAGAAAAAGAAAAACGTCATTATTTACTTTTTAATTGTATTTTACTTACTTTTTAATTGTATTTTACTTACTTTTTTTATTTATACTTTATTAATACTTTATTTCACTTATTTATTTTTATCATTTCTCAAGAAGACATTTTGAACTTCGGTTTTTTTTTATTCCATCCCAGGAGGCATAATAGACGAGATGCGTCAATCTACAGAGCAATCTACAAGAGCAAAAGAGAGAAAAATAATTTTCCTGATGATTATATACTTTGAGATTTTGATAGGGATTTGTTTACACGAGTCGATTTTGGTAAGGGAATTATAGGGATCTTTTAAAAGAATGTGCTTGGCTGGACAGTTTCTTTTATCCCTTCACTAGGAGTGTGGGAACCGCCGACCTAAGTATTTTTGCAAAGCTTCAATTGAATGGATTAAATAGAAAAAGTGGAATGGGATCAGGAAAAAAGAGATCACTTTAGAATGAAGTTAATATGGGCTAAATTAAGCTAAAAAAATTAGGAAATTAATTAAGTTTAAATTTTATATATATATATATATATATATATATATATATATAAAGCCTTTCCTTTTTTTCCCACCCATGTGTCAATCACGTTAGGTTACCTAAGGTTACTGGCGCATTTTTAATATCTCTTCCGAAAATGAGAAATCCCAGAATCAGGACGATACTATAACGAACTGAACAAAATGTCAGCTGACATATAGTACCTACGTGATCCGTAGGATGAGAGTGATATTGTAACAACTTGAAACCTAATGTCAGGTTGAATAACACTTTGAAACGAAGTATCAGGATACTTGTATCAAAACGAAATAAAGTATTGGATCGTTGGAGTATCATTAAATCCTAGTCCGTTGTTCTGCTTCTATATGCATTTGTTAAGTTTTCTAACACACACACACTATCATTCATTGGAATCAAAGTATTTTCTAAAGAATTTGTGTATCTTTTCTTGCAATGTTTTTAAGATTACAAAGTGGCGTAACTAAGATGGGGCAGGCAAGACACGTGCCCTAATAACAGTTGCTAGGAGGCGCAAAATTAAGGAATCAATTAAAAACATTTTAAGAATAATTAAATTAATTTATATTAAGTTCTTATTTCTAAGATTTTTAAAAATTAAAAATTTTCAAACAATACTTTCCTAAATGGAAATAACGGCTTGTAAAAAGCTTACGGTTATTATCTTATGGCTTAGAATTTCTGGTTATTTTAAATATTAAACAGAATAAAATATAATAAAAATGTTATTAGATAACTTCGTTTTATTTATCATTTATTTTTTTGCGAAAAGCAAGGTGTAGAGATTTTAAATCTTTCGGATTTATGTGAAAGGAAATAAATTGGCTCTTCGATTTTCGCAAAAGTAACAGACGCTCGACAAACCATAAGTAGAGATTGTATAATTCTCAAACTCTTTCAATAAAAATATCATTTGTTTTCAGAAAAAGAGTCGTTTTTCAATTATCTAGTTAACAAAAAAAAAATTAATCAGAAACTATGTTATTACGAGTTTTCATGCATTTTTTCACTTTAAAAAGGCATTTATTGAGAAAAATTGGCACAATATATATCAAATCAAAATATTTTCCATCATTTTCTACTGGCGCAGGGTAGCCAAATATAGTTCTTGTGCCAGTAAACAAGAACTATCATTTTCTACAATTTTTTACCATTTTCGTTAAATAATTCTTGCAATGGATTGTCTTGGAATCTTTTTGGTCCTCCAGGCCGTTCTTTGTCACTGACCTCGAAATCCTCACTCTTAAATCCTCGAAACCAAAACCGGCAATTGGGATATGACGGAGCAGCATCACCATAAGTTTCTAAAAGTGTCTGATGGGCTTCGGCAGCAGATATCTTCGAATTAAACAAAAGAATCAATGAATGTCGAAAACGCAATTTGAAGCGTTCCATGAATGGGGTCTTTATACACCGAATAACTCGATAATACTATATGTGAAACTTTCAAAATGATATCAGTAAAGTAATAGAAAATTGCTAAAACCCAAAACCATTGTCGTTTATATAGATACTTCGCATGTTTACCAACAGATGTCGCTGATTAAAACACACGCAAGCACCTAATATTAGAAAGTGTATTTGTGATTGATATAACCGAGACATATATTTCAAGATAAAAGAATGAATGGAAAGTACTCATAATAAAACTAAATTTATCAATTTTTCTTATTAGGAACGTCAACAGAAAGCAAGTATTAGAAAAAAAAAATAAAAAATGTGGCACTAGATTAGGTGAAAGAGCCTTTATTTCATTGAACCTTTATTTTCATTCATTGAAAGCTGTATTAATTAGAAAAGAAGATCAAGAGTATTCTGAACCACTGAACTTTTGAAATTTGGATTAATGCTTCTAAATATGAAAAATCAAATAATTTTCATTAAAAAATATTTCACAGAGATTATAGGTAATAATAGCCTATAATATGATTAAAGATAATGTAGATAAAATACTTAAACATCAAACGAATATTTTCACCCTCCCTCCTCCCCCTCACATACATTTAAAACTTTATTTTCCTACTTTTATATTATGTAAGGCAGCTCTGTAGTTACTTTTGACCATAACATCAAGCCGCAAGCTGCGAAAAATCTGGCTAAGTAAAGTTTACATTTTCATATCTCAAAGCTTCAGTGCAAAAAAAAAAAAAAAAAAAAAAAAAAAGTGGGTGGGGGACCCTTTAATTCAGTTTTTTTTAAGTATAAATTTATTTCAATATTTAAAAAAAATGATTACACTTTGACATAGATAAAAGTAGAAAGGCGAATTTATAACATTTCCGACACCTAAAGTCTTCAAATTTTTTAGGAAATAATGCACACCTTTTTATGCATATAAATAATTTTTACTAAAATTATAACAAGTTACATGTCATAGACAAATTAATAATGCGCGAATTGTATTTTATTTTTTAATAAGATCTTTCAGTTTTTGTGTAATTACATATCTTTTTACTTTGTGCAATATTTTTAACTTTATCACAGAGTGCTGGATATATTATTAAACGTAATTAATTATAAATTTTAATAGGTAACGCTCGTGAAACAATTCAGCATGTTATAATAAATATAAGACTAAAAAGCTGAAACTAATTATTTAAATAAAAAAAAATTAATAAGTCACGTTTTCAAAATGGATCAAAAATATAAACTAATTTCTTCAAGCCGAATGCATATTCCTAAGCAATATAGATTTTTCTGAAAATTTGCTACTGAATTTATGAAATATATAATCGCAAATTTTCAAAACAATTTTATGGGTCTAGAAGAAATTATTATATATATTTTAATTCTTTTTGAAATGCGGTATACTAATTTTTTTAAAAATTTAAATAATTGTTATTCACTATGAAACAGCAGCTTTTGTATTTCAAAACAACTTCATTTTCCCCAAAAGAATTATATCAGAATATATTTACATTTGAAAAATTTCTTTAAATAATTTATTTTTGTACTAACAGGAAAAAATGCTGCAGGTGTTGCTACATCTTATAGCGAAATAAGGACACACAAAGACAGTTATAATTTCACAAATATATGCTTAGGATTCAAGGTGAATTAGGGTCTTGAGTGGACAAGAGTGAATTTTGCGTTTTGAATTCTGAACATCTTAGTTTTCTGAAATTAGATATGTTGAGCTCATTAGTTTTCCATGTTAAGTTGAAAAACTAATGAGTGGAAATGAAAATCTTAGGCCAGTGGAGTTTACATCCAAATTGAATTGAGTCTATGTATTATAAACATGATACGCATACTGAAAAAAGAACGCAAAGGAAATTTTTTTTTCTAGAACTTCTTTTATTTATTTTTATGATGTACACAGAGCACAAATTCAATTTTTGTCTTGAATTTATACAGAGAACATAAAAAAAGCGAACATTTTAATACTTTGTCGTAATCACAAGATAAAGTAAAACATAAAGTAGAAATTCACATACAGTCTTAAGTACTTCCAAACACAGTTCGAAATTCATTGAACAAATACACAACGAAATGCAGAGAAAAATCTCCTCTTCCAACATAAAACAGCTAAAAATCAGAGTGTGATCGTTTATTCTTTATACTGTCTCTCAAATAAAGTCTTTTATTAATACAAAATATAAAAAAATGCATGATTAAAACTTATTATTGTATTGGAAACACATTCATATGCAATAGATAAACGAATGAAATAATAATATAAACAAAATCAGACTTTTTTTAACTCAAAATTCTAGTTTATATACTGATAACAAAAGTAAAATGTATCTATAAAAGTCGTAAAACAACTTTATATATTTAAAAACAAGCTGCAAGATATAACTCTAAAAATGTAAAATGAACAGTACATACAGGAAAAGATATAGTTAACATTCAGTCTCACAATAATGAACACTATAATTCTTAGAGATAAACAATAAACGCACGTATTAAACAGAAATAAAATTTTTACAATTCATCTCATCGGATGACTGAATTCAATTGTGAAATTTCAGAATTGTCATAAAAAGAACAAGCTTCTTACATTCTGTATCAACGACTTTAACTCATAATAGTAAATAAAAAAAATGAGAGACAGATTTTATAAGTTGAGATAAGCAGAATTTTAATAAATACGGAATTTAATAATATACGATTATTTTCGGAATCTTGCTTGTTTCTGTCGATAAATATTAATTGAAAATTTCTTTAAGTGCTCGAAAACTGAGCTTGAAAAACAGCCCGATTTCATTTGTGCAAAATGATATGCAACATTCCTGTGTAGAATTGGATACGAAAGAATGTAAATGGCAATAAAGACAACATGTAAAATTCTTCACCTTAAAATGAGTTTCATAATCAAAACGTGTTCCAAAAAATTTATTATTTTGCTTCACTTCACAAAGAGTTATGTTTAAAAGTTTGTAAAATTGAGCATACTTTTAGTACGAAATTCATTTCAGTAGAAAATTTCAATAATTTAAAAATCTTCCATGTAAAAAACAAGCACCTCAGTCAAAAGCCACTAGTTAGGATTGAAAACAGCACCAACACTGTTAGTAAAACTTGGATTCCACATTTTCTGTCAGGCGATTAAAACGTGATTAAAAATAAATAAATAAAAACAATCCTTGTAACTTAAATTTACGTTCATAATTTTGTACTTAATAAGTTCCATTTTTTTCCCGATTCAATATCAAACGGTACTTTTAAGAAATTTCAAAGATTCACAATGCTTTTAAGAATCACATAAATTAAACTGAAGTGGCACGATAGCATTACATTTTTATAAGTACGAAGATATATTATCAAAATTTAGAAATGTAACAACTCTGTGATGGGTGTATCATTTCTTTTTTTAGATTCATTGACTGTCCTATGGACATACGATCCTTTTTACCCTGGTACAATCCATAGCCTGAAAGCATGAATAACTGTAATGTAATCTAGTCTACTCAATCCAACGGTCATTTACACATACATTGATTTCACTAAACACATACACTAAACAGGGCCCTGTAACATTGATTCTAAGGGTTTGAAGAAGATAAAAAAGTAGATGAGTTCAAAGCGTGCAGCAAACATGCCGGTTTGGAATCTGAAAACAGTACCGATAGCCCCAAGGGCGGCTCGTATATTGACACGGGGGAATAATAACAATTTATCTTCAGTTCAGTTCTACGCATAAAATTTAAATCCTTTAAATGAATCCCTAACAATTTTGTTTCGCTTTTAAGCGTTCATCTTTAGGACAAAATTAGAGGGGAAAAGGTCTGCTAATCTTCGTAGAGATGCAGGGAAAAATAAATAAATAAACAAATTCGAGGGGAGAATGGAAATTTCTTTTAGTCGTTCACGCACTTTAACAGACCGCTTTTTTTTTTTTTTTTCACACACTCGTTTTAAAAGAAGATTCGACTATTGGAAGAAGAAAAAAAACTTTAAAAACATCAAAATCGAATTATTAATTTTTATTATCTACTTAAAATTAATTTTAAAAGAAATAATCTAAGCTATATAGGAATGCAACACCGCTATGTTTGGTTATTCTAAATTATAACAATTCCACGGTTACAGCGCACGAGTCGCAACTGGGTTTATCCCGTCTAAAGTCACTTTTGTCCGGCATTATCGTTTTAAAAAATTTCGGTGGTCAAATCCATCAACAACGAGAGATGAAACTCTAATCACAACATTTAATAGATTTGGGTCGTGGTTGGTCCCAACAAACTCACAGGGAAAAGAGGTGGGGAAATCCCGGGAAAAAAAATCCTAAACGAATCGATATTTTCCCTAAGCACAAGATATAAGCATGAGCAATCGCGAGTTTGCAGACTAAACACAACGTTTTTATTTTTGTTTACGTACATGTACATTATTAACAGCTGCGATTGTAATCGGCGAGAGAGAAAAAAAAATTAAATGGTCGAAATCGATTGTTTGCGAAAGTGTTTGTCATTCACATTTAGAAAAAGATTGTTCGAAACGTGCAGATTGTGAAGAATGATATAACAGTAAATTGGAGTGGCATTACTTTGAATTGCTTATGTATACATACTATTTATTAATCCTAAATAAAATGGCAAAGAATTCCCATTAAAATGACTTTTTTATGCCAAAATGTCTGCTAAAAGTTAAATATTCGCTAGAAATCCGCGATAGAACAGAAAATGGACGAAGAGGCAAATACTAGCATTTTACCAAACTTATTGAACATATGCAGAATTTTTATAATTATCTGCCATCCTTCCAATAAAAAGTTTCATCAAAAAGCTTTTATTAAAAAAAGTGAAATATTTGAATTATTTGCATTTCTGGGCAAAAAGAATGAAATGCAAAAAATATTTTGAGCAGTTCCAAGTGAAAATAATCAAGTACTACAAAAAAACACACTTTCTTCCTTCAGGTTTTTCCGATTGGTGTATTTGCTATAAATACAAATATGAGCACTGGGTTTCACAAGATACATTTACCTGCAAATATCCAACAATATATTGTAGATGTCTTAATATATTAAAGAGTTAGAATTAATTCATAAAATATTATTATTACTTCCCAGCATTAAAAAAAATGAAAAATTAATTAGGAACTTATCAGAAGATATTACAAACCCATTTCAATAATAAAAGGGGGAAAACATTTATAAATGCAGAGAGAATGCAAATGAATATTCTTCAAAAGTTATTTGTAACTTTTAAAATTCTGACTTAATTCACAATGCAAATAATGACACAAATGTAAATAGAACAGGATGCAATGAAAATAAAAGCACACATAGATGCAAATTTAAACGAAAATCGAACACTTATGATGAAAATGAAAGGGCTAGACTTAAAATCGCCAAATTTGATGTATGTAACAAAAGTAAGATCTAAGAGTTAGCGGCCATCTTAACGACTGGCGGAAGTTCAGCACCAAACTTCTTGTTTTTAAGTCTTAACCAATGGTAATTCCTAAAAAATCAATGATCTCTCATGATATCTGAGCAGAGTAACCGATACAATTAACTCACAGCATATCACAGCCTCAACTTGTTAAGTGATACAGCAAAGGTATGGTGGTAGTAGTACTATTTTACAATGATTGTGGGTTTACTTCAGTGAAACTCAAAGAAACTCCCATCTTAACTGCAAATTCTAATACAAATGCACTCAAAAAGAAAATTATGTGAATAGTATGAATGTGACATGTAATTATTAATTACATTTCTACAAATAGAATAATAATAAAAAACTGGCTTATTTCACATGACACAACTGATATCAACGTTATCCATTTTTAATAATAATTAAAATTTCTTTTATAAATCATATGAATGATTTCAATTAATTTTCAGTGAGAATATATAAAAAAAAAAGAAGCTGCATGCTCTGGGTGACATGCTTTTAGGAATCGGATAACGTCGCAGCAGTCTTTACTCAAAAACACACCGAAATTTACAGTCCAAAAAAGTCCCGCGTCTCTCAGCTCTACGGTCGCCGCAGAAAGCAACTTTAGTTCATTTTTGCGTAATCTGGGTAGAAAACATCATTATTCCACAGGTGGCAGTTTTCATATGGCGTCATCCTGCTTCTGACAGATTCTCCAATCAGATTGATGAAATTGGATGGCATCAAAATTTCGCCCTTGAGTTCTGGCCTTCCCTTATGTACGAAACTGTAGAACAAGTCCTGAAGATTCTTCTGGAATGTGACGTCTTGAGGAGCCATCGGTTTGATGTATTTGTTCAGAAGTCCAAAGATGGCGGCTACATCTAAGCCGTGCACCGACAGCTTCACAGAAGCACTCTCATTGGAGAATTGGATTGGCTCACTCGGTTTGTAATCCACCAGGTACCAATAAGAATCTTTCTGAAGAGCATCGCCAAGAGCGTCAGTCAGTCTTTCGATTGGACAAATGGTTCGAATGTCGGAAACCTATAAGAAACCAACATAAAGCAAATTAAATAACGCTGTATATTGAAAGACCAATAAACATATTTTACAGCAAACTTTTATACTAAAGTGATATAAGCAGTTAATAACAATTAAGCAAGAATTCAGCGGGAGTTCCCCACACTTATCTTTTTAAAAGGCCATTTCTTTCTAATCATGATACATTAAAATATTTATGGACGTGAAATTATCATAAGAAAAGTGATTTATTTAGCTTATTAGCAAGATTTAATTTGATTAATTAATAATTAATTAACAAATCAAGGCCCATTATTTTGTGTGAAATAAAGAACTGGAGTATCTAAGTTACTGTCTTATTGAAAAATTTGTCAAAACTTATGCTAACCTACAATTCACACAAAGATTGATGAATTCGGTAAGAATCATACTTCCCGTGGCCCTAGAAAAGGTTATATAAAGTTGTCTTATGCTCTCCTTCGTCATATAACGAAAAGAATCGAGTATTACTTCGTCTACAATTTCGTTGTCAAGATCATTAGCGTAAATTTATCCATTAGCATCTTGCAGTTTTCAGCTATCACAGTCACAAATGCGACAAGAACAAATCGATAAATAATCTGATGTATTTATTCCAGAATTTTATGCGAATTTCAGTTCTAGTTCATGAGAAAGTAAAATTCACATGTTTTTTACATATAAAGAAATGTCTTACTGAATCTTAACGAAAGGACCGTATTGCAATGAATTCATCGCCAATGAGTTCCTTTAAAGGAAAATTTATACAATGGATCGCGAAGAAGCCTGTTAAATTTGCAAGTACAATTAATCATGCAACAGCAGACCCAACGCTTTGACATCGAGTTTGTCCTCAAGTTGCAAAAGATTGGCAACTTTTCTTAAGTTTTATACACTTTAACATATCTGTATACAAATAAGCATAACAAATGAAATCCTATTGCATCCCATTTTAACACCTATGGTTTAATCTTCTTTGATAGAAAAATACAATAAAGCAAAAATATTATGACTTATAATGACAACCATATAAATAATATAAATCGGGCTGTTATATGCAGATATTTACCATGGTGTGGAACTGTTGCAAAGGTGTAGACGAATTCTGTATGTAGAACTGCAACGCTGATACGGTGACATTATCGCTGATAGTCTCCAGCTTTTCGCTCACATAATCGCTGAAATCAGTCCAGCTCCACTTCTCCAGATCGTGCAGGACTTTGGATGAACCGGATTCCTGAGCAACAGAGCCTACAAGAAAAAAAAAAAAAAACGCGGAATTAAATAAAATATAAGAAGTGAAAATTAAATTTTGTAACATTAATATAAAACCATTAATCACATATCAAAAGTTTTAGAGAAGGGTGCAATTTGATCTTTAATGATTCACCCACATTCAACAATTAACTTGATTTAAAAATGTGACTGTGTTTTAAACAAAGATTTTTCTCTTTTTTCAAGTGTAAAGTAAGAAGATATTACGAACAATTTTGAGTACTTCTTTTGCAATAAAAGAAATAATCACCATCTTTTGTAACCAACAAACGGTGGTGAACAACATTCACAAAATATCTACAAGTGATTATCAAAATTATGGAAACACCTGTGAATAAAAGTGACATTTTTGAATGTGCTTCGTAAGCATTAATATATAATAATAGCCACCAGTTTTTTTTTATATATAAATATCAATGTATATATTCTGGTGGTATGTGTTAACTTTATTGAAGTTCTGTAATTCTTGGATTTTTTTCAAAGGCTTAAAATGTCGGACCTCTCAGATTTTCAAAGAGGCCAAATGGTAGGAGCCCCTCTAGCTGGAGTAAGTATGACTGAAACATTCCAATTTTTAGGCGTTTCTAGAGGTACGGTGCCTAAAGTCATGACAGCATACACAAAGCGCGGCAAGACAGGCTCGGCAAAGCAAAACAGTGGACAGAAGGAGAATCTCAGCGAAAGAGACCAACGGATATTGAAGTGGATTGTAATGTCTAAAAAGCGAACAACTGCTGCAAAAAATGACCTCAGAGCTCAATCTCCATTTGGATTCTCCAGTGTCAGTGATTACAGTTAGAAGGCACCTTCATAAACAGAATATTTATGGTAGAGCAGCAATTCCTAAGCCACTTGTTACAGATGTTAATGCTAAACGTCGTCTGCAGTGGTGTCACACTCACAAAACCTGGTCGATTGGTAAGTGAAAGAAAGTAATATGGTATGACGAATCATGTTTAACACTTTTCCCTACAAACAGGACGGTGCACGTTTGGAGGGCACTTGCACAAGCGTATGATCGTGATTGTCTCCTTCCAACTGTCAAGCATGGAGGTGAATCTGTCATGATATGGGCAGCCACGTCGTGGTTTTCTGCTGGACCAATCGTAACCCTGAAAGGAAGGATCCCTGGGGAGAAGTATAGAGAAAATTTAGCAGACCAGATCCATCTTAGGATGCAAACTTTGTTTCCTGCAAGAGATGGAATTTTCCAGTATGATAATGCACTTATCCATGCAGCAGGACTTGTCCAATCGTGGTTTAATAAATACGAGGATGAAATTAAACATCTGCCTTGGCCCACCCAATCACCCGACCTCAATACAATTGAATCGTTATCGTCTATTTTAGAGTGTTCAATACGGAATCGATATCTTCCACCAGCCTCTCTCCCAGAACTTTCGCAACATCTCCAGGAAGAATGATACAATATTCCTCTAAACACCATCCAACGATTCCTAGGCGAATCCAAGCTGTATTACATGTCAAAGGCGGTCATACACCATACTAATAAGGGATTCTTTATAAATCTAAGGTGTTTCTATTATTTTGATAGCCACCTGTATATCCAACAAAAAGAACATTTAAATTTTAAAAATGGGCATTCTTACCACTCAAATGAAAAGGTAATTTTATCTCAGTAAAAGAACTTTTCTTTTAAATGCTTTAGAATCGTGTCTTTGGAAATTCAATGTATTATGTAAAATATCAAAGATCTGATCTCTTGAATACATACGATACATAAAAACAGAGGTCGATTTTTGAAAAAGAAATACTGTACAAATCGACATTCTCATAAATGTTCGAAGTCGCAAGTCTTTGTAACCAATAAAAATATTTCTAGAATAATGGCGGATATAAACATTTTACCCTACGCAATTCCGTTTATGAGGCTTCCTCATGATAATGGGCTAATTAAGATAATGTTTTTTTTATTTATTTTTAAATATATATTTTATGAAAGAAATTACAAAAGAACCAAAATTCTTGAACTATTAACACTACTAAATGATTTTTTATTTGCCTACAAATAAAAGCATTTAATTATTATAAGCGATTATAAAAAAAACCCCGTTAAATTTTGAACAAATGAAATTATAATGAATTATTTTAGAGGATTTGTCATGCAGAATGTAAAATAATCAGTTAAATGAAAAATTAATATTCCAATATACTGTTAATAAATAATTAATGAAACTTTATTTAATAATGATTTTAGTAATTTAATGTAAATACATATTGTAGTCCTAATGTTTTATAATTAACACAATTTGTATTCTTTTGAATAAGTTTTTTTCCTGGCAAAGAGCTAATAATATTTTTGATTGACTTGTCCCCCCCCCCCAACAGAGCTGTTTAACTAGAAATCCAATTCTGTTTTTAAAAAAGTTAATAGAAAAGAGGCTAATAATAGGTAAATAAGTTTAATTTTAAATTATACCTTAATAAAAATAAGGTATATAAAGTTTACTCAAATTGTTTTAAAATTTACATGTTGTTTTCTCTCTTTATAATCTATGCATTATCTTTATTTTTAATCATCTAACATTAATTATTGTTTCATAATTCAGTTCAGTCTTCCCATATCATATTCTAAAGACATAATTTCAATATTTTCATATTCTTTAATTATGAAGAAATATTTTTGTAATCTCTTTGTGATATGCATTATTTTAAAGATGTATAAACAATCAAAGCTTCTAAGCACCAATATATGTTGGACATTAAAACTTGTTTTTATTTCAGGATTCATAATTTTAGGCAGTCTAAACTTTTCAATTTTCTGATATTTCTGTCAGAGTAGTGATCTCGAAATACGTACGACGAAGCATAGTTTTCTTCCTTTTATTAGAAGAATATTCAGAATAATACTAGATTCGTTGACGTGTAGTAACTCTGCAGATATCGGTATTATATTTTATACCCATATTTGACCATTTATGTCTACTGGGTCAGAGGCTTTATATACAAGAATTAAATTTAATTCATCAATCTAATGGTTCTAAATTTTATTTCTTTTTCTTATGCAAATAACTTATCACTAAGAATGGACAAACAATCACCAACAGAAATTAGCTCTGCACTTCATTTGCCTTCATAAAATGTAAAAGAGTAACTCTCAATAAATATTAATAAAAAAAAACTATTTTAAGTCATTGATTAAATAAAAGACTACAAGCCTCCTTTTAAAGTTTATTAAATAGATTCGCAACAAGTAAAATTTTCAGTGAGATTTATTTTACTATGAAATTTTCAATAATAACTTTGTTTTTTCAATTTATAATAAGAGTGGTATATTACAAATTAGTTTCTGCTACAACAGCAGGAAGAAAAATATTCATTTAAAGGACAATAATTAAAAATAAGATTAAAATGTCTCATGTATGATGTCAAATTTGGTCTCCCCCAATTTTTTTAAACGAAAATGCCTTAACATTTTTCTCTTTTACAGTAAAACATTGACGAACCCCAGAGAAACCGTTATTTCTTTAAGTTATTTTTTTCACTCAATTCTACGAATTATATGACATAAAAATGGATATTTCAGTATAAAAATGAGTATTCATTATGAGTATAAAAATGAGTATTCATTATGAGTATAAAAATGAGTATTCATTATGAGTATAAAAATGAGTATTCATTATGAGTATAAAAATGAGTATTCATTATGAGTATAAAAATGAGTATTCATTATGAGTATAAAAATGAGTATTCATTATGAGTATAAAAATGAGTATTTACCAATAACAACAGGTACTTGTTGAATATCACCCTTTTGCCACATGTGGTAGGGAGTATTGTAAAGTAGATTTCCTGTAAAGAAAGTAAAAGAAAAATATCAAAATCGGAAAATAATGTTAGCTTTAAGAAATAAAAGTAGAATAAGGCGTTTGGTTGATTTTATTATATGCGGTGATCATTCTGCGCTACTGGAATTCTTAATCTCTAGCTTCTGCTAATAATAAAGATGAATGTGTATACGTGCACTCTACAACACACATACACATAGTGTATGTAGTTATGTAGAGAATGAAGAATCCAGTGAAAATTTTAGTGTAAAACTGGAAAAAATTCTGAAAATTTTAGGAAAAAAATAGGGGAAATTTTAGAGAAAAATGGGAAAAATGCAGGGGAAAATAGGGAAAAGTGTTCAGAAACTACTTGGCCTAAACTACCAATTATGGAACAAATATACTTTGGAAAATGGAATACATGAATGTTGGAGCTTTTCTGCAATAACTTTCGAATATATGATTGCATAAAAATAAATTTTACATCATTTCAAAATTGGAAAAATTTATCTTTTTAAAGATTGCAATTTAATAGTCATGCGAAGTTTTCCTGAATTTTGGCAATTTTTTTTTAATATTTATTTTACTTGGTTTCTAACAATAGATTATTACACATTTGTCCTCCAATCGTTGCAATATCACGAAGGCTAATAGATAGATGAATCGGATCTCAATGATGCCATAATTAATGGTTTCTATCAAAAAAATCGCTTTCAGAATTAACAGAACATATCCAATAAGATAACAAGCATTTAGTACCTGATAATTTGACGGAATTTTGGATATGAAGTCATGTCTAAACAATTTAGTTGAAATTAAATTATAATCAATATATCCGACGAATCAGCTGGTCGTCAAAGGCGACTAGTGTTTAATATCTGTGTAATTTAAATTAAAAAAGGAAATTACAGTATAGCGAAGATTAGAAGACAGATGAATCAAATAATTACGTTTTTAAAGCACCATGAAATATTCCCCAATAGGAAAGTTCATATGCCTAATAAACAGAACATTAAGACAATGAAATTAATAAGGCTGTAATGCCTATAACAATTTGATGTTTAAACATAATTTTCGAATAGAATTAAGAATATGAAATTATGTTTAAGATATTTAATTGAAATCAAATACAATTAACACTTGCGGAGACCATCCGATCGTCAAAGGCGGCTAATCTTATGAATGAAATGAGAGGTTTTTATGTATTTTTTTAATTATGGAAACATTTAATGTCAAAATAGTAGACAATTTTATTTATTCTTTTCCATGAAAAGAGTTATGACTGCAATTGATTCATTTTATGTCCAAGAAAAATGTTTAAAAAAATTTCTTATGTCAGATATCTACATAAAGGTTCTTAAGTGGTAATGAGTGTGAATTGGATCAACAGGTAATATACTCAGTTTATGCACAAAATATTTAAACTTGTTACCATTTCAGATAATCAGTGTTTATTATAATGCACTTGGTCATTATCTGGTTTCATTTGTTATCATTTAAAATTGAACTAAATTCACTGCAATTCTTATATCTTGAATGTCTCTTAGAACTAAGTTTGCCTTGAGCAATGTATCCCACATGTTCTATACAATGTGGTAGACAATGCCATTATACGAGAGGGATAATTAAATGCATTCGCGAGCATTTCTTTCAAATATTAGTAACGAAAATTAATCCGAGATTTTATATATGAAAAATAAAGAAGGCATTTTCCATATTTATTTTTATAAAGAAAAATAAATATGGAAACTTAAATTATTAGGTACAGTTTTAAAATAAAATGTGTCCTGATACAATCTTTCAAATTATATAATTTTAAACTGCAGAAAAATCGTGCAATTATTACTAATTTAAAACAAAAGGAATATAAATTTAAAACAAATGAAATAAAGATTAATTTTTTTCATGCATGATTCTACTTCAGATTTCTTAATTATTTTTTTTTCTTCTTGTGCAATCGTTAGATATACAAATAATTATTCAGTTTCTCTATTTGATTTGCATCGTTCTTTGTATACATATAACAGGAATATCAAATATTTCAATATTCCGAGTATACAAATAATTTTCTGCTTAGTGATTTTTTTTTATTCGTTTTTAAAAATTAAATCTAATAATACCTAATATCGCCAATTTGAAATATGCCACTGTAAGAAACTTGAATGAATTTCTACCAATGCGAAATGAGCTCTTCTTATAGTAACCTGTTTCTTTAGCGACCGCCGTAAACATAGACATTTATCTGGTGATGTTCTCCTGGTGGACACACAGTATCCGAAAATTGCATTTTTGTATACATTCAGAGAAACTGTCTCCAAAAAGATGGAACTTAAAATACTTGATATTATATATAAATGACACATACTTTAAAAAAAAAAAGACTTTTGTAATATTTTTATTACCATCAACAACAACCATGGTTGGCTGCTGTTCTTCTTCAGAACTAGGCAGATCAATTGACCAGTCTGACGACCAGAATCCCGGAACCGCTGCCACTATTTCTTCAGAAGTCTTGTTTTGCAGGCAAACCAAAGTATCGCAGTTTAATTTCCTAGAAAGCGGAATTCAATCAAAATCAAAGTTCAGCGTCATTCAATGAGTGAAAACAATTTGATTTGTAAACATTCATTAAAATGGAGGGTAGCAGTTGAAGAAGTTTTCCTGTTTTAAAACGTCAGTATTTCACTTACGAACGGTATTTTTGAAATAACTATTAAGGGTTACTTGAATTTTAAAAGAGATAATAATGAATTTATTATAAAAAAAAAGAAATCCAAAATACTTACGATTAAATCAGAAAATTAAATATTTGCAATTTCTATATTATTTAGCACGGCATTCTCAAATGTCTTTTTAGCCACTGTATAAAAGTGAAGTCTTAAAATAAAAAAGACATCACGCGGCTATTTCCACAATGGTTATAATTTCAGTCCGAAACATTCTAAAGGGCCTAATAGAAGATTTTACAAATATACACTATGTAATTAGTCTTCTGCCACTTTGACTAACAGAAACTGCTTTGTGTTTTGAAAGAAAAATTATATACTACGAGTATTTACAGGATGTTCCTTAATGTTTGCATTTATTCTACGAAAGGTAATCTAATGTTTAAATTTTAGCAAAATTAGTCGATAATTACGCACTTGGTCTGCCATTATTGAAATCCAATGATATGAAAACGAAATGAGAAATTGCTCATGTTCATTAAAATTTCCAAGATACGTGTGCTTAGAAAAGGGTTTAAGGTGAAGTAAAAGATAAAATTATTCATTTCTGTTATAAAATAATTATATTAATGGTGCCAAATTTATAAAACATCAAAATGCCACTACCACGAATACAAGAAGGAAAAAATATCCATCTTTTGCTTCTTGGTAAAAGCTATCAATGTACCGAAATTGAAAAACATTAAATATCGTTAGCAGTAAATAAGCAAGACGAAATTTTTGATTCGATCCAATCCGACATTGTACTCATTCTTTAAAAACTCTAGCACAACAATATCATTGTTAATAGAATTGATTCGTTTCATTGTGCAAGGGTTACTTTTGGACTGAACGATCAGTATACGCAAGATCTGAAGGAGTAGTTGAAAGTAATAGTGGAAAACTTTCCACCAAACAATATTTACTGCCATGAGTTTTATATTTAATTTGAACAATTCATATGAAAAAATTGATGGCAATTTTCATTATCTAGATAGGATAATGCCTAATGTCAACGATTTTTGTTTGTTTGTTTATTTGAACGAATTGTTTTGCCTTATGCAAGATTTACACGGATTAGATGGATTATGTTTTTACCTGAGTATTCCTGAATTGTCGGCACTGATTTGCTCCAGAGTTCTGTTGCTGAAGCGGGCCGAGGGACCAGTCAGCCACATCTGGCTGAAGAGGCTCTCCTCTTTCTTAGCGGACAATCTAGAGGAGAGCAATGCGAGACCGGCAGTAGCGGCACCACCATGAGCCAAAACTGTGACCTAAAAGGGGAAATAACAGGAATACAATGAAAAACTATTAATGCTGTAAATGATATGAATAAATTTGAGCTACTCATAAAAATTCCCTATTTTATATTGAACCAACAAGCATGTTCAAATATAAAGAAAAATCTTTAAATATTTAGAACTCTATTAATTGTGGAATAAAAATGATATTTAAAATCAGTGGATTTGTCAAAAAGTTGATCTGCCACAACTCTGAAAAAATTTTTCTTTGAATGTATGAGCATTTTCACACAATAATTGTAGCAAGTTGTATCTAATGCAGAACTCGTGGTTGTAAACGCATCCAAACATTTAAAATATATATCTCGCCATTGGTTGCAATCCCAGTGATACAAGGTGTCTAGGAATTTCAGCGGTACTACTAGCAACTATCATGACATTATATAGTGAGACAATAGAAGCAGAAGACTGCAACTAATGATGAAGTTGCCCCTGATTTTCGAATCTTGACTATGACCGCAAGTTCTATTCTGAATTGAACATTATACCATCTCTTAACGTTTGGGCATGAATTTTGCAATACCTTGTGCAAAAATAAGTATGTATCTGACAAAAGAATATATCTTATCGCCTTACATCTAGTGTATAGTAAATTTCTTTTTCCAATTGAAAAAAAAAATTATTTTTTAACAATTCCGGAAACAGTAACGGATTTATTCAAAATCAAGGAATGGGAAGAATTTTAAAAACATTTAATTAATTATATTACCTTTCTAGGGTCACCGCCAAAATTTCTAATATTGGTCTGTACCCATTTCAGTGCTGCTATCATATCCATGATACCATAGTTACCAGAAGTCGGGGGTCTCATCCTGTTGGTCAGTAAATCTAAAACTAAGAAACCAAAAGCATTGGTACGGTAATTGATGGTAACGAAAGTGACATCCTTCTCATCAGCAATGGCTGTTGTTGGTCTCCAGTTAATATCATCAGATGAATAGCCTCTTAGAGGATGGTCGCCAGGAATATAGACAACTACGGGTCGCAGAACAGGTGGAGAAAGACTCGGTGTAATGATATCTAAATAGAGGCAATCTTCGCTCATTTGCAGATCATGTCCGGGAATGGGTTTCTGATAACAGATCGCGCTGGAGTTATAGGCTTCATAGGTTCCAGTCCAACAATCGTTGAAACTGGAGGGTTGCATAGGTGGCTTCCATCGCAGATCGCCCACAGGAGGCAAGGCATAGGGAATGCCCCTGAAAACATAAATTCCATTTTCTTTATAGCCCTTGACCGGCCCACAGTCAGTGATAGCAAGAGGTTCTCCAAGTGGTCCTCTGGCAGAATGATCAGATCCTGTGATGATGGATACCACACAGACTAGGATTAGAACCACCAAAATGCAAACTAGACTGATGGCGACTCGCTTCCAATAGACTCGTTTCTGGTCCACCTCTCGAACTTTGGAAGCCTTGCCATCCTCTCCCGAGCCGTCGTTGTCGTCCGTAACAGCAACAGTGACGTCAGTGCCACTGTCATTCTTTTCATTTTTCCCATCTTCTTCTGGTTTGATTTCGGCTGCCTTTCCATCCTTTGACAACAGTTCAGTGCCTGCCTCTACATCTTGTTTTGTTGCTTTTTTACGCCCAAAAATCCTAAAATGTAAAAAAGCAATTTAAATATATGCTAGGACTATTATGAATTAAATTTCAGAGATCTCAGATATTTATGTTTTAGCCAAAAATGCAAGCTGTAAAATTCAGCCAATCGCTAGCATATAAATTCGTACTTGAAAGCATTTTCAGAAAATAAGTGTCGATGGATGCATTTGCATTCATTCATTTCACATCTGTTTGTCCACTTCAAGAGTTTTTAGCAGTTTAAATTTATTTTCTAGAGTTTTAAAGGCCTTTTAACTTGGGCCGAGTAATTTATTATTATATCACAAAATAGCTTCATTTATCTTTCACAAAAGTAACAAGAATGCTTTAAATTTATTAGATTTCGACAATTTTTCGTCGCAAGCAGAACTGGACATCATAAAATCCGATGCCATTTATCTTCAGTTATTTAAAGCATAAATTATTTCCATAATCTTTTCTTATCGGATTAAAAATATGGCTCCAAATCTAAGAGCAAAACTTTTTTTCTATGACTCCAATGTTTTAAGGCAAAAAATAAAATGAAGGATTTATGAAATTAAAACATTAAACAGAACTTTTACTAAAAGAGATATTTGGCAAATGTTATTGAAATCTTTCAAATTAAATCAAATTTTCTTGAACGGTTTTATTCACAAATATTGATGACGAACATACTATTAAGATAATTTGCAACCCATTTTTTTTTAAATGCCTCTTGGAATCGCATGGGCTGCAGTCCATAGTTTCAGTAGCTGCACCCTAAAGTTAAATTTGCAATAAGGGCCTTGGTCACCGACTGTCAACGGATGACCATTTTGGTTCTGTCGTTGCCAATGATGAGGCAATCGCAAGCAACATCTGAATCAAAATGGTCATCCGCTGACAGTCGGTGGTGAAGGCCCTTTGTCCCGAAGTTATCGGCATGCACTTGTTTTTGAAGTCAAATATCATCTGGTGGTAAATTTTATTCTTCTGTTGCGACCAATGATTGCTGCAATGCAAATTTAAGAAACCAGAGTATATTTAAAGAATGTCGAAGTTTCCCAAATAGAGAGCAACAATTTTAGATGATAAAACGGACAATTCTACTCACTTCTGAAAGAAGCCCGGGGCTTTCTTTTTCGGAACGACAACAATCTCGTCATCTTGTTTCTCGGCCTCTCCATCAGTCTCGACCACCTTCTCCTCCTCTTCTTTAGTGGTCTTCTCCTTCTCCTCAGCCTCGTCTTCTTTCTCATCTTTCTTCACATCTCCTTTCCCATTCTGGGGAGCTTCTTCCTCTTTGGGCGAAGGGGTCTTCTCGATCTCCACCTCTTTTTCGCCTTTCTTCTCCTGTTCTTCTAATTCAGCAGTCATGGTTAAAGCAATTCAATACGACTTCACCAAGGAATCTACACGAAGAAGCAATGAATGTGGTTAGAATAGTTATGCATTTAAAAATGATTGATATTTCTGAATTGTGAGAAAAAAATTACTCTTAGTTCAACACAACTAAGTTTCATTTACAATATTGATAAATTATTGAAAGAAAAGAAAACATTGGAATAATGCCGAAGACAGGAGATATAGACAAACTCGCACACTAGGTTTGGTAGGTACCATATGAGTGAGGGAAAATAAATAAACAATTTTCCGAACATCATATATTCTTGCGCAGCTATTGATCGAAAATGGAGTGAAAATATATTATGCCCCAAGGTCCACTTATACTCTCTACACTACTGACGATAAGAAATCAGATATTGATAAAATTTCTTTTTACCGCCCTTTGGTTTCTTTTTCTTTTTTTAAAATTTCATCTAGCTTTTTTTTATCTTAAAAAAAACATGTAAAAAATCGTATTATCTAAAGAGATTAAATTCTTACCAAATTATAATTCGTAGTAAGACATGGTCATTGAAGCAATTTAATTTTTTTAATCTATCATTTCTTAGTCGGCGACAGAAGGAAATCGTAAATCTCATTACTCGATGTCTCCCGCACTGCAGAAGATTGAAGGAAATATCAAGAACGACTCTCGAAAAGGCCTAAATGTGTGAACTCTTACCAAATATCTAATTATGAGAGATCAGTTCGCATCCTGGTAAGGAGAAAGTAAAGTGGTTAGAGTGGCGCTTACAAGGACATTCTTATCTGCTAAATTTAGCCAGCAATCCCTACTTAAGGTTTTTAAGCACAGTTTTCAATTCTGTCAGATTATGCCGTCTACTCTTATTGGATTATTTAACAGTTTTAATAAAAGTTCCAATACAGCGTAGTACATTAAGCTTTTGGGACAGAAGATTTAATTTCCATCTAATGTAAAATTCTTTTATACAGCTGTGAGGTTTTAAATAAGTAGCTAACAAAATATTAATCTACTATTTCGTTCAAGTATGTTGTTTGAAATTCAAAGTTATAAGGATATTGAAGGCCGGGATAGCCTAGTTGGTAGGGAGTTGGATTCACATCCCTTGGGTTGTAAGTTCGTACCCCGAAAGCCAAAGACTCTCCGTGTACAAGGTGGTTGGTGCACATATCCACCAAAGCATGTATCCAAGTAGACCAAAGTCAAATAGGATAGAAATACCAAAAACAGCATTCGGATGAGCTAAGTTTTGTATCTGGCTTTCAGTGGTAATCATTGTTGAAAATGTATTAATATTTTATTTTATTTATTTGTTTATTTTAGAATGGCAACGTTATTTAAAAAATATTTTTTGCTGTCTCATTTTGTAGATGGCAACTTGTAGATCAATCCCAAGATGGAATAAACAAAGTTTGAATTTTTTACCGGTGGGATATCGTTTTTCTATTTTAATATAAAAAGCGAAAGAAAACGGTGTTTTTTCTTAGGCAGCTTTAACATTTTTTGGCGTCCGCGACAGGATTTTCTCGAAACAAAATAAATCAAGATGTTTCAAGCAATAAAAGGTTTTAAAAAAGAAGATCTGAAATACGTTGCGTCTGAAATTGGAGAAGACGTATCAGAAAATATTACGATAGTTGGATTAAAAGATCTTATTTTAAAAAGTTGTGAATATAAGAATGATCCAGAATTCGTTCAAGAACTTTTAAGTAATGTTATTTCGGAAAGGAAATTAAAAGAAGAAACCGAAAAAGAAGATAAAAGATTGCAGCTTGAAGCTGAAAAGGAAGATAGAAGATTGCAGCTTGAAGCTGAAAAGAAAGATAGAAGATTGCAGCTTGAAGCTGAAAAGGAAGATAGAAGATTGCAGCTTGAAATTGAAAAAAAAATAGAATTGGCAAGAATACAATCTCAAAATAGAGGTGAGTCATTTTCTGCTAATTCTACTGCTGATTTAAATAATTATAAGAGAAAGTTTACACTGCCTAGATTAGAATTTAGACAATTTGGCGACGATATTAAAGATTGGCTCCCATTTTGGAGTCAATTTGAGCAAATACATAAAGATGAGGATATCGCACCAGAAGACAAATTTCAGTACCTAGTTCAAGCAACAATTTCTGGTTCTCGTGCTAGAGAGGTTGTTGAAAGTTTTCCGCCAACTGGCGCCAACTATCAAAAGGCTATTGATGGTTTAAAATCGCGTTTTGGTAGAGAAGATATTTTAGTGGAAGTATATGCGAGAGAATTATTAAAATTAATTATTTCTGTGCAAACAAAAGAAACCTTTTCATTAACTTCTTTGTATGATAAGCTTGAATCATATTTACGAGCATTAGAAACATTAGGTGTAACCACAGATAAATGTGCATCCATTTTGTATCCTATGGTTGAATCGTGTTTCTCAGCTGAATTTTTAAAGGCGTGGAATCGTAGTAATATTTCCAGTATTAACTCTGACGCGAAAGGAAGATTGGATAATTTGATGCAATTTTTGAAAACGGAAGTTGAAGGAGAAGAAAGAATATGTTTGGCTGTAGCCGGTTTCGGTTTAGGAAAGGGCCAAGAATACAGACCTTTGAAAAAGAAACAATATAGCTCGGAGAATTTGAGAAATAAAGTACCTACAGCTATAGGTTTGTTAACGACTGCTGCAGATAAAGATGTAAAGAAATCTTGCGTTTTTTGCGGTGGTAAACATTCAAGTTCAGATTGCTTTACGGCTCAAAAAATGACTCTATCGGAAAGACAAAAAATAGTCAAGGAAAAACGATGGTGCTTTGCATGTTTATCGCCATTTCACGCAGTTAAAAGATGCCGAGCAGTTTTAAAATGCCTGATATGTTCTAAAAAACATTTTCCTATAATGTGTGATGTGCTTGATTCGCAAAAGATGTCTGTAGAGGGAAAAGAAGATAAACCCGCACTAGATGTTAATATGGCTAATTTTAATAAACACAGCCCTAAGATATTTCTTCAAACTCTCAGAGCTAAAGTGGTATCGGATAATAAACAGAAAATTGTGAGGTTACTTTTTGATTCTGCATCACATAAATCTTACATTTTGAAAAGTGTAGCTGAAGAAATGAATTATACACCCGTTCGATGTGAAAAATTGGTACATTCTCTTTTTGGTGGTGTTATCACTAATGAATTTAAACATAATTGTTATAAAGTAAAATTGAGAAATTTGATTGGAAATTTCGGCTGTAATTTTGAAGTTCTGGATCAATCTATCATTTGTGACAATATTAGACCGGTTTTTAAAGGTCCCTGGATAAAAGAATTAGAGGAAAATCAGATTAATCTAACTGATATTAGCGATACTTGTGAAGGCATTCATATTCTAATTGGAGCTGACGTTATGGGGAAAATGTTAACTGGCAAAAGAAAAGTCTTATCTTCAGGTCTTGTCGCTGTAGAAACTTTCTTAGGATGGACCTTAATGGGTAAGGTACCACAGGAAGAATCTTCGGAAGAAAACTTGGCTTTAACAGTGCTGTCCTTATTTGTAAATGAAGCTGAAATCACAAATTTATGGAAATTAGATTCAATCGGAATCAATGATCCTGTTGAGAAAAAATCTAAGAACGAGATTGATCTTCGGACCAAGGAGCATTTTCTAGAAACGGTAACAATTAATAAATATGGTCGATATGAGGTTTGTTTACCATGGTCTGATGATAAGTCACCTTTGCCCGACAACTTGGATTTGGCGAGGAAAAGGCTCGACTACACTACCTCAAAACTTATAGCTATGAATATGTATGAGAAATATGAAAATATTCTTCTAAATTGGTTAGATGAAGACATAATAGAGGAAGTTCCTACCAACGAAATGAACGCTTATGGTAATTATTTACCTCACCGTGCAGTGATAAACTAAGCAGCAGCACTACTCCAATTCGTCCGGTGTTTGACGCTTCAGCGAGATTAGCAAATTATCCATCTTTGAATCAGTGCTTGGAATGTGGTCCTAATCTCATTGAGCTTATTCCAAATATTCTTCTTCGATTCAGAGAGGGACAGCTTGGCGTTATAGCTGACATCAGGAAAGCTTTTCTGCAAATTAGTATTCGTAAAGAGGATAGAGACTTCCTTCGGTTTTTGTGGTGGGAAAATAGAGAAGAAAAGAAATTGAGAGTTTTTCGTCACACAAGAGTTGTTTTTGGGGTAAAATGTAGCCCTTTTCTTTTAGCTTCAGTAATTGAGTACCATATTCAAAAATGTGAAGGATTTGAAAAATCTTTGAAGAAAAGACTTTTGGAGAGTTTCTACATTGATAATGTCGTTACTAGTGTCGACAGTAAAGACCAATTAGATCGATTCATTGACAATTCTAAAACCTTGATGGCAAAAGGTGGTTTTGATCTTAGAGAATGGGAATGGTCTGGCGACTGTGAAACTAATTCAAAGGAAGAAACTCAGGTATTAGGTCTTATTTGGAATAAGAAATTAGACACTTTGAAAATTAACATGAAATGGCTGGATGGCATTAATGTGGAAAAAGTAACTAAAAGGAGTATGTTATCTACAGTACATAAAGTATTTGATCCTTTTGGATTCACTGCACCAGTGATGCTCTGTCCAAAAATAATGCTACAAAAGGCATGGACATTAGGTACAAGTTGGGATGAAGAAGTAACTGGTGAGCTTCGTAAAGAATTTCTACAGTGGTTTCAAGAACTTAAGCATTTGTCTGACATACAGATTCCTAGGTGTGTTCAAGCATCTTCAAAAGATATAAGCAACTGCACTATCCATACGTTTGTTGATGGAAGCAAAGATGCATATGCTGCTGTTACATTCCTTAGAATAGAAAATAATGGTCGAATCGAGCTATTTCTACTTGCAGCGAAATCTCGAGTGGCTCCGTTAAGAGGCACAACTATCCCAAGAATGGAACTTCTTGCGGCGGTGATTGGAGCGAGGCTAGCGAATTCAGTTGTTGAAGCTCTTGGTTGGAAAAATGTTACGATATATTACTGGAGTGATTCTACAACAGTGCTTGCATGGATATTACGAGAAGAAAATTGGTCTGTCTTCGTTAGGAACAGAGTCCAAGAGATAAGGAAGTTGAGTAATCCTACATCATGGAGACACATACCTGGTGATAAGAATCCGGCAGATTTACCTTCCAGGGGCTGCAAGGCAAAACATCTAGTCTCCCTAAGATGGTGGGAGGGTCCACAATGGATGAAAAATGCTTTTGAATTTCAAAACATTATGGGTTCCACCAACCATGATTGGAATGAAGAAGAGATTAGAAAGGAAAAGTCTAAGACGACTTTTATATTATCAAATAATGAAGCCTGTGGTGTTGCAAACTGGTACTACAGATATTTTTCGAACTATGATAGAATAGTTCGTCTTGTTGCATGGATCCTCCGCTTCATGAACAACTGCAAAAATATAACTGAGAAGAAGCATGGTGAATTAACCACTACAGAATTTCAGGAAGCAGAAATGAAGGTTTTATTTATGATACAGAATGAGTCTTTTCTCCCAGAAGAAGAAAAGAGATTAAAAACCCTACAAGTATTTAAAGACGATCTTGGCATCATCCGTTTGAAAACTAAAATTATTTATCGCAAGGACAGTGAAGATTTTCTTAAACCTATTGTTCTTCCTCCGAAGCATGAAGTGGTAAAGCGGTTAATCTATAATGCTCACGTTAAGAACTGTCATGCTGGAGTCCAGATACTATTGAATGCACTTAGAGAAAAGTACTGGATCCTAAATGGAAGAAAAGCGGTGAAACATGTGGTGGCCAATTGCATTACGTGTAAAAGATATAGCTCAAAGAACATAGAAGTTATAAGTCCCCCCCCCCTTCCAGAAAATAGAGTAAAGGATGCTGCGGTGTTTCAGATAACTGGCGTTGATATGGCTGGACCTTTATTCCTTAAAGACAAGAAGAGCTGGGTTCTAATTTTTACTTGTGCAGTGTACAGAGCAGTTCATTTCGAGCTTGTTACTGCTGCATCGACTGATGTTTTTTTAATGGCCTTTAGGAGATTTGTTTCTCGCAGGGGAAGATGCACAACAATATACTGCGATAATGGCTCCAATTTTGTTGGAGCAGCCAACTATTTAAAACAACTGGATTGGAACCGTATCCAAAAATATGGAGCAATAAACTCTATTGACTGGAAGTTTAATCCTCCAACTGCTGCCTGGTGGGGCGGATGGTGGGAGAGATTAATTAGAATTTTAAAAGATCTTTTGAAGAAAGTGTTAGGACATGCACGTCTCAATTATGAGGAGATGATAACGGTTTTGGCAGACTGCGAGCGTGTAATCAACTCAAGACCTCTAACTTACATTTGCGAAGAGGAAGCTATAAAACCAATTTCTCCATCGATGTTCATACAAGATGTGCATGAATGCAATCTTCCTGATATAGATGCTGTAGAGCAAAATTCTGTGAGCAATAGATTCAAATACAGACAAGCAGTGCTTAAAGACTTAAGAAATCGTTTCAGATCTGAGTATTTGGGTGCTCTCATACAGCGGAGAAATAAAAAATCAAGAAAATGTACAGTTACTGTTGGTGACATTGTTATGGTGGGAGCAGATAATAAAAAGAGACTTGTCTGGCCTTTAGGTCGTATCACAGAAATCATACCAGGTAAAGATGGACATGTACGACTTGTTCGAGTGCAAACTTCACAGCAGAATTTCCTGCGACCAATTCAAAGAATATATCCATTAGAGTTAACATCCTCTGATGACTTCTCCACTTCGATGACACCAGATGATTTGAATAAGTCAAATGACATCACCAAAACTTCTGACAGTACTTCTGGCAACGAGATGAAATTTAGTAGAGCCGGAAGAAGAATTAAATTGCCAGAGAGACTGAACTTGTGATTTATTTTGTTTTTGATTGGACATTTTCACATTAATTTTCATTTTTATATTTAAATATTAATTGAAAATTTGTAAAACGTTGCCATTTATTGAATCTCTTAACTGTGTTTAACTAATAGTATTATATTTTGATTATTATTTATAATCAAAAGGTGGGAGGATGTTGAAAATGTATTAATATTTTATTTTATTTATTTGTTTATTTTAGAATGGCAACGTTATTTAAGAAATATTTTTTGCTGTCTCATTTCATTTTGTAGATGGCAACTTGTAGATCAATCCCAAGATGGAATAAACAAAGTTTGAATTTTTTACCGGTGGGATATCGTTTTTCTATTTTAATATAAAAAGCGAAAGAAAACGGTGTTTTTTCTTAGGCAGCTTTAACAATCATTTAAACTGCCGACTTTGTATGGAGAATAAGCAACTCCTTATAAATACTCAGACGGCATACATGCCGACCTTGTTGCGAGAATCACCATCACCGTTGTTAATATCCTCGAGATGTCAATGCCCTCTAAATGATTCGGCAATCCGTGCATTGAAGTAAGAATAGTTATTTATTAGCTAGTTAGTAAGAATAATTAGTAATTATAGCTACTTAGTAAGAATAGTTAATTATCGCTAAATAAGGAATCTTTACCCTTTATATACGTGGCATAAAGGGTGGATACATTTTCGTCTATCCTTTAATTCATCTAAACAGTGTTGTCGACCACACATCTTCATGTGATTCTGGTTTGCGTTTATGCCATTTATGTTTCTTACCAGTTTGCACGCAGAATTTCGATTCATCCCATAATCAAATGCAATTTTGGTTAACTGGTATGCGTAGAAAATCACAAGCTATTGCATCACAAGTGGCTGTTGAGGGGACTTTATAAATTTTACAGAAGAACCCCATCAAAACTCGAAGTATTTTTCTAATAAACACTTTCGTCGCACAAAATAACCTTGAATGGTTTAATTTAATCTATTGTTATTTACATTTTACTAAGTGCAAACAAATCAATTACATGTAGATGACTTTAGGATCTATTCAGGGTTTTTCTTTTAATTGGACGTAACGACATGCGGTGCAATTTCTCTAAATGGGTAACTTAAGTTGTCATTGAAGACTAAATTATTAAAATAATCATGATAAATAACAATGACCTTTTTTTTTTATTTAACAGTACTTATTGGTACTTTTTAAGCACATTCAATGTTTTTACAATTAATTTTTTTTCATTGTCTCACAAAGATATTTAAAAAAATGACGTGAGGAATAAATATTTTATTAACAGCCTAACACTGACAGCACCGTTTATGAAAGTCACTTTGTGTCGTCATTTCCCTTCAATTATTTTCAGTCTAACAAAACCTGCAGCAAAACACGTCCTTAATCGAATGAAGAAGTGGATGTAAAACCATGCAGCTCAAAGTTCTGAGACAGTAAAGTACATAATCATTATAAACCTCAGAATAAGGACCAACATCAATTCAAGAACCGTTTTAAAGAAACCCAAACAAAAGAATATGCAAAATCTCAACCTTTCCTCCAACCATTGTTTCCCGTTACGACCTACGAACAATATGTGATAAGCAGAGATATTGAGGAAAAGTATTTGCAAAAAGTTCAAGTGCAACCTTAATGTCCACCCCTTGTTTCATTAAACGTCGCTGTCTCCCCGTGGCACGTACCATAATGGCCCTCATTACTAAACCATTCACGAAACGCTCTGCAGGAGGGGTGTTTCGCATACGGGAGAGGAGAACTAAACAATGAACCTTGCCGGAAAGGAACTTGCCCCAGAAGCCAGCTGTGATCGTAATTCTACCCTTCCGAGGTAGGGTAATGGGTCACTTGAGCTGCAAATTACCTTCCAGAAAGTTATTTCTGGCCGTGTGCACTGTTAGGGCATTTATTATTTTTTTATGGACAAATGTTATCGATGATTGAGTAAGATGAGAATTGACATAAAGAGGTTTCTGAAACCGATGCCCGAAAGGGTAGTTCCCCCCCCCCTCTTCAGAATGTGGGAACAGAGGATCTGACTTGTTAATGACGGATTTTGATGGCAAGTCGTTTGCGAAAAGAGGGCTTTGATGCCATAGCCGAAACTTCTTTTCAGATAAAAAAAACCTCTATAAATTCTATTTTGTTTTTAATCTGAGTATATTTGTACAGATAGAAATGAAAGGTAATCATATTATTGACTTAAGAGAAAAGGTTTGCTGCTAGTTGAGATCATCTTAAATTTAGACTCCTAACTCCGAACAAAATCTCGAAATAATGATAATGAATTCCGCTGTTATTTTTTTAACTACATATTATTTTAAAAAATCACTTTATTAGATAAAAGGAATTTGAAGAAGTTTCTTCTTGTTTACCATAATTTAATTTCTCGTCTTCCTGTTTCTTTTTCTAGCAAAAAAAAAAAAAAAAGTGATAAATAGCATAAATAACACCAAGACACCATTCAATGCCTTTCATTTGTTATGACCAGAATTTCATAAATATTTATGTATGGTACCAACTAGGTAGGTGAGCTGTTAGACAACAATTTCTCGTCGGCGTAAAAAAAAATTCAGGGCATGAGAAAAAAAAAAAAAAAAAAAGGAGGAGGAGGGGAAGAGCACCTTAACACACAATGTATATAAAAAAGTGTACAATGACAATACCACGCCTTTCTTCTTCTATACACTTCCTAATTTTCATTATTTGTGACACAAATATTTTATTTTGAGTCATATTTTATAGCATCAAGTCGAAACTGTCCACTGAGCTTGGTGAAATGAAAGATTTTTGTTATAGGGTAGATAATAATGTAGAAGTCAAGTTAACCTCTGTTTACAGATGCATCGATTGATTTGCTTTTTTAGAAAAGAAATCTTCAGAGAAAAGTCTGGTTAAGGATTTGCTACACTTGATCAACGAAAAGATAAAATAGTTCAAAACTATCAGCTGTCGTTGTATTATGGTTGTAAATATCAAAATAATCGATTGTGATAAATATAAACATAATCAGGAAAACACGTTTTATTAGTTTCTCAAATTCTTTCAAACTCTGTATTACTACATTTTCCATGCACGTGGGTATTTTTTAAGGGTAGATAAATTAAAGTGGCAAATAATATATACAGGTTGTGCATGCGGTCAATTCATTAGTGCATAAATAACAATTAAAAAATAATTTGCATTTTTTTTCATTAATTGAAAATTTAAACAATTGTGAGAATAATCGGTGGTATATTTTCAGTTGGATTTCCAGACTAAGTGAAGGGGACGGGGGGGGGGGGCACGGCAAGCAAGTCGAGCAGAATACTTTATTTTCGTAGTTGCCATATAAATAAGTTTGGGGAAACAACACAAATTTCAATGAATAAAAAAACATATTAGAATAATATTAACACTTTATCAAGTTGTTTGGTTTAAGTGTGATTACGTTCACTCAGTTAATAAATTTTTATCAACGTCGAACATCCATTTCAATAATACTGTATAAAAATGTAGGTACCGGATAGTTAACACATAAATAATACAAAAAAAATGCATATTCACTCAGTTAATAAAATAAAAGAATATTAATTTAAAATATATCATTAACATATTCAACATATGCTAAATTGCGAAATTAAATGATCAAATTATTAAAACAGAGGCCTTATCATTAGAACATTAAGACATAGTTATAAGACATTATAACATTAAGAATTGAAAAATACTTAAATCCGCCAGTATCTCAATGTAAATATTATCCATTTGATTGATCAAACAATATTTGATTTTTCAATTGATTTCTCATACAATCAACCCTACTTGGACCAACGGACATTCTCGATGCTGATACAATCCTTTAATAGATTTCTATTCGTTCACCCACAAAATATACGAAGTGGTAACATAACAAATGTAAACAATGACAGGTCGTACACCTACTTGACGTCATTTCATTCTCTTAATAAGAACTTGCATGCCCGCATCCCATTCGGTTCTATCAACCAAGCAATCCGCTCGATTTTACTGTTCATTAGCATCGAGAGAATGGCAACAGTTTCGGAATCGTTTATTGACTGCGGAACATGCAGTATTCGCAAGCAGTTTGAAACAACAGCCGCATCAACAAAAGAAAAGTTGCCGACAGCGTGTCATTCTGTCACGCACTTGTCACAGAGTGTCCCGACACGTGAAAAACTAACAAGGATATCTGTGATTCGGGAATGGAGCGAGAATAAAGCACGAGTGCCCATTGTCCCGCGAGATAGGATGAGAACTAATGAATTTTGCCGCACGTAGACGAGGTGGATTGCTTTTGCCGAGAGCTCATAATGATCGTTACAAAACACGAGATGCCTATCTGATGTTTATGAATATAAAAATAAGGCGAAATAGCATGTTGTATGTTACATTCGATGATACTGGCTGAATCCCGTCAAGATGATCTCATTCATATTTATTTATCTGGAAGTCCGTATTGAATAGAAAATAGCAGGCACGTTCTCCCTGCCGTTTCATCGCACACTTCTACAATATGTCACAATGTGTGCCCTCCTTCGTAACGTGGTGAAGAGAATGAAAATTGTATTCTCGGATATTATTTTGATCTAGATTGATCATGGTTGATCAATTTCAAAAATTAATTTCAACACATGAAAATCTCTTTACGTTCAAATCTATAATGCAACTGTTATGCATTTTTATATATCTCATTATATATCTGCCAGCTTTTTCCTAGTTTCAAATTTATTTTTCATCATCGAATAATTTTACTACCTCAACTATATCAATGATGATCGGCTAAAATTCGTGACTAAATAGGGGTGGTAACAGCGGCAGTTAGAAGGTCACGTGATTGTCATGACAAGTTCGCTTGCAAGACTATTCCAGCAAAATATTTATATTCACTGATGAACTTGAAAGCAGTGTGATCAGGATGAGGTCACGTGGTTTTAAAACTGCAACTAATATACTATCCATTGTAAACGCGATTTAATAAAGAAAACAATATACTAATACAAATTAAAAGACTTCATTACTTTTTTCCATCAGAGAGATCACGAAATTAAGCCATTAAAATGGATCATTATTTTCAACCAACGATCATTTTTTGCAAATTATCCTACACCTCAACAACTGTTAAACAGGACGAAATGAAGTGCATCCATTCAGAGATAATAATTATATGTAATAATTCAACTGGATCTAATTTATTCTAAACTGTCGTAAAGTAAGTGATACATTTACAATGTATTTTTGATAATGAAAAGTAATAATAAATACGCGTAAAACATGGCTGTAAGACATTTTCTGCTTGGAAAGAGAGGGACTGACATTTGTTTTCAATTTATTGAGTGCTCTATACACAATTAAAAATTGAAGTGAAATAAAAAAAGCTTTTACTTTCAATTGATTCGATTGAAGAAGAACAAATAATTTGTCTCTTACCATAATTTTAATATAAACATTATATTATAAAACATAAATCAATTGTAAAGGTAGAAATACGTTTCTCATGACTTTGATATCTTTCTTCCTCCTTTTATTTCGTATGTTTTGTCATTTTTTGTAGCAACTCTTGTTTATTTTTTTATTTTTGTTGTTATATTTTTATTTGCATTCCCACTTTTGTCTGTATATTATTTTGTATTACATTTTATATATATATATATATATATATATATATATATATATATATATATATATATATATATATATATACAAAAGTATTAGAAACAAGTTAATAGGAAAAACAAAAAACAAATAAAAATTAAACCAAAAAAATTATTAAAAAAATATAAAAAAAAAGAATCCGGAAAGAATATATATATATATATGCAACATTTTTTCCAGATATCAGGACGACAAGAAGGTCATTTTGGATTTCAATTTATTTTCCCACGGGAGGGCATGACTTAGACACGGAAATAACGATAACAAAGCGTCTGTTCGCACTGGGAACAAGGGAGAAATTGTGAGAACTTTTTTCTTCAACGTTATAACTGAGAGATTCCTATGGATTTCTTTGTTATTTCAAGAAAGGGAATTTTAGGTGTCTTTGAGATGAATGCTTTCGGCGTTAGGTATTTTTATCCCTTCGGTTGTACCACCCGTAATTTAAAGAGCGTGTTAGAATTAAGTAAGTAAAAAAGTGGGATTTGATTCAGGAATGAGAAAAAAAAAAAAAAAAAATCAGAAAAGAATAAAGTAATACGGGAAAATTTAATTTAAAAAATAGGGGAGTCATTAGTATTAAATTAGATTAAAAGATATCCTTACATACGCACACACACTGAGACGCGAGTTAAACAAGTACGAAAACAAAGTGAGAGAAAATTAGTAAACTGTTATAAGAAGATGTGATAATGCCTGAAGTCTTCCAAATCTCTATTTGTAAAATTCGTCGACAACTGAAGAACCGCCATTTTATCGAGCTCACTTTCGGTTGTAAATAGTTGTCTGTTCGGCTCACTGATTTCGATAATGATGAATATGACTCCAAAATGGAATAAGAAGCTGGGGATTCAGTACGTACTGATAAAATACTAAGTGCCTCGGTAGTCACCAGGATCTTTTGATAACAGTGAGCCTTAAAATTCGCGTATGATTCCCCGCCCTTACCTTCCCCTCAATGTTTTCTCAGAGGAAATAAAAAAAGAAAAGAAAACAGAGTGGGGGTTGGGGGGAACTCTCCATTCGATCCTAACCTACTCAATCATTTTTCAACATGTTAGTATTTTATTTATTGAGAAGGTCCAAAGACACTCAGAGAAATATTATTTTAAAGAGTTAAAAAAAAAGTAATTTAGACATGAAAAAAGATGGATATTAAAAACACATTCTATTTTGAAAATAATATTTTTATCCTCATTTGTTTAATGGTACACGAATTACAATTTTTGTCAGAAGTGAATACTTTTGCTTAGAATAACTGAGGAGAATAAAAATCATTAGTGAAAACAGCTGTGAAAATAACATAACATCTAATAAACTCTAAAAAATAATTTGCAGATAAAAAAATTTTTAGCTTGTAAGTTGTAACTCATTTAGTCACATGCAGATGGCAGCACAAAATATTTTTTTTCGAGGTAGGAGAATTTTTCATTTTTCAACTGTCAACTTCTCATGATAGAATTAAGTCTGAATAAATCAGTTTTATACTCTTTCTCTTAAAATGTGTTGATCATTTTGTCAATAAATGAAATGCAATCGTAAGGTATATATGTACGAGAAAATATACGCTCATAGTTTTAGTTTTATTATAATTACTTTGAGTTTTTAATAAATTAGTTGGAGACTTGTGAAGTCCTCAATAATATTTTCTACATTCACTTTTTTTAAAATCTATTTTGATAACTAAATAATATAAATACAAACAATTTTTTCAGAAATAAATAGAATAATCAGATGCTGAACATTTTAAGTAACTAATCATCAATCAAATATCTTTTCATTTATAAAACATACTTCCTTATTATGTATCACGTATATTTCTCGATACAGCTGAGGAATCTGATGCAGTTTAATTAAGACGTTTACTCAATAAAATCTATGGGAAAATATTATAAATAAAATCTTTTTAAATTATGAATAGCATGAGTCGAGAAAAATTTCATAGGGACACTTTCTTCAATATTTGTGAGGGCAGAAAGGGGGGGGGGGCTATCTTAAAAATCATACACATATAAAAAAAATTGACTAAAAGTTATTGAACAACCTAATAGAGTTGTTTAGTAACGTTTTTCAGTATTTCGTATTATTCATCATAAATTAAGGTCCCCTTTTCTAATTTGTTTTCCTGTCTTTTGGATGAAAGAATAAATTGCGATGAAAATAAGTTCTTGCTAAAATATTTCCAATACATAAAAGAAGCCATATTTCAGACCAAAGCCCTGGAAGAAACAGTTTTCGCCTCATTCAAAAATTACAAGATAATTAACATTTCACTTTCATTATATATTGCTTTCCGAAAAAAAAAAAAAAAAAAAAAAATGCTGCAATCGTCCCAAAATTTGACCTGAAAATTTTGGTGAATATTTACTTTTCAAACCTTTCTGAATCTGAAAAGATGATGTTTGAAATTTGTAACTAGAATTTAATATTAAAATTGTAGATTTCTGTCGAATTTTCAACAAAACCCATTTACCTTTATACCTTTAAGACTATCTTTTTATATTCGCAAGGATACATGCAATATGGCATATGGATTTCCTCACCACTTGAATGGAATTCACTAAAGGGTTATCAAGTAGGTTGTCTATTCGTATTGTTCATACATATTTGAAAGTGGCAAATAAAAAAAGGAATAAGCTAAAATACAAATATGATTCAGTATGCAATTTCGACGCCAAAACTAACACAGCTTTACAGTTTTGGTGTCGACACCGTAAACCTGCGTTAAGTGTTGAACGTAAGGGAAAGGGGCAAAATTTATTACTGATTTTCTTTACTACAAAACGTATCATATTGATGAATATATGAGAAATTATGGAGGGAGAGGAGAGAGCAAGCTAGATACATGTAATATAACATGTGGTTTTCATTACCATTTGAATAGAATTTTCTAAAGGATTGCCTGTCAAGCAGGTTGTCTATTGTTCGTATATACTTGAAAACGATAAATCAAAAACATACATTACAAAAATACATTTACAAATAAAATTCGACATGCAATTTTAGGGCCAAAACTTAATACAACTTCAGTTTTGGCATCGAAATTGTAAACCTGCGTTAAGTTTTGGACGTAAGGGAAAGACACAAAGTTTATAATTGATTTTCTTCACTACAAAACGCATCATACCGGTAAATACATGAGAAAGTGGGGTGAAGTGAAAGATGGGGATACCACACTCAAATTCCCTTTTAGTTTATTTTATAATTCAGTGAGTCCCGTGAGGCAGTTTTGTAAAGGATTTCGTTTTCATGCCCATTAACAAAGCGTGATCATGTTACTAAAAATTCCTATATCACAAAATTTGACATTCTAACACCCTCCTTTTATCTGCAATTGAACAAAATGATGCTTTCGACTTCGAAACTCAACTAACGACATTCCAGCATCATGTTGTAATGTATACCCAGTATTTGCACGAGGAGCCATAAAGACGACTGTCTCGTAACTCTATATTAGCGAACATTCCCTCCACCTAATCTGGCAATTAAGCGCGATCTGCTAGGCACAAACCGGCCCAGCACCACAAAATACAACTCACTTTCCGCACATCCAGCATTTTTCTGTAAAAATCACCTTCGCCACTTTTCCTAATTATCGGAAACAACAATTCCCCCTTAAAGCGAATTAGGTAATTAATTTCCCTCCAAGAACCTTTGTTGGCGGCTAACGAAGCATGGATACGCGCGGACTGCAGTAAATTAAATTTGGGTTCCGAAACCCCCTCGAGCCCTGAATGGATTCGCCGCGTTGGTACAAGCAAGAATGCCGAAATTAAATGTGATCGTTTGTGCAAGGAAGGCAACCTACCGTAAGGGTTGTGCGCACCCTTTTGACCTTTTTGTCACGATTCTTGAGTTACGAATTGCAGCAGATGGTCCGGACACCCCCTAACGTTGGCCTCACCTGGTGTTTACGTTTCTTTTTTTTTTCCCGCGACATGCACTTTCCTGGCGAAGTGTGCAGGAGCACTGGGAAGTGTTTCAGTTCGGTAATTTTCAGGTCTTCTATTTATGAATCAAATTTAATATAACGCGTTTCAATTTCACACTCCACCAAGTCTCTCTAAGCAATGCATGTTACACAGATGTTGTTTCAGATCCACGGTGCTTTCGCTAGAATTCGGAATTACAAAATAAATAAATAAATAAAAAAATAATTCCACTATACAATAATTTTAGGAAAATGAATTTTTAAACAATAAATCCACAAATTCATTTAAGATGATTCTGATACACTTTCATGTAACTTGACTTGTTTCATGTTTATCAAAACAGAATTTTGCAATCGAATTTTCTTTCATTTTTTTGGTGTCCTATAGAAATTGAAAATTTTTAGTATTGAAATTGAAAATTATAGCATTGAATATTTTTAGACTCGAATATTTTCGAATACATTTTTATAATATTTTCAGAAATTAATAATTAATTGATTAATAAGCTAATTTTTGATTCTGCAAACACGGAAAAAGTTAATTTGAGAAAAAAATTCATCACCAAATTGAATAATAATATCCATAGTAACAAATTATAAATTAATAATACAAAAAGGTGGAAATAACTGAAATAAAAACATGAATATTTTGCAAAGTAATAAAGTGTAATTCTAAAATATGTTTTTATTACATTTATCTCTATTCACACTATTATCTCTATTTTACAAAAACTGAAAAATCTGATTGCTGAGGGCCTTTTGAAAACATATAAGACAGTACCATTTTTTTGCATGTAACATTGCTTAAAGTCAAAATTTAAGAAAATTTTACAGCAAAAATTAACTTTTTCTTCCCTTATCGTAAGTCAATAATTATCGAACAAATGTTTATTTATTAAAAGAAAATACATCCTTCAAAAAAAAAAAATTCCAAAAATAGACTGAATAATACAAAATAAACAAACAAACAATACAAATAAACAAATATAGAATAAAAGGTGCAACATTAAAAACAAACAAACAAACAAAAAAGAAATAACAATGAATCTTAAAAACAGTAAAGGACTCATTAAAATTATCAAAAAAAAAAAAAAAAAAAAGAAAAGAAAAAGGAGTGAAGCTTTTTATCTGTTACTTCTTTCTTTTAAAACGACGTACTCTTGCTATAGTGTAATTCCACGTCCACTAGATAGTTTAAATAACTATTTCAGGGGTGGGCATTAAGTCGATCACGATCGATCTTTTGGACCACCAAGACATTTTGGGGTGACCGCCCTTATTAAGACCTAAGAAGAGCATACTAAAAGAAACATATTTCGTGAACCTTATATTGTCTTTATCTCTTGAAGAAAAATAAGTTTTTCTCTTTCAAAATGACATACTTTTAAAAGCATATAGTTCAGAATCTAAAGATAACTTTTGCAATCTAATGAATGTTGAATTATATGCAATTTTTTTTAAAAAAAAATTGCATATAATTCTACATCGTTCTTTGGTTCTACCTACAAGCGTGAATCTGCATTTTCAACGATGATCATAATTAAGACAACATATCGTCCCAGTTTCACAGACGACCCCTTAGAATCCTGAGCAGGATTAGTAGTTTTTAATTATATACCGAGATATTGGCGGACAGTATGGAGCTGAAGCCTTCAACTAAATGTAACTAGGAGAACTAACTTTAGATAAAAATGATTTATTTTCTAATGTATTTTGAATTGTTTGATATTAATTGCACCATTTGATATTATTATATTTGTGGCAATTATTATTATGTTTGTAATTATGTAGGTACGTACATATTCCGTATTTATTATTAAGTTA
This sequence comes from Argiope bruennichi, assembly GCF_947563725.1. Lineage (NCBI taxonomy): Eukaryota > Metazoa > Arthropoda > Arachnida > Araneae > Araneidae > Argiope > Argiope bruennichi. The sequence continues at coordinate 134,862,828 of NC_079156.1, read as the reverse complement.
TAATAAATATTGTAGGCCTACACCACTGGATGGACCGCAGTATCTTGAAAAAATTAGAAGTAGCCTGTACTCGGGAAAATTCTGCCCCCCTCCAACTATACAATAGCATTTTATAGCCACCGTTATAAAGTCCCAGAACAAAATATCAAATTACATGGGGATATAGTTATATCGAATATAGATATTTTAAAGGGACCAAAATTTAAAGAAAGCGTTTTCGAAAAAGAAACTGAAAAATATTGTTTTAAAATTTTTCTATCACAACGATTCAGTGCTTGTATAACTGAATGATTTAGTGCAGGTCTTATTAGCCTATCAAGGAAATAAAGAGATACTATTTTTTCGACATCCACTTGTTAGCCAACGCAAGTCCAGCGCCCTTCTTATCATTCGCAACCTCTCACCAACCTGATCCCGGACGCCGCTGCCAGCTGTTTCCGTCATAATATTCATCAGCAAAATGTATCCACCATTCCCCATATTGAGCCCGCCCAATTGACTCACGCCATTCGAGTCTCATAATAATGGGCAAGGCGACAACGTATCTCGGCAACCGAGGCACATAAACCTTGAAAAGGTGCCTTCGACCGTAACCTCAGGCTTCCTCCTTGATGGTGCTTGCACGCGCACCATTTTCCCAACTGATACGGAATGGCAGCTCGCACGGCCGCCCGCGCATGCACTCCTATGAAATATCGAAAACTGCAGAGAGAGGGTGAGAAAACATTGGTTTTTGTTGTTAGTGGTTGGAACAATGGCAAATTCCGAGTTTTGCGCAAGTGTTTCCTCAATAGCTGGTGTTGTCATTCCTCGTTAGTTTTGCGTTCAGCAGGCCTTAGTGTATATTCGTCGTTTTTGTAACTGTAACCTTGGTGCGGAATTTAAGTATGCATATACATAAATGATATGTTTGAACTTTATATTTGGAATTAGCCTTTTCATAATGGAATATTGAAAATCCTACAACAGAAAAAGAGAAGCATGCATTGTTAGGATATAAATTCAAAAGACACATGCAACACTGTGGAACAGCTTGACATTAATTAGTCTCTCACATTCACATTTGATTGCAAATGCGATTGGAAATAATTCTATTCATTTAATTAAGATATTTACTTTGTCTGGATTCAAATATTAATTAATCTACGAAAATATATTTTAACCAACGAATCGATGTATGAATCAGAAAATTATGAGATAAATTTACAGAAGACTGAGAATGAAAGTGGAATCAATCAGATTTCAGAGAATTTTTCTTTTCACTTCCGATTTACAACGCTTTTTTTTAAAAAAGTAGTTTTGATCACAGATTTTGTCATTTCATGCTCATTTTCTTTCGCCAACAGTCTTTTCGACAAACGATTTAGAATTTTATAATTGTCAGTATTAGGTGACTGTCGTCGTTCTATTGTGTGTTGTTTTGTGTGAATTTCTTTCTGTTGCGTATAAGTTTGTGGCATCAGTCCATATATTTATTGTATAAGTTAAAATTCAAAAAGGATAAATCTAAAGTAGTCAGAGTTTCTAATTATAAAATTGTGATACTACAGGTATAGATGGAATATGGAATTAAGACTAGAGACAGAATCGAAAACTTCTGATTTTCAGCCTCATTTGAGGCACCTAGACACTTCACAAGCTAAAAATACCACAGACTTATGCATAAAAGAAAAAAATACACGCAAAATAAAACACAACAGAACGACGATATTCACCTAATACTGATAGGAAGCGGCAAATTATCAGCATATTGTAAGAGTGCCAAGAATGAGTTAGCTTTCTTTCATTCAATTTTCCAATGTAACTACCGATATTAAAGGAGAATATCCCCCCTCCCTCTGCGTGTATCTGTAGTTAATTTAGGGACCAAATTGTTTGACCCGGAGTTATCAAATTTTTCATATACTTTGGAAGATAAAAAAAGAGAAAATTGGAGCGACATTTTTGAACTTTTGATTCATTTTTTAATTAATTAAAAATTAAACGAAATGCGTATGTTCTACCGCGACAACATTCAAAAATACTATAAAACGGAAAAAATTTTCATATCACTTTTTAAGTTTTTTAAAAATTATTTTTTATGACTACCAGTTTATAGTTGCCGTGCAATGTTTTCCTCATTTTGATAGTTTTACGTATATTTTAGAGACCTCGACCTCATTTGGGAGATTCATATGCACATGCGCACAACAAATGAGGTGCTAAGATACTAAAATAATGCGCCTTTTATATTTATCACCATTTGCTGCTTAAAAATTCTTCTGTTAAAACCATCAAGTTATGCATAAGAGATTTAACTGAAACCTATCTTGCAATGAACCAGTCGTCAAAGGCGGTGAGTTATAAATTAAAGTGAATTAAACAATCACAGATATTTTTTTTTTATCGGGTCATTTTCTCGAGCTCGCAAGCAGTATTAAAAACATGGAATATCCCAATTAAATCTTGCCATTCTTAAAACTCATTAGATTTCCTTCAGATTGCTGAAATGTGGGAAAAGAATTGGGAAGAATTTTTATTGTTATATATAATCCAAATGGCGAATGGGTGAATCGCTATTGAATATTTATCGAAAATTCAATAATAGCAAATGCAGGCAATTGCAATCAAACACAACTGCTTTTTAATCCCTATTGGAACATCACCACAATAAAATCCTGCACATGGATGGGAATGACATTTTGACAAACAAGAAAGAATTTTAAAAAAATCACAAGACATTTATTTTGCACAATTTTTCTTTTCTTTTGGAGGATATGCAATGACTTCACGTCGGGCGCTTTCAGCCGTTATTGACCTTTACAGCCCACACACAAGGGTCAAAGAACACGTGCAGTGAAAACAAATAAACAAACGAAAAAAATGAGTGAAAAAAATACAGAGAGAAATGACCTTCATGTATAAAAAGTATCAACTACATACCTTCTTCAAGCCCATGTTGTTTATTTTTGGGGAGGGAGACACAGTGACAGGACAAAAGCTGTCATTGTATGATATGTAGGGCAGATGATTTCTCGAGTTCTAACATTTATTAGGCCGTGGCAAAACGATTCTACAACTTCATGCACAGTTATATACATTTAAAGCTGACAGAACGCTTATATTCTAAATTTGTTGGATGAAATGGTGAGATGGAGCTTTCACAAAATAATTATTTTGTCATGCCACTAAAAATAAACGAAGACTACGTATATTCTGATCGAACCAAAAAAATCCGGTCCAGCTATACATTCCTAATGAAGTTTCATCTGAGGCTGATATTTATCAGGTTAGAAACTTTTGAAAAATAAGCAAGAAAAATTTCAAAGCATCGTCAACGCATTTTTTTTTTGCGTATTATTTTTTTTTATCATAGATTAATTCCGACATCTTTTGCTCTTTGTTCTTTCTAATGCGAGGTTCCCCCCCCTCTTTCATTTGCCATTTTTTCTATAGTTTTCTGAACTTAATATGTGGGTCTTTTTTTTGTTTCTTTAATTTTACCATGTTCCTTTGTGTAAATATCCATCATTTTAATACGCAGTGGGAAAAAAAAAAAAAAAAAAAAAAAAATTCAGGGACGCGAAAACGGCACATTATAGCTAAACATGGGATGCCCGAATCTATTTTATGAAATTGTGGCAAACATACATCAGTCCCTTCCTAAGCATGCGCGTCCTAACGGCCGTCTTATAACTGGCCGAGTGTAAACCCGGCATTAACCCAAAAGTCCGCTAGCCTGTAGGGAATCTTTTCTCTCGCATTCTCAATGAAATTGCCAATTAATCAGCTAAATATATTTTCTTCCTGCACACCCATTCCATAAATCTAGATTATTTCGAAAAGTAACTATCGTGTGATAAAAATATTAGGTAAGCGTTGAAAATATCAGGCCATGAGGCAGAAAAAACAAAACAAAAAAAAAACCTATAAATTGGTCATTAGTAGCGGTAGTTTTATAATCCTTCCAAAAAAGCATTTTTCATAAACGGAAAAACATAAATTCAGTGCAGAAAAACCAGAACGAAGATCAATATCAAGATTATATTTTTTTGTAATTATTATTTATCGTTTTTAAAATAAAAACAGAGGATGTTTATCCTGAATTTAAGCGATTCTTGCAGATTGCTACAGCTATTAAACAAACATCCATCATTTTTAAATTAAAAAAAAAGTTAGATGCACCATAAAAAAAAATCCCAAAAACTTTCATTTCGAAAAAAAATATTTTCAGATAAAAAAATCGGGCTAAAAGTAAAGGAGTGTCAGACCAATAGACAGAACCACCCCAGAAAAGACCATAAAATCGTCACTTCCAGTGATTCCTTTATAAATCTTCCAGAAAAGCCTTTTATAAATGGAAAAACATAAATCCAGTTCAAAAAAACCAGAACGGAGGGAGGGTCTGTAACCTCAAGAGTAGGAAAAGGATCCCCATCTGGGGACGCCCCCTTCGGAGCCCCTTCCCCAGTCCCAAACTAATCTCAAGAAGATGGGGGAGGGGACGTGTGGGAGTCAGCAGACACAACAAAAAGAGGGAGCAGGGGGTCGACGAAACCCCGCGGATCAACTGAAGCGGGGGTTGGGGCGACTCCAGTTCGAAATAGACTGTCGTTTGCAGCACCATTGTTGCTTGCAGCTGAATGGATGGCATAGAAAAAGTGCAATTTTTCCCACCCACGAGTTGACAAGGAAATAACGGAGAGACGTGTTTTGCTTTACAATGTAAATGCAGGAAGCTAAAGCGATCTTTAGCTTAAAGTAAAGGTATTGTAATCTAACATAAAAAATAGCTTTGATAGTGTAACATTGGATTGTGCATTATTTGCCTTATTTGAATTTTGATGCAAAGACTTATAGTAAGATTATACTTTTGGGTCAGTGAAAGCACGGAAAGTGAGGGCTCTTTTATTAGAGAGAACGAAGTAACTTACTGCTGAATGATTTCAAAAGAAAGTGTGAATACAAAATACTGTGATTGTGTGGTATATAAATGCGCGTTTTTAAGAAGAATCTGAGAAACACACTTTAATGAAAATAATTTAAGCTTAGATAAATAACAAAAATATGACAGTGATATCAACATGCTACAAAAGACGTAATACAAATTTTCTATAGATATGAAAAAAATACGACAGAAAAATTACATAATTATGAAAAAAAAAAAATGCATAAAATCAAGTGCGAAGAATAACTTACACTGAGAAAAATTAAACAAAAATAAAATTGCATATTTCCACTGGAAGTACGACAACAGTTAAAAAAAAAATCGCAATAATCATAATATCGATCACAACCGATCAAAATGAATCTAGATCACTAGAACATACTTAGTCACATCATTTGCTTTTGTGAACCCATGCCATCATTAAATGAATGACCATGAGACTTATTTTTACTGTGGTTACCATAGCACCAATATGCATGCATTGAAAGAAAAAACACAGAACGAGCATTAGCAATTTAACATCAACATAATCAATTATGATTTCGTGATCTATGATTCTTTAAAAATCTTGTATCTGAAAAAGATTAACTTTGGTTTTGAGGCACACGGACCAGATTTAGATTAACTTGTATCGTGTGAACTGGCCCAATTAATATCGCACGATTGCATGGAAAATACATTTTAGAGAATAAGATAAATTATTTAGACAGTATTATTTCGATAATTTGTCTGTTAATCTGATAGTCTTTTGTCACATAATAGTCCTTTGGGAGTAAAATTAGAACAAACTAAACTTGATATTTATAACCTTCAACGGGAAATTTGAACTTTTACAATAGAATGCTTCTATTAGCATATCAACTGCACATTTCAAGATGAAAAACTTGTTTCAATACTCTACAGAGCAGAGAGTTACATCTACAACAATCCAATTTCGCGTTATTTTATGGACAGCATACGCTTATTAGGAATGGATTTTTAATTAAAACTGAATCAGAATTTTTAAGTTTTTACTTCAATAACATCAAAATATATTTTTGCATAAAAAATTCTTTTACAATATTTTTTCAGTAAAATTTTTTTCTCTAATTTATTAATTTAAAAAAAAAATTACAACACTACATTTCATTGTTTTAGTTACCGCATTGCGCTGATATGAAATATACTTTTCCGCGTATTCGTGTCCGCTGATATATCGTGTCCACATCGAGATCCAATAATTATCTTCTGAACCGTTGGATAGGCATCCAGGTGGCATAAGTTCTAAATGGCATTTGCGAAATCTAAAATTTTATGTATCCTTTTCGATCATATTAACTATATTTAGTAAAATATTTTTGACTCATTGCCATTTAAAATAAAAAAGTCCACCTGAATCACTAAAATGTAATATGGGAAAAATATTTTATTAAATATGGTTAATCACTTGCCATGGAAACACGTGCCACGCATATGGAGATGCTTTTATTACAATATCGCCAACGATGTTTTACATACATTTGCAAGGAATTGTCACTGAAGTAAAAGGATTGTTTGAGCAGGCGCACCTGTGGATTTCCTGCCATCGCAAGCGGTTAATAGTACTGGGGAGCTGGATAAAAATGAAGACTCTCAGAAATACATTTATCAATTGAAATAAAATAAATTATAATTATTTTTATTTCATTTATAGAACTCTTTCAATAGCAAGTAGTGATAACTATCGAAAACTTCTAAAGTACCAATCGTTTAGAAATTAATGATCAGACCACGATTAGAAAGCCCCGTGTAATACAGAGAACATTTTAAAACAGGTCCTTCATCATTATAGTAAAATAATACATTTTAGACAAAAGCATTATCATGCTACGAAGTTCGAACTGAAGTTTCAAATCTACATTATTATTATTATTGCTGTTAATAGCTGAGATTTTTAAGTAATATTCAGAAGAAATAGAAAAAGATAGAGATGACCCATCTTAAGGAAGAAAAAGAATTCTGCAACTGTTTCATATATAGTTACTGAATAATTAAACTTAAGTAATTTACTGAAGAATTAAACTTAACCAATTTACTGAATAATTACACATAACTAATTTACTGAATAATTTATTTCATATGATCTGAACTTCAGTAAACCTGGATGACGTCATACTCATATGATGAAAGTAATCGGGTTGATCGTCATTCAATTGCATATTGTTTCGCACTATAGCGTAGCGTTACATTAGAACCAAAATGCGGATTGAATTTCAAAATTTAAATGGCGCGGCGTATTTAACTTGAGGATGCATTAATCCCATTCTGTACATTCGTCTTTAGGTGCAACATTCATTTACTTGTTCCCCAGACATGAATAATCTGCCTTGTATGAACTCTAGAAATTTTTAAGCATTTTTTTTTTCTTTCTTTTTTTCCCAAGACAGAAATAAAAACTATTTTCTTTCTCTTCGTTGCGTCTGTCACTCCTGAGTGAATTTAGTCACAGACAATTTCATTTCAAACATGTTCTTTTACGCCACTTGTCCGATTCGATTCTGGAAAAAGAAACAGTGGGTTCAACAAGTGAAATAAAAAAAATCGCACACTCCCAGCCTCATTGTGGAAAAAGAAACAATAAGACTGCTCTTCTCTTTTGCATACTTTAATCGGAATAAAAAGCCCAATTTCCTAGCTTCAAAAAAAAAAAAAAAAAAAAAAAATCGCCGCCGTGGTTTTTATTTGACTTCCTGTTTCAGGGAGGACTTCAAATAAGAAAAAAGGAATCCCTCTATTGAAATATTCAGATTCTAAAAGTTGTAATTTTCATTGTATACCATTGAAACGATCTGTTGTTGCAGGGCACAGAATCGAGGCTATTTTGGGTCAAGTTACATTTTATGTCTCATTTCTTTCTTCTGAGAGGGGCTTATTTGTGCTTGTGATGTAACATATTTCTTATACTAAATTTATCATCATTATTATCAGAAAACAAGCAGCTGAACTAAACTAAACATTAAAATCGCTACATTGGTGTTTGCTTGCGTTAACATTCCATTTTGAAACAACAGGAGAACTCTACTTGTTCAAAATAACGTACTACGATGTTTCGAGCATATGTCAGATATCGAGGATAATATCAGAATCGGCACCTTCATCTCCAAAGTCTGGAGCTACACTATCAGGAACATATTACATTTTCATAAAGCGACGTGATTTAGTTTAGTTTAGCTATATTTGCGTCTCGTTTTAAAGCAACAATAGGGCTATTTGGGGACGGACCTCGTCATTTTGAACCGCGGTCAGATGATGGGGACGACACTTGAGCTGGCATTCCCTCTCCAAACGTCTACACCACACCAACGAGAAAGCGTTTGGCCCTGAAGGATTTAGGGCGCACCAGGCCCACTAACAAAACTGTTTTTCGGTGGAATCTGGTCTCGAACCTGAAGCCCTCCGGCTCCGAAGCTGAGACCTTACCACCAGGCCACGGCGACCCCACAGCACTTTTGCGTACTTAGTTTAAGGCACTCTAAATATCTCGTAGAGGAGGCACGGAAAGATCAACAATAGCATCAAGAAGAGGGAGCAAAACGAGTTTAGATTATCTGGGCAAGGGTACTGATGCCACTAGAAGACAATATTTTACATTTATAAAGTCAGATGTCGAGGAATGAGATCATCATGGAAGCGGAAAACGAATATAAAGTTTTATACAATATTTACTAACCTTACATTCTTATTGGTCAAATACAGGATATTTGACTATCGAGGAAATCTATTTTAAGATTCACATTATTGATAATATAAAACTATATCCTGAATTTAATAATATTCATGGGAATTCCATCTTGCAATTGAGTTTCCTAAAGCAAGATAACTACATTCCATACGTATCCAAGTTTGGGAATGAAAATTCTTTAGATGCTGGATTTAAAATTGTTGTTGTTGTTTCTAATGGCACTTATCATAGACAAGCCCACGGACTTTAGAAGTCAGTGATTTTAAGCCAAGATTGCGTCTTTTTTTTTCAGTAGCGCCATCTAGGGCCAAGAGTACGACTTAGCTATGACCAAGAGTACGTTCACAGATCATAATTTAGTCCTGAATCGTAGAACAATCAACTCTGATCCAGTACTCCCAATGGTATTACTGTCGACATGGAAGACTTTGCGACCACGGCAATGAGATTTATTCGTGCGCCAGCCACCACACCCACGGACAGTCTTCGGCACGCGGGGTTCGAACTCGCAACTCAAGGGACGCGAATCCAACGCACTACCAACCAGGCTATCCAGGCATTTTTTAAAAACTTTAATCAAGTTAATCTTTTATAATTTGTTAATATGTATCCACTTAGGATCGAAATTTACTTTCGAAATCGTAATATATCCAGGATATTTTTACAATACAGGGAAAAAAATATTTGAAACTAGGATTGTGTTAATTAATTTGGAATATTTTTTTTTATTTCAAATGTACCTTAAAACTTGGAAGTGAGAATTCACTTTACAATTAAAAATTAGCTTTTATGAATGAAACACTTTTGAGAAAATTAAATTTCATTTTTCTAATACGCACCATTTACTTATGAAAAAATTCTGGACACTTTTTCAACTCGAGATAAATATTCGAAATTGGAATTATGCCGGCTGAGTTCACAAAGTTCTTATGCAGTTAGTGATAAATTTATGATATTTGTTTTGATATCACTTCTGTTCTAATATTATTGTCATCTAGCAATGCTATGAAGTCTGATATAATGACAAGTTCATCCGCGTAAGACTATACACTGGTGGAAAATAAAATTCCAACACCAAAAAGAATTTGTGTTAGATCAAAGAAATTTGCTTAGTGTGTTTGTACATCTAAAAGATGATGCCAGTTCAAAGTTCGCGCTAGACAAATAAGAGTGGCGCCAGTAATGCAACCTGCACATGCAAATCACGTTTGTTTAAAAACCCAATGGGAATTCTACGATTATTTTATCTTCCGGATTGTTAGATTTCTAATGACCAATTTAGAAGATCTATATAGCTTCCAGATTGGTCCCCTTGGAGGGGGGACACTTCGAAATGTAGATGAGAAGCTGCCGGTATGGTGACTAGTTTTCGCCACCTTTGTGGGTATATGAAAAAATGGGGGGTTGGCTCATCCCATCGATGGCGAGACGTACTTTCTAAGGGAAGGGTTGTACCGTTTCCGGTGATGGCCCTTAGAACTCAATCCCAGTTCCCGCCAGTGTTGCTGTAGCAGCGGTCATTCCATTTTCTTTTTATCCACATGCCTTCGGGCGGGCCGAAGAGTCAGTGATATGATTTACTTCCGGATTGACCTTTGAGACATAGATTTGAATCACGATTGTCTTTAAGAAGACGAAGAAGGGAGTATCAGCAATTTTAGGAGTACAGCAAACGAGGTCAAGTAATAGATGTACAAGAAAATGTATTTTCTTTTCGTTATAAAACAGGGTCCTTACCATTTGGAACGTATGAGCCAATGTTCATGAATATTGTCTACAGTGGTAAAGGGAAGGTATTGTTTGAAGAAGACTAAGGTCCGGCAGCACGTGGACTATAACTGAGAATAAAGATTGTCATGTCCGTCACATGACTGTGTCACATCGTGCAACATCTGTAGCAGAAATTCGAATTTCTGTTAATACAGAAGGGACACAGTTAAAGATAACAAATCGATTGCTTGAGGGAATTGCGGTTTCCAGTCAGACATTCTGCCGCGTTCATGCCACTAATTCCAAATTACCGCTATCTGAGACTGTGGTGTCAAACTAATGATCATTAGAGGATGGGGTGGAGATATACTGCGATCTCAAATAAGAGTAGTTTCAGTCTTGGTGCTAATGATGGTCGTGTTGGTTAGAAATCGGCCATTTGATCACTTGGAACAGTCTATGACTTAAACATATCTTAGGGGAAGCAATTTGTAATGGTAGTTGGAGCCTTGGCATTATCCCATGCTTCTTGGCAGCATATTTATTCGCCAGACGGATAACTAAACGGGTTGTTACTTTTTTTTTTTTATTACTACGCCAGGAAGCATATACCAACAGGATAATGCTCTTCCTCATACCAACGCAGTTATTCAATGTGCTCTGCATCTGTGGAGGAATCGGAACTGTTTACCATTATTTAAAGGAATACATAGAAATCTCGGAATTAAGAAAGAATCTGCAAGTTGAAAATGATGACTTAAGTACAGTATTGTTGGTACCAGAAAACCTTAAAACTCTGAAGGACATGATATTAAAAATTGTCAGTTTTTTTTACCAACTGTTTGAAAGTATTTGAATTTCTGTTGTTGTGAAACGAGAATTTGGAGGAATTTTGAAGAGATTCTCTTTGAGTGATGGCCTTTTCCTTGTTTAATAGGAAAATAGGTGAACGGGAAGATGAAGAGGAATGTCAGTGATTCACCACTTTGTGACTGGGGGCCGACTGCCTCGAAGAGGATGTCAGTTTGGTGAATCGGTCAGGGTTATGGATGGGAAAGGCTAAAGATAGCAGTCGGTCACAAAAAGTCTTGTCAATACTGCTACGTTCAGTGGTGGCGAGGTGGTCAGCTGTACACAAGAACAAGAAGAAGGATAACAGTCGTCCCCATACCAATGCAGTCATTCAACGTACTTTATAAAGCCCTTCACATGGCTTTTCAGATTATCAGACCTTTCTACAACAAGTAAGTATGAAATATTATTTGTCGATAATCTAACATTTCCCACATTGCTGATTTGATTGACCAAGTGGAACAAGCATGTAATTCCATCCCATTAAATGGCATACAGCACTTATATACACAAAGAACAAGCATCTTCCTGTTTGCGTTCAAAATTATGATAACTACTGCAATTATTTATATTTCACATTTCAAATGCTTCTTCTCATACGAACTTCAATACGATCTTGAAATTTTTAATCAAATAAATGTTACCTAGACAAATACTTTACCTAAATTTCCTTCTTCATGATGTTGATATTTCATTTTTCGCCTGTATAATAAAAATCATAACCGACATAAAGAACAACATTATATTATATCGAGTTTGCTCATTACTAAGACTGTCAAAAAAAGAAATCCATTTAATACTGATCATTAAAAAAACGGATATTATTCGATTTTAAGCAGATTCATCGGAATGAAAGGACCGCGCGTTTCTGCACTGATAAAGCTGAGAAGATTCTATCGAAAAATAAACAGGAAGAACCTTCTTTCTAATTAATCGATAAGAACAATGACATAATAAATTTTAACAATGCATTTTATTGTTCGTCGAATCATTTTTTAGACATCTTGATTGAAAAAAAATTTTTTTTTTTCGTACATTACACGATCTATTATAGCTCATGGTCGTTGTACTAGATCAGAACAATAAGATCACGAGTCATACACGTGAATCTTCATTTTGCGCCAAACAACAATGTCACGAACTGGACTCGCGGGTAATTTCCAAATCAAATAAAAATAAATCATAATCCTCGTTCATATTATAAGTTATTATATTATACAGTTCAGCCATATGTTATACCATTATTTATCATATATAAGACAGCTATTGATTTACAGGTGATGTAGTTGCCAGAATGTCAACAAAGTCAGCAATCGAGGAGTGATGATCACTTGCAGTCATGGTTCAGTTCCTTCTGTTCCTCGTATCGTGATTTTTTAAACCGATGTTACGAAATAATCCTTATGTGAAACAAATCAGCTTATAGCAGCAGGGCGAATAATCATTGGATTCATCGTAAGCCTGGTTTTCGAACGTCTCTTCTCCCCGTTTATTACAAGTGCATTTCATTAGAGAGAGTTATGGTTTCACGAGATCTAAACTGAGGCATATGAGTGTGCGAATAAATTCGAGTTTTAATTTTGTTGCTACAGATTACAGCATTTAGTACTTCACATTCATTTCTTGCCAGGAACTTAAGGCTACACTTGCGCAATAATAAGAGTGATTTAATAAATAATTAATAACACTTTGACCTGGCATAGAGATTAAAAAAATTAATTGACACAATTTCAACAAAAATATTAAGTTAAAAATGGGTTGTTTACATTACTTTGCTTTTCTTGAATAAACTCATTTATGAGTGTTTATATAACTGTGGTTCAAATATAAGAATAAAGTCATGCTGTGCATGGGCTCCAACATGCTGGTGAAATGTTTCTGTGGGCCAGAATGAATCAGATGAAACTAAATTATAACGCTGATAATAATTACAACACAAAAGGTAAGAATCTTTCACTAAAACCAATCATTCAACAACTGAAATCGGGAATTGTCCCCTTACGAATGAACCATCGGATATTATTTAATTAGGGTGAGATATTAAAGTATATAAAAATTCGAAATTATGATAATAATAAATGTTTTTAAACATAACTATTATTATTAAAAGATTGCTGTTAAATGCTGTTAGTAATACTTTCAAAGATGAAACAAGAGTAAATTTATAAGACATATTCAATCTCCTTTCGCAACTGTGAAAGAGAAATCACATCATTACTAATCATTTAAATGCCTAAAAATAGATATAAAAGTGTCATTTTCTTTCTTCCTTAATAAGTTAGAGTAAAATATTAACATGATCAAATTATTGTTCCTATCTTCTTACAATGACAGGTATAAGGACTCTGAACTTTCCAAACTATTATTAAAATAATAAAAGCCATTTAAACTGCATTTTAAACGACATGAAGTGATGCATATTTAAAGAAAAATAGAATAAGTAATTAAATGGTGCCATTGACCAAAGAGGTGTTGTTTATTAAAAAAAAAATACTCCACTATTTGGTAACAGTAAATTAAACATAAACAAATGCAGAGTGCTACAGAATAATAAAAAGAAAAATGAAAGAAAGAAAGAAGCATCCATTTTAATCAATACTTTAGATTAATTATAGAAATTAATATTATATATACGAGCTTTTAAGTTAGTTTTGAAGTCCCGGCATTTTGTCAAATTTCATTTCACCGATCGTGGATATATAATTTGTTGATCTTGGTGATGCAGCCTTTCATATGTCTCAGGGTTTAAATTGCGGGAATAATCTCCCCACAACTTTCTGGTATACACTCTGATAAAAATGAATTTGCATTTTAGACGCGTTTCTTCCAAATCGATGGAAACCAAAATTTGGCACAGAACTATCATTGTAGTCACAAATCACGGAAAGAATTTCCTAAGTTTAAGTCATTGTGTTTCTGAGTGACCACGTTTACATGTCGATGAAAGTACAGACAGATAAATGTTCAACCTCTTATTGGATTCGGCTCAAAATCTGACGGATGTTAAATGTGTGTGCTGAATTTTATTCATCCAGCTTTCTTCATTTTGGAGTTATCGCGTTGACTTATATTCGAACAGCTGGACGGACAGACCTTCTCTGGACAGATTTTGCTCAACATTTGATAGAAATCTGCAAATTCGGAGTAAAAACAGCAAACCATCTGTTTAGATCAAATCGTTTTTGAGTAATCTTTGGCACAGACGGACATAATGCCGCAACTTTGTTTTTCGTACTCAGAGAGGTCCAAAACATGCAGATTTGTCAAACTCTCGAGTGTGAGGATTATAATACTTTCTCTATGCTGATCATTGACCGCGAGCAAATCCATTCATCATGTGTAAAAGAATTTGTATCCCTCGGGAACAGGATTAGAAAGAAGCCCAATGTCGATTACAATAATGCATAATGATTTGTAACACTTATTTTAATTATTTCTTTTAAATATCTATTTCAATCAATGTGCAATTTTATATGCATTTTTTTTAAAAAATTAGAAACACATTAGTCATAAAGAAGGAAGCATATTTGAGAATGCTTGGATAGTCACAAAATAATTACAAATGACAGAAATGAGCTTTAATCTAATATTTCACACGGTCATCACTCGATGGATGTTTTCGCATGATGCCTTTTTAACTTATCATTTATTTATGTATTTTTGGCACAAGAGCCATCCTTGGCAAAATGACGCCATGCATATATGCTATCAGAGGAGCGTACACATTATGGTACACAATTTTATGTTTGAAGCACATACATATAAAAAATCCTATTGATGCGAATTTTCATGTGTGTCACAATTTAAAGCTCTCATTTATTTGCATTTTTTTATTTATTTGTAAGGGGAAAAAACTAAAAGTAAAAAGCAATTACTAGAAAAAAATCTAAATAGTTAATTAGCTAATAATAAATTTGTTTATTCTCAGACTTTAGCAAATGATTGTAAAAAAAAAAAAAATGTTTTTCTATTTCAACTACACCTTTTGCAATAATTTCCACTAATAAACAAAATTATTGCTCAATAATTTTTCTTAACTCCAACGGGGGAAAAAAAACTGTAGTAAGACTACCCATGCGCCCATCTAAAAGATTAACTGCCTAATTTCCATGAAAATTTTAAGTGAAATAACCCACTTCCATAAATAGTCCCAAAGATTTGCGGCCTATTAGCGAATGGTTTGCATTCGAAAAGTAAAAATATACCATCCTCCCCTTCCAGACACGCGCCCCGTATATAACGAGTGCATTATTGCCAAGTACATTTCCAGAGATTTCGCAGGCAGGCCTTGATGTGCAGCTGTCTGCGATGTGTTTACGTTTCGGGGTCAGACCGACGGGGGTGGAAGCAACAAGCGAAATCACCGAGGACAGATTGAGAGCAGGGGATCTCAGGGGGGTGCGAATGACTCATGAGCTGAAGCAGTAAGTCCCCACGGGGGATTAAGAGGGATATGTCACAGAGCAGAAGTGAGAGTGCAGCGCTTTGGGAACTGCAGACGTATTTTGTCGCAGATACAGAGTGAATAACGAATTTGAAATTGCATCAGAATGACGACGAAACAATTTAATATAATTTTTCAATGTAGTTTAAATGGATATTTTACCAGTTTTAATTAATCTTCCTACTGACTCTGGTTTCTGTATGTGGACTATTTAGGTTAGTAATCACTACTACTAATAAAAAAGAATGTTTGAGCATTTGTTGACGTTCCGCAGAAAGAAAAAAAAACATTTCCACTTAGATCTACCGATTTAGCACAGATATACTGTGGAGGGAGAGAATGCACCTGTATGTGTGCCATTTAAGTTAGTAATCTCTATTAATAATAAAGGAAAATGTTTGCATATCTTTTGGCTTTCTACAGGGGGAAAAAAACCATTTTCACCTAGATCAATCAAATTTAGAACAGATATACTATGGCGGGAGAGAATGTGCACCTCGAAGTGATTTTAATCATTTTAATTAATTAAAAATTAAGAGAGATGTTGGAATACATCTACGATAACACCTGAAAACCTTATTATTCTAAATTTATTTTTACACCATTGTGATTTAAAAAAAAATCCCCTTTTAATTATACCAATTTAATTATTGCACAATTTTTTGCTGGATTTTAACGAATTCTTAAAAATATTCTTCCGCATAATTTTCAAAAACAGATGTCAGTAATTTGTCAAATATTTAACCACGTGACTTTTTCTCATTGTGGGAACCCAAGGAGGTGCTCTTTAAGCAATGGACTCAGAAAGTGAAATGACATTACCGCAAAAGATATTCTGCAATTTGAAACAGATTAATCAAATTCTTAATGACACAATGCTGTCATGGATTCTCGACTTCATTAGGAAGGTCCATGTACAGAAACAGAACAGGTTCAAGGCTATTCGAGTAACACGCTTGCTATATATATCCTGCTTTGACGCTCTAAAATATTTAGCTGAGGGAATCGCAAACATCAAATTATGCACAATAGGTTTAATTGAAATTAAGGGCAATTGATATTCCCGACGAACTAGTTGGTCTTCAAAAGCGGCTAGAGATAAAAGACTACAGTTAAGATATCAAGAATTTACGGATATTAATGGTTACTAGCAAGCTTTACAATATCCAACATGAAATGAACTACTTTTAGATGCTGCCCGACTGTCCTAACATAGTCACAAAATCTGAGAAAAGGAGAACTGAATTTTCAAGAATTGAGTATTGCGTTACGCAACTTGAATAACCTTCAGTATTACTAGGAATCAAGATCAACGGTGTTCCAAAATCTTGAAAGAAACTTTTGGATTCAGACGAAGCACCACCTGATTTTGAGTCATAGTCGATAAATTTAAGCTAGCCTTTTTTTTTTAATACTTAAATTTTCAATAGCTTAGACCATAAGGAACTTATGCTCACTAAAGATTTAATGAGCATTGCCAGTTATGTATATAAGAAATTTCGGCAGGCAATTTTATTCAATTGGTAAGTTAAAATATCATTTGCAATTATACAATTTGCCAAAAAACAATAAATAAAAGACAATAAATAAAAAATAAATAAATGAAAGACAATAAATAAAAACGAATTTACTATTCATTCTCGAATTCAATAATCCTTAAAGCTTTTGCGCATGCGTAAGGGCGTATTTATTTCACCGAAAGAAGGGCGAGATGAAAAATGGAAAGATGGTATAGTTACTTTTAGCAATAGGTGAACTCCGATTATTCGCGTATTCTGTGTACAACCTCTAAGTGAAATAAATCGTCGAAAAGGGCCAGATTTGGATCCTGAAACGAATAATACTTGTATGCTGTTAGTTATAAATAAAGCGTTAATGATTACTAAGATGAATTTTTAAATTGTTTTTGTTATAAATGTTGCAATATAAATGCTACCAATGTTATACAAATTTCAAAACTCTTCATCCAGCTGTGGGCTCAACTCATTATTTATAAAGCTCAAAGCTGGATCATAGTAGAAAAATATGAGAGACAAATTGTGCTTTATTTCACAAATTTATGAAAATTCATAAAAAACGACAAAACGCAATCTCTTTTTCTTTATATTGCAACAATTAATCTGATAAAGTGAGACTTGATGTTTTATTAAATATTCAACCAGGATATATAAAGATAATTGTATTTATTTATATTTTCGAATGCGCCGTCGCGAAAGAAAAAAAAGGAATAGAAATATCTTATTAAAAGAGCCTGATCCACACAAAGTGAATTACAACGAAAATATTTATGAAAATCCTAAGAGACTGCAAAATGGAAACAAGCTGCCGACTTCCGACTGCGCTTTCGAGTTCCGCGCTTTTCTTCTTTTTTTAATCTTGTTTTTCTATACAAATAAAAATTATATAAGAAAGTATATTTTATTCACTGTTTCTTGCGAACACTGCCTTCTTTTACTTTTCTTTTTGGATTGGGGAGGGGGGGGGAAGGTTTCCAAAAGAGATGTCTAAACCGACTCTTCCATTCCCAGTCGAAAAAAAGAAAAATACACATACACAAGAAAAACAAAAAGCTAAGAAAGAATGAGAAGTGAGCGTAAAAAGGAACCGAAGAAGAAGGAAAAAAGAAAAAAAGTGCGCACTCTAGGGAGGGAGACACGCGCGTTGCCAGATGCAAGAAATAAAAAAATGCATGTCTTGAGGATGGTCGGGGAGTATCCGAAATATGTATGGATGGAGCAGAAGGTTGAGAATTCTCCCTGTTGCACAATTCCTCACACTCTCTTGCGTCGTCTGTTTCATTTTTATGTCTTTTGTTACAAGGGGGCGACCCTGGGAGAGAATGTGCCATAAATAGAATGCGGGGAAGACCAGCAATTTTCCGTGCCATCGATTGCCATGAGAAATATTTGTATGGAGGGACTACTTCGGGACTTTTTTACCTGCCTTTATGCGGGAATGCACTTCTCGCTTTGAATGCTTTTGAATATTCCAACAAATAAGCTGCAGGAGGAGGGATGATGTTGAAAGATGTCTGTGGATAAAAAGGAAAGAAATGATTTTCCTTTGAAAATAACCATGGATCCATTTACTGAATTTTCAATTCAATATTTTATAACCAAACAGGGTTTTAATAAAAGAGGGCAAAGAGGGTATAGATGCCTGGGGGACAGAGAAGAAACGACAATAAATTAATACGACAATATCATCTTTAAACCTAAATATAACGAGGGTATGTGCATGCGCATGTGTGAAAAATGATATGATTCCCCCAGCACCATTTATTCTTGTTGCAATACTACCAAAATTGCAAGCTTAGCGAAGCTCACTATGGATTTCTGATGCAATTTTATTGGTTTAAGCAAAAGGTAATGAAGGGGCGGGGGTTTGCATGGAGTAAAAATTATCTTCTCTAAAACATAAATAAAATAATAAAACTTCTGGGTAGGAGAGTATTTCTGGCATTGAATTCATTGTTAACGATATGTTATTACTGACAAATAGAATAAGTCATGAAAATAATACACCAGAGTTTGTTGCAAATGTCAAATATGTTCCAACATGATATATAACTTCGATAAAGAATCATAAATAACCAGCAGGAGAGATCTTTTCGAAACTTCCTCGCATACTCTGTAATAAATTTACTTGTGCATTACTAACCGTAAGCCAATGGCGAATTATAATTACGTAAGAACATAGTGATGTGCGATTTTATGGAAATTTATTGCTAAGACACTGCAAATACAAAAGTACCAGAAAACCGTGAGCGTCATTTTAACAGTTTCCCTGATCGATTGAAACCAAATTTGACATGGTACTATAATTACAATCATATACCAAACATCTATTTATTTAAGTTACTGCATTTTCGAATTATAGTATTTACGTGCTATGATCAACAGATGGTTAACCCCTAGATAGATTTGTTTTCAAATTTGATACATACGTACACTCTACTTGTTAAATCTGTGTTCAATTTTACCCATTTAGCTCTCTTTATTTCATAACTATAGTGATAAATTATATTTGGATAGCCGGACAAACAAATTTTTTCTTGATGATCCCGTTTACAAACAGACAGACAGACTAAATTCCCCCCCCCCCAAAAAAAAATGTGCTTTTCGGACTCGTATAACAGACTTCGTATACAAGAAAGCAAAAATTTGCTACCACCAACATTTACTGATTCCTAATAGTAACTCTTTCTGAGATTTGAGAACAGAAGATTTTGTGTTGTTTTGTTCATTTTTCATCAATCTGTATGATTTAAAACAAATGTTTCCAACATGTAGTTCTCTTCAGATATAACCCCTAAGTTGGAACAAAATACATAGGGAAATAGAAACTATATATTTTGGTATTCACATTCTTATGGAAATGAAATATGGAAAACTGGAATTTTATGGGAGAAACGTTTGAAGCATGTTTATTTAGACGTGTATCTCGTAAGATTAAGATAATAGGGTATTAGCGTCTTTGCAAAACTGCCTTCTCCGATGGTAAATACTGAATCAGACCCCCCCCCCCCCTCCCAAAGAGAACGACACATATCTGAAAATCAAATGAAGTACCACCACTCATAAACCTTCTGAAAGTAAATAGATTTATAAGATCACCTACAGAAGGAAATAAATTTACAGCAAAGGCCCATCCTAAGCCACATCAGTTTTACGACCGTCACAGCTCGCAGAAAAAACATAATCAAGTGGTTGAAGAACACGATTCCACCCCCACAATGCCGGATAAAATAATAAGTTCGCATTTTTATTTTCTTTCCGGGAAAGCCATTCACCTTTCCCTTTCTCGCATTGATTAGCCGTGCCTGCCCCCAAGTGTCATCAGCACGCACGACCACTTCGCTGTCTTTTGTTTTCTCGTATCGCTCAGATGTGACGCCGACGAATCGATAACTATTACCGAGTGACAGGTGTTTTCTGCTTCTTTTCACAATTCCGACGAAGTGGTTCAGCTCACTCACTTTCTCAGTTTTTCTGCTCGAAGGATCCATTTAGAATTTTAAAGAGTGAAGTAAGCAGTGATGCTATACTACAGACAACCTCATCAAGTTACCAATTCAAAAATCTGAACTTTATAGCAGTGATATTCTGTCATTTTGCTATAATATAATGGAGGACTGTTTGGTAGGGCTATGCCGATTTTCGATTTATCGATAAAATTCGTTTTTTCGATGCCAATTTCCGAAAAATATCGGTATATCGAAATCAGGATCATCAATAATAGTTCACGATAAAGCGCGATACAACAAATCGATTTTCGTTTTGGTTACCTGTGAGTGTTTATTTTTGTTGCTCTTCATTCTTATTGACCTTCATACAGAATTTTTGTTAATATTTCTATAAATACCATCATATTCTAATATATAAAAATACTTATTTTAAACGCAATATTATAAATTGTAACATGCAGACATTGCTTTGGCATTGACACACTTTATTAAAGGGGTTTTAACAAAACTGTTCAAAAGAAAAGGAACATTTTTATTATATAAATTGAAACTTCCTTTCATTTGGAGTGGTTCTCGCTCCTGTCATTTGGAGTCAATATGTTAAGAGATGCTGTTTATAACTTATAACCATAAATAAAAATGATATTACGATATATCGAAAAATATCGATATGTGTTGGACGATATATCACGATGATGAAGTGACGCCCTGGTTAGCGTGCATTTCGAATTGTGAGTATTTAAGCGGTCTTACAAAATTAAGAAGGAAAAAAATCGAGATTTTAAATGCTATTATAAAGTGACTTACATGGTGTACTATTAAAGTTAATATTTAAAAAATAAATAAAATCGGTAAAAGAACAGTTTCGAGTTTTGAACACTTTTGCGTAAAATTTTTTAATGAATACAATAAACACCTGTTCAAAAAATATGCACCCAATAAGAAGAACAAAGATATAAATTACGATTACGGTGCCCCCCCCCCCTCCTACTACTAGTCTCACGAAAAAAGAAATGATAAAACGAATCTGGGATACCAAAGGTTAGCAAAGCGAACTCGCCACGCGAAATCAAAACAAAAACGTGAGTGAAATGTAAAAGGACTTTACAATTCGCTTCCGGACTCTGAGGCTAGCATTTTTTGATTATTTTGATTCGTAAAGAGCTGATGCACAGTGGGCGCATTTTCATAATTCTTCAGCAAGCCTTGATCTGACATTCGTCCCTCAGATGCATTCTCTTTCAGTCCCCCTCCCCCTGCTTTATTTTGGACTATACTATTTCATTTTAATTCGAAACTAGTGTATTGTTTGTTCGTATGTCTATTTCAAATGCTAATAAGCCTTTCAGAAGTAGCACCAAGAAAAAATTATATTATTTTATGATAATGTTGTAAAAAATTTCAATTTTTTGGAATTTTACCATATCAATATTATTAAATTTATAAGAAAGTGAATTCTAATTTCAGGTACAGTCAATTCAGTCATCATTCCATGTTTAGGCTCCTTTCTCTAAATAAAAGTTGCTTTAAAATATTTTATTGTAAATCTGTGTCCCTTTTCCGGCAATTTTGATGTGGTTATTAACTCCACGAATATTCTGAGGTCACTTCTTTGCTAAATGCAAACATTTCCTATTTCATGCTTCTTCATACACGTGCGTAAAAGCGCGAAGAATTTCCGTGCTAGAAAATTGTCAGCATATATCAAAGAATAGCTTTAGGAATAAGATTCTGACAGCTGTAAACAATCTTCTTGTGCTCTATTTAGTTCATTTCTGTACTGCAGATATCTGAAATTCTGAAATTTTTAATAAAAATAAAACAGTACTATTCAACAATTGATTAATAGCATTATGTCACCTAAAATTTAGTTTTAGTTACATTAACATGCCATTTTGAAGCAATAGGAAGGTTGTTTTGGGATGGACATCGCTATATTACACAATGGTTAAATAATGAGGACGATATTTGAGCTGGCATCTCCACTCCAAAATTCCTTGCTACATCAGTGGAAGGCAGTTCGCCCCTTAATATCAAATTTAACGTCTCACCTTATTTGTTAAAATTCTAGTATAGGTTCGAGAGGACCCATACTCAAGACAGATTTTTTGGAGGTATCAAGTTTTGAATTAGGATTTCTCCTTTTCTGAAATCGAGCTCTAACAACAAATGATGCCAACTGATACCATTAACAAAGTGACGATTACAGTCAATGACAATTTAACAGTTGGCAAATATGGCGATTAGGGAAGTGTCATTATTTCCAATTAACAGTCGTAACTTATCATGATTTAAACATTGCAACCTTATAAACATATGAAGCAATCTTTCTGTATTTAGAGCTAACCAATAAATTTGAGAAGGGAATATTAAATGCCATTTAATAAAACTCTATATTTATGTCATCACAGTCTAACTTTCTTTTTAAGTCTAATTCAAAGACCATAGAAACACACATCATTCTCTAGTTATTTGGTCCATTACAGCTTTCACAGATTTTAAGATGCTCTATACACAAAGTTAACAAGCCAGATACCCGGGCCAAATGCCCGAGCACAGTTGGGTGTTCTTTAACTCAAAAATAAAGATTTCAATGTTAAGTTACTCAAAAAAATGAAGTGGCGTCACCTTCAGTGAATGTCAAAAGCAATGAAGTCTTCATTACTCTTTGCGTGTTTGTCTTTCTTCACTTATTTCCTCAGTTAAAGTTGAATAGTCGCCAAAAACAATAATTAAGCCGTATCCGATAAATTGATGAAGTACAAACCAGACAAAGACATAAATCTCTACGAAAGAAACTATTAAGCATTTTACACACAATCGATAATGGGATCTCAATGCACCATCTCTCACCTCTGCTTATGCGTTCCTATTTCAATAAGGCCGATGCCTTAATCGTCGATGCCATCACTGAACACGAATACCTGTTGCATCGCCTTCTTCCCATTCAGAACCATCAAATAAATGAATGCTTTTACAATGGTCTTCGGTTCTTCCTTTTACGGGATCCCCATCGTGTAACCTCGCAGCTTCAATAAACGGAAAACAAAACAGAGAGAGGTTTATAAATACACTTGTGCCACGATATCGATTTCAGTACAATCGGAGTATAGGATTCTCGTTGTTCACCGCGAGAGCGTGACTCAGCGATGAGTATTAATAGTAGATGCTTCGAACTGCCAGACTGCAGATCTTACCTGGGTAATTGAGCGGAAAAGAAAGCAACGCTTTTTATAACATGAGTTTGGGATTTTCACTTCAAGGCTATGATGGCGATTTTTTTTTTTTCTTTTTAGGTAAAGATAGGTAGTACAGTAGCAGTCTTGTATTACTGCAATTTCGCTTTGAGACTTCTGATAACAGGTCGAAGTGCTGGATTTATAAGAAGAGAGTAAGCTGCGTGTGATGATGAGGTTATTCATTTAAATTTTATTGCACTACAAAAGAATAAGCCAGGAACCTGTTCGTTTCAGGATCCTGATCGAGACTACCACTTTTAGACGATAGTGCTTTGCTAAGGAATGGTACAACTTATTCCACGAATAATAGGAATTCACTCTATTGCAAAATGCAAACAACTCCTCCTATCATTTGCCTCTCTCCCTCCCCCTTTTGAAGGAATAAATGTGGTAAATTAACTCTACGGGAGGGCGCTCTGCATTCTTCCGATGATAGCTAGCAGCTACAGTCACTTCAAAGTTCAGAGTTGAGAGAGGGACATCAGCCCACAAGGGTGGGGCCGGAGCTCCAAAAGATATAATCCTCGTAAAAGGCCGAAACTGAAATTCTTGCGTAGAAGAATTCATCTGCAAATGCCGAACATACCACGCGTAGGTGGAAAAGATCATTTTTGAATAACATCAACTGTCCATCTTCATGTAGTATAAATTCCTTTTTCAATATTGAATTCTCACTTGTAAAAAAATCATCATAATAACCTTTGTTAATCAAGAAATAAAACGATTATGCTAATCCAAGTGGACTGGTGCCTTTAAATCATCACATCCACATAAACGCCTTTTGACGCATGCGCAGAAGCGCGAAGGGTTTCCGAATCCAAGAATGAACAGTAATAAAACATACATATAAATATATGCCAAAATTTACGACCCCTCCCCAGCATATGTCCGCCTCCCGTCCTCGAGTGAACAAGTCTTATATGTATTAAATACTACTTAATGGACTTATAAAGGGTCTCATAGCTCATCAAATCCAAATTCGTCATCGAGAATTAGGCTAACAAGGTAAATTTAGAATGCTGTACACATAAACGTGAGGCAGTAAAATCCTTAGATGTCTATGGATGACCGCAATAGAAAAATTTGGATTCATTCTGGAATAATTAAAGGATATACTGATACATTTAGTATTAAAGGATATGCTAGTACAGTACAAACTTACTTAAAAATAAAAGCTTCTGAAGATTTTTTTTTAATATTTAAAACCTATTGTGTTTTTGAAGTTGTTATCCACCAAGTTTCTCATATTTTCTGCTATTTCAGTATTTTATCGTCCACTATAATATTGACAAACAAATTAACTGTTAGGATGCGTTTCTCAAATAGCTCACCGAGAACTTGCGATTTCTCCCATTTCTCTTTTGGCATTCTAGAATTTTATTTTTCTGAACGAAACATTCCAGCTGCTCAGCAAGGCAGAAGCAGACGCACTGTACGGAATACCAACGTATGTTCGGGAAGCAAACAAACTGGCTGGTTATGCAGCCATTAATCACTAGTGATTTGCTTTTATTTTTGCATTAAGAGAGAGTTTAAAATAGATGGTGGCGTGTAAGATTTCACGACACCTTAGGAAAATACGAAAGATAAATAAAGAATGTAGGTTTTTTTTTTTTTTTGTGTGTGTGTGTGTGTGAACTACGTGATGTATAAAAGAGTGCCCACACCATACTTAAGAAATTGTAGTCTTATGCGAATTCGTGCCCTTTAGGGTTGCCATAATTACTCAGCATCTATAAGAGATGCTTAAGTGATAAATATATAAAGCATGAGAAATGATTATTTCTCTCGGTCAAAAATAGATAGATAAATAAAAGTTAAACGAAGTAATAAAATAAACACGCAATAATAATAATACTAATAATGATGCAAGGCTAAGTCTTATTTTAAAAAGGATTTTTTTAACTATACCTTTTTCTTCTTTCACGTCATTATAGAATTGGGCGGAAGTCATTTTAAAACGAATGTAACGAAACTTGTTCTAACCTGGAGCCGATTGAATGGCTCATTGGCAGAATGCTATGAACTGAAAGCGACAGTTCGTATCTGACTTCAGGCAAGTAGCCTAAAAATTGTTTTGTTATTGATTTACTTTCTGTTATTTCTCGTTTGTTCTAGAATGTTCTTATAATTTCTGTATCTTTCTAAATCTGTAAGATCCGAGTCATTTCGTCTTGTGGATAAAAGCAGATGTAAGGTTCAGTTCCTTGAATCCAGTCTCGAGTTGAGATGAGCGAGTGTGATCTTTGACTTTCGCTAACACACGGTTCATCTACGCTGACTTCATCGACGCGACATTATAATCAAAACTGCTTAATTTATCTTCAATGACACTTGTTTCGTTCGTAAGATCATTAAGTTTCTATTAGGGAAATTATTCTAACCCTATTTGCATTTTGGGCTGAAATGACAAATACGCATTCGCACAACTTCATTAGACTGGACTTCTAATCAATGTACTTTGTATCTAACCCATTTCTCATCCCTAATCACTTCATTATTTTGGTATGTATTATTTTTCTGTAAGTATTCTTTTAGGTTCACAAACTGGTTGAACAGAATCTTAGTGTTAGTAATATCGATATTTCATATTCTGAACGATAAAAAAGGGGCACGTGTAGGACTAAATAGTAAAATACAGCGAAACTTTCATGTATACACAAGACTTATGACAACCCAAGTGATGAGACTCAATGATCTACTATCAAAAAACAATTTAAAGAAGAGAAAAGAGGAGAGAGTAAAAATAACACATCATACTATTATACTTCTAAAATTTACCGAAATACATTTGTTAACATTTTTTTCCACCTGTATGAACATTCAGTCCTATAATTTCCGTATTGAAAATTTCAAATAATATTTTTTACAAAAAAAAAAAAAAAAAAAAAAGTTGTTGCTTTAAATTGGTTGTTTTATTAGTTAAAATTTAAAGATAATTACTTAAACTCACCTAATGGTGTTTCTTTAAGCGTTTTTTTTTAAACGCTTAAGGAAGTTTTTTAGCAATCTAAAGCTTTTTTTAAAATTTTATCAATACATTTCAAATGCCATTTTTTATTTAAAAGGATGCTTAATTTGCTCTTATTCGGCAGCAAAATGCTATCGGAGGAATTTGATCTCAAATTGTTGTAGGACGGTACAGCGTTATAAGACGTTGCCTCTAGATTTCTTTTTAGCTTCCCTCACTCTCTATATGCTTTCAAATCGGAATGGAAATGACCAATGTTCTCTCAAGTAAAAAAAAA
Organism: Argiope bruennichi; assembly: GCF_947563725.1. Taxonomy (NCBI): domain Eukaryota; kingdom Metazoa; phylum Arthropoda; class Arachnida; order Araneae; family Araneidae; genus Argiope; species Argiope bruennichi. Next base: position 134,835,742 of record NC_079156.1, on the reverse strand, counting down.
AAAAAAAAAACGTTTAAAAAAGTGAATAAAAATTAAAAGAATAATGTATTAAAAATAGTGATTTCTAAAATTTTAAATGTCATTTTTTTAAAAATGAAATGATTTCTTTATTTCACCTGTTGAAGAATATTTTTAAAAAATCGGATAACAATACACTTGCTGTTAATATTTTCACAACAGAATAGAATAATTTTACTAAAAATTCTAATTTACCATGTTTTAAGCCCCAAAAATCCGATTGGAATTATATTTACCTCGTATTTAGATTAAAACATTTTCTCTATAAACTGCTTCCCCTATCTGAAGTTATAAAAAAAGTTTCTGAATAGTAGTTTTTGAATTAAAAGTAGAAAAGAATCCGATTCTCAATAATGCATAGATTATAAAAAGTAAAATAAATAAATAAATAAAAGAAAGTACATTGCAGTAATATTAACGGAGTTAAAAATAAAAATTCTATAATCTTTTCATGCTTATTTTTTTTCTTTCCCGTTACATGATACATCTCCTATCAAAACGGTTCTTAAAAAAATCCACAGCAAAAAATGCTTAAAATTGCATGAGAACTCATAACGTTTTATATCAAAAATGTACAGGAAAAAAGAACAATAAAGATCGGAATAATTTTTACTTAATTTTTAAGCTCAAGACAAAGAAGTACAAAGTACAAGTGGGGGGGAGAGAAAATTTCAGAAATAAAACGATGGGAAGAATCCGCAATCTCACACAGCACTGCCTTTTCACTCATTTCTCTGTTCGAAAAACCGCTTTCCAATACAGTCAAATAAATTAGCTCCCCGCAACACAAAGGAAGACAGAAAAACGTTTTTTATCTTCCTTTTCTAAAAGAGCCCGCTTCCTCACTTTGATTTGTTTTCAAATAAAGCTTTTTGAAAACAAATTTGTCAAAAAAAGATCTATTTGACAGAAAAATTGTAAATGTTTTTACCGATACCCGCTGGACTAGAAAACCTGTTCCACTATACAAATAGTGCACTTAAGGAAGTGTTTCTTTGCTTTTCACGTCCGGGGTTAAAATCATTACACAACAATGCTCTCCTGACGATATCTGCCACAACGGTTCTTAATGACTTTTTATCTGGTCACTATTTCAAGATGAAGCATATCTGTCGAATCACACAATAAGTCGCTCCTCAGTTCAAGTTGAAGGACTTTTTTTTTTCTTCCTATATTAGATAGAATCTGCTTATAAAAGAGGCAAAAGGAAATAAATTTCTTTAATAGAAGTGCAATCATTTAAAAGATATCAACTTTACATGATTGATTTGTCGAGAGGACTACTAAAAGTTCGTAACACAGAATGTAAAATGCTAAGCGCAGTTAAGTACATATTATATGTCAAACTTAAAAATGAACTATCCCAATGGAAAACTGTGTCTTTGACACCTACTTCAGGTCATAAGATGTTGGCGATTTCTTTAGTTGTCTTTAGTGATATAAGACAAACGACAATGTTTATTTTCAAAATTTTTCTTTTTTTATACCCATTCCTATATCTTTCATTGTTTATATAAGTAACGTTACAAAAGCATTTTGTAAAACATTTGTCATACATTAACTTGTTTGAAAAAAAAGAAAACGAAACCGAATACAATTCCTTAATTTGTAATTTTCAATTGACAATTGTTCATACAAACGTTAAAAGTTAGATTTTTAGTAATATTAGATAAAATTAGATAATAATAATAAAATTAGATAAGATTAGATAAAATTAGATTTGTTCTTTCATTTAAGGAATAAGCAAATCGAAAAACTAAAATTCAATGAAGGAAATATTAGAAACGAATGTAGCAATTTCATCCAATATAATTGGTAAACACGTGTATTAATAAGGAAAAACCATTGTGCGTATATAGTCCTTTAACGGATATTATTTCAACAGTGATGGAATTAAATTTTTGGGCACACAAAGTAATATATTCTTTAAGTTGATTTTGATTTTGGGTGAAAAAGACCACATAATTTCTGCTCTTACGTTTCCACATTATTAGGTTGTTTACATACATATAGAAAAATATACAAAACTAAATTTTTTAAAAAAAATTTGTTTCAGAGAGATCTACAATATTCATTAAAATATCGAAATTACAATCAGAGGGTATTATAGGTAATTTGAGGCCTCAGGCAGTGCATTCTCTTTTAATAAAGCAGTCAATTTAGTTTCACATTTCAACACATTTTTAACATGTTAAGGATACATTTTATGTTCATCTTTTCTATTTCATTAATTTTGTGAAAATTAATTATTTTTTATTTATCTTTTGCACTGATAAATATTCAGGTTTGTATAGAACACTAATGAGGAAGAGGCGCTGTGATTATAAATATTCTAATAATTAAATAAACGTAATGAAATAAATAATAAATATAAAAGGAATCTGTGCAGTAATCTTAACATTGTTACGGAAACTCCACCACTAAGTCCGTAAAGTTCAGGTTTGCTTGTAATGGGTGTTTTGTAACACAATTAATAGGCCTCAATAACAAACAGCGACATTTATGAATACGAAGCCACGAATACACGGACAACAAATATACAGCCGAGACGTGCATAAGCAGCAGCACACTTAGTACAAACATCAGCCTACAAGTAGTAATCGGTAGTAAACAACAACCACAGCACACAAAGTGTCAGACAGCAGGAGGAGGGAATTCTAAGTAGTTATTCTCTAAGGTGTCTCCAAACGCCTGCAATTGTCTACTGTCTCCTCGCTTCAGCTCAACTGCAGATTCACTATTATATGACTGGCTACTCCACACACGACTCAATGATGCTTCAATACATGTCACCAAAACTCGGGGCACAGCCCGATTCACAATTGCTTGCGCTTTGCTGGATTTCGGCTTGTACAGCCGGCCTTTCCTAACGTCCGGAGCAGGACAGAGAAAGTTCTCAAACAAACAAGCAGAATCTATTGGTCTTATCGCCAAAATTCTTGAACAATCTAGCATCATTCCTTTTGTCGCCAAAGTTGCTAAGTTCGGCGCTAAGCCCTGGAGTCATTGATCCGACATCCGATCAGCATCCAATAGAGCTGATCATAAAACGGTCTTTCCTAAAATGGAACTAACTGTGCTGGGAAGCAACATTACAGATTCGTAACAATATAAATAAAAATAATTATGACTTTGTATGCATTTTCCATGTCCCTTCCTAAATAAATCGCTGATTTTAACCACATTTTGCACAGTTATTTATTGAGACAAGAGAAATAATACCATATGAACATTTACACTATCTTCAATTTGCAAATGTTAATTAATTATCTGAAAGTTCGCCGTTTTTCTGCAGTAACTTCGGAAAAAATAATCCGAAATGAAATATTTTAATATCGTCTTAAAATTCAAAACCATTTCAGTTTCATTACTGCAAAATATTTTTTTCAATTACTATTAGTATTTAAAAATTTAAATGCGTTAAAATTATCATCATTTTAACTGTTCTACCACTATTTTTTCAATTCATTTCTGCTTTATTGTAATACATATCCTTTAAGATGTCAACGAACGACAGTCACTGCAACATATTGAAAGAAAGGCTCTCCAACAGTAATGGGATAAGCCCCTGATGGAGCTAGGCGCCCCGACAACCCAACTCATACCAAGGTTTCATTGCAACAGTATTAATTTAAAAATGCTTAAAAGCAGAAATAAGTCATTGCCGCAACGAAGGCAAGAAATATTCATTTTTGTCAGCAAATGAAACAGCAGTTGCTTCAAGGTATGAGAAATTATCCAATATGTTCTTTTTTTCTCACAGAAATTCAGAGGAAATTACTACGAAAAAAAATGACACCATAATAAAACTAAAATTTACCTTGTCAATGATACCAATTTCATGTATTTATTCTTTCAATGATTGTTAATTCTTTAGAAAATTTATGACTGATTATGAAAGAAGTGGGAAATTTGCAGGAACTCAATTGCTGGAGAACATTAAGAAAATTATTTGTTACCACTATTTTTAAAATTTCTCTTTTATTTCAACACATATGTCTTGAAAAGAGTTCTGTATATTATTTTTTGTACAAAAGTAGTTTAAAGTACATTAAAAATATTATACGTGAGTTGATTTAAACCCAGTGCACTACCGAATATATGAATTAATACATAATAAAGTGTATAAAATTAATACTGAAACACTTAATAATAATATTGTCCTAATATTTTATGATTCATAGAATTTGTATTTTTAAGAGACATTTATTTGGTAACTAAGGAAATAAAGTCTTTTGATCAATCTACTTATACCCCCCCCCCTCTCAGCTTAGTGGCCCTAGGCAGTTGCTTGATCAACCTAGTTGCCTATTACCTATCCACTGATTACAGTGTTTCTCTACTAAAATGACCAAAAGTCTTTTTTTAACCAGTATAGTACTGGCATTCAACTGTTTGTCTATATTCGAAGTAGTCTCAAATTTGAATTTAATGTCATGGATTGCCCTTTCCAGTTTTTGGATGATACATTTAATCTTTAAAACAACTAATTTCGTCTTTTTAACGATTTCTCCCGAATTTTTACCATTAGGATTATCATATCATAAACAGCATAGATGATTAAGATTGAAGGGAAAATAATAAAAGTGATAGAAAATATTTTCTTATTCTAAACTATTTTCTGGAGAAATTATTCCTCATAATTAACTATCTTAATATTTCTGAATTTATTTTTTTAATTATTAACTTTTTGTATTTCACTCAGATTGGCCAATTATCATATAAGAATGATAATCAGAAAATCTGGTCTTTATATTTGCCTTCTACCCCTGTATACATAAGGGGTGGGTATTAAGTCGATTGAGATCAACCGGTGGACCACCGCGACATTTTGGGACGACCCTTTTTACTAAGACCTAAGACGCGCTACGAAACATTTATGGAACATTGTATTCTCTCTATCCCTTGAGCAAAACGAAGTTTATCTCCTTCAGAATGACAAAATTTTAAAAAAGTTGCATATTATTTAACATCGTTCTTTAGTTCTACCTACAAGTGTGAATCTGCATTTTCAACGATGATCATAGACAACATATCGTCCCTCTTTCACAGACGACAATTTAGTATCCAGGGCAAGATGAGCAATTAATAATTTTATACCGGGATATTGGCGGACAGTATATAGCGGAAGTCTTCTACCAACTATAACTATGAGAACTAACTATAGATGAAAATGATTTATTTTCTAATGCATTTTGAATTTTTTTGATATTAAATGCATTATTTGATATTATTATATTTGTGACTATTCTTATTATGTTTGGAGTCATGAAAGTAAGTACATATTCCGTACTTATTATTAAGTTATAATAAATATTATAGACATACGCCACTGGATGGACCGCAATACCTTGGAAAAATGACAAATAGTCCGTTGTCTGGAAAAGTCTGCCCACCCCTGGTATACAAAAAAGGCTATTATGACCTCAGATGCTTAAAAGGGCAATATTGCACCGCAGGGTAACTCCGTCGGATCATGAAAGGATGGATGGCACTCAGGTAGAGAGATTACAGCAGGACAGAAAGATCTTTGCGACAGAAAGCCGGGTGAATGTCCCCAGGCCCGGACGATCCCACCCGGGCCCATTACAGGCTCTACTGCCCCCAATTGACGTCCAGGCAAGCGAGACGGTTCTTAGAAGGGCCGGCTTCCCTTTTCAGCGTGACTCAGCCGGAATGCGATAACCAAGGTGTTCCGTTGACGTCGCTGAAAGGGCTTATGAGCTGCGATGCAGACGGAAAATGTGGGTGGATCATAAATTTCCTCTCATCTTTTCAACCAGGGCAGCAGAATTGGTTTGTGTGACAAAATAAAGTAAGCGTTCAACAGACGACTGTAGTTAAGAGTTATTCATCCATTTCACTTCTCTGCTATAGCACAACCACCGGTAGACAGATGTCTATCAGTGGTTGTGGCTATAGTCAACGAGGTAACAGAACATTACCATTATATCTTTTTAGAAGCAACCTTAATATTTTAATAGATGCAAACGATGATGATTCAAGCTCATGAAAAATACCTCAAATGCACTGCGACACCCATTTAATTTTGAAATCCACTGCTCCTTCCTTAGGGAAAAAAATTATAAAAACGTCAAATCTTAGGATATGGCAATGTGCTGTTTGAAGGAACAAACAATTAGGATATCATAAGTACGGATAAGTATTATAATAAGTGAAACGGGTAATTATACTGTTTGGAAACAGGAATTTATTAAATATTTTCTGGAGTTAAAATTCATTTCGTGGAGCTACCATTTTGACGTACTATTAAGACTTCTAACATGCTCACAAAGGTCTCTCGCGCAAATGTTCGTTTGTTTTCATTGCTTTCGTCGTGGAGCCGGAATTACTACGTGGAGATTGATGGAAATAGGAATGGATGCCATAAAACAGAAATAGAAAAAACCCACTTTAGTTCATTGTTTCCTTATTACGACATTTTGTCTAGGTCCTCTTGATAAATATTCATTTTAGTGTTTAAAAAAAGACTGCTTATAGTATCACAGATATTCGATACTGTGTCTCCAACTCAAAACTTCCAAAATATCGATCGTCCTATCTAGTCATCCTTGGCGATTAATTCCTGGCATGAAGTATCCGAAAATCGAATTATCGTTTTAGAAGCGATTTTTCAATCGATTCCAATCAAAATTTGACACAGAATTAAAGAAGTCGCAAAATTACTTACGGAATTTGATAGATTTACGTCTTTGCGTTTTATGAGTAGAGCATTTACATGCTCCTGAAAGTGCAGAACAGCAGACCTTCAACCCTCTGTTGGATTTCGCTCAAAATTTAATAGGCTTCCCCATTATATATATTAGAACTTTGAACAGAGTTTTATCACTCTAGCTCTCTTTGTTTTATAGTTATCGTTTTATCGTATATGCGAACAGTCGAACAGGCAGACTTTCTCTTAATAAATTTTGTTCAAAATTTGACATAAATTCTTGATTTCGCTCCAAAGACCATATACCAAATTTCACACGTCTAGCTCAAAGCATTTTCAAGTTTGTTACAGACACACAGACATTTTCCAAAAATGTGTTTATCAAACTCTGAGATTCGTCAAAATCTCGAGATCAATTTTTTTGACAATTACGAGACTGTCTCTATACTTCGTTTACAAAAAAGTGAAAAAAAAAGAACTAAAGTCAAACTATTTAAATAACATTGTTCTAATGTCTGTCACCATATGAATATTAAAATATAAAGAAGGATTCGTGAATATTAACGTTACACATAAGAGATTTAATGGAAAATAAACAAATCCGATATTCCTAGTGAATGGTCGCCGAAGGCGGCCAGTCTAAAATAACATAATATATTCAACAAAGTAAAAAAAAAATTGCTGCATATTTTGTGATAAAAATTCAAGAAAGGTGTATATATGACTCTTCAAGAAGGGTTGTTCAAATAAAATTAACGCAATAAACATTTAATAACAATTAATACTTTAATATAATTAATGAAATAGTAATCCGTTCATTGAAAGTATTTTTTATACTTTCAATAGTAATTAATAATATATTAATAAATAATAATAATATTAATAAATTAATCATGGCAAAATTATTCTGAAATCTTATTAAAAAGTAAACACAATCTTACTAAAAGTAGACATTTTAATGTACGGCTGAAGGAAGTCGAGCAATATTCGACAGTAGCTCTTCTCGTTATAGCAACATTTCAAAGTGGTCCCATGAACAACGCACAGAGGAGTGAATGAAACTGTAATCCGTTAATTAAAATCAATACTATTGAAAGTATTTTTTATAATGACACAAAATATTAATAAATTAATCATGTCAAAATAATTATGAAATCTTATTAAAAAGTACACATTTTATTATAAGTAGGCATTTTAATGACGGCTAAAGGAAGTAATTTTTTGACACTTCGAAAAAATATTCGACAGTACGCCATTCTCGTTATAACCGCATTTAGGAGCGATCCCTTGAACGAGGTTTCATCAACATGTTTAAGTTTTATTAAAAAACCTTTCATCACCCGTACTTAAAATATACGTTACTTGCATGGTGCCATCTCATAAGTGGGAAAACATGCCCGATGTCATTCATTCATCCTTTGGCTTGCAATAATAACCCGATTTGACGATCATCATGCGCTCTGGAGCGTGAGAATTCGGAATCAAAAACAGAATTTACCCACAATTCTTGACAGAAAAAAAAGGTTGATTCAGTTGTTATCGAGGAGGGAAGGAAAAAAAACTGAATAAATCTATCCCAATCGCTGCTCAACGTTGCGAGTTATTTATTGATTTAGGATTCTAAATATCTGTTGATAGCATGCAAAGTCTAGTCAAAGAGCTTTTATTTTTAACTCTTTCGTGCCTATTTACGTGATTATTCCTAAGAGGGTATTAAATAATTTTGTGGTGATTCTTCGTACAATGGCGATGGTGCGTGTGAAAGCCGAGTCATATCCTACCTCTTGCACGATTTTTTAAAATTATTTTTTATCACACTCATTTTTAATCTCGATGTTGTGAAATTTTCAAGATGGATTTGGGGTCCATGTTTCCATTTTCATTTAATTTAGAGATGAGCATTTTCAACGAAAAGTATATTAATGTAAGTCTAATAAGTTTTTAAGTCTTTTAATATGATAAAATTTGCAGGATAGCATAATATAGATATAGACAGGGTGGCCATAAAATAACTTTCCTAGTCTGACGGCATCTGCAGCTGAAACGAATGAACGAAATGAAACCGCATTTCAAAAACGGACTATGGTTAAGAATGGGAAGATGAATTCAGCAGGGGAAAAAAAAAAAAATTAAGCCCAAAAGTTGCCGATAGGGGAAATACTGGCGCTGTGGGAGTACAGTTATGGATTAATTCACGAAACTCATAGAAAATGATCTTTTATTCATCAACATTAGGATCTCTTTGACGCCATGCAATATTTTCAATATGCTGACCTTCCCTGTGTACATTATTGCATGCGGTGTATGATGTTCTCCACTGTTGCGTTTAAACTGTCGGTTTCGATGTTCACAACAGCCCGTCTTATGCTCTGTTTCTAGATATGCAGGTTTGCCTAAGAGCAGCAGCGGCATTACACTATCTAGCGTAGAACAGTTTTACTAATAAAGCGTGCTGAGGTAAGGTAGGGCCCATATTAAGCACACATCAACAATCAAACACGAACAACAGCTAAGAACTCCTCAACAGTCAAGAACGAATTGTTAACAGGTCGTTTGCTCTTCCTTTTTTTTTTTTTTTTTTTTTTACAAGGAATGAATGGCCCTGCTTTCATGCGCGCACTAGGAATTTTGTATAATCCATCAAGATATGCAAATTTCTCGTTTGTACGTGACATCAACGCCAATAATTCCCCTGTAGGCAACTTTTGATATTATTATTATTTTTTTTTTTTCCTACAGACTTTATTTTCCCATGCCTTCCACAGTTTGTATAGGAAATGTGGTTTCATTTCGTTCACTCGTTTCAGCTGCAGATGCCGCCAAACAGAGAAAGTTATTTTATGGCCACCCTGTATGTAAACTGCACGATACATAAATATCAACATCATTGCATGAAGAAAAAAAGGGGATGGAACAGACACCTGTGAAGGAGAGGGAGACATATTATTAAAAATAGTTTCTATTAGCCAGATGTGCAGAATTTTTCTTGTAAACTGTGAGACATCAAAATTATTATGCACACAATGCAATGGCTGATGCAATCAAACCGATTACTTTATCACGATATGAAGGTCCAGATTTGAGGCCCGAAAGAGAGTTTTCATTTAACCTGAAAACTAATTTTTTAATTAATTTTTTTTTATAACTTCAAATGTGTTCTTGATAAGGTATTGCTTTAAAAATAGTTCCAATAACTAAGGGGTTAACTTTATATGTTGAAAAACACAGTAATTTTATTCGCCTTAAGTGTACATGCACTTTTTTAAATATAATTTAGAAACTTAGTAAAACAATTTCAATGATTTTTTCTTTTCCTTCTGGGCGCCACCACTAAAGGAAGTGAGAAAAAATCCACCAGTGCGTGAATGAAAAATTTTTGAAAAGCAGAATTTCACTTCTTGGTGGCTATAAGAATGCCGAGATATCATATTACCTTCACTTTGATGAAGAGATGTACCTCTTGTGAATGGAATTGGGCGGTGGCAGTTGTTAGTCTTTAAAAATCCAGTTTCAGTTCCTATGTCAATGTTCAATGACAATCTTTCAATCAAAAATCGTATGCTAAATCAAATAGGAACAATTCTTTTGTGAACATCTTCCCCTTAAATATTAATAGTATAGAATTTCAGATGAGCACATGTTAACTGTGATTGTTCAACTTGTAAATTAGCAACATACAACAGTCCGATCAAGAGTTGAATGGCGCTAGGTTGGAGGAAAATATGAAAGCCCGATTTCTTACGTGATCGTAATGTTCACGTATTTTTGCGTACTAACCCTTCTTTCATGACTTTTTTTTGGGGGGGAGATTAAATCAGGGTGATATAATTCATGCTCTAGATTAAAGGGGAAAATGCTTAAAGAATCCTAGTCTAAATATATAAAATAATTTTTTAAAAACCCAGTATGATGGAAATAGCCATCAGCATGCAAATTTACATGTTAAACTCAGTACAAAATCTTCGATGTCCCTCTCTTCTAAATTTCTCCACTCATTATCGCTTTTGTTGGCAAAAAAAAAAAAAAAATCTCAAATTAGTTATCAAAAATATTCAAGAAATCGCACGTTTCTTCCAGTCACAACAAACAGCAAAGACATGTTCAAACCCGCTATAATGATTGTGACATTTGATTTTTTTTTTTTTTTGACAGCTACGTTCTTTATTATGTAATAGACGTGAAAAAAGTTGCCATCAACAACCAAGTTACAGTACACATGTTTTGAGTACAACTTTTTGTTCACTAAATGTTATGATGGAAATTTGCATCATCATGCAAAGAAGAGTTAAAAACAAAACTAAGGTATTAAGTGGTTTTTTTCTTCTTATTAACTATCCAGTTTCCACTCAGTCAGCGATGTGTTAATATGTCAGAAACATTCATAATGAGTTGGATTTTATTTAATTTTCTATCTATTTAAAAGAAATGAAAAAAAAAAAATCTTTAACCGCAGAATAAATAAATACGAAGCAAGCAAAAAAATACATTGAAGTTTCAAGTTTGATAGAATGTAAATTTTTCACTCACCAGGTGAATAAAACAGCGTTGCGGCAAAATATTTCCTTCAATGAGCCAATTATTTCGAGCAGTTTTACAATGTCTTCTTATCTGTGGGGAAAAAATCCAAGTATTTTAATACAAAAGTAAAATTACATTTGCAACTGATATTTACAGACAATAAAAATATGAATAAAAGCAATAAATCGTTTTCGAAATCGCATTAGCAAATCAGCGTTGCAAAATCAGCAATAAAGATGATTTTTTGCAGCTTCGTCGGGTCTCTTTTGCTTTCCCCTCATTGTGATCTGAAACCTTACAAAACTTACCGCAGATATTTGATATCTTTCCTCTTTGGTAAAAAACGAGAGGTAAAAGAAAGAAAAAAGAAAAATCCCGCAAAAAGTATTTCAACTTGCAATGGAACTCCTAGAACACTTTTTTGAAGTATCAGGAAAAAAGAAAGGGAACTAAAGCAAATAATTTTATTTCCCACAAGATCACTTATCGGAATTGCTTGTAGCAACCATTTCAGCTAAGTAAAGTATTATTATAAGATGTTTACTTTTGTGTTTAAACAACAAAATGGCTTTTAAGGGACCGGTGGATGAGAACATTAAACAAAGTCTTCATTTTAGTAAATTCCCAAGAGTTTAATCAATGAAATGAACTCGCAGTTCACACATTGAGTTTGTCTAAAAAGGAATCTAACTAAGAGACCGTTCAAAGGGGAAATGATTCGTGTCTTTCTATGTATAAAAGAAAACATAAATTCAATTCAATATTTTTTTTCAGTTTTTTTAAAAAATAATTATTTTAAAAAGGATGCTCTTACGAAAAGAAGCAAAATTCTAAATACTTAATAAAAATTTCACAGTCAATATTTTAACCAGTTAAAACCATTATTAAAGATTTTGATTAGAATGTTGCACATATGTAGGAAATGCTATGTCTCATTATAATATATGTATAAGCTAAATGGCTCTTTTCAGCTAATGCGACAGTAGTACAGTACCCGAATCGCGACTTTCCAGCTTGCGTACTATCCGGCGTAGTTTTCTTCTATTGTAATTAAATAAGGAAGGCAAGGTGACATTGACACGACATTAAAAGTAAGCGTCTGCTACGATCTTTCTATGTGTCGTGTGCAAAATACAAGTTGTGACAGGAAAAGAGCAGCGTTCTGCTCGTTGTTCATTGTTTTGTCAGCGTGTAACGAACCTCAACTGTTGCCACTAATCCTGATTATAATTGCATAGTACATACAGTATTCGTAAATTGTTTTGGGATATGCCTAATGTTTTTTTTAAGTGTACGACAGTGATGACTTCATAATGAGTAATAAACGAAAAAAAGTCTTAGTGACAATGAATTCATAGAACTCCGGTCTATCCTGAATTTTTGTTATCTGGTCTACCTTTCTACCACATTATGATGGATATCCGGGAGTGTACAGTATTTATATTCCTGATTAAATCTTAATTTGATGCTTTTATCATTTCTGTAAAAACAAATTAATCTGGTCTTCAAATTAGAATATTAAATATCTTCCGTCTACTCTAAATATGAAAAACCAACTGCAAGAAATCACAACAAATTATTATTTTTTATTATCTCGTCTGCCGTCTTGGAATCTAACTGCTATCATTCATGGAATATTTATAATAAAATAATTAAAAAAATAAAATCACAAGTTTTGTTTTCTCCTCCTCATTATTTTAATTTGAAAAAATAAAATCAGAAGTCAATTAGATGAGAATTTAGGAAAATTGTTCATCCCCCCCCCCCCCACTGAAATAAGGCAACGGATTTTCTTCTTCAAGAAAAGCCAGTCATTAAGCATTTTGTTCAAGTGTGATTGCATTTCAAACCATCTTATAGAGCAACACAATATAAATCGGCATAACTTAGAATAATTCAGAAAGTAAATACGATGCGCAGACTTACATGTTTATTTTAACAAGAAGACTAAATTTTCATTCATAAGAATTTTGATTAAAATTTATAAATTTTTATAGTATCTTATTTTTTACTAAGTTTTAGATATTTCATTTTTAGTTATATTAACGTCCTGTTTTTAAAGCAACACTAGGGCTATTTTGGACGAAACCCATAAAATATTGAAAATTCTAGAATAAAAATGTAACAAAATAGCCTAAGTGTAATAATGGAAATATTAGTGCTAAAAGTTTTAACTAGCACCAAATAAAATTTGTTTCATTATGCAAATAAAATATAGTAGAAATAGCGTCTTAACCACTTATTTTACATCAATGCAAGAATACTCATACGATTTTTTTCATTAAAAGTTACAGCAATATCTATTACAATAGGAAAGAAATCTAACAGAATTTAAATATGCACGTGCAGCAGCATTTAATTCTTTTCATTTTATTGACTCATCGAATGACTCATGTTGAACAATAAAATCCAAGTATGCTGAATGCATTAAAATAGAAAAAACAATGACATACACAAAATTAGTAAACTATAAAAGAATAGACATCCTTTTCATCACAATGGGAAATAATAAAAAAATTTTAGTAAATGTCGAAGCCAATTTTTAAATAATGAAAGGATTTATTCCTTCTATAAAAATGAAGCACAGTTGATAAAAATAAAAATCTCTTCTGTCTACTTTTCCTAAATAAGAGATTTAAAGTCAGTTCTATTCGCTCGAAGAAAATATTACACCGTGAGAGATGAATTTCATAATAATTTGTTCTTAAAACACATTTTTAAACGTATATTAAAACGTATTTTTTTAAAAAATTTCAATTTTCAAGTCTTTTATTTAATACTCATTACTATATACTGGAATACTGTTATATATTGAATATATAAACCAAATTTTCGGCTACTGTTCATTTTTGTATCTTCAAACGACCACTTTTCGATAATTCTATCCCACTAAAGGGTGAGATGAGAAAAGATGTGCATATTTCCGTAATTTACTTTATATTATATATATATATATATATATATATATATATATATATATATATAACCATCTCCTCCTTTTATCTTTCCTCTCATCCATATTTTCTCATTTTTATATGCTCATCCTAACGAATGCGCAAAAGTGCCGAGGGCTTTAGAATCCGTTGACAAACAATAGATGGTGCCATTTTACAAAAGATCTAAATTTGATTAAATAAATCGATTAAATCCTAATTAAGTCATGAAAGTATTAAAAATGTTTTCTGAACCAGAATACCAGTAAAAAAAATTCTAGAGATCAGGAAGTGAATGAAAAATCGATTACGAAATTTCATTTTCACAAACATAAAAGTCAAATTATTAGAAAAAGCTGTGAAAGATTTAACAAAAAAAATTTAATGTAAGAATTAATGAAAGAATCTATCATTTCAATGAAAGAAAAAAATTCAGCGCTAACCAAAAAAAAAAAAAAAAAACATACCTATTTTTTGAAACAAATGATTTGAAATCTTTTTTTTTTTTCGTTAGAAAAATCTGCAATGCGTGATGAATTAAAAGAGAAGCGGATAGTGAGAGAACGATCGTACAATATTATGGGACTTAGAAAAAAATTGTAGGGGTAAATATATGCCAGGCCGCTCTAATCGATGACATCTTTGATCACTCTACTTTGATATAAGATAAAGTATTAAGGACAGGGTCATTGTTTATTTCGTGAAACGTGATTGCTATTTGCATTACGCTTAAAGTATGCGCAGATTTCTTTTCAAAAACGCGCTAATTATTCAAAATACGTTTTTAAATTCGAATGATCGCGAATTCATCAGGTGAAGATCACAGGGAGGAACGTGAAAATGAACAGAATCCAAATATCACACAATATCATGATATTTTTGGAAGAAATTTTAAAAGCAATTCAAAGTTATATCTGCATCAAAGAAAATAAATACAGAGTCTCGCAAGCAAAACAGAATTTAGTGTACCCTAATTGTTCAGTTTTTTTTTTTTGTTTTTTTTTGATTTTAGTAAACAGGATGATTTCTAAAGTCCTGTGGTACATTTCTTACAATCTTCTATCTTTCTACAGTACACTCCCGATCATCCGCGGAATTGGGTGGCGCGGCCTCCGCGGATAACCCGAAAAAAGCTAAAAACGGGTATAGCAAAAGAGAAAACAGTCATTCCAACTTTGAAAAATCTTTTTATGTGCAATAAAACGTAAAATAAACAGCAGGAAATGTTTAACTAACGCTTAATATTTTAGTATGTCACTCAAAGCTAACCTAAAATGCATTTTGTTACTGAAAACAGAAAAGTGCTTTGTACTTACGAGAGGCGTCAAGGATACACAGAAAAATGAACACATATGTACTGTTTTAATACTGTAATGTACTATGTAATTACAAAAGCATAACTTTAAAACTACACCTTTTTGAAGAAATCAGTTATTTGTGTTTGCTTCTTGCTTTGGAAGCATTTTCTCTTTGCTTGGAAGCAAAAAAAAAAAAAAAAAAAACTTAGTGCGGCAGGCGCGGATAATCGGGGGTCTACTGTATTTTCAAATGCGAAAAAAAAAAAAAAAAACTCCCCTTAACTAGAATGCTCATTTATATTTTCTATTTCTTACTAAGCAACAGGATGAATATTACTCGTTTTCTCCAGTTAAATCTGAGCACGCGCAGAAAAACTCATTCCAGCTCGGGAAAGTGCGATCTTTCTCTTATTATCCGATTTTAATTAAAAGAAAGGCAGAGTCAATTCTCACTAAGAACTCGACATACTTCGAGAAGATCTCCTACCTCATCCTTCTTTTGAAAAGATGTTTATCTATGCGATCTCCTTTGTAAGCTTTGAGAGAATGAAGAGCGATTTTCCCATTTAAAAGCAGATTTGAAAGATAGATAACGACTTTGGGTTGCTCGCAGAGTGCCAAACTCGAGCTAGCCGAGCTTAAAGGCTCACTACTTATTTAGATGAGTGTAAAGACAGAAGCAACTGGAATTAAGAAAGGAACAACCTTGTAATAATATTTTTAGAAGTCCATAGTTCTAGGTTTCGGCAAAAATTTGTTAATTATTTTAAAATAAAAAAATGAATCGAGCAAATACTTTATATTAGATTTTAGCTTAACGTATCAATAACAATTCAAAAGTAATATATTAGAAAAACAAACACATTATTTATGTACTGGTTGTTCTCGAACTCATAAAAATGAATTAGTAAACCAAAATCGCAAGGAGTTGAAAGCACATAGAAAGCTAAATAATATCTACCATGGTATAAACAGTAACTGGCAGAAAAAGGGACTATTATCCGTCCAATTAGATTTCATATTACAAGGGGAGTGATAACAATAACCAGAGTATATGTCTTGTGTCAAAAGCTTCATGTATCCCTATATCAAGACATCTAATGGATTAAAACCTAGTAGCTTAGGATTCCCGGTTTCGTTTGAAAGCAATAATTATCATTGCAGTTACAGCAATTGGAGCTATTGTGATTCTGATGTTATGAATGAAATGAGGAAATAATAGAATCGCAGGAAGTAAGAGCAACTTCCAATGATATCAAGATGACGGTAACATTTTTTTCACCATGCCTGTTTCCAGATTTTAAAAAAAATACATGAATTCATTAAAAAATATTTGGACAAAAAATCCACCGACTAATTTATAATATTTGTTTATTATTTACTATCATAAATTTCAATTTCGAACAAATTAAAAAAAAAAAGGAAAAAAATCAAAATTATTTATAAAATTTTAAAAAATAACTATGATTAAAGCCTCTGATTAAAAACATGCAATACGATTGTATTTTTCAACATTCATTTTAGTTGGATTGGCTCGGTTTTTTGGCACAAGAGCTATAGATTTGGTCATACTGCGTTAGACTAAATACATTTTAGAAAGGTAATCTTTGTATACAAATTATTACAATAATCCAATGTCTCCTTTTGTTTATCTCATGCCGAGAGTGATCAGATAAACAAAAGTAGAAATTAAATACATCTAGAGAACTTACAGGTTACTTAGAGGACAGGTTTCCACCCTTATTTAGTTTCAAATATACTCCATTATCTTCGTAAACAAACGGGAGAGGTCTTAAAAATGCTTTCTGCAATAAAGGATTTATCCCGCATAAAAATATGTACCTTGGATAAAGCTGTGAATACCTTGCTTGGTACTGACGAACTTAGCTAACGAAATATAGATCTTTGATGAGAATTTAACATTTTTATAGAAATTATTATGCGAATATGTATTTTAGACGCCTTTTTTCTGATCAACTGAAAATAAAATGTGACTTGGAATGACAGATGTAAAAAGATCGCATGCTGAATTTCATTGCGTTTACATGCATGCAGACTGAAGGGCAACCCACAGAGTTCAAATGGTTTAAAATTTGACAAGAATCTATGCTTTAGATGTGTACTAAATTTTATCTGTCTAGCTCTCCACGTTTTGAAGTGACCGAATTCATTTGCATTGGAATAACCCGACAGACAGATGTCCTTTGAATAGATCTCATTTAAAATTTAACAGAAATCTACACATTGGGTCTAAAATTCACATGCCAAATTTCATCCATCCAACTGAAATTCTTTTTCCGTTACTGTGTTCGCAGACAGAGCAACAAACACAAGACATAATTCCAAAAATCTATTTTTTGAACTCGGGCCGATCTGAAATATGGAGATTCGTCAAAATATGGAATTCGAATTGTTTGACAATTACATACTTTCTCTATCCTTCGTATACGAGAAAGCAATAAAAATGAGAAAATTCACATCATTTAAACAAACAAAAATGACTCTACCACTGGCGCAATGCAATAAAACATTGTCGTGTGCCTTGACACAAGTGATGACACTTTTCCTGGAAACACAAGTTTATTATGGATGGATTAGATGATCAATGGCTATTTGCATATGTACAAATATATTCTAGTTTACTAGGAGTCCTCATCGGAGTTCCTACAAACGCACACTCTTACCGGTGTCAGCCACCACCTTCCTCGCAACCCTTCCTCTCTCTTCACTTCGTCTCCTTTTAGCCGTAAGGCCGGAACAGCTACGTGGAGGTTAGAGGCATGACAAACACGTTTAAAATAAAAACAATATTTAAAATATGAACAATAAATTATAAATGACAAAAAAAAAGAAACGAAATATCTTGCTATCATAAAATTTAAACAATAAGACACCAGATCCCATCGTACATAGTCATTGTTTCTTGATGGCAACATTCAGAAATGACATACAATGATTTGAGAGCAGGATTAGTGAGTGCCAGAAACAGCCGCTGGGATGAGACAAATTGTACTTCTAAGTATGCTAATGCACAGACACATAACTAATGACTAATAGCATGAGACTAATAGACTGCTATCTCATTTAGTAATCTGTAGATGCTTCAGGCACTAAGGAGACAAAATATTGGTGCTTTCATAAAGCTTACTTTGTCAGATTTGATAGATTAGATTTTTTTCCCTTAGGAAGTCTCATCTCATCTTTTAATTTTTTGACCAGATATCACATTCACTTTGAATTAGCGAAGAAAGCTAATATTGAAAATTGGTTTGCTAAAAGACAGTGCAAGTTGGAACTGAGAACAGATATAGAGAATATTTAAACTATTGAAGCAGGGAAAAATCGTTATGCCTTAGAAAATGTCAGAAATAGATAAATCAGCGTTTATTTCAATGTTGTTGCATTTAAAATCGAGCAAAATGACAGGAAACTTAAATGCAACATTTTCATTTAATTCAAAAAAGCATATTTTGATATTTATTCAATTGTAATGCCAATGAGTGCCATAAACATAAACCGAGGGCATTTACATCGTTCAAACGAAAAAAAGTAATTCTTCCTAAAGTGCCATAAAAAAATACTCTGAAATCTAAAACTACAAACTGTATGATGACAAAAAAAAAAAAAAAAAAAAACGTCGATTTTATTATTTAAACCATGAGAAAATAAAAAAAAAAAGGGGGGGAGACAAAAAATAAAGAAAAGAAAACTTAACATACGTTGCATTGGATGGTAGAAAAAAAATGACTTGCATTGGCTGGCAGAAAAACATTCAAACAATCAACTGAAACATAAATAAAATAAAAATTAAACATGCATTTAAATGGGAAATGAAAAAAAAAAAAAAAATTAATTCCTGAGGTTTATCATATAACTACATGATGGGAAAAAAAAAAAAAGAAAGTAACCATAAAAATAAATAGGGAAGAGGGAAAGAAAAAAATTCCAAAAATATAAGCGAACTTCACCCATTGGGAACGCGCTACTTAACGCTCTCTGGACCAGTTAACAAGAAAAAAAGAGGAAGGACGGAAAAAAAGGAATAAATAGAGTAGCAAGAATAAGAGAAGGGGTTCAAAAAGGGATTCCAGACGCCGAGGAGCAAATTCCACCCCGTTTACCGATGGAAATTCTGCACGTATCGAATAACGGGCCATGTGCGATCTCTCAGCACCGCGCCAGAAACTCAAGAAGTCACAGTCGATATCTGTCATCATTATGGCGACAAGAATTCCCGATGTACCCCCGCGGCAGCAGATGGACCCGCCGATAAATCAACTCGCGAAGTGCGAAAGAAGTGCCATAAATTCATTCCCGCAAATGGTCACGACAGTCGCATTCTTCCGGAGACTCAGAAAGGGTGGGATTTTGAGTAATAAATGTACAGAGTGAACTGTACTTGCCTTTGTACGATTGGGTTTTATGTTCCTGTGATACAAACTGTGTGGGTCGGTGAACACGAAATAACTTCTAAAGATAAGTAGTGGGAGTTTCCAGAATGTCTTCATGGGCAATTTGGTCCCATAAAAAAATGAGATGAAATTTTAAATATTCGCATCCCATTATTGCAAAAAGCTACTCATAACAAAGTCACGACAAGAATCTTGGCGTGACTTTGACATAATATTGGCTTAATTTTGAATATTAGTATGTCCCGTTTAAGGCAAGATTGAAATTATACATTTTTTTGGGATAAAATATGGAAGTTAAATAATGAGAATTGTTAAGAGATTCTCCTCTCAGTGAAACATAAACGTGGAAATATTTCTCGAAAGTTCTGCTGAAACGTAACATCTCCTGGTTCACCTTCACTAATAATAAAAAAGAACGTGCATTCACGTTCTTATGGATAAGCTGAAACTCTGCAGAGCTGTTTTTGGAATTTTAATTAAAAATAAAGCAAGATTTTGGCATTTTTCCGTGCTATCCAACAGTATTATTGCACAAAATGGATTTTTACACCATTTTAAAATGTAAATATTATCTTTGCAACAAATGCTAATTGAATTGGCATCCCTTTTTTACCTTGAATTTCGACAATTTTTTAAATTATTATTTTGTATAATTTTTAATTAAAGATTCATTGTTACAGTGAGACTCAGTCTTTTTCATTGTTTTATTAAATATTTAAACGCGTGATTTTCTTCGGTAGCTGAAAGTGAACGGAAGATTCCATTTATTATCTCTGCTGTCTACATGAGGAATAAGAAACAATATAGCGAAACACGACATGCAATTAATTACAAGATAAGTAGGCTGGTCTGTGCTAAATCTAGTTGGTACCGTCATGTAAATGTCTA
The DNA here is from genome assembly GCF_947563725.1 of Argiope bruennichi. Lineage (NCBI taxonomy): Eukaryota > Metazoa > Arthropoda > Arachnida > Araneae > Araneidae > Argiope > Argiope bruennichi. Next base: position 134,815,002 of record NC_079156.1, on the reverse strand, counting down.
ACGAGCGCCTTTATGCAATGATAATATTGGGCTTATGTTATATAAAAATCATAACAAAAATAACGCATTTTTAATTCGGTGCCTCAAGCGCGCACGATCTTGCATATATCAACGGTGCCGGCCTGCATACTTCAGTAGCATTTAAAATTATACGATTATAAGATATGATTACCCGGACGGTTTCACCAATTGTGATGGAAAGACATGTTACGTACATCGAGATGCTATTGTCACAGAATCACTAACAATGTGCAACACACGTCAGCAAGCAATTGTCACAAAAGTAAAAATGATGCTCTTGTTTGTCGGAACACAGGTCATAGAAGCACAATCTTTAAACAAATTCATTAAGAAGATGTCAATCTTTTTCTTATTTCTGTAAGGTATCCGATACTTTGCGTGGTCTTGTTGCGAGTTACAGTGGACTGTTTTGGTACCCGCGCCTGTGAATTACTTGCCACCTCAAAGTGGTTAATAGCATTTTGGGATTTAGTTAAGAAAGTTCATTTACAAAATATATGAACAAATACGAGGCGACAAAAATAACAAAGTTCCAATGCCGATCACAATTTAATGTTTACAAAGATTCTTTTAAACAATAAGGAACAAAATAAAAGCTATGCATAAAAGATTATATGAAATTGAACACACACAATAAAATTAGCAAGCAAGCTAGTTGCCAAAAGACGGCTCATTAGAACTAAGGCACTTCGCAATCACTTTAACCAACAAAAAACTCCCGAATTTTCTATTTTTCACGAGTTATTGACTTATGTATTTGTCTAGATACACTAGACTAAGTGGGATTTAAACACCCACCATGATTTTCTGACATTTATTTTTCTTAAAACATTGCTTTTACAACAAGCCTTCTTAATAAGCAAGACAAAAAAAAATCGAAAAAAAAAATTAAAAATCGAAACAGGCTTTGATTTTAAAAAAAATATTTTTATAACTAACTAACTCAATTAGAGAAGTTCTGCCAAGACATCCCACGTTGCAGCTGAACAAACAAGATCCCGTATCACTTCGCGAAGCATGAGTAATGCAATCGTTGACCGTGACGGTCATTTGCCGAACTGTCAATATCGAAGGCTTCATTATGCATGTAATCCTTTTACTTTCACATCAATCTTCGCCTTTGAATATCTCTTACCTTCTCAATGTTTAAATAATTTGATTCGAAGACTATATAAGAAAATCTGCCCTCCCTAATAGTCATTTATAATCTCAGTGCTTGTGATATCAATTTAGTAATCACTTTGAAGGTTAAAAGCTCTCTAATGAAGTGATTAGGCATCCCAGATCAGTCCAGATGATAGATTATTTTATCTTGACATAAAAAATGAGCCGGATTCGAAATATTAAAGAAAGGCGTATTCGTTTCAATCTGAGTAAAAATAATTTTTTTTATTATTATTCAATGGTTTGATCTTGAACTATCCCAAACTTTAAAAATTCTATTATGCAAACGACTTTTGGACATATTTTCTTGCATGCATTCAATCGATTATTTTAAGCTAATTTTAAATTATAATGAGAGCGAATATACGCACTAATACAAACCCCTTGTAATTTAAAAATTAAAATTTTTTGACATGCGTGAATTTTGACATAAATTGGACCCAAGTTGCATTTTTATGTCTGAATTCTAAGTTGCATCTTTATGTTATGTTTATCTCCTTTTTTTAATCATTTTTCATAGCCTACAGCTTTCAATACATGGCATCTTTACAGACGATTTTGTGCATTTATTAAATCAAATAAAAATGATTTTGTTTTTATAATATACGCATGTTATAAGCATTTTTATAAGTTCGATTTCAAATTTAAAAAGCAATTTGCTGTCAAAATAAAAATAATGTTTTATCAAATTAAATTTCATGGAAGGCCAGTTTATAAACTACTAATTTATAGGTTTCATGGAACACAGAAGGAATTTTTAATCATTTCTTGTTGAACTTAATTACAGCACCTCATTTTAGAATCCTCTAAGTCTTATCTAAGGATGTATTCTGATCTTATCTAAGGATATATAAAATCTCCCCCCCCCCTTCTATTTAGGAACAAAAAACGGTGAAGGATCCTTTTTGAACTTATATTCATGTGTTTTAGGAATTCTTGAAAATTAATAATAAAAAATATATTTATTATTGGAATTTTGTTCTATCCATTAGATATTAAATTAATGATACAATATATAATACAGGCCCTCTCAAAAACACAGTTTATTGGACATGTATCAGAAAAATTAATCGAGCGCATAAATTTAAAACAGCAGCACTCGAAGGATTAAATTCAACTAAAGTAGCGAAAGCTTCCCTCAGACGCATTTGTTATTTTGTCCCTCAACCTTGCGAGAGCATCATTAAACCAAGAAGAGGCGAGGCGAAGTGAATAAATTAGAACCCCCGAATTTTAAGAGTTGATAGATGTTAACATCCCCCAATTTGCATAAGTTGTGGTCGATATTACCCAACCTCTGTCACGGCGCGGACAAGCAACGAACTCTCTTCCAGCGAGCAATTATTCTCTTGAAAACACAGAGGAAAGGGAAAGAAAAAGATCACAATAAAAGATCTCTGGTTCGGTAATGAAGGCCAAATCCTTTCTCGTGCGTGCACTTGTGCCCGCGTGAGGTGGGGCTTTTTTCACGTGAGTTTCGCTCACACACTAAGTATTCAGCTCACGCTAAGGCACAGAAGCCCTATTTGCTTTTTCTCTCTCCAGCGCAGAGGGTTGATGTCTTTTGGATTCTTTCGCAGATTCGATTTGGGGTGGGTATGGATTTCCGGGGAGAAAAAAAAGTTCTTTTTGGTTGTCGGGGGAGAATTCAAATGAAACTGTTTTGCTCCGTACTTTTTTTTCTGAGTATGTTTGTCTGTCTTTCCGAAAAAGTGCTGTGGAAAATAGAGCGGCTGGTTTCGGCAATCGGATTTAGAGGAGCGAGTTTGTGGTAATCGTTGATTGGAGAAATTTCCATTTGAGGAGACGTTTGTAGTGAGTGAAATACGCTAGCCTGAAAAATTTATAACAACAAATATAAAAACGCGTATGACTTGAATGATTTTAAAGGTAAGAGCAGACAACTTGTACATAAAAGTTTATTTTTCATGCCCGATATACTTACGAAATGGGAGCATAGTATTAGTATAGTTATATTATCGTCCCGTTTTTAAAGCAACATAAGAGCTACTTTGGAATGGACCTCGTAATTTTGAGCTGCCGGCAGATGACGAGGACGACACCTGAGCTGGCACCTCCTCTCAAAATTTCCACACCAAGCCCGCGGGAGGACGTTAACCCGACGGATTTAACGTGCACGACTGCTTACACGATGGTTCTTCGGTGCAATCGGGTCTCGAGCTTGAAACCCTCCGGCTTGGAAGCTGAGATCTTACCACCAGGCCACCACGGCCTCTCTCATGAAATGGGAAAAATGAAAAATTGCATATTCCAGCAAAAACCAAATTTACATAAGAAAATAATAAATGCCATATTAGAAGAGGAAAAGGGAGAAAAAACTATGATCACTTTTTTCAAAAATAGAAAATAATAATAAAGTGTGTAATTCCACTTGTAGGAAATGTAAGAATTTTAGCGATTTTTTTTTTTTTTTTTTTTTCATATTGTGCATTTATTGTCCAAGAAATTTTTACGATGACCAGATCCTTGAAATCTTCGGAGAGTACTAAATAGGAGTTGTAACGATTCAACATCTTAATGCGTCCCTCACATGTTCCAGAGCATTTAAATAAACAGAGTATGAGAGCTGTTCTATCACTGGATTCCACTGCTTCAAGATATCCGGGGAAAAATGAAGCGTGATGACAACGCACACGATTGCCCATTAAAAAGTCACTTCCAATAGTATACTTTAATAACTGAAAATGAGGATCAAAAGCCTCGTCGCGGTATATTTCAGCATTCATAGTTAGTCGGAATGGGAAAGGTAGATTAATGCAACCATTCGAAACAATGCTTGTCCATTCCATGATCGCGCCGTTTATGTGCCTGTGCTTTCAAAAATGTGAGAGCTTTATTATTATTATTATTATTTCTTTACTCTTTTAGAAGAAAGCGATTCTTCACACGAAGAAGAAAAGAACGTACTCATAAATTCACTCAGAATCCACTCATACCGAATACTATTAAAAATATGGGAATTGTACAATAAAAAGTATTTAGGGAATTAATGTTCGATTAACGTTTACCAGAGTTAATTTTGCATAAAATAAAAACAGTTTTTAAATGCAAAAATCCAACACGATGACAAACATACTTTGAATGATGTTTGGGGAAGGTTAATGAGTCATTAATAGAAGGAAACACACAAAATGATGGGAACCGAGGTTCAATTCTATTCGATAATGCAGATGCTGTATTTTCACATTCCTTGTCCATTTCGCACGTCATTAGCTTGATCGAAAGAAGTCTCCATTCCCTCAATTGGGGGGGAAAAATACAATTCGAAAATTCAACTTACTTATGATTACTCAGCATATTAGTTGATACTATCACCGTAGCATCGTTTCTTTTTTTTATTGATAAAATCGAATAAATAGTGTTCAGTTTTGGTTTGTCTTTTAGCTTACGAGCGCTAAAAATCTAAACCATTTTTATCGATTACATAAATTTCCCGAATATCACGATGAGAATTAACCCTTTGCACTCGGTAGGTTCCTCTTAGGCATCATTCGAGACGGCGAATCATTTTGAATTTCTTTTTGTTTTGTTTTTTTAATTTTGATTGTTAAAAATACAAATGCTGAGAAAAATTAGATTAATTTTTTGGGGTAAATTCAACTTAAAACAATTGTGTATATTTATTTTTCGGAACAAGAAACATGTCCTTGTATTAAGTGAATAATTATACATCGAATGACTTTTCCGAGTGCAAAGGGTTAACGTAACAATGTCCGAAACATTTTTCTCTTTATCACAAACGAAATATGCAAAGAAAAAAAAATGAATTATAAAAAATTTTCATCTGAGAGATTCTTTTTAATTCTAACATTTTAGACTTTGCTCAGTCCGAAAAAGCAAATTTGGAATTATTTGGTATCTGGACTCGAGACAAATAAAAAAAGATGCCAAAATTTCATAAAATATGTCGAAAAGGAACTAGTTTTTCGGCCCATGTAAATGTGAAAAAAGTGACTCAAAAACAGAACGATCTAAATCTATAACATTTGTAGTATTGGTTTAGCACAAGAATTCGAAACTTGTTTCGAGTTGGCTGAATATCTGAATATATATTTATCTGTGCGCGAATGACAGAACTAAAAAATAAATAAATAAATAAAATAACAAATAAAATGCTGAAATATTCTGTTTGGCCTTCATCCGATAAATCTAAGATAAAATTTCAGCCTTAAACTACAAACTAAATTATCTTCAGAATAAATAAGCTAAACTCAAAATGCACTATTTTATGGCAATGTGGCAGAAAGTTGACAAGTTGACGGGTGAAAATTTCAAGTTCAGAAATAGTTCGATTAATATTAGACAAAATGAAGTTATTCAGTTCCTTAAAGAATTCACAAGAATGAAATTCAATTTAAAGTTAAAATTTGAGGGCTTGAATATAAAAAAGAAAAATGGTCATTGCATAAAGATATTAAAATTTGAAGTACGCAGAGTGCAATTTATTCTGAGATATATTTATGCCAGTGCTGAATCCATTCCTTCACATTCCATCCTTTCATTTGACACATCTATAGATTTCTTCTAAAATTTGGTAGAAATTGACAGTTTCAGTGTTTATCAAAGATGAATGTAATCACTCTGGAATTTTACGCGAACAGTCATCAAAAAGTTGGTATCTCATTTTTTTTGGCAAGTACAATATTTTTTTCACCGTATACGAAAGCTAAAAAAGTAATTCGCAAATTTTATTTGTTTGAAAAAATTGCTTTAAAATTAAAACTAATTAGTTTTTAAATTGAAAAGATCTGCTTTTACCATCTCCTTGAATGCGAAAAACTATTACTCCATAGAGCCGATCTCATATTGATCGAATTTATGCTATTCATTTTCCAGAACCATACTTGCAGTTGAATTATGAGAAAACAAACATCTGGACAAAACAACTCGTTCTTTTCTGGATAAACAGAATGAAGAGAAAAACCAAGACGAAAACGAAACTGCTATATCATAAATCTACATATTAAATTTCCAAAGAAAATGTTTTTGTAATGGTAATACAGATTTGCTTAATATTACATCAAATACTTGATTGTTAGGTTTTTTTTAAACGTTTGGGAGTATATTAGTTAAGTTTCGTAAATCATATTACCTACTTTGCCTTTTCCCTCCTCTACTAAAAGGCATTTGTTTCTGCTTTCGTTATATTTGAACGAGTTGAGAGAAACCTCTGAAATTCAAATCAAAATGTATAAATAATTAAAATCATTTCACCGCAATTTCAGTTAAAAATGGTTATTTGGATTATCCGGTGGTTAAAATATAACATCAGTTTTATGCTTACATTCAAACCTGTACAATGAATACCCAATTAATCTTGAAAATTATGTACTGGTTTATGAAGCCTAGGTCACATATCGCATTTCGATTGATTTCATTTACGGAGACACAAAGACCCAGAGGTCATTAACAGCCGTTGTAACACAGTCTGGATTAATTAGAAACATGGGTGCAAGTATTCACATTAATCGAAGGACGACAGTTAGAGTAGCTGCTTTGATCAACCCGCATTATTTTGGGAGAGAACACGTCTTCCTCTGGGGGTGCAAGAAGTTAGCAAGGACAATAGAACTCTCATATGAAGCGAAGACCAGAGTAGAATGTTAGGATTCTCTTAGAGAATGGAATTTTCAGCATTAGCTGCAGTCAAAGTTGGAAAAAATTAAAAAAAAAAAAAAAAACCTTTGAGACTTGCATTTGGATTAATTTTCCTCTGTTTCTACTTTACTATTGTGTATTTATTAACCCTTAAATGTATATTGTTGCCAACTGTCTACATCCATTTCCACTTAATTTTATTCAAAAACCTGAGTGTATCTGTTTCCGAACGCACGTTCACAACCATAGACAATAAATCATGTGTGCAAGGAAAAAGTTGACATTACTTTTGGCGGGTAGATTATATCGTTCTTTTACATTTGAATGTGGTGAGTGATGCAGTTGAGTCTGTTACCTGAAGAAATAGATTTTAATGTCGAGTTCCTTATAACGGAGTGATTTATCTAACTGTTAAACAATCATTTCTCATCTGTTACCATGTAAGCAATTAGTTATTAGCAAAATTACCGTATGTTGCCGAAAGTCTACATACAACTTTTTTTCAAAGTAAACATACCATATTATTACCTGGATATTTTTTACTTGTTTTCTACGCCATGACTATTTTCCCATAATGAACTTTTTTTTAAAATTCAAAACAAATAATCATGCATTTAAGGGTTAATTTCGTAAATTCTGAATGAGTCTTCAGTTTCTGCACATTTTTGCAAACACATTTAAGATTCACGTTTTAGACAACTTTTTAAAAAATTGTTACTTAATTGAATACCAAAATATTGCATTAGATAAAGCTTTGTGTTTCAACATGTAATCCGTCATTTATTACGATTAAACTAAAATAACAACACACCAAAACTAAAACGTTTTGCATCTAACTATGAAAACAGAAGCCAATCTCGTTTTCTTTTAAAAACATGTATAATTCGTCTAATAAAATATAATGATGCACATAACTTTAAAACTGTTCGCATTCTTAAAAAATTTCGTTAAAATTTATTTCAATCTCGGAAATTGACGAAATTTAGCGGTGAAAATCAAATCTCAAGTAGAAAATTAAAGATAAGACAGAATCCATTATATCCTCTTTCTTATTGGTCCCATTAAGAATTTTAGATTCCAATTAAATTCATCGATAGCATTACCTACTATTTATCGATTAAGTACTTCATTCTTAATACTCCATTTTTATTCATAATAGAGCACTCATTTTGAGAAACAATTTTAATCAATATAATTAATCCTTCGCATTTGGAAAAGTAATTCGATGCAAAATTATTCGCTTAATACAAGAGCTTGTTTATTGCTCCAAAAAAAATCAATATTATATACATATATATATATAATTATTTAAAGTTGAATTTCTCCGAAAAATTAATCTACGTCTTTTTGCCATTCTGCAAGCATTTTTAACAATAAAAATTAAAATAAATAAATAAAACGTCAAAATGATGCACCGTCTTGAATGGAGAGCGAGAATGAGCATCCAAGCGCAAAGGGTTAAAATATTTCCATCTGTTAGGATTTCTATAAATTCTTTCAGTAATTAAACGCCCCAAAACTAGTACTACTTTAAGTAATATTATTTTACGTAGATGTATATCATTAGAGAATGCATTGTCTTATAAATTTTCTTCTTTTATAAATTTTAAATGTTCATTCCAATAGCCGATCACGTTTTAAATTTTTAATGAAATTGATTATCGATAAAATAGGTCAGACACGGAAGAAATATAGGCAAATATAGGTTCTCGTATATAGATACGAGAACAATGCACTGACGGTCGTTGAACCAAAATTCGAAGATAGCCAAATAAATCATCAGCGCACGCTTAGTACCAAAATTTTTCTTATTTGTCTTTCGAACTTTCTATACCTTTCTTAAAGGCCACGTCATGTGTAGCAACAAATTTTTTGTTTTAGTTTTTGTTCAGAAATCGCTCCATTGCCCTCAGGCAAACACATCAGACCTCGCTTCCGTGGTCACCAACAAGAACAACAAAAAAGGCAAACGGATTTTAAACAGGTGAGTCTAACTGACCTTGGAGGTTGGTTCTCGGGTACTTTAGCAGGGTAAACATTTAATGAGAGTGCGCCGGGCGGGCGCTATTCATGACTGGTCATTCTGGGCCAGAGTTGGATGGGGAAATCATTGGTTGTTCTGTTTACCAGCAAGTTGTCCCGAATCAATTTCTACTCAGGTAATCACATGCCTCATATCAATGCCGCGGGGGAGGTTCCTTTGAGCATTAAAAAGGGGAAGACGCGTGCTCTTGAGTGGCGCCAGCGTCCCTCTGCTTCTAAATTAAATCTTATGTCCTTCTTGAACTAATTATTCATACGAATATTACCTGTCAACTGGTGCCTAAAAGCCTAAGAATTCTGAATGAGATTTTCCCCTCCTGAATTAGAATTCATTTTGTTTCCTGAACTGATGATTAAATTAATTAAACTATTTTGATGATTCCAGAACGGTGACTAACAATCCGAGTATTTTGTTTGTGAAATCAAACACAGAGACAAATATAATAACAAAAAAGCAATTTCAATAGTGAATATTGAGTTAGTTTAAAAGAAAAACAACCTGTTTAATCACAAGTTTGGAATCCGGTAGGTGACAGTTATTTTTCTTGTGTTGAAAATGGAACAACGAAGCTCTTCTACTCATGAACAGTATCATTCCCCTCCTTCTCGTGGCTTTCTAAAATCGTATCTTAAGACATTCTTGTATTGGTTATTTACATTGATAATACTCTTATTATGTGTACATTAATAATACTTTTATTATGTGTGAGGTAATAATTATAAGGTCAATAACTCTTACAATTAACATTTCTAATTTAAATTCTCTTCTCTAATTTAACCATTTTTGCATGATGATGGAAATTTCCACCATAACATTTAGTGAACAAAACATTGTACTCAAAACAGGTGTATTGTAAATGGGCTGTTGCTGGCAACTTTTTTCACGACTACCGCGTAATAAAGACCGTAGCTGTCGGAAAAAAAAAAAGTCACAAGTCACAATTATTGTAGCGGGTTTGAACTTGTCATTCCATTCTGTGTTGTGGTTGGAAGAAACGTGCGATTTCTTGAATATTTTTTTATAACTAATCTGGGATTTTTTTGCTAATAAACGTGATGAGTAGTGGAGAAATTTAGAAGAGATGGACATTGAAGATTTTTATATTGAGCTTAACACGTGAGTTTGGATGATGATGAATATTTCCATCATACTGTTTTTTAATTAATTTATATTATATATTTATACTAGGATTTTTTTTAAACATTTCCCCAGAGCATGAATTATATCATCCTAATGTATTTGCAAAAAATCATGCAAAGAAGGGTGAAATTTCACCTGAATCATTATAGTTCTTATCTGCAAAATGATGACCGAGAATTTTTTTTAGGTGAGAATCAAATTTAAAAAAGAAAACAATTTCATTAGTAAATTTACATATTTAACATATTTCGGAAAAACCCAAGAAGGTTTTCCAGCACCAACCATTGGTTCGATTTTGTCACTATTCGTTTCTTATGAAAGCTTATTAACCCTGCAGCATTATCAATGGTCACATTTCCCCAACGACAGACCCACTTTTGAAAGAAATCTTTAAAGTATTTCATCACCGAACATTGTCAAAATATTTATTTCGCTATAGAAAAATCCTTCCACCATAACGATCGGCCTGGTATTAATTTTATTTTAATTTTTTATGAAATAACTAACAAATATCATCATCATATGCAACAAATACCATATTATGAAGTTGAATTTGGCATATTTAAAAACAAAACATACGTAATACAGTATTACACATATGTTTAATACTGTCATAATAGAGTACAGAGGACATGGTTGAAGCCAATTGCAAACATTCTTTCAAACATTATAAATTTTTTATGGAGTGTTCACGATATTAAGTAAATAATGACACGATGGAGAACTTTTTAAAATTTAGATTTTGAACGATTGCAATCCAAGATCATTTAGGAAATGTTGTGCGCGAGGTTGCGCGTACTTTCGACAAACGACAAACTGTAAAAACAGCACATCAAATGAGTGGCTGGACTTTTACTAAATTCAAAACCAGGGACATTCGTCATGAGGAATACAAATGGTGAATAACTGCTGATTCAGTGTTATAAAGTGGTTCTCGAAGGTCATCGGGAACTGATAATTCGGTTCAGACGGTGAAAGAATAATTATATTCTGAAAAAGCAAGAATCATTGTGTATATGCATCACAAAATACAGGTAAAACTTTTTTTTTTGTCATTTGAAATAATCAGCCAAGAAATTAAAAACATTTATCTTTTTAGAAAACAATTCTTTTTTTTTCCCATCTCACTCAGGTTAATGAATTTCGAATGAGAAGAAGATAACGATAAATGAATCTTTTTTTTTTTTTTTTTTTTTTTTTCGAAATGTTAATCATCGTAAAAAATGAGTTGCTTTCTCTTTATCTCTAAGTCAGAGATACATTTCTTCATATATCTGTCATTTAAATAAAGGGAGAAATAATATTTTAACCTGCTTCAGATGAAATATTTCCATTAAAGTTTTAATAAGTTTCGAAGTTAACGTCAGGGGAAAAAAATATCTTGCATATCATTTTTTAACTAAAACAGTGTTCTAGATTCGTTCGTATCTAAAAGCCTAAGTATTCCATCGAAACTATTCTGATAAAAAGCAGTGATTGAATATAATCCTTTATTTTGAATAACACCATTAGAAATAAATAAAATCTTAATACAATCATTTATTTTGAATAAATCCGTTAGAAATAAATAAAATTTCAATCACCCTCATTTTGTAGCAACCATGTTTCAAAAACTATTCTTAAGGTAGCCTTGCTTGAATGAACTTTATGAAAATGCCTTACTTAACCAACACACTTGAGAGAGCCTTATTTGGAAATCGTTAAACAGCAAAACGTATAAATAAACGCTAAGATCGTAGAAAATTTTTCAATGTCACACAGATCATAAGATCCGATTTATGAGCTATAAATGCTGCCTGGTGGTCCAAAGCATATTTTAAAATTTATCCGATTGTGTTTCATAACAGGATTTCAAAAGTTTCTTTCCATTTGAAATTGCTTATTGGATAAAAATAATTATCGCAAAAATTTTTTGTCGCAGCTATTGAAGAAGCAAGAGATTGAAATAATACACTCAGAAACATTCTTAGAAAATTTAAGTTTAGTCATTGTATTGATTACAATCAACAACAGCAATATTTTGCTAAATAAGATTGATTGTTACAATATCATTTCAATTTGTCGTTCATTGTCAAAATATGTTTCTGGCTTTCGAATGAATTTGGTTCCTAAACGACATCATTCGTGTACTAGAATTTATAGACAATTGTCCTTTTTAAGAACATCATACCGAAATGCCACAACAGTAACAGAATTTACCTTTCATTTCTTAAAATGAATAATAAGAAGCAACAAAAAGCAACTGAATAATGGAACGTTTTTATTTGTAAGTATTGTAATCGTCAAAAAATTCGAATTCGAGATTTTGACGAATCTCCCGAGTCCTACAAACATTTTTGGAATTATGTAGGCAAGCCTTTCTGTTTGTTTTTGAGCCAAAAAAATTGAAATCTGGTGTATGGTCTTCAGCCACATTTGCAGATTCTTATCAAATTTTGAGCGAAATTCATACGAGGAAATCTGTCTATCCAGCTGTCCAAGTACACTGGAATATGATAACTGAAAAAATGCAAAGAGCTCATTAGAGCACACTTGGGTCACAGGTTTAGCATCTAAAACGTAGATGTGTATCAAAATCAGCCCATAGACTACCTGTCGGTTTACACCTTTTCCATGCATATAAACATGATAACTCAAAATGGCAGTGATTTAAATCAATGAAATTTAATGAATGAATCTTGCGACTACCATGACAGTTCTACGTCACATTTCGGTTTCAATGAATACGGAAAAAGCGGTACAAAATAAAGAGTCGATTTTTTGGTTTAATAGTCCGCATGCCAGCTGTCAATAGGGAACAAAAAAAAAAAAAAAAAAAAAAAAAAAAACTACTGAATCAAGCGTGGGATTTCCTTTTAGATTGTAACACTTGGTGAATAAAAACACTAAAAAATATAAACCAAAGTTAAATCTTTAGTAGCTGTTATTCGTTAATGCTTTACTGCTAAAATCCCCTTCCACCCTGCTTGTTTTAACACTATACTACGAAGTACATCATTTACAGGTGCGGGGTTCTAAAAATAAAATCTGAACACTTGTGGCGTTCACAGCTTTGTCCACTGTCCAAATTTAAAGTGGGGAGAGGCAGATAACATCTTTATTGGACATGATGAGAGGACATTTCAGAGAGACTACTTCCAGTGATTTAATAGAATAAAAAAATCTCTTTGCAGATCAAAGGAAACATATTCATGATTTTATGAAATTTTTAACACATCGAAGTAAATATTTGTATGCTAAAACCATGTTTAAAAGGGGATAGTGGACTCCAAGTGAAAAATTCACAAAAATGCCTCACAGAGTTATAATTTTTTTTAGGTATATGCATTAAAATATAAATATGTCAAAGTTCTTTTTTTTTTTTTTAAATTGAAACAAAATGTTATTTTTAAAAATTTTTTTAAAAAGCATCATTTTTTTTTTTAAATTTTAAAATATTCCAGGTGACTTAATTTTTTTTTCTATTTTTTTACCATTTTACCCAATATAAATTTATTTAAAATAAAACTGTACATGATTTTATCATTCCAATTCAATGCTCATTTTTTAGAAATATTTTTATTCGCACTCAATTTTCATAAAAATTTTACGCCTTTCAGAACTCAAACTGACTTTTAACTATCTAAAAAAACTCGAATTATAAAATGCATGCCCTATTTTCTTTTAATGTTTAATTGAAATCTTTATTATGGATTCTATTTCATTTCCTCAAAAATGAAGATACCTGGAACATTTCAAAGATATTTAAATCTAATTATCTAATTACGATACCATTTTGAAGAAAGTGCTTTTTAAATTTTGGCTTTTGAAATATTTATTTTATTGAGGAATATATCATATAACACAATTTTAGTTGAATGGATAAAAAGTTGAATTTTAGTTGAATTCGATCATTTTAGTTTAGTTCTATAAAAATAAAATGACTCATGCCCATCACTCAAAGAGAGGACGAAAAAGCTGAATGAACAGATTATTTATGTATGCAGAAGTACTATCACCCATTGATTAAACAATCCCTCAAGATCTTAGAATAATCCCTCAAAACCTTTGACCTTTCCGCAAATCGCCTATCATTAATTGTATTAAAAGTTATTAATGAATGACATCAAATTACTTTTGCCCCTTATTACTCGTTTAAATACTTTTTTTCATATTTCTAACAATCGATTACCATCACTGTATACCATTTGATGGAAATTATTTCTGTAATATCAACTTTGAAGTAGAAATTAATAAAATGAAATAATCAGTTCTCAACACAAGTTTTTTTCCCCCTACAAATATTCAATCGGTGGAATTGTCATTACGAACTTTTTAACCATACATGATGGAGAAAAAACGAATCAGACATTGCATAAGCTTGGAGCAAAACAAGCCGAACTTCATAAAATAATGAGTTGCACCAAGTATTAAAATAAGTACGATAAGTTGAATAAATTTATACAAAAAGTGTTTGAGATACTCAAAATATTGTAGAATTATTGCATAAAAAAAGAAAATCAATCTGAAGAATGATAAAATTCGATTGCAAAAATGCTTAAATTCCTGTTTTCGGCAAAATATGTTACACTGATTAATGCATAATATCTGCAAAGCTCGAAGGTTTTTCTTGTTTATTTATTTATTTAAAACATCTCTCTACTCCTCACAGGGCCACACTATGGCAGTCATTGAAACTACTTTCTGCAGTTTTAAGGAGGGCCAATGATTTTAATTCTCCTTTAAAAGCTATATATCAAGAGGGGACGAAAAATAATACTGTGCCCATGGCACCATTTACTCTAGCAATGCTGCTTGCTAGAGCACGCATCCAACAAGTTGCTACCGTTGGTAACCGTGGTTGTATAAGAGTTCTAAATTTTCCACAGTCCGGCCACCGGCAGATCCAGATCTGATAAATGGAGGTTTAAAAGGTCTTGCGGGAGATCGTGGATCATCAGCAGTTCAAAAGAAACGATGAGGGACTGCTTATTTCCAAACAAAGGCCCAATCTAATGGAACCGTCATCCCCATCAATTTACTTTCACTCCCTCCACTCCACAGGTCTACAGTGCTGCCAAACGATCGATCTTTCAGCAATTCCGGAATCACAGCAGAAAAGTTCTAACCTCCCCCCCCCCCAAAAAAAAAACGATTTTTTTTCTCCATCCCCCCACCCATCTTCTATCTTCCAGCAAAAAGAAAAGCGTGGAGTCGAAGTTTTTGCAAAATTTTGTAAATGGTTGAATTTGTTTCGAGTATTTGAGGGTGAAGCAGGGGAGGGAATGATCGCAGACGATGACGGCGATGTCTGTCACCATGGCAACGGGAATCGGCACGAGGAAAGGATTTTCCTGCGGAAGAGGCAGGAGGATCGCCATCTTTTCGATCCAGTGCCATCGCACTCAGCCGAAGGGGGTGGTTGGGGTGGCTGTTTTCGCGTGCGGAAGTCGTCTGATTTGTAGGAAAGGGGTTGTTAAAATGTTCGTGAGAGGTGAGGTGGGAGATTGTTATCGTATCGACACTGATAACGGAAATGAATCCGGCTCTAACAGATTGGGATACCGTTGGACCGGATGAAGAACTTCTTTGCCCTGCTAAACTGCAGTATTCATGAAGACAAGTGACTCGGCAAAAAATATGAAGTCATTCATTTAGCAGAAAGTGCACGTCCAACAGGATAGTAGTTCTATTTTGCGCTAGAAACACTTTAAGAACGTAAAAAAGCGTAGTTTGAATGTAGGGCGCGGCATTTTTATAATTTAATAACCTTTATTTCAGTAATTTAAAGACTTAGCAGGACCTAAATATTTTCAAAATAAATAAATGTTTGCGTATTAAATAAAGGTAATGCAACCACTACAGTAAGAGAATTTGATTGCTTTAGTCTAGTGGTGTTTAATGGCGAAAAGTCATACCGCACCTCAGATACGGTTAAAATAGAAAACATGGGCGAAATCGGTCGACCAAGATAAGTATGGTAATACAAAAAAAAAAAAAAAAAAAAAAAAAAAAACGAAAACAAATCGGTTGTTTGTAAAAATCTAAAAAGGGCATGGATGAGATTGTTGTCCCCACTAGGTCTCGCATATTTAAAATTGGAGAATTAAAAAAACGTACTGGATGGTAATTAAAAACAGGGCATTTAATTAACTCTTGAGAAACGATTAAAATTGCATGATATGTTGAACAGCAGGGGCAGCGTTTTCTAAGTAAAAGATGCCTGGCTATTTAGTTGCATCTTCTTTGGAGGAGGAATAATTTCAAAGTGATTATATATACTTCAAAGTATCCCCATTATTGGTTCCATGAAAAAAAAAAAAAAAAGGTCACTAAATTAAGCAGACAAACGTTTACGTGTCCAATAAAATTTGGTCTTTAAAATCATTCAAGTTAGAAATAAAAATAATTTCAATTTATCAGTGGTGTTCGAATCGTATAAAACAGTTTCGTGTTAAAGTATTTATATTCTAAAGGGGTTCATTTGGTAGAATTTGTACACTGGCTAAGAATTTCGAAGAATCTTATTTATATAAAGATTCGTGCTACAGTTGATGTACATAAGTATTATTTCAAATTCTGTCGTTCCCTTTTCTGTCCATTTTTATTAGTTATATAGTGGCTATGACGAATGAGCGATTGAAAATGACCTTGGCATTGCTGAGAAGAATTAATATATCAGCGAATTTATCGCGGCGAAATAATAAAGGATATAATAAATACAATTGTGTTGAAATGGGTGCATTTTTTCCCTTCTCAGTACTGATATATTTTCAATCACATCTAATGAATGGAGCGAAATTTTCCTCCTTCAATACCATTACTTGTTTTTATAAATAAATTGGCAAATTTAAGGTTAAAAAAATATTTATTATTTTAGTTTGCAATAATAACATCATTAAGTTAATATCAGAAGGATTTTTCAGCTTTTTCGATCCCTAGAATGTAGAAATAGAAAGACATAAAATCACTGAATAATAATAATAGGTCTAGAGATTTCTCTAATATAAATAATAAAGGCATTTTAATTTTATTGTATATTAAGTGCAATAATTTCAAATATAGCTTTTAGGTCATTGCAAGTTAATTGCTAAAATATTGCTTTATAGCAATCGTTTTGAAGTTAAGTTGATAATTTTTAGTTTGCTATGCGTATAATAAGGCCTTATGTCTCTTGAAACATTCCATTGATTTGGTAACTGAAAAAATATCTGAATTTAGCAATCTGTAAAACGGCATTTGTTGTTTAGAATTCAAAGCATAAAAGTCTTTCGATTTTGGTCACCCCAAATTTCAAAAGCACAGCTCATTAAGAATTCAGTCATTATACTAAACACCTCTGGATTGATAATTCCCTCCCGTGTAAACTCGCTTCTTTTGATCAATAATTTTTCAATCATTCGCTAGTAAAGTTAAGCAACTGGAAAATCACTATTTTAAATTAACTGTTAAAAAAAGCATAATATACTTTTTATACTGCCTATAAGAAGCTACTTGAATACGATACAATAATTTAAATAATTCATAAAATACGATTTGAAAAATTAACTATCAGCTTTTGTAAGCTTAGTCCTTTTTCTCATCAAAATATATTTACGGTTTTAAATCTATAGTCTTTAATTAAATTTAATCTCCATAAAAATTTCATTCATTACGATAGCAATAGAATACACTAGCCACACTTATTTGTACCAAAATGCAGATAATTCTAAACATGCATTCTGCGTATCTGCATAAATCTAAAAGGTTAAGACTTTAAGGAGAAAAGTCATTGTCATAACTTCCCCAATCACGCAGGCTATTCACAAAAGTACAATCTTGGGAAGAGTAACAGCAGCACAATGCAATCCTCGGATTTTGTTTGCATCGGCAGCTTAACTAACTGATCACGAGAAAGGAGAAACAATCAAAAGAACCGGGAGCAGTATCTAAATCCCGGCATGAATATCAATGAGCTTCTTTCAAGAAAGCGACTCTATAACTGAGCAAAAGATTAGATCTTCTCAGGGCCTTTCATACTCAATCAATCGTTCTCGTGTTTAGCCTGGAGCCAGCCATAAGGCTTCCAAATGCATCCAATCAGGCCAAGGCTCCTAAAAGACATTTCGGAAACACCTATTTTCATAACGGGGGTGAAGTTGTTGGTTGGCTGCTGCAAAGCGAGAAAATCAAAGACCCAGGCCTGGATGTGTGAGTGTAGAAAGGACATTAACTTAATGTTTTACTTCGTCTTGCCTCAACAGAGAGACCAAATGGCCCTGGTGTAGTTACGGCCTGGCAGTGATGAGAATTTCTGCTAAGGCTGAATACGCTCGATTTCCGGAAATGGTATTTTCAAGCCAAGATATAATTTGAAAATGGAATTTCTGAAAGATGTATATTTCGTTTAAGAGCATGATCATCTAATTTTCAAGACAGACACATTTATTATCTTTCCATGCAATGCCAAGACTTTATTACAGCAACATGGATTTAAAGGAATTGTGCGAAATTATTTATTTAATTGATGAAGCAAGCAACAGAAACAGAGCATTGTTTATGCATTATATAACACTACTGTTCATTTTGAATGAAATGAATTATAACCCAGCATATATGTCTTATGTATATGTCTTTATGAAAATCAATGGAAATCTGTTTTTTTTATTTGCATTATTGCACACGTAATTTTTGTCATTCTTTTGTATCTATCACTTTGAATTGAAGACTTAACACTCTTTTAGACAAGAATAAAAATTCTCATTCAAATACTAAAAGGTAAAATTTAATGAAATAAATTTATCATCACATGAGATACGTCAAATAAATTGCCAGTTTAACTTTGGATTCCACAGCATTTTTTGCAAGAGGGGGAAAAAATGCACCGTAAGATAGCATGCACCTTTCGTTCTGTCAAGTAATTGTGTAGCCATGTGCCTTGAAAGAGGTCTTGTTTATGAGTGATGCATTCATGAATTATTTTATTGCGGAATGAAAGTTATTTGTTTTAATGACGCAAAGAATTCGAGACGTTAATCCCAATTTAAAATCGGCAATTGATTTTCTTCAGGCTTACATAAAGAACAAAGCGCATAATCAATAAATTGATAATATAAGACTTAAGCTTAAATGCTAGCTTAAAACCTTAACACCGTACAAAACCAAATAAGCATCTTTTTTTTTTCTTTCTGTTCTTAAAAAAAGAAGATTTATATCCAGAAGTCTTTGAAAATTTAAATATGTGCTCCGAGTGCGTGTATTCAGATATGTACCTATACAAGAATATTACTAAGTTTCAGAAAAATAAACTAATTCTCTCTCTCTCTCTCTTTTTTTTTTTTTTATCAGCAGTAAGTAAACACGAGAAATTTTTTTTAAAAAAATCGTACCGTATAAAAATAATTGAGTGTAAAATTCTTTCTCTGATGGCTAAATGAGCAAAAATATCTGCCTGAAATTCATTTAAATTGAGATAAAATTAATAAAGCTAGCATGATTTACAATTAAAATAAAAAAAATAAATATCTCACAAAAATTTTCCTTCAGCAAATATAAGCTAAAAAATAATAAAAATAATAATAATTAAACTACCAGTTTCTTAGAATATTGACTCAATACTATATATATTTCTAGTTCCTTTAAAACGAAAACTGACACGCACACACATGCAAAAATAATAAATAAAATTGCCCCCACCCACTCAAGAAGAGGGGGGAAGCTCCCTCTGCCCAAAACAAATTGTCTTCCTGTGGGTCTTCAAACAAGAAAAAATTGTTTTAATTCACGTGAGTGATAAAATCAGTTTTTTATTCTACGAGAGCCCTGTGCCCCCATCAGATGCATCCATTAAATCAGACCCAATTTCATATCTTTCTAACGCTTCTGAAAGTTTGTGTTCCGAATAATTTTAATCCATTTTCTGCCATTTTTCTTCAGTCTTTTTTTTTTTTTTTTTTTTTTTTTAACTCTCGCTATTTTTAAATTGGTCACGTGAAGACGATAACGCGCTTCCCCGGTGTTGCCAGATCGGAAAGGAAAATAGCATTAAATTGAATTTCAGCTTCAAAGAAAAGCAAATTTGTCTAAGGTTCTTTTTTTTTTTTTTTAATGTTTTCACTCGCTTCTTTCTGGAGATGAATCATTACAAAACGTTGCATATTGAGCATGCATCATGTAGCTCTTTATTTGATTAAATCTTAAATTACTCAGAGAGAAACAAGTAACAAGTTAACAATATTTAGATTAAAGTGGCAACATTTGTTTTTCTGGTAGCATTAAAATGATTCATTCATATTATCTTAAGAAATATATTATGTTAATTGCAACTATTCTATTTCACCCTTTTTAATTCAAATGAAATGTATCATGTGCAAAAGAAGAGATGACAGAATCTCTTGTATTTAAAAAAAAAAAAAAAAAACTAATCGTAACATAGTTTGGTATAGTTGGTAAAACATCTTGGTAAAATTAATCGTGAGCTGTTTGGATATTAAAAACGGTAATAGTATGAAAACTTGGGGCCTGGATGATACACTCATAAAACACATGAATAAACAAATTGTTACAAACTAGAGAGGTGTTGATGGTTTACCCATATAACACAGCAAACCACCACAGAATGAAGGTTAAAGTCCTTTAAAATGATTGTGAAAGAAATAGGATTATTTTTGAAAATTCATTTGGAAGCCAAATCCTTCATTTCCTCTAGATGATGGCGATCTGATTGCTTTTTAAAATACGTAGAATAATTTTTTATGATATTATTGATTTAAATTTTGATTATTCAAACAAGTTCTCGAGCATTCAATAGAAAAAACAAAGCTCACATGATAAGAGATCGAGCAATACAGTAATTCATTTTTACGGACAAAAATTCAGAATTTTGGAAATATTTCCGATATAAAAATATTTTGATAAAAAAATGCGTAAAATAATTATTAGCCAGGATTATATTTGTTGTATGCTTTAAAATTAGTAATTTAAGTTAAATATTTACATTGCACATTTTAAAACAGAAGCATTACAATGTCTATTTAATTTATTTAACACCAGATTATTCTTATTAAACTTAGAAACTTGTATGGCCAATAAAGATAAGGAATGTACAGAATTCTAAGAGGGTTCCCTATCCTCGGAAAAAAAAATTCCTTAAATTATTTTCTATAACATCGATTTAAAATCGCTAAATCAATAAAAATGTTAGCAAAGCAGTTTTATTAGAATTTTCAAATAAAAGTTTTATTGCCATGAAATAGAAATAAAAAATATATTTTAATTAAAACAATGCTATAAAATCTGAGCAATACATATACGGGTGGCATCTTAATCTCTTCTTTAAACAAAAGAATACTGTCAAACCGGGTAATTGTTTCTCCGGCAATTAAGTCGTAAATTGAAATTAACTTCGTATAATTACTCCCCGTGCCCCAGAAATGATGAAGAAAATATAATTGATGAGAGTCATTAAAGGGCAAATCAACTGCAACAGATGGTATTAAAATACGAGATGCGATTAGTTTAAAAAGCGATTAGGATTCTGGCGTCTGAACAAATAAATAAGCCCGATGGAGCAAATAGAAATAAAGGAATCTAAATAATACCCATTTTAAATAATTTCATTCATCTAGATAAGACTCAAATTTGGAGAATCGAGTTTTAAAAATTTGGCCAGTTTAAAGGTTTGGTGGGTCAATATTATAAACATAAAATTAATGCATGCTTAAACTGTGCCTTTTTTCTAGCATCTGGCTTAACCAAAAATATGAATTTAAAATTTTATAGTTGATTACTAACATCTCTCTGAACGACAATGCTTGGTTGCATTATTAATGTATTTCTATTACGTCATGAAATAACACACACGTTCCACAACTGATATAAAATAAGCAAGTTTTTTTTTATTATTATTTTCCCATATAATAAAATTCCTGCTTTCACCTCCCTTGCTCACTATTTTAATGATGAGAAACAATTTAATAAAAGCATAAAGGAAACCGTAAACTTGAAAACAGTTAACGTCATTTCTTGATAAGTCATCCAAGTCCCAATTCACTTATTGTTCGCATATATTTTTCATTGAATGTTTATAAGTTGAATTATAACATTCTATTTGCTTTATTTAGCATCCTAGACTTCTTTTTACTCCCTTACCTTCAAAATGTGTTATTTTGCTGAAAATTCGCAATTCCAAAAATTAAACAGCCATTCACATAATTATTAAATCGCTCTTACAAATGCAATAATGTGAAACTCAAACAAATAATTTTGTATCGATTTCATTTGACATACAAGATCTTAAAAATTCTTAGACCCACTTGGTATGTTTTACTGGATTCATGAAACATTTATGAACCCTAAACGAGAATGAACAAACAAATGAAACTGCTAAACGTTACCTTCATAGTTCTTTTGTCTAGCTAGGATGCCTCGAGCTCAAACCGACCCTTCTTTTGTTTTTTTCCAAAAACATGACAAACCTTTTTTTTTTTTTTTATTTATTGTAGGCACGTTTGAAAAGAATTTGAATAAAAGTTTACATCCAACAGTGAGACAACTCTGTCATTGAAATCTTGAGTTATGGTAAACAAATCAATAGAAAGCGCGAAGAAATCAACATACAAATGCTTTTCCGTTGGTAAAAAAAAAGGAGAATAAAGGTGAAATATTCTCAATGGACCTGGCCGTTTGATGCTATAGTCATTTATTTGGCCTTTCAATTCCGTGTCTTAAAAACTCTAGGCGAAGTGTGCCTTTTGTTACGTAATTTTTGAAAAGGCACGAAATATGTTTGATGTTCTTAAATAAAATCAATATCAATGAACCGCTTCATATAATGAATATGAGAGAGAGAAAATGGTTACCGCCAACAGGGTTTTGAATTTATTAAAACAAGCTATTCCTTTACACAATAAATTGGCAAAGTTCTGTTTTTAATGAATCATTCAACTATCTAAATATAAATTTCTGATAATTAAAACAATCATTGAACAAGAAATGAATACAAGAATAAATGATCCATGCACAGTGTTGTCCAGCATTGAACCCATTTCCGGAGCCCGATTGGGTTCATTTACAGGCCGGTCCATCACACGATATATCATTTTAAGAGGTCATTGAGAAAAGGATTTGAAATTTCTTCGGTTATTGCATTTATGAATATGCGCATTACGATAATATTAAATACATTTTTTGTACACATGTTATCGTTGCTATGGTTAAATTTTTGAAAATAAAATACGAAATTCAACAAGTGGAGCCTAAAAGACATCCTTCGTATTCTTATTCTGGTGCGAAGTTAATGATTTGACTCATAGCTCTAATATTTCCTTTTATTTTTTAAGGAATGAAGCAAATGATCTTTACGTTAACATAAAAAGGAAAGAAGGAATAACTTCTTCGAATGTCCAAGCCGAAGCACCCCAGGCAGATTTCCTACGGTTCTTTCGAAGTTAACCTCAGGAGGGCAGCACGAGAGTCAATTCTAAAAGCAGAGCGTAGAAAACCAAGAAAAAAAATCGCGTTTTTACAATCAAAAAAAAAAAAAAAAAAGCTACTTCACACATATAAACTAAAGTAAAGAATAACATCTCATTAGCTTTTTCTCATTTGAACTTTAAAATCATTCTATGAATAGATAAGAATGAAGCTCCGATCTCAAATCGATGCATTTGATTTAACCCCAAGCAGAGGTCTCGCATATTTAACTCAAAACTTCTTCGGGAACTGCTGATGGGGAGGAATAACAAAACAACGGCGCGAAATTTAGGCGGAAATTTATGAAGGTTAAATGACGAGTTGCAACCCAAAATGGAGTCTCCGGTTTTATTTTGGAACTGGAGAAATACTAACAAGAGCTTTCTCTGTGACAATTTTCAGTGTGAGTATTCAAAATCAATGCAGGAAATTAGCATAATTGGGTTGCGTGTTGGCTTTTGGCGCAAAGGCCTATTTGGCTATACTGCGCCAATCAAATGGGAAAAAATAAAAAAGGCATTTATTTATTAAAATATAAAAGTAGAGATATAAAGATAAAAATACATATAATATGACGATAAAAAATATTTTTAGCATCCTAAAATTTAAAACAATGACACAAGAAAATTTGGAACAATGATTTAATATAAAAAATGCTTATAAGATAACATTCGACACTAATAAAAGGGGGAAAAAATCCTTCTAAATGTAGGTGAAAAAGCCAATAGCTTTTAAAAACATAAAAAAAAAAATATTTGGGTGGTATTTTGCACTCACCAGGTCTTGTAAAGTTAATAACAATGACTTAGAAAAGTATAAACGATAGGAGTTAAAAGATGGGCTTAGAAATATGACAATTAAAATATGACGAACAGTAAAATCAAGATGCTGTTGCACATAGGGACAATTTCACCAAATATAAGATAATTATGAATAAAACGGGTATGTCCTATACGGAGACGAGTCAGTCTGACATGTCCACGTATAAGAACAGGCCTCAAACCAATGTCTTTTCACGATTCCAATGGAGTGTTCGCCTTTTTATGACGCAAAGGCTAGGTCTGACCATTCTGCGCCAAAAACAAGGTATTTGCTTATTATTAACAAAATTATAAAAATACAAATGATTTCAAATTTTTTTAATGCTACATTTATTATTTTCATAATAAATATTTTACAAACAAATTAATTCAACTTTATTTTTTTTCTATGAATAACATTAATAAATGGTCCATTGTTTTATCTATAAGTACACTTCAGATCACAAAAAAAATTGAAATGCAATCGAAAAAAACTACAATAATTGCAGATAAAAATTAAATTCAGAACTTTCTTATATTATTCCTGAATATAAGACATAAATTAAAATAAAAACAATAGTACAAACAAAACTAACATGATTTTGTCACACAAAAAGCAATTTAAAAATAACGAATTATGCCATTCGTTCCTCATGTGATTTTGTTTTTTAAATGAGGGAGATAGTAATGGCCATGTTCTTATAAATCATAAATATCTAACAAGGAAGAAGCAAAATTCAAACCATCCCCGTGCAAATCTTTGAAGTAGTTAAGTAGACAGTTGTAGTCCCTTTGGAAAATGATTGTGGACCAGAAACGAAAGCTCTCTCTCTCTCTCTCTCTCTCTCCAAAGTTTCTGGCATAAAGGCATTCTCATTCTTTTCCCGCTCCATACCATTTTAAATGAAACATAAGAATGTCCTACTTTTTATAAAGAAAAGGGGAGAAAAAGCAATATAATAATACCAGGCCATTCTAATTGATGCGAAATAAATCCACATTTAAGACTCTTATAATTGTTTATAGGGACACGGGAAACAAGTGAACATTATTCATTCAGTCAATAAAAAAAAGATCCTTGCTCCCTTCGAATCAAAAGAAATAATTCTTCGATAAAAGAAAAAAAAGAATACTTTTTTAATTAAATTTATTTTACCTCGAGGCATTTCTATGACTTGTAATAAAATTGTAACCAAACAAAAAGTTGAACTAGCTTTTAATGTTATTTCTATATTAAGAAAAATTCAGCAAAGTGGAAAAAGAAAGGAAAAAAGAATATTTTGATTTAAACTGGAAAAAATGACTCGAAATGCATTATCGAGGTTTCTCAATTCAAATATCAGTGCCCATTGACAATAATAATAATAATAATAAAAAACTGCTGACGAATTGCAATTTTATCATTAGCGGAAAGATCAACCACGCCAAAAACTACCTTTAGGGTACAAAGTAAAAAAAGAAAATATCGCCAAAAGAAAAATCCAACTCTCCATTTTTTTTATTCAATTTTATAACAGTCTTGATGAAACTTCGAGATGAAATAATCATCTCCTACACTTTCATCCCCCAGGCTGAGAGGGAATTGAAAACCCAACGGACTATTACAACACGTGCTACAAGAGGGAATCCGCTTAGCGATCCGCAGAGGAGGGGGGGGGGAGAGAAGGGATTCTAAGGGGTGTACCAAGCAATGAAAGACTGCAGAATATTATCCCCTCCGTTCAATCCCCTTGTTTTTTTTTATCTTTTATTTTTTTCGCTAGCGGAAGGTCATGCCGGACCCTCCCTTTTCCAAAATGCATGCATCAGGTTCCACCCTTGAAAAGGACGGGAGGACGGCGTTGGAGCGGAGGGGAGACATCCACTTTTCCTTTCGGATGCCGCAGTCCCATCCGATGAGTTGCCCAATATGGCCGCCGGCGTAGGCGTTTGTTTCTGTTCACTGCGGATTTCAATGAAATGAGTTATTATTCCCGGTGCATGATTCGTTTACTCCTGCGCGCACAAAAGGAGCGCAGTTTTATGAGTGCAAAAACATAAACCAGAGTTGTAAAACGTGCGCGTGGAGGGTGCACTAGCGAGAGTTGGATTTTTCTTTTTTCGGTTTTTGAAAATATAGAAAGAAGCTGATGACTATGTTGCCTAATAGAATAATTGCCATCGTTTTCTCTGCTGCTGTTTATTATTGACGGCCTTATCTTGGCGACACCTTGCCAGTTTTCTTTACGATCGTCTCCTCAAAATGGGTTTGGTGCAGGTTTTATTGGTGCAAGAGCCACCCTTGTCTAAACTGCGCCAATATATCTTCAAGACGGGAAAGATAAAACAATTGAGAATTAGAAATTATATTATTACGATATTTCACGAGTTTTAATTGGCGGTTTTTAAGAGAAAATAAAGTCGGGAGAAAACATTAAGCATTATTTTAAATGAACACATGCGTGGTTTTTAGTTTTCAGCAGACTTCTTTGATATAAAAATAGTTTGGACACATTATAAAGATTGGCATTGGTAATAAATGTTGCTAAAAAAGAAAAAGCTGAAAATGAAAAAATGCATATACTGGAAATGTTTTTTTTTTAATACTTTTGAAATTTTCTCGACTTACTTTTGTTCTCAAACTTACATACTTTGTGTTCATACTACTCTGTTTCAAAATAAATAATCCAAAAATTAAAAACATATAATAAATTTTTTTTTACTATTATAGCAAAAAAAAAAAAAAAAAAAAAAAAAAAAAAACATTGCGATTGAGTTTGTTATTAATGTTTCAAATTTGATAAAACCGAGACGGCGCTTCATTTTATAAACTGCAACGATCACCATTCCCGAACTTTTTTTAGTATAGAATTATAATAGAAAATTCGTTATAAAAAAATGGTGGAAAAAAGTATTAAGTCCTTTAATCCCTTATTTTTTTAACTTTTTTTTTACATTTATTTCTTTGTATATTTCTTTCATTTGAAGTAAATAATAATAAAGGATTCCCATAAGGCAGTTTAGCATTTTATTCTGAGTGGAATATAATAGATTTACGACGTAATGATTTACTTACATTTCAAGATAAGTTCCACATACAGAGCGTCATCTATTAATACTGTAATGTAGTTATTTCTACTTTTAAAAATAAATGAGCGTGTGTCTGTGGCTTAGCGGCGCTCTTCATGCTAGATAACTTCATGTAGAGCTACTAAATTTGGCATATACATACTTAGGAGGGTATGTATATGCCAAATTTGGCAGTAATAATGTAATATAATACATTATTACCTACTTCATTGGGTAGTAATAATGTAATACAATGCAATAAAATAATGCACTTCGAGGGAAGAATTTTTTCAAAATGTTAATTAGGATTTTAATTTAAAAATAAAGGAAATTTTGACGTTTTCATCCATAATGTCAGAAATTATTATTACACAAAATTGATTTTTACACCATTTAAAAATCTAAAAATTTTATCTCTTTAATGATATTCATTTAATTGTTGGGCAAATTTCCCCAAAATTTAGCAATTTTTAAAAAATATTTTTAATTAGACATTTTAATATTAAATTAATATATTATATTTAAAATAAATATTTATTATTTATATTAATTTTTTTAAAATTACAAATAAATATTAAATTATAATAATACATTTTAAATATTATCAAATTGACATAAATATTTAATTATTGAACAAATTCAAAATAAAATGAAATATTTTTTGCATAACTAGAAGTAATAGATTTAATCGTTGCATTGATATGAACATTATTTCATTATATATTTAATCGCGTGATTTTTCATCGATGCTTGAAAGTTACAGAAAAAAGACTATTGTGTATAGTTTGTATGAGGAAGTTGGAAAAGTTATTACAATAATGCGAAAATGAGCTAAACGTTATGTTATGTTTTAGTTATGTTTTTAATAGCACTTGAAAAATATTCTGGGATTCCATTCTGTTAACAAAGATTATGTACACAATGAACAAAGCAGATACAAGACTATCAAAATAAACTGTATTAATATCTGTAATAGTTTTCTGCTCAAAAAATAATAAAATAACGGCATCTTGAATAGGAATTTAAATATAAGAGATTTAATCGTAAATAAATATAACTAACTAGTCGCCAAAGGCAGGTAGTAGTTCATACCATAAGTAATTTTTATATATAAATTTAAAAAGAAAGTAAAAAAATTGCATCCTTTGTCAACAAACATATTATCATCCGTTTGCAGGTCAAATGCAATGTATAGCACAAATAACAATATCACTGTGCATGCGAGACATTTTATTTAAGAATATTTTTCAGTACGATATAATAAATTATTTTTTTTGTAAATTTAATGTATCTTAATTTCCTCAAGGCACAAGTCAAAATCAGAAAAAAAAAAAAAAAAAAAAAAAAAAAAAAAAAAACTTGACTGAAATATTGGTTAAACAAAATCTTAGTCAACCTTCGACGCGATGTCAATGTCAGAGATAATTAATCCTTTCACAGCATTAATTGTATTAATATAATGATTCATCAATCATAGTATTAATGTATTATAGTATATATTATATATATTTATCATAGTATCACATCAATCATAGTATTATTCATCAATCATAGTATAGTAACCAGGCAATACCTACAAAAGAAAGTTATTCTTAAGTAAATCAATAACACTCAAGTCAAGAAACTGACTTTTGATTAACAATTACAACGTGCCAATAGGATTTATAGTTTTCATGTTGAAAAAATGCTCCCCTTAAATGAAATTCAGTCATTCAAGTCACGTATTAAAGAGCATCAGGTATTGTGAAACTCATTAAAAAGAATAAAGAAATGCAAATTAGCAAAAGAATCATCATAATAGAAATTCACCGGTCAAATTCCTTTTGTTACTTTTAGTGAATTGTCTTTTCAATTGTCAAATCTGTATCAATTCATCTACTTGTCTTCGGACAAATAGCTTAATCACCCGAATTCTTTTATTATATCAATTAAAATCAAGTCACGAACGAGGTATTGTTATTCTGATGGTTATAATAATTTATCAGTGCCCTTAGATATTGCTACTTCAGCTTTTGTCTGTCAATTGTAAAAACATCTAAATGGATTGCTACTATTAAGAATAAATTGAGTAGAAGATTCCAAACAAGATATTAATGTTAATTTAAAAATGATTCATAAAATCTTATCTTTAGTTGAAATAAATTAGAAGACAATTTTAAATGAATAGTAAAAAAATATTATAATCTATTGCATAATGACAAAATATTTACAATAAGCCACTTGACATAGTGTTTGGCTCTTTTATAATATTGGAAAAAGAAAAATGTATCAATCGTTTTACAATTCATTTAAATTAATTCTTTCAGCATTAAAAAGAGATCTTAAGAATATTTTAGATTAAAGTTAAGCAAGTTAAAATTTTAAATCGGCTAAGATTAATCTGTCAATGTTGCAGAAATCTCTATTGAATAAATATCACCAGTCCATTTATTTTGCGGCCGACTCTTTTCACTCAAGTTTATTTCAGTGATAAATTATATAAGTGATTATAAAAGTGACTTTTCTTTGAACAAAATGAGATTGAATTATCGACCGTGACTAGACATAAAATGTGCTCAATAAAAAAAATAAAAAAAATTAAGAAAACCTTAAAAAAATTTCAGTCCCACGAAATTACTGTTTTCGGCAACTGATTAATCTTCTTTATCATTACTACAACTTAATAACTGAAATAGTTAAAATTCAGCAAGTGTCTTGTTTTTTTGGCATTTAGACCAATCCGATATCGAAAGCTATGGCGCAGAAAGAAATACGTGACGCATCAATAATCCCTCACCACCAAGCCACTGACAAAAAATAATCTTTATTTCCATTGAGATAGCTATTGTTTTTCCACTGGTTCGCTTGTAAAACCATTGAAAGATATGAAAAAATAAGGCCATAAATACTTGAAAGCCAATAGCTCTCCAATGCTCCATTAAAGACTAAAAAATGTAATTTAAGCGAATAAGCTTCTGAACATGGTGCATTCAGTTGTCCATTGAATAAATTGTCCAGATAATTAATCTAAGGAAGCAAAAGCAAAGCTTTATACTATCCTCATTTACAAATCTAAATTCCCTCAGAAATACAACCTGTAAAACCACGCTCCTGTTTCTCATCTCCTCCGCGACGTATCTGGACGACTGCAGCAAAAACCTACACTAAAGCACTTGAAAGATCACAAAATGCCGTGTTTATCAGAAATAACATTTTGAAAGATCAACTTGCTACATTATAATTTTTATGGAAATCCTTTAAAAAATAATCTTTATTTCCATTGAGATAGCTATTGTTTTTCCACTGGTTCGCTTGTAAAACCATTGAAAGATATGAAAAAATAAGGCCATAAATACTTGAAAGCCAATAGCTCTCCAATGCTCCATTAAAGACTAAAAAATGTAATTTAAGCGAATAAGCTTCTGAACATGGTGCATTCAGTTGTCCATTGAATAAATTGTCCAGATAATTAATCTAAGGAAGCAAAAGCAAAGCTTTATACTATCCTCATTTACAAATCTAAATTCCCTCAGAAATACAACCTGTAAAACCACGCTCCTGTTTCTCATCTCCTCCGCGACGTATCTGGACGACTGCAGCAAAAACCTACACTAAAGCACTTGAAAGATCACAAAATGCCGTGTTTATCAGAAATAACATTTTGAAAGATCAACTTGCTACATTATAATTTTTATGGAAATCCTTTAAACAAGAATCTTTGATAAATTGGACAGAAATGACACCAACTCAACTAAAGAAACTGAACTCTACCTCGTCGTCTTACCCATGTTCAAAATCTAATTTAAGCTTTACCACACTGACATAATTCTGGATATTCGCCGAAACTGCCTTACATAAAATTATGTCCTGCCCCTCCCCACTTTCCTCATGAAATTTTGTTCACGTTTTATATTTTTACTATACACTGTATCCGTTAGTCATTTTCATAATGCACCATTACTTGCTAAGTAATTTCAATACCCTTACCTGTACTGTCCGGAAGTTAAGAACTTCGAATCAAGAATTCCGTGACCCACCCCTCAAATCGGCAATGATAATTAACACGAATATTCCGAGATTCAAAATTCTTCTCCCTTTCCGGACCTCGAGATTAAAGTGCTATTTTTATAGTATTAAAGCACACAAGGCGATACAACGATGCGACTGATCGGAGTTTGATTGTAGCATGACGTATGAATACTGCACGACTTAGTTTGCCAATGAGATGATACAAACAAAATGCTAATAGTTTCTAACTAATTGAAAACAAGAAAAATAATACATTCTTTCACTTTAAATGAAAAATGAAACAATATTATTTCTCTAATTCACGCGTTATTCTTTTTCTCTTTACTGAATTTTATGCTGTGCACGAAAATTCTATTATATATTACATATTTTTATCAAAAGCAAACTCGCTCGACTAAATCACATTTTATTAATTACAATTCTGAATTACACTTCAAATTCTAATCCTTCCTTAAGGGAGAAAAATAATAAGTTCCATAAACATACGAGATGCATGTAAATATATAACATTCATAAAAATAGAATAGAAAAAAATTATATGGAAATATTTCGCATCTCGTTTCGTAATCTTATGAAAAATTAAACTCATTTAGCATAATCAGATGCATTAAAATTCATTAACTTATAAAAATCGATTCGACAAAATTAATTAAAATACTTCACAAAAAATTATGTAGAAATAACTTCCATAAAAAAATACTTTTTTAAAAAAATTTCTAGAAAGGAATTAAAATGATCCTAAAATCAATAGAAATATTTAAGCCATAATTTGATACAATCAGATGATGATGCGTTATTTGAGATAACCAATACCAAAATATCTTCCAAACTATCTTACCGGCACCATACAGAATCTAAAACTATCAACTCTCACATTCACTCCCGGTGATTCTTCCATTCATCAGTGGAATAAAATCCTTCGCTCCATCCCGGAGAAGTCTAGAAATTCTCTCCGATAAACTTTGTTCCAGAATTTTCATACGAGACAGTTTTTCCATAAACATACGAACAAAAATTACCTCACTAAAAGTATTTACACCCAGCACAAATTGAGCAAAACTATTTCATCTGAGAATCCTAATAAGTCACAGTGCTTTTTTTCAACCAGCGCAATCGATGCCCGGGATATCAGGTAAATATTGATGATTGTTCCCGGGTAAGTTCATCACCCTCACTAAATTCCTTTTAGAGGAAGAAATTCAGAGAGAAAAGAGCAAAAACAAGAGAAAGAGACGCACCTGAGGAAGTGAAGATGAATCTGCTTGCCTTATTATTTCCTGGAAAACTGTTTCAGTCTGGCAAAAACCAAAAAGCCGGCTTTTTTTCAGAGATGATCGCTTTCCACGGCTTCTCTCCACACAGATTCGCAGCAGAACGGTGAACGGACGCCGGTTCCACAGTTCAAATTCGGCATGGGATGGGAGATTTACGTGACGTCACTAAGGGCAGATCGACTGTGGCGCCATCTGCAGGGAAACGTACACATTACTTTGAAAATTAATCTATATGTGCTGTAATGCCAACTTTACACTGAAAAACTAGCAGATAAAGAAAATTTTACAGGGACTCAACGTAAAATGAATTCTGTATAGTTTTTGCAATGAAAAAAAAAATGCGATTGTAATTTTTAAAAGCATTTTCTACTAGACAACTTGCTATTTCTGCGTATAAAAAATTTGGGACTTAATAGGAATAGACATATTTTGTTTATTTTTTCGCACGATTAATATTAGAAAAGGGGGAAGGGGGACTTTTTATCGTTGAAACATTTAGTTCAAAGTTTAGTTCAGGTCTATAATTTTGTTGTGAGGTGTCTGCATTAAATTATATCCATCTACCGTAGGGGATGATGGTTAAATGGGTAGAGGGTTAAGTGGGTAGTAAAAATATTGGCAGGCTACTATAATTTATTATAAAACTCAATAAAGAGAAAACGAATCCTATTAAATTCTTTTAAACGCAAACGTAACAAAAGAGGGTGACAATGGCTCTGTAACAGCTATCCGTTACTGTAAAAATAGCTTTTTACCTTTATTATATCTTTTCCGATAGCATCATAAAATTTCTATATTCTTATCTTAAAATGTGTAGCTATCTAAATAGGGTTTCAAAGTGGCCCGTAGTTTGCACATCAGCAGCCTAGAATGCCGCGGTTTTGAGTGATCGTGTTCATATTCACAATGTTGATAGATTTGGTTGAAAATTTGATCCAGATTTACAGTCTTGGTGTAAAAACAACAGGACACATTTCATCCGATTCATTGCATTTCTGATCTATCGTGTAATAAACATTCACTCCGAATTTCGCAAAAAAAATTTGATACAGATTTACAATTTTTATATAAAGATCACACGGAATTCTTATTATCTTGTTCCGTTTCGTATTATCTTGTTCCGTTTCGTATTATCTTGTTCCGTTTCGTATCGGGAGATAAATATAAATTCTGGAAATAGGTTTTCCAGAGCCAAATAGTATTAAACCTAATCGTATTATTATCCGCTTCGTATTACTTATCCTACTAACAGTATAACCGAATAGTATTACCCTAATATTAAACTTTAAAATCTCGAAGACATTTTTTTTTAAATTAATGGTTCAGCTCCAAATGGGACTTACACATTAGAAATATATTAATATTTTATGAAAAGATAATGGAAATAACACCATCAAACCTTGTTTAATTTTATGTTAAGGGATGTTTATTGGCGCAGAAGCTACATGTGGTTATATTGCACCACACATCTTGTTGAAATAGAAAACATGAATAAAATTTCATTCCATTAGAATTTGGGATCGGGCGGGGGAATTAAGACAGAACAAGAAAGAACATATTTTCGCAAGTAGTTATAGCCATGCAATTTTATGGAAATGTCGGTATTATATTTGTAGTGTACTGTATTTGTAGTATTTAGAACCACAAGATCCAATTCTAGTTATACTGCGACAGCCATACGGTATTTAGTTAAGAAATACTTTTTATATTAATAAAAATTATTTAAATGTGAAATTGTATTAAAATATATCTAAAATATTTGTATGGTGTCTTATAATAAAAGTAGCAAGAAGTTAAAATTACAAAGTCAAATGTTCGACAAAATGATATAAACCAATAGCTTTCAAAAAATTAAAAACGCTTTGATGGGGATGTTCGCCCACCAGCATTCGCACGTCCAATGATGAGCAGTTAAAAATATCGTTAATGATGAAGACACAAATCCGGACATTCCATTAAAATGTGAACACCGGTTAAAGGGACTAAGCAACCTGAGCAAATAGGAACAGTTTAGATATCTGCATAGTTAAAAGATAGATTTAGCTTCTATATTAATAAAAAATATCTATGAGTTAGATGGTTGTGATCAATGCGAAGTCTAGTTCATTTGACATCATGGAAATGTTGGATGTTAAAACGGTTCTTGAACACCAATATAGGCGATTTATTGCCGTAAAGTTAGGACCGAATGCCGTAACAATTCCAAGAAAAAAAGGAGCCCATTAAAAAAAATATTGCAATACAAGAATTGGAAACAGTAATTGGAGATTTCGAGACAAAGCCACTATTATTTATTTTTCAAGTTACCAGCGTTCGCGTGATTGCCATTGCAGTTCGTGCGCTTTCCTTGTGTAGTCTACTGTTGATTGTCATGGCAATCAACTTTTCAGCACAACAGGCACAAATACGTGTCCTGTGGCAATGACACTTAGGGTATCCAAAACTTTGGCATTGAAAGCATCTGAACTGAAAATTATGCACTGTGAAACCGCAGTCTTATGGAGGCTACATAAATTCAGGGAGTTTTATACCATGAAAAGTAAGAATTAATGTTTGT
The DNA here is from genome assembly GCF_947563725.1 of Argiope bruennichi. Classification (NCBI taxonomy): domain Eukaryota; kingdom Metazoa; phylum Arthropoda; class Arachnida; order Araneae; family Araneidae; genus Argiope; species Argiope bruennichi. Next base: position 134,779,896 of record NC_079156.1, on the reverse strand, counting down.
AGGTAGAAATTGACCATCCCTCCAATTGGGTATTTGGGGTACATATGCTACTCCTTTAGGTTTAAATTTTTGATGAGGCACCTTTCCGCCTTACTTCAGGCCATTACTGTTTGCCCGCGTACTTGTATTGGTTTGTGCTTTGTGACTCTCCCTTATGTCTTCTGTGCGGAAAACATCAAATTTTTCATGCTACTCATTTTGATTCGTACTCTGCACTTGTGTTTTTAAATTGTAAAGTTCAGAAATATTGGAAAGCTAGAGATCTAATCGCATCATAGCCAATTTTCTGGTCATTTATAATAAATAAATTCTTGAGGTCTCTTCTCTGAAGGACCACCGTGGAGGCAATCGCACCCTTTGAATAGTTTAAAGAAATTTGAAGACCGATTCTTACTGGAAATATAGCCAAAACTTATAATTTGGAGGACTTACAGTTTTGAGCAAATTTCAATAAGGAAATCAAGAATATACCTCTTGAACATACTTTTCAAGAGGTAATTTTTTTCCCCCGACAATTACTGCAATAGTCTTTTGCACGAGAAATAGGAAACGTTGCTAAAAGTAGCATTTTTTCGGACTCACACTTGACGATAAAAAGAACTCTGAAGTTTTTAATCCTTTTAACATTTTATACAGTTTCATATTATGTTATTCATATTGTAATTCAATTTCATATCCTTCTTCATATCCATTATTTTAGAAACTGAGCATGTTTAAGGTTTTATTCGTCTTTTTAATAATTTTAATAACTTCTAAGGACTTGGTCATCATAAACTTTAATTTTTAGTATTTTCATTGGATCTATAATCTACGCGCCGCTCCCCACTGCAATGCGGCTTTTTCCAGATTCGTCGGTCGATAATCAAAATATAACATCACATTTATATGGCTACTTGGTTCCATTCTCTATTCTTTCAGAAATCTTCCTGCTCTCCCCCTTCCTCCTTCGCCTCCCCATGTCATCTCCCGTACCATCAACGATACATTTGGGTTTATTTTTATCTTGAACTAGAAATTTAACCTCTTTTTAATTATAGTAAATATTAACTTGAAGTTTTATCTAATCCTAGACTCTTGGTTATTTTAACTCTATCTTTGAATTTTACTCTTGTACCATCATTAAGATTTTACCGATTGAATCTTTTTGGTTAGTTTAGCTTTAGTTAAAGTTTTGATAAATCTTAGTTTTTATCTGTTTTGTGTTTTTGTTCGTTATGCGTTCGGTTTGCTGTGCCCCTTTTTTCTGTGTTTCTCTGTGTGTTTTTAGTGATTTTACCTTAATAACCTTATGCATTTTTTAAATTCCTTTTTTATGAAATTTCCATTTTATTGTGACGGACTGCGACTGTGGAGTGGTGTGCTTACTCATCTTGGGTTGAATATATACCATTTAAACTTGAGTTTTTTTTCCTCTTATCAAATTGGAACACAGGATCTCATTCTCTTAGTTAAAAACCTAGCCTACCTCACCAGACCGTGGGTTGGGTTATTGGGCTGTACACTATTTAATTAGTAAGTTAAAAAAATAATTAAAATATACACCATAACCTAAAAGTAGGGGCCACCGCAATGCTGTCCGCAACATCTTTCCTCTAAAAAGAAAAGAAAAATTAAGTTAGTCTAAATGCTTTAAAAACTTAAACACTAGTGGACCATCATGGAGGATAAGCTGTGATGATATAAAGTTAGGGAGCCTTACGTATAAAGTTAAACTAAAGTTATTGAAATAACTCTGCAAACCTATGTTCTTCTGAAATAGTCACCTACCAATAGTTCTTGTCAATAGGCACCATGCTTGCTTGCTGTAAAGTAAGCATTGACACAGCATATAGAAAAACGTATTGTCTACAATATTAAATAATAAATTTGTATTTATAATATAATATTATATTATAAATACTAACTTATAACTAAACCTAAGCTCAGTCGCTTTACAAACAGATATCATCCATCCATCCATCAAAGCCCGCTGCAATCAATGGATTTAAGCAGCTTTTCACCAGATTTTATATTGTGTCTTTTTTATTTTATGTTTTTATAATATGTTTGTACTGCTTTTAATTGCTTTCCCTCTCCCCATCGATGACGATGGGTCGATCCATGTAAAACTACATATGAATCTGCCATTCTGTAACAGCTCTTTTTATACCACTAATAATATGGACCATAAAATCTTACGTGGTATCCAAATTAAACCACTGCTAGGTGGCGTGTTCCGGATTGGATTGGATTTGTGGGTTTTAATGGCGTAAGAGCCAATTCTGACCATACTGCACCAGACGTATGGTTAAAATATATATAAAAATATTATGCGTGTAAAAATGGAATAAGTGACAAAATGCACTATGATTAAAATGTCGGCATGGTGTTTTTAAAAGAGAACAAGATGTTTAAATTACATCATGATAAAATATTATATAAAATGGTACACACCATATAGCTTTTAAAAATTTAAAAATGTTTTGATGGGGGTGTTCCCCCACCAGAATTTGCATTTCTAGCGATGAGCAGTTAAAAAGTTGTCTCCTATGACATATAAAATTAGGACACTCGATTAAAACATGAACAATAGTTAAATTTACAAGGCAATTTGGGCAAGTAGGAGCTCTTTCGCCGAATAAAAGGTGTGGATGAGTTAAACGGGTATGGCCAATGCGGAATCTCGTTAATTTAACATCGTACTCACGCATTGGATGACAAGGCCAGGGTAAAATTGTGGGTTTTATAGAATGAAGTTTATTTCTAACATGGTATTTCCATGACTCCTGCCACCGCGTATATAAACGACGCACCAAAGAATTTTTTACATCATTGCTTGGGATATCTCGTTTCAAAAGTAAAGATGCTCTCTTTTCTGCATTATCTGCCATCTCGTTTCTACCAATTCCGACATGACTTGGAACCCAACAAAACAATATCTCATAATTTCTGTTTTTTATAGTCCTTAAGAGACTCAGGATTTCCAGGGAAACAGGATGAATTCGATTATAGAAGTGGGAAAGTGCTTCCAAGGAACTCAAGCGGTCCGTATATATGCAAAATTTTCGTTCAGTAGAGAGTGAAATCGTCTGAAGGGCATAGAGTATCGCCACTAACTCGGCAGATAAGACCGAGAATGTTGTGCCGAGACGGTAGCTCAGTACATTGGTAGTGGTATTGTTTCTGACACTAATGTGACTGTCTGACTTTCACCCATCTGTGAAAATTTTCAAATAATCCGAATATTGACTACGATGAGAATCAAAACGTTTCTGAAAAAATATAGGGGGAGTTGTCGTTTTCTCGAAACCCGAGATGGATTTAGAAAACAAAATTGAGGAATATCCCATGGAGGAAACGGAAAAAGATCTGTAGTCTGAATCGCTACATCATGAAGTTCCGAATCATGAAGTATTATTTTAATTCTTTCGCAGAATGGTAGAATATGATAGGGTCGAGCCGTATAGAGTCTCCGAAGACTCTCTGGAACAACTATAGAACACAAGGGGTGCTTCGGAATAGACAGAGCTCGAAGATAGTACTGGGCAGATAATTTTAGGCCTCGTAAACTTAGTGGTAACTGATAACAGGTTACATAAAGGCTCTCTACCGGTAAAGTCCGAAATTCTCCCGAACAAATCCTTAAAGCAGAATGGTGTGTAGTGTCTAATCTCCATAAATTGATAGATCGCGCAGAGCCATACACCACGCATCCATAATCAATACGTGATAGCGTCACTGCTTGATAAATGCGGAGTAATGAAATGCTATCAGCACCCCAAGATGTCCTAGAAAGTACCTTGAGAATGTTTAAAGACCTCTCACACTTCTTCTGCAGATGTAAGACATGTGGGAGAAAAGTGAGCTTACGGTCAAATATTATTCCCAAAAACATTACTTCGTTAACCACAGGAATATTAGCATTCCGGATATGGATTAAAGGATCCAAATGGATGCCATGCTTCCTGCAAAAATGAACACATCGACTTTTCTCGGGACCGTATGCCCATTTTCATCACACCAGTCTACTAGCTTGTTAACTGCAACTTGCAGTTGGCGCTCTATTACGTGCATATTGTTCCCTTGGCAAGAGATCTGAAGATCATCCACATATAATGTGCCTTTAACAGATGGGGGGGGGGGTAACACATTAAGAATCTGGCTAAAATGAGTTACGAAAAGCGTCACACTGAGGATACTTCCTTGTGGAACCCCCTCATCTTGAATAAAACGATCAGAATAAAAATTACCAATACGTACACGAAATGTTCTTAATGATAAAACGTTCTTTAAAAACACAGGTAAATTTCCTTTAAATCCGAAATTTGAATGAGTATCAAGAATGTCAAAACGCCAAGCACGGTCATAGGCCTTTTCTATGTCGAAGAATATGGAGACCAGATGATTCCGCCGGACGAATGCGGTTCGAGTTTGGGTCTCGAGAAGGACGATATTATCTAAGGTGCGATATTATCTAAGAGCGTCCCTTGCGGAAACCACTCTGTAATGGCGGAATACAGCTTTTTTTCTCCAAATCAAACACAAGACGGGCATTAACCATGCGATCTAGTGTTTTACATAGACAACTTGTAAGGGCAATTGGTCTGTAATGCAGAGGGTTAGAGGAGTCTTTGCCGGGTTTCAGGATTGGAATCACAATAGCTTCATGCCATTATGATGGAAACTTCTGTTCATTCCAAATACGGTTAAATAGAAATAACAGGTTGGAAAGAGAAGTCGTAGACAAAGGGCGAAGCATGTTATATATGATTCCATCAGGACCAGGACTGGTATCACGTGCTTTAAACAACAAGGCCATTAATAATTCATTCATCCTAAATTCTGAATTGTAAGAGTAGGAGTTTCGGGTAGTAAAAAGCAAAGACTTCCATTCCGCGCGATTCTTAGTCATTATAAAAGCAGGCATGTAATTATCAGCTGCGGAAACCTTTGCAAAGGCTTCTTCGAGAGTATTGGCAACGTCTAATGGAGAAGACATCACCCCATTTCCAATATTCAGAACTGGGAAGAGAAATCTTTATATACTCCATTAGCAGCTTTGACTTTTTTCCATAACAATTTGTTGGAAGTGAAGGAGGTGTGTTGTTGTGATTGAGGTGATTTGTTGGTGTGATTGAGGAAGCAAAGCGACACCAGGACTCCCTCTGGCTACGCCGACGAATTCGACGAGCATTCGCTTTAGCACGTTTGAAGGCAATAAGATTCTCCGATGTTGGGTACCTGTGGAAAATATTCCACCGTTTCTTTTGTTCCCTGTAACTATCGTGGCAGGCTTCGTTCCTCTACGGTCTTCGAAATTTTCGCACACGTGGGAAACTTTTAGGAATGGTATTATTGGCGGCTTTAAGTAAACAGTCGACGACACTTTGTATTACGTCTGTAATGTCGGCCATGCTGGCAATATTCTCAGAAATTACTGCTTGTTGCATGAAAGCAGTCCAATTAGCCCTCTGAAAGACATAACGTGATGGACATTTCTTGAAATCAGTCTCAGTATAGGAGACTATTAAAGGGAAGTGATCACTATCATGGAGATCACTTCCGACTATAAAATTAAGCAAAGGCAAGATATCAGGAGAGTATATTGCCAAGTCAAAGCTGTGGAAGGTATGTGTGGGCTCATGAAAGTAGGTTTTCTCGTCACTGTGAAGGAGACAGAGACAATTATCAGATATGAACCGTTCAATCTGCCGCCCGCGAGAATTTGTTCTATCAGAGCCCCACAAGGTACTGTGGCCGTTAAAATCGCCACATAACAGAAAAGACGCCGGAAGCTGGCACATGAGATTATCAAGATCATGTTGGTTAATCGAATCGTGTGGTGGTAAATAAATGCTACAAACTGTGACTAATTTTCGAGCATGAACTTGCACAGCCACAGCCTGCAATGAAGTGTGCAAAGTGAGAGCTGTGCTCGGGTATAAGGATACAAACGCCACCAGTTCCATGGATGGTATCCTTCCTAACACTGTTGTAACCACGTAGTTTGAGAGGAATATTGGACGACAAGAAGGTTTCTTGGAGTCCAATACAAATTGGATGAAATTTGTTGATGAGATCTTTAATGTCTTGTAGTTTAGAACGGAGGGCACGACAATTCCATGAAAGGAACGTACACATTAAGAAAATGCTTTAGTAAGGGGATAAATAGAAGTTGGAGTTTCCGGAGCATCGCAACTCCTTTTTAACTCGTCCTCTTCCTCCGATGGGTGAAGGGAGATTAAGTTCATGACTTTTTAAGGGAGCACTAAAAATTGACGTTAAGTCCTGTTGGGCAACAACCTTATTTGTTAAACCTAGAGTGGCAGAGTTTTTAACTGTAGATTTTTTTAATGTTGTCGGTAAATCATGTTTTGTAATACCTCGCTTTGAAAGTCTAAGTACCAAAGAAGTCTGTGATTTAGATTTAGATTTACGCCTATGGACATTAGATAGCTCAGGAGTATCATTTGTGTCGCATTCAGAATTCGAGGATTGTGCTTGAATGGACAGTTTTGCTTTTTCAATTTGAACGTTTTGATTAACAACAGTTGGGGGATTCCTTAGAACAGCTGATGCATAACTTGAACCTTCTGTAGGGTGTTGTGTTGTGTGTGTCGAGTGAGTTTTACTGGCGCAAGAGCCAAATTTGGCCATACTGCGCCAAACTTATGGTGGATAAACAGGATCGTGGTTTAAAACATATGATAATGTACTATAAAAAGTTAAAATTCTAAAAACATTTTGAAATTACAGCGAAATTGAAAAATAGTGAAATTAAAAACCTTTTTTCATATCCGATTCTAATAGAAAAATTGTCAAATTTAAAAAACTATACAAAATATGCTTAAGAAACAGTAAGATTTCCTCACACATCCTACGTGTATTTCTTGTGGCTGTTCCAAACGACGGCTGGCGCCTACTTAACGTCTAGGCCTGAGTGATTATTTTAAATCCAGTTCAATCTTAATAATCGCCCGGTTCAATCATGTTGATTGAATAGAAATAAATACAGGAACCCATCATATTCTAGATTATTATATTATTTACATATTTACAGTAATGGTTTAAAATATAAAACATAAAAGTGAATCAAGCATCTCGTTCATGGCGAACCACGCCACCTTCGCTCGTCGTCCCTCGTCCTTATCTGTCTAGTCCACTTCCTGTTCGTCTCTCCTGGTTTTCACCCCCTCGGATACCACGAGATCTTTCCCCTCTTGACTGGTTTTGCAAGCTTCGTCGTTGGGAGCGGAGGAGCGGGTCTTACACGCCCCCCCTTGGAGAAGCACATTGTCACCTTAGAGACAATGCTGCGTCTTGAGAACTGGACGGGTTGCTTATCACTGATCATCTCTCACTGTAAAAGGTTGATCCTGAAATGAAACAGTATTTCCAAGCAGTATTTGTCGCTACAACTAGGAAAGGAGCAGGAAAGAGGTGGGAGAGCAACTGATATGCAATTCCCAAAGAAAAGAAATAACACATACACAAATTCAAAATGTAAAGACAAACAAATATATATAAGAAAAAAAATATCAAATATGCACAAAATTGGTGATAAAAGTAACAGAACAGATGCACAAATGCTTTCGTACATTTCTTGAAAGCCTTTCTTTCTTACTGCTGCAATGGCAATCTAGATAGAGAGTCTGCATTGCAATGTTTACTCCCCTTTCGATATGATATTGTCACATCATATCTCTGTAAGGCTAACGACCATCGTGCAAGTTTTGCGCTATGGGGCGTTTGTTGAGTGAGATATGTCAAAGGGTTGTGGTCAGAGATAACTTGAACACGAGCACCAAATATCCATGTGTCGTATTTCTTCAAGGCCACCAGTACGGCGTAGGCTTCTCTCTCGATAGTAGCCCATCGTGTTTGAGTTGCAGTCAATTTCTTGCTGAAAAATGCAATGGGTTTTTCCTTCCCATCATCACCTATCTGAGCTAAGCAGGCTCCAACGGCTGTTGCTGAGGCATCCGTGTATAACTGGAATGGTTTATCCAGTTGTGGGGTGTATAATGAAGGCATCTTGACTAATTCTTCTTTTAAGATTTGGAATGCTTGCTCTTGTTCTTTGGCCCATGGAATTTCGTTGGGTACATTTTTCTTAGTGAGATTTGTTAGTGGTAATACTAATGAAGAAAAGTTTGGGATATAGTCCCTGTAATAATTTGCAAGTCCTAGCAAACTACGGACTTCTTTCTTATTTGTAGGTCTCAATAACTTCTTTATGGCTTCAATTTTCTCGGGATCTGGAAAGTGCCTTCCTGATCCGACGATATGGCCAAGAAACTTCACTTCCTTTTTGCCAAACTCACACTTCTCTAGATTTATGGTAAGGTTGGACTCTTGAAGCGTACAGAATACTTCCATAATGTGCTTTTTATGTTCTTTCCAGCTTTTGGAGAAAATGGCGACATCATCAATATATGCACGACAATACTCTCGATGCTTTGAGAGGATCTTATCCATGCTTCTTTGGAATGTGCTTCCTGCATTTTTCATACCAAAGGGCATCACATTCCATTGGTACAACCCAGAATGAGTGATAAAAGCGGTATAATGCTTCGCTTCCGGCTTCATGGGAATTTGCCAATATCCTTTGGTGAGATCTAATATGGATATAAAATTAGCTTTTCCAATTTCATACAATAATTCAGTAACCAGTTTCATTGGATAGGCGTCTGCAATCGTATATTTATTCAGCTGACGGTAGTCTACGCACAGTCTGATACTACCGTTTTTCTTAGCAACGCACACTACGGGATGTGCCCAGTCACTCTCGCTATGTTCAATGAGTCCTGCTTCTAAAAGTTCTTGAACTTGGCGTTCAACTTCCCCTTGCAAAACAATTGGGACACGATATGGAGCTAGTCGCTTGGGGACACAGTCATCGGTTACCTTAATGTTATGTCCTGGCACCTTAGCTTCCCCTGGAAACTTACTGAAACTGTCTGAGTACTTAGATAAGATATGGATCAGCTCAGCTTTTTGTTGTAACGATAACTCCTCTTTTTGATTATAAATTTGAGTTCTTATATCACGATTGATTTGGCTTTTCTGATTGCAATTGGTTGGGGCAGGAAATATTTCTCCAAATTCATTGTCTTGGTCATATATCACTCCGACTTGCTCAAGTCGTGCTATGTATGGTCGAATTTTATTGTTTACATGGATCTCTTTATTCGTACCATCTTCCATCTTCAGAGAGCCATCTCCTTTTTGTAATTTTAAGAAACATTTTTTCTCCTGCAATGGACTTTCTTCTTCTTGATTTGGTTCTTCATGAACAGGTTGCTCCGAATCGTCATTATTTATCACGGGTAAGGTATGTACCTCTATTTTCTTACATAATGCTTCGTATACAGTCGAGGAGATCAGCATATCCCTTACTAGTTTCCTCGATGCTGCACAAGTAACAGGAACATTACCATGCTTCCCATCATTAATTTTTACATTCATAGTAACTAGTGGGGCAAGCTCTTCTTCCCCAAAGGCTGATATAATTTTTATGCTGCCCTCCTCTTGTTTAGCGCAAGAATCAATTATATCCTGTCTGATGACGGTGATTTCAGCACCTGTATCCACGATACCTTCAAATGCATTGTCTTCAATTTTCACTGGTATTTTCTGTGGAGGGCTGATTCGCGTTATATCTTTTTCTGGTGCCTTTAACTGTGTTGTGAGAATCCTACCTTCATCAGTCTGATTTTCAGTAACGTTCTCTGGAAATCTCTGCGATCCACTTTTCTCGCTTGTCGTTTCTACCAAACGTCTTGTCACGTGGTTAATCCTTGAGAAATTCTTTTTCTCAGCTAACTTTGGGCATTGGGCTCGTAAATGCTGCGATGATCCGCACTCAAAACATTGACGCCGATCGGAACGTTCTCGCTTCCAATTCCGAGGACTACTGGGTCTCTTATAATCGATGTTCACTGCATTTTTGTCATGGGCAATAGGACTTTTCTTTTCAAAATTCCCATTTGTTCGTTTCCTATCATTACTAGGAATATGTCCAGTTTTTGAGCTTCTCCTTACGCTGTCGTAATCATCAAGGAGATCGGCTAGCTTAGATGAAGACGAGATTTTTGTCCATGTGTCGACAAAATGTTCCCGAACTTCATTTCCAACCCTTCTTTTAATTTGATCTACAACCATAAGATCCTTCAATGATTCGAAATCCTTTACTTTAATACCATCCAACCACTCCTCCAAGAAGCTTCTCAACTCAAAGGCCAGATCCCTCCATGAACTTTCCATTCTCTTTTGATGTTGCACAAACCGCAATCGAAAGGTTTCTGCACTCAATTTAAATCGTCGTAAGAGTAATTCCTTTACGTACTCGTAAACGTTAGATTCCTCTTCAGGTTCCCTTGCTATTATTTGAACAACATCTGACGGAAGAAGTGGCATTAATTGGGTGACCCAATCTGTCTTATCAATCTTTAGTCGCTTAGCTTGGCGCTCAAATATGACTAAGTAAAGACTTATATCATCATTTTTTGAATTAAATTTCTGAAGTATCTTTTGTAACTCTAAGGAATTATGTTTATTACTCATTTCATTATTTTCTGATATTATGGATTGAGTTTCGATCGAGGTTTGTAATTTAATTTTTTCTAACTCAAATTGCCTCTCTTTTTCCTGTCTTTCCAAATTTTCTTTTTCTTGTCTCCTCTCCACAATGCCTTCTAAAACACCCTTTACAAACTCCTCCTCGTATTCGTTGGAATTTAGAATCAATTTTCTAAGATTAGCAATCGTGAGATTCCCATCAATCTCTTCACCTAATTCACTAGCTAATTCCTGAAGATCACACTTCCTAGCTTTAGCTATGAATGCCATTATTCTAATTCAACAAATTAAAGAGCTCTACACAAGAAATGAATGGTATACAATAAAAACAATAAAATCAAAACATTCGCTTATATTAAGTTGGAAAGTAAAAGATTTCGTCTATCAGTTCAAGCAGAAAACAAAACAGCAATTCTAGCTTCATTAAAGGAATTCTCCTTTTCGTTTCCTTAGAAGTATAGCTTAAATACTTATATGGCTACTATCAGACTCAAACTAAAATACTAGGTTATAAAAAAAAGTGGTGAAATAACCAAATTTAACTAATAATGAAATTAATAATATTTAACAAAACATTCAATTAACTTTAGCACTTAATGAAAATATGAATTCATACGAGTATTTCTGCAGATTAATCATGTACCAAAATCACAGCATAACTCATCAATCAAACAAACAGAAATAATTAACATTCGTTTACCTTATTAAATAAAACACAATAACATAAAAATGAATTAAAAAAATAATCCAGATTTAATATTCAACATTCAAAACAATATTCAATTAAACAGGATTTCTTGCTATACTTTTTAAGCTTGTTGCTTAAATATAAAATTATCCAATAATGATTATAATAGCAAATATAATACTAGATATATCAGAAATACACGTGGTGTAAGAATAGGTTTACAGATACACTTGATGTGCTATCTTTTAACTACTTTTAATTTATTCAAAGAGCACTGCTTCTTTCTACAAGGTCTTTCCAATTATAAAATACAATTCTATAATATTATATTATCGTTGTCTCGAAACGCACTGCCACAAAAGCTCCTTAACCAATATTTGACGCTGTTGCGATAAATATTCGAACAAATGTAACACTGACGTGTTTTAAAAAATTAACGCTGAGGCGTTCACAAATTTAACGTTGATGTGTTCAGAAAATTAACACTGATGTGTTCAAAAATTTAACTCTGATGAGTTCACAAATTTAACAATGATGTGTTCACGAATTTAACACTGATGTGTTCTGAAAATTAACACTGATGTGCTCTGAAAACTAACACTAATGTGTTCACAACAAAAAAATGGCGCTGATGTGCACGTTTCTGAGACAAACGATAAATATTTTCAATTCAATGGGAAAAGCATTTACAATAATAAAAATAAGCTCTCACCTCTAACATTTTGTAGGCAACATTCCAGTAGATATTCCAATATATCCTTGGTAGGATCCTTCCGACTACGCCAGTAAGATTTCCTCACACATCCTACGTGTATTTCTTGTGGCTGTTCCAAACGACGGCTGGCGCCTACTTAACGTCTAGGCCTGAGTGATTATTTTAAATCCAGTTCAATCTTAATAATCGCCCGGTTCAATCATGTTGATTGAATAGAAATAAATACAGGAACCCATCATATTCTAGATTATTATATTATTTACATATTTACAGTAATGGTTTAAAATATAAAACATAAAAGTGAATCAAGCATCTCGTTCATGGCGAACCACGCCACCTTCGCTCGTCGTCCCTCGTCCTTATCTGTCTAGTCCACTTCCTGTTCGTCTCTCCTGGTTTTCACCCCCTCGGATACCACGAGATCTTTCCCCTCTTGACTGGTTTTGCAAGCTTCGTCGTTGGGAGCGGAGGAGCGGGTCTTACAGAAACAATGTTGGAAAAAATTAAAATATCATTAGAGATGCAAACATATAGATAAAATGCAATATACACACACATATGTATATTATATATATATATATATACACACATTACAAAAGCAAATATAATAAATTTCAAGATGTGAATCTTCTAAGGTTAAAAGCAAAAAACAGCATCGAAAAGACAAAAAAGTAAGATGCAAATTCACTACGAGTTCTTATATTTCGTTGGAATAAGGTTTTTTTTTAACTTGGTAGGTAGAGTAAAATTTTGAAATTTTTTCAACATTGATTAAAGATTTTGTTTCCACAGGTGAGGCCTTTTTAAACTTTTTAGTGTGTGTCACTAGTTGAAAACCAGTTAAATCCGGCGAAGCTGAAGCATTGTCACTGATTGGTGCAACAGACACAGGTGAAGGATTTGGCAAGTTAACTGGAATAGGATCTCTTTGAGTAGATTCTAATGGTTTTAAAACCTTACCAGAAGATAGATCATTCAGATCCCACTGAGTGGATATGGTAGCCGACATTTTTTTAACTGCAAAAGCGCAATTTATCCCAGTCGAAGGCGTTTTCGATTTTATGAGTTTGCGAGCTTCCTGATAAGAAATTTTATTTTTGATCTTAGTTGAAATTATTTCTTTCTCCTGTTTCCAAGCAAGACAGTTTCGGGAAAAGGAAGTGTGCTGGTCTTTGCAATTCACACACTTCTCTTCGGCAGTGCAGTTAGTACTGTCATGACCAGATTCTGCACAACGGGCGCATGTTAGAGTCCCGCGGCAAGAAGTTTTAGAATGCCCGAAGCGTTGGCACTTGAAACAACGCAATGGGTTTGGAATATATTCTCGGACAGATAGGCGCATATATCCGGCTTTAATGTGCTCAGGTAATTTAGGAGAATCAAATGTCAAAACTAAATGTTTTGTTTTTAAGAGATGGCCATCCCTTCGTATAGAAATACGCCGTACATAGGTCACTCCCTGATTTTTTAAATCTTTAGTTGTATCTTCAACAGAAACATTTAATAGCTCTCCGCAGGATATAACTCCCTTGGAGGAGTTCAATGTCGGGTGGGGACTAACTTTAATAGGAATTGTAGACAGATTTTTCAGCATAGCAATTTGTTTGGATTGTTTGGAGGATCCAACTTCAACTAGCAAATCGCCAGATCGAAGCTTCTTTATAGATTTAACTTCACCTACATTACCAGAAATGGCTTTCTCGACAAGAAAAGGGGACACATTATGGAAAGACTCTTTTGCATCAGATACTCTTTGAATTAGAAAGAAAGATGGAAAATGATTAATTTCTGAAGCCCAACAAGGGCAGGCAGCCACCGGCTTTAGATATTCCCAGCCTCGGCGCTTACCTTAGTGCTGGCCGGAACCTATACGCTGGGAGTCACCCCCGGGGACAGTGACCACCCTTAACGCCAAGCCCAAGGAGTGACCCCTTCGCTTGATCCCTAGCAGACTAACCACTCAGGTGACTAGGTACCGGCCGATTGATACACCGGGGACCACAGTGCACCACCCGTCTAATGGGTCGCCACGCACGGCCAACACGTGGGGGTTTTGGCTGTCCATGAGAAGCAAGAAGCAAACAGAGCGGCGACAGCTTCTCATAGAAAGCTCCCTCGCTTGCCGTCAAGGAAAGGAAAGAACACAGCAGAAAGCAGAAGGCATAGAGGAGTGCGAACCGAATGGGAGTAAAGATCCCTGGGTACCTCGGGATTGGGACACCCGTACTCACCTATAGTAGGCGAGCCCCTGATGGATGTGGCGTGTTCCGGAGTGTTTCAGATCGCTAGGGACTTGGATCTATTGCTGTTCTGGACCCACACTTCGTTAAAGAGCCCCCCCCCCCCCTAATTTAAATTTTGGATATCGAATCTACTTTTTCAACGACAGAAAAAGCAATAATTTATATTTTTAACAGAATCTTAAAGACATTTTAAATTTAGTACCAAAAATACAATAGCAATTAAAATACATTTCTCAGATTTTAAAAAAAATATTAATTGCTACTCCCTTCTCACAAAGACATTATGGATCTAGGATGTCGATATTAGGTTATTATAGTATTTTACCTCTCATAACTGTTTTAACTTAGTCATTGGAGATTTTAATTGCAAAGCGAAATTGTGTAGTGCTTTGACTCGGGCAAATGCAGCCGCATTAAAGGGACAGAGTTCATTGCCTCCAATAATCTACATATTTGCAATATCAAAGATTATAGTTCTAATTTCCAATCTACAACACACATAGGGTTCCCCGATCTGACATCAAATAATAATCCAGTCTTCAGATTCCTAAAAAATTGAGGCGTCCTGAACACTTATTTCCACAGATATCACAAATACATTCATTTTAATCCTTTGACTACAGCATTTATTTGAAAACGTTTATGTTTTTGAAGTGCATTTAATTTTTTGAACATGTAAAGGCAGCATATTTTATGAAAAAATTCCTTTATTTTACATTATTCTAATATATGCTGCTAAATGATATTGAGATAATTTAAACTAATTAGCATTATAAAAGGAATTGAAACAAATTCAAATACAGGACGTCCTGATACGTTGAATGTACACAAAGGGTTAAGCTAGAGCATCAAGGAAAAAGCCTAAAAAAACAGCTGAAACATTCAGTTTCTGGAAGGCAGAAACTCTGTTTGCGCCGTAATAAAATTAGCAAACTGTATAAAACTTACTGCAGTCATATTAAAAACGGAGCCACTGCTGATCTGATCCTAGTATCAGGGAATGAAAACCGTAAAGAAAAAGCCACCTTAAAAAACATCTGTTACTCGCCAAAAAAATCTGTCTTCTGCTTCAATTATAATGAAAGCTGTAGATTTTTATTTAAACTCGTTTTGAATAAATCTTCAAACAATAGTGAAATTAAAATAATCCAGATGGAAATATAAATTCAAAGAAAAAATATATGTTCTAATGGACCACTTTTTAACTAACAAGACACCAGACAATGTTTTTATTTACACTAAAATAACTGGTGAAATTGAGACTCTGGATATTTTAGACTTAGAGATTATTTTCGGAGGCCTCAAAGGCAACAAAGTCTCGGATTTGAATCGTATTAGTTATCGTATGGTCTTTGATTCAGACAAGGATTTCATCCTAGCCTTTTTTAACCTATAATTTAAATTTAATTATTTTTCTGACTGGATGCTTAACTGCAGTTTTTTTTTTCTATTGAAGAATGGAAAGGACCTCCGCTTGTGCACCTCTTACCGACCACTTTGACTTAACATTGGCCAAAATTGTTGAGGGACTGTTTTTAACTAAGTTCAATTTATGGCTGGATCAAAACAGAATTTTCGATGATAACGAATTCGGCTTTAAAGAAGGTAGAAGTTGTGATCTGAATATTTATAATTTAATCGAAATCATTCAACAGAGAGTAAAGATGGAACAATCAACTGTCATATCTTTAGATATCAAGGCAACCTTCGGCAATATGAACTGGTCGATTCTTTTTTAGATTTTCGACAAATGTAAACGCATGTTTTGATGAAGATTTGATGAGGATGAGGTTAGGAGGCCTTTGGCCTAATTAATATTATTGTATATAAACTAAAACTTTATATAAAAACCCTTGGCCTTTCTTCTCCCAGATTCTAAACCTATAATAATAATAATACATAGTTACATTATGTTAACCACAATAACAAAATATCAGTAAAAATAAATTTTTTGTAATAATAACTCATTGAGGTCATCGGGAAAACCTCCTCCTCCTCCTCAGTCCAGGTATATTGCTGTTTTTCAAGTGTTTTTGCTTATTGTCGGCATTCGAGGTTGATGATAATTATTCTTTGGTGGATTACTTGAGTTTGCTCATTCCCCCCACATCTCTTGTGTTGAACATTTGTCATCACAAAATAATGGATATTTTCCCACATCGTGGGTGATTTTTTTGTAAGTAAATACTACCCATGTTACAGGCAGTGTTTGTATTCTCCTTTTTGGTTTTAATAAAGCTGCCTTGGAGAGGGGGAGATCTTGCAGCCTTTGAATGCTATGGTAAACTCTTTCACCATAGTCCCCCTTCAAACCTTTACACCCCATCCAGGTCAACCACATCATTTTCTAATTTATTCAACCTTTTAACTGTATGCAAATTTGAAAACATCCGGCCATCTATATTTTCAGAATATTACTTGTATTACTATTTTACCCTACTTGACGCACCTAGATAGATTTGTCTCTGCCTCTTCGTGACTCTGTACTCCCTTGAGTTCTTTGAGTGCATTGCCTCTGCACTTCCCTTCTTATTCTTTAGATAACCGCTTATTATACACTAATCTAGCCTTTTGTTGGATCGCAGCTGAGATGTTATGTGATTAAAATTTTGAGTTATAGTTAAAGACTTTATCCTTTTCATTCTGCATAGTTATACTTTTCATTATACCATTTGACTCGCCTATCATTCTCTCATATCATCTGTGTACCACCAAATCGAAGAAGTCTTATTCGGATTCGATTGGGATTTTATATAGAACTTTTATTAGATTCTAATTTTATTGCTGACATACACATTTGTTTCAATCTTTTTTTCGAATGATATATCAGCGTTTTGATATACAGAGTATTTATAATTAAAGTGCAAGTGTTTGAAGGACTGTAAAAGAAAAACTGCATGGAGTATGTTGTAGAAATTTGGTATACGTTATATTTACAACATGGGGAAATGAATTACACAATAAAAAAAAAATATTAATTCACCTTTTTGTCATAGGTGGCGCTTTTTAATGACAATATTTTATACATTGTAATGATAACATTTTTCTTTGTTAAAATATGAAATGCGTAATGTATTTCAATATTTTGACAATATGGGATCCTTCAAGTCCTATCAAATGCTGTAGACGCAAGACAGCGCGATCCACAGTAGCACCTAATGTTTCCTGCTGAATTTCAAGGACATGTCTTGTAATGCTGCTTTTTAAAGCAACAATAGCATATAGCATATTTTAAATACCCCCATAGCCAGAAATCGCAAGGATTCAAATCAGATGAACGAGGTAGCCACGCATTTTGGAAACATCTGCTAACTGTACGATCCTCACTAAAAGTTCGGTGAAGAAGCTGTGTAACACAATAAACTATGTGAGGTGGTGCTTCATCTTGCATGAATATTGTTGAATCGAGGCAGTTTCTGTCTTGCAAAGCACGGATCATATTACTTTCTAAAATCTGAGTATAACTAGTGCCTGTTACGGTGCAACGAACTAGTCCTGTTGGTGCAAGATTTTCGAAAAAAAAAAAAAAATGGACCAATAACGAAGTCAGAAGTCAGCTATCATATCACACCAAACTGTAACAAACATTGAATGCAAGGGTTTCCCAAAAACAGTATGCGGGTTGTATGGGCTCCATATCCTACTGTTATGGGTGTTGACTTGTCCGGATAAAGTAAAATGCGCTTCATCAGTCCACAAAATCTTTCGAATCCATGATTCGTCTTCATCAAATTTGGCAAAAATTAAGTTGGCAAAATCAATTCCTTGTAGAGGATCGCCTGTTTGCAAGAGCTGCAAAATTTTAATTTTATACGAATAGCCTCTTAAAATGTAGCGCAAGACTTTGCGTACGGTTTCCCATGGTTTTGATAAAATCCTTGCTACACTTCTAGCGCTTACAGGTCGCTGATCTACTAATCCTAAATCAATTGCTTCCCTAATCTTTTCCACAACTTCCTGATTCACAGATCTTCCTCCAGTTCCAGGGAGCACACCGAGTTCTCCTGTAGCCAAATTTATTAATTATTTTCTCTAAGCCATTCACAGACATTGGCCCTTTTCTCAAATCTTTAAAACGGCGATATTCTTTCAAAGCAGCACTATAATTGCTATTCTTTTGGTATTAACATTTTACTAACAGAGCATGTTCTACCTTTGACAAAGTCATGGCTATAACTTAGAGATGCATGACTTTTATCATAATGATTTTAAAATGGAAGTGGTATTCATTTTGACATAGTACAGAGCATGTTCTACCTTTGAATCTACCATCTCTGGAAGAGTTCAGGGTTTTGTGAGGAATAATAGCAACCGAGATTGTGGACATTGATTTCAGGTTGAGGAAAAATTTGCGATTGCTTATAAGTGGATACTTCAACGAGAAATTTCCTGATCGAAGCTCTTTTTAATTGGCTTTTAACTTCACGAACATTATCTGTTATAGAATTTTCGATCAGAAATTGTGAAACGCCATAAAAAGAATCCTTGTCCGAAGATACGAAAAAAAGTTGGATGTATGTTGGAAAAATTTGACACAGTTTTAGTTGCCTACTGAAAGGAGCACGTTTGCTTTTGCCTATAAGATAGCGATAGAATTTCTGGCCTGACGGCACCGCCCATTACATAGCCCGACAAATGAAGGCAGCCACCAGCTTTGGCTGTTCCCAGCCTCGGCGCTTACCTTAATTTTAGCCGGAACCTATGCTTTCAGTATCTTCCCGGAAATAATAACTCAAGCCGAAGAAATGACTCCTTCTCTTGATCACTAGCAGGCTAACCATTCAGGTGGCTAGCTACCGGTCGATTGATATGCACTGAATTATAGTGCACCACTCGTCTAATGGATCGCCACGCACAGTCAACAAAAGGGGTTTTGGCTGCCCATGAGTATCAGAAAGCAAACAGAGCGGCAATAGTTTTTCATGGAGAGCTCCCTCGCTTACTCGAGAGAAGGAAGAAATAAAGCGAAAAGTAGCAAACTTAGGGGAGAAAATTCGAGAGACCACTAGGGTACCTAGGGGTTGTGAAGCCCCTCACATTTGAAGAAGATGGGCTCCTCAGGGATAAATGTAGGTATAGTAAACCTTTTCATTTCATAAATGCGGCTCATCACAAGGTAGTCACAAAGTAGTCTGGTTACAAAATATTGTCTAGGAGTAGGCTGGCTGTCGGAAAAATTGTTGAAGCTTTTAAAATCAGTTTGACAATCAGATTCAGTAACCCGTATTACGTGTATGGTGTGAAAGTGATCACGTTTATTTTTATCTTTCATTCTAGATTTCAATTATTTTTAAATGTCTTTTTTATTTTGTGAAAGAAAATTTGTAAGAAACATCTAAAGTAGGATTTATGTAGTAGGGTTTGTAGGAAACATCTATTTGTAGTAAACAACTGAAACTTAACTCCTTAACCTACAGCTACGGGCATAGCCCGTAGTATTATGATCGGTGCAAACAAATATTACGGGTATCGTTCGTGGCACGACGATCGCGGATTGTAATTTTCTCCACTACTAATAGCACAGACAAGGTTTGCGATATATTCTTATTATCTCTTCGTATAGTAATCAGTTTCAAGTTATTCTTGGTCCCATTCGCATATCGAAATCTATAATTCATAAATACTAGAAAAGCATCCCCACAAGATGTTTCCAAGAAAGATTTTGCGATAAGAGTAATAAGAATTGCGATAGTAATTCTGTTACCGAAAGTGACAGTAGTGCATTTTTTCCGAATATTCTGTTCGGAAAAAATGCATGCGGTTATTTAGTGATAATACTTCTGACGACGATCAACTAACTGCCAGGGTCCTGATTTTGGAAAGGTGCAAAAATCTTGAATTATACGATGACTCCTGCCATAAAAGTGGCAGCCTTACGTCAATTAGGAGGAAATAAAAGAGAATTGGATTTATTTAATATAATATTTCATGACATATTCTAGGAAAATATTTTAACCGAAACTAACCGATATGCAGATCAAATACGAGTGAATCCACACAGAACACGAAGAAATGAGGATAATTGATTTCCTGTAGATTCTGATGAAATTAAAAGATATTTCGCATTGTCCATAATAATGATTGAGGTAAAACAAACAAACAAACAAACAAAAACAAACACACACACACACACACACAAAAAAAAACAAAAAAACAAACAATACAAATGAATTGGCTGAAGATATTGGCTGATTTTATAGAGACGCCGATATCTAAAAATTCAATGCCATTAAAAGATATCTACAGTGGCTCCCAAAAATGTGTATACACTATACTCTTTCTTCTTTAATTTTATTCTTTTTGATCTTAAAATTCCTATTTTTGGCTAATATTTATAAGAACGACAAAATGTACATTAACAAAAGTATTAGGCTATAAAACAAAACAGAGGAATCAATTATATTTTTATTACAGTAATTTTTATGCCAAAGTTATAAATTCCAAAGTCACAAAATTGAGTATACACCTTTTAAAATATGCGACTTGACTACTACTATTTATTTTCAAATGAATAAGTAAAATAGTTTCATTACTTTAATTGGCAATCATTGATTTCCAAGCGAAAACAAACGTTTTCGCTATCATAATGAGCCCCAGAAACTAAACAAATGTTGAAATTCAGAAATTTGTTATTCGATTGTCTGAAGATGGTAAATCTCTACGAGATATTGCAAGGAAAATTCAACGCAGTCACGGATGCGTTCAAAAAATTATCCAGAAGTATAAAATGTATAGCCAAATTGCTAATAAACCTGGAAGAGGAAGAAAAGAAATCCTCAGTGCCAAGAGCAAGAGAAGAGTTATTCGAGAAGTAGCAAACAATCCTTAGCTGAATGCTACAAAAATTGCTACATTTACTTCAAGAACAATTGGAAAGTGTGTTTCTGCAGAAACAATTCGAAGAGTAATCCGAAAAGCAAATTATAATGGTCGCGTAGCCAGAATAAAACTATTCATTTCCAAAGTAAATGGAGAGAAAAGAATTCAATTTGCTAAAAGTCATATTTCAAAGCCTCCTGACTTCTGGAATCAAGTAATATTCAGTGACGAAAGTAGTTTCAATGTTTTTGTTAGTGATGGTCGATGTTATGTTTGGAGAAAGCCCAATTCTAAACTTCTTCCTAAAAACACCAAACCTTCTGTCAAGCATGGAGGTGGTTCACTTCTTGTATGGGGCTGTATGTGTGCAAAAGGAGTGGGAAATTTAGTTTTCATTGATGGAATCATGGATAAAATTAAATATTTGGATATATTGAAGAACAATTTAAAACAAAGTGCCCAGAATTTGGGTTTGGGGTCAAGTTTTCTGTTTCAACAAGATAATGACCCGAAGCATACAGCTAAAATAAAGTTATGGTTGTTGTATAATTGTAAAATGCAATTGCACACCCCTACTCAATCTCCAGATCTCAATGCGATTGAAAATTTGTGGGCACAATTAGGAAAATCAGTTCAAAAACATGATATTAGGGCAAGGAACACTTAAAAAGAGTATTACAAGAAGAATGGTCGAAAATATCCGACGGAACAACTCAAACTCTTGTCAACTCAATGCCACACACCGTTTACACAAGCTGTTCTAAATACAAAAGGATACGCAGCAAAATATTAATTTAAATTTTCCTCTTTTTGTTGACAGATTTTGCTAGATGTATACTCAATTTTGCGACTTTGGAATCTGTAACTTTAACATAAAAATGACTGTAATAAAAATATTATTGATTGGTCTGTTTTGTTTTATAGCCCAATACATTTGTTCATGTATATTTTGTCGTTCTTATAAATATTAGCCATAAATAGGAATGTTAACATAAAAAAATATGAAATTAAAGAAGAAAGAGTATAGTGTATACTCAATTTTGGGAGCCACTGTACATGTCACAAGGTGTTTGCATTTCGCAAATAATAATCTGGTTAACAACGGAGATAAATTGAGAAAGATAAAACCCTGTGATCAATTTTTTGAAGAACCAAAAATTTAATGAAGTTTATATAATGAAAGAGAAAATTACTATTGATGAATTGCACATGAAACGTAAAGGGCGCATATCTTATAAGCAATTTAATCCATCAAAAAGGGCAAGGTTTGGTATTAAATTTTACAAATCATGCGAGTCCGTACTTAAGAAGAGTACTTTTTGGTAAAATAAAATCGGAATTATTCATTGTTTAATTTATATAATATTCAATGTTATCTTCAACATTACACAAAGAATTGCCTTGGGGTAAAATTTCATTCCCGGATTCTTCACATACAGTTTGTTACTTGCGATGAGGATTTTTAGTCATGCTAGAGAAGATTTTAATAAAATTAAGTTCACGATCGTCATTTGAATTTTCTTTCCTCGATTTCTTTATCGTTTTCTTTGTCACAAGTGCAAAATTCGAGGGCTGCTGCTGTGGGTTGTTAAAGGCGATTGATTGATTGATTAGATTTTAATGGCGCAAAAGCCAGACATAGCTATGCTGCATCAAACGTATGGTGAATATATAAACATACAATATAAAATTACAGTGAAGAAAGTTCTAAAATACACATAATTCGTTTTAAAAAATGGTAAATTACTTAAAAGCAAGTGACATACTATAAAACTAATGATATAAGATAAAAAAAAGCCTATCGATTGTAAAAAAAGAAAGGTATTAGAGTGAGGATTTTCTCCCACAAGATCGTTCAGCGATAAAATCGTTGTATTAAAAAAGGATTGGCGTTGGAAGTTAAAAACTGAGCACTCGATTAAAATATGCACAATTAAATAGTGTTTTTGGCATGTACTACAAATGGGTGCGGATTCACCAAAAGGTAAATATTTAAGTGTCAAACACGTATGCCCAATTCGAAGACGAGTCGGAATAACGTCCTTTCTCCTAAGTGAGGCACTAGACCATTTGCTAAGTGTGGGTTTTAATGAATGAAATTTGTTATTTTCCTGCAAATCCCATTGTTGCTGCCACATTTTGTAATTACGCTTCTGGGAACTAATCTGTTAAGTAAAGTTGATGCAGATTTAGCAGCAGAATCTGCCAACTCATTACCTTTAATTCCCACGTGACCCAACAAAACATTATGTCGAATCCTTTCTTCTCAGATCTTCCACAAGAAGAAAAATATCACAAATAATCGGATTATTACAGGAATAAGTTTGTTGTAACTGCTGGAAAACACTCATACTGTTAGTGTATATGCAGAAGCAACGGGTGCTTTCGTTCGATATGCATTGTGAAGCATAAAATATTGCTATAGCCTCAGCAGTAAATACAGAAAAGGCATGATTAAACTAGAGATATTGGAAGAGGTATTGGACAAAACCTTCAGGATATTTAAAGCTTTCTCACATTTCTTCCTCAAATATAAGATGTGTGGATGGAAAGTGAGTTTTTTGTCAAACATGTTCCCGAGGAATGTAACTTCATTTACTACAGGTATAATTTGATTATTAATATAAAGTGTTGGATCGTGGTGTAGGCTTCGCTTTCTACAGAAATGAACAGAATTACTTTTAATAGCCGAGTTAGTATGACCGTTCTGTTCACACCAAGCCATAATATTATCAGTTGCAGATTAAAGTTGTCGTTTTATATAATACATATCGCCGCACAGGTAAGAAATCTGCAAGTCATCAACATAAAGGGTACCAGTGATCGGTTGTTGAAGCGATGAAAAAATGCTAGAAATGGGGGCAATAAATAAAGTCACACTGAGTATACTTCCCTGGGGAACTCCTTCGGACTGAATAAATGTGTCAGAGAGAATCGTCCCAATCCGGACTTGAAATTGGCGAAAAGATAAAAACTGCTGAATGAAAGTGGCAAACTTCCCCGGAATCCAAAATTAAACAAGGCTCGTAAAATACCAAATCACCAGGTGCGATCGTACGCTTTCTCAAGATAAAAAAATATGGAAACCAAATGCTTTCTTTTAACAAAAGCGTTGCGTATTTGCGATTCTAGGAAAGCCACGTTATCAATAGTTGACTTTCCCTTTCGGAAGCGACTTTGATAAAAGGAGATACAGCCATTTACTTCCAGTTCGTATAACAGACGGGCATTTATCATGTGTTCCAAGAGTTTACAAAAACAACTCGTTAGAGCAATGGGACGATAATTTAAAGGGTTGCTCGGATCCTTACCAGGCTTAAGGATTGGAATGACAGTTGCTTCCCTCCATTTTGCAGGGAAAAGAGAATTCTCCCAAATACGGTTAAATAATTTTAAGACGTTACATAAGGAATAATCACTGAAATGATGAAACACACAATATGTTAATCCATCCGGTCCAGGACTGGTATTCCGGGATTGGAAAATTGCCTTCTTCAGTTCAAACATCCGAAAAGGGAAGTTATATGGCAAACTGTCTTCTGTCCTAAAACTGATAGTTGTACTTTTCTCCCGATTCTTAATCAAAAGAAATACAGGGCTGAAGGAATCTGATATGGAAATATTTGCAAAGGAACTACCAATAGCATTAGCAATGTCCTGAGGTGAAGAGAACATAGCAGAATCGGTCTTCAAAAATTGGAAAATAAAATCGCAATAAAGACTATTAGCTGATTTCACCTTCTTCCACAATTATTTGCTGGTTGTTGATGTGGTAATAGAAGAAATGTATCGAATCCAGAAGTCTCTCTGACTGCGTCGCCTTATTTTGCGAGCAAGATCTCTAGCTTTTTTAAAGGCTATGAGAATTTCTGTCGTTGGGCGTTGACGAAAAATATCCCACATTTTTTTTGTTTCTTACAAGCATTGCTGCATTCTTCATTCCGCGAAGGCTTTTGTAGCCTGTGTGAACGAGTTGAACTTTGAGGAATTGCAGCATTAGCAGCAAATAAAATTGTTTCAGTGACATGACGGACAGCTTCATCAATATCCAAACTATAATCAATATAAAACCATAATCTCAGTTATTACAGCCAATCTTTCAAAAGTATTCCAATCTGCTAGGTTGAATAGGTATTTAGGCAGTCGTTATGTTACATTGACTCCATTAGCACGGGTGACGAAAACAAGTAAATGATCGCTATTATGAAGATCATCCCCAACAGAAAAATCAAATAGTGGTATGAGTGATGGAGATCATATAGCCAAATCAAGCCAGTGGAATTTGCGAGAGGCAAGTGTAGATAAGTTTTCTCATCATTGTTTAGCAGACAGAGACAATCGTTTGAAATCATTTGTCCAATTTGCCTACCACGAAGTTGGTGTCATCGTTTTCCCACAAGGTGCTATGTCCATTCATGTCACCCAGGAGAAGGAAAGGCACCGGTAACTGATCCACTAAAATGTTAAGGTCTTCTTGACATATATTAGCATGGGGTGGAAGGTACAGACAGCAAACTGTAATCAATGTCCGTGCGTACACTTACACGGCCAGTGCTTGTAAATTAGTGTGCGAGGGAACAGTAATGCTGGGATACAGATTGGATGTCAGAATGCAAACTCCACCTGATGGAGTGGATGTTCCATTGTCAAAATCTTTTCGCACACGGCTGTACCCACGTACTTTTTCAGGAATGACAGGGGGTAAAAATGTCTCTTGAAGAGCAAAACAAACCGGATGGAAGTCATTGATAATTGATTTAATATCGTCAATTTTTGTTCTGAAACCATGACAGTTCCAAGAAGCGAAATTAATCATTTAATATTTGGGCCTTTTTCTGAATTCCCGTGTGTGATAGTAGTACTCTGTACCCTTGCTAAACCCCTCTGAGTTGGAGAAGCTTCCATATCCACGTCTGAAAAATCAAAAGCAGAAATAGTTAATGATAAAACAGTATCGCTATGAGATAAAGAATGATGATGTTTTACATCAATAGATTTTAATTTCTTTGTCAGTTTGTCCCCTTTTTTTAGGTTTTTATTTTCCTTTTTCTTTTTAACAGGTTTAGGAGTAGTTTTTGGCTGTTAAAAGGTGAAGGAATTGTTTCTGCCATCCATACGTCAGAAGAAAGAAACGTTCCTGGAATTGGCCCTGAGCCTATAGGTCCTGGCCAGTATCAAGGTGGGTACCGAGGTTGGGATTGCCCAGAGCCGGTAAGTGCCTTCCCTAGTTGTGCTCGGTGGTGGGCGGTGCCATTGGGACCCAAATTTTTGTTCCATTTACTTAGGTCTTTCATCTCAGATTATAAGAAATATGTCACACTTTGCATTACAAATGGCAAACTGAATGAGATGCGCAGATTCGTAATAAGCTTCATACAATTAAACCGACAATAGATTTCTGACCCACTTTACACAGCAGAAAACTGGACATAATTTTAACTAGGTTGAGGATTGGCCGCACTCGATTCATCCATCGACATCTTGATGGGGAACCTAAGACCATTCGGTCAATTTGTAATAATCCTATGACTGTTTTGAAAATTCTTGTAGAATTTCCATGGTTTTCTTTACAGCATCTTACATATTTTCAGAAATCTCACCCTGGTTTAGGCGAGTTGCTTTCCAAAACATCGCATATTAACATTTTTAGTTTTTAAAAAAATATTGGTTTTTATAATCGTATATAAACATTAGTTGCTCTTTTTGTGCAGTCCCATCCCTTACATCATTGTTGCGCTTTTGCATGACTCACAGTTTTATGCATTTAGATATTTGGATCTTGTAACCATTCCATGTACAGGTTTTATTAAAAATTGATAAATATTTTTAAACTCGTGAATGTGGCGCAGCTTAGCCAAAGATGGCTTTTGTGCCATAAAAAAGCCTACTGAACTCAACTAGGTGCAATATGAAGGAACTAACTTTTTCGTTTCGGAATACGTCAAATTTTGTTTTATTTTAACTTCTCAAACTTTTTTTTTTCAATGAGCTTCTGTAGGTAGGATTTGGAACTGGATGGACGCGATCCACGGCAATCAGCACATATCTTTGAGCTTGATTACAATCCGCATAAAGATGCCCGACAGAGTCACGATCTGAACAAATTAATCTTATTTGAAAAGAATTTTTAGTGTTGCTGAAACGCTGACGATTCAACAGCTTATAGGAAATTTAAATCTTCATCTTTAATCGACTTCGGGAGTTGCATGATCGGATGACAGTTATAGACTTTTTGATAGTAATTCTTTGAGCATGAATGAGTCCTTGATTAGATAGTGTTTTTTAAGGATTTTTGTCTCTGATATATTAAAAAAATAAGGCTTCAAAATAATTTCACGCAGAGAATTTAAACTTTTAAGCGAAGAAACCGAAATTGGGATACCAAGTAGATTTTTGTGCTTGTAGAAATGACTGACTGGGAAGATTATAAAGCTTCAATTAAAAAGTCTCCAGAATGAAGATTTTTTTTTATTGACTTCGGTTCACCCCCAATGGCAACTAAAACTTTTTGAATTACAAGTGGAGATAACATATACAAAAGGTTTCGTTTATCATACACGGACATAATTTAGTATCGTGCATAAACAATGTTATATCTCCCTAATTTATTAATTTCGACATTAGAAAAAGAATTTACAAAAGTACCAAGCAAAATATAAGTTATATTCGGGCCCCGTTGGCCCAGATTATCTCCGAGCCCAACAAAGGAAAGTAGCTATCAGTTCTGATCATTCCCAGCCTCTTCGCTTTCTTAGAGCCAGCCTGGTCCTTTGCCTTTAAAATCATCTCCAGGGACGTTGATCCCCCTTAACATCAACACTCAGAGATTGACTCGTTCGTTTGATCTCTAGCAGATTAATCAAGTGGTTAGGATACTAGCGGAATTGATGCACCATGGAACACAGTGCATCACCCGCCTAATGGATCGCATCTCATAGCCAACACAGGGGTTTTTGGCTGCCCATGAGAAGCAAAAAGCAAACAGAGCGGCGACAGCCTCTCTTGAGACTCCTTCGCTTGCGCCGAGAGAAGAGAAGCAAAAAGCAACAAGCTAAAGGGAGAAGTATCTGCAAGGTAGGTCAAATCGTAACTGTACTTCGGAATCGTGAATCCCGCTATACCTGAAGATGAGCCCCGGAGAAGACCCATCCATATCGGGTTCCCCGATATCTAAAGCGATCAGTTTCCTAATTGCCCCACCTTATTAAAAACTGGGCCGTCCTGTATATGGAATCCCATAGCGATCATAAATATATGTATTTTAAACTAGAATTCCAAATTGTTCCGGATGCTGATTTTTTTATAAATCAAATTAGGTCTTAACAAACTTCTACGTTTTATTTAAAAGTATTTTAAAGATGAGAAACAAAGACTAAAAACTATCGATAATATCACCAAATTAAATATTTCTGTAAAAGACTGTCGATTTTATACATAACAATGGATTTAAAACTTTGAAAAAGAAATCTAAAGAATCGACCAAGAAATTCAGCCTCCAGACTGAGTACCTCAGGGAGTGCAGAAATAAAATAAATATACTCTTAAAGAACTATTGCTGTCACGAGAAAAACTATTCCATGGAAGACTTTATTCTTGTCTTTGGAAATAACTATGATAGAGAAAGGACTATAAAAGGCAGTTATTAAAAATGAAAAGAAAAGCCTGAAAAATGGATTGGATTTTTGTGGCACATAAACCAGTTCTAACCATTATACGTCAAGCAATAGGTATTATTCTTGTCAAGGTGCCTGTGCATATACAGGGTGTTGCCGAATTCGAAAAACAAATTCAGAGAGGCAGCAATAGGCATCAAGAGGATAAAAGATCACAACAAATAGTCCCAAACGACGTTTAGAAGATGAAAAATCGCAAAAATATAGGGTGCCAGAGAATTTTTGAAAACTTAAAAATTATTATTATTATTATTTTGAAAATGGGCACTGCACCGCCTCCCATATAAATACGATTTTTAGGAATGTATTATTGAGTATATGTGTGTACCTCAGTGATCACTCAAATAAAATCGTTAGCAGAACTGCTGTTTCCTGTTCTTTCCTCGGTAGCTGTTGGAGTGAGTTTCAGTTTTGTATCACTTAATTGCAAACATTTATTTTGGTGTCAGGAGTGGATGTTGAGTGTGGTGCTTTTTCGGTTGTTTGCATTTGAGTTTTGAGCTTGTCGTGGTATAATTTTTTGTTCTAGTTTGTGAATTTTAATTGTGTTTTTTAGAGGTTAACTGGTCAAATTTGTTTGGTGATATTTTGAATGCCTCGTTGTCGGGTAGATTTTACCGATTTTATTGATAATATTTTTGTGCATAAGTGTAGAAAATGTGGTTTGGTAATTTAAGGCAGCGTTTCTCAACCTTTCAGTATTTGCGGCCCAGTTTCAAATCATAATTTTCATCGTGCCCCTCCCCCTCTTACAATAAAATGTATACAACAATGTATATTGAGTATTTTGGATTCTGTTTTTAAATTATTTTTAACTAACTGCCAAAACAAGAGTAAAAGTGAGCCAACGCTGGCGAGAAACCACATCTGGCATTTTGGACAAGCCGGCGGTAAACAGATGAAGCGAATGAAAGCGGGGAAAATTTAAATATTATATTTGAAATGAAAGCCAAGCAGGGAGATAACGTTAAATGAATGTGAAAGTAAAAAAATTCGCCAATGAAAGTTAACCTAGACCGGTGAGCTAAATTTAGAAATTGGGAATACATTTTTTTCGAATAATAAAAGAAATAAAACAGAAGAATGACTAAATAAAAGTGAAAAAATAAGCAATGTTTGTGGAAGGGAATCCACACGACCTATGCCGTCTCGAGCATGCGCGGAGCAAATGTTTTCTCATAGGAAGAAGGAAAATGATCGATAATGAAAGTTTCAATTCCAGTCAGTCTCATTCGAGTCGATCCTTTTATCACTATCGAATATATCGCGAATGCGTATGTTATATATGTGTTCGTGTTAATTGCAATTCACCATATAAAATATTCACGGCAGTAGATTTATGCAGACTCATGGATAAATTTTTAAGCGGAAGTCAGCAAGCATTAGACGATAGTCAAGTATCAACAAGTACACAGACGAGCGTGGTTCCGAAAATAAAATCAAGAAAATATTCTCAAGAATACTTACATTTGGGTTTACCAGTGCTGAAGAAGAAAGGCCCCTGTGTATCATTTGCTCAAAAATGTTGGCCGTAGACAGCATGAAACCAAATAAACTTAAACGCCATTTGGAAACGCATCATAGTGAGTTCGTCAACAAACCCAGAGAATTCTTCGAATTAAAATTAAAATCATATAAAAAGCAAAAATCATTTTTAAAGAAATTTTGTCTGTGAATAAAAAAGCTTTAATTGCATCTTACAAAGTTCATATAAAATAGCTAGATGTAAAAAAACTTCACACCATTGGTGAAGAGCTTATTTTGCCAGCAGCAATTGAGATTGTAGAAACTATGTTTGGAGATAATTTTTCAAAACAATTGCAGTCCATACCTCTTTCAAATGATACTGTTGTTCGAATTTGCGATATAGCCGAAAATGTACAGTTTCAGCTTTTCTCGAAGTTGCGCGACACAAAGAAGCTTTGGCTTCGAAAGCAATGAGTACTGATCTGAATATCGTGTAAACTACGGTTGTAACCGTAGTAAATTACACAAAAATGAGATCCCTGAAATCGAGAATCTTTTCCGCACTTTGTAAAGACATGGGTTTCAGTACATTCAGCATTACTATTTTATTGCGAGGCAAGATGGTCATCACTTGGGAAATTTTTGCAGCGTTTTTATGAATAAAGACAAGAAATCGCCAATTTCCTAGCAGAAGAAAACAGACGGGAAGCCGAGAATTTTCGCAATGGTTAATTTGTGATGAAATTGAGGTACTTGGTCGACATATTCGAGAAATTAAATAACTTGAATCTTCAACTCCAAGGAGCAAATACACATACTATGTTGGATACGAGTGATAAAGTTAATGCTTTTTATAGAAAATTGGAATTATGGAGCAGAAATTTAAAGCATAAAAACCTAACAATATTTGCAAATGTGGATGATTGTACTAAAACTTACAAGGCTGCAGAAGAACATGTAAAAGGTTTTTTGTAACTATTGAATCTTTTAGCCATGCTGGTAAGGAATTTTAAAAAGCATTTTCTTGCTGACGACAAACTGATAGCAAGTTACGAGTGGGTTAGGGATCCATTTCATAGGACTCCCGAAGGACTCTCAATTGATAAGGAAGAAATTCATAGACTTCACGATAAGTGGCGAAACTAAAAGACAATTTAGTAATAAATCGCTATTTAAATTTTGGGCAGCAGTAAAGATGATTTTTCTGCACTAAACACAAGGGCATTTCACATTCTATTACCACTTTCAACATCCAACTTTTGTGAAACTGGATTTTCTGCTGCGGCTTCTTTGAAGACAAAATATATAAACAGAACTGAGAGTGGCTATTTCTAATACTAAGCCTTCCTTCGAAAAACATTGCTTTTCAAGACAGGCCCAAGAAAGTCACTAATAATAATAATTATTAAATTTGTTTTTAATTTAGTATGTTTTGATTTAGTTTTACTTTAATAAGTTATTAAATATGTCGAAATATATTTTGTTTTCTATGTGTATGTATGCTTTCCTTTCAGTCAGTTAATCAATTTTTTAAAATAATATTTTCTCTTGGATATTCTCGCGGCCCACAGGTTGAGAATCGCTGATTTAAGGAATGACGAGTTGAGGTTAGTTGCGGAGAAGATTGGTTTGGATGTTACGGAGGACCTAAAATTAATTGATTTGAAAAAAATTAATCGAAAAGAGCTAGGTATTTAAGATAGAACCAGATTTTGTACGGGGTGTAATTGATAAAATAATCGAGGATAAAAAATTAAAGAAGGAAAACGAAAATGAGATAAAAGAAAATAAGGTAAGGAGATTGGAAATGGAATGGTTAAAATTGGCACAATTAGAAAGACAGTTGGAGTTTCAAAATGGGTTGAATGGTTCAGGCCAATGTGATTTGGTTGCATCAAATCAAAGTGTTGAGAATTTGACTAAAAGTATCAAAACCTTGACCATTCACGTACCTACTAGAGCAGAGTCTTTTAATTTGTTCTTCCAGTTGTTGGAAAAAGGGTTTAAAACCAAAAACTTGCCAGACGGTTTGAAAGCGGAGATCTTGTTAAATATGTTAGGAGAAAGGATTTCAAATTTAATGGTTTATGTAAATGAGGAAGACATCGCAAATTACGATAAACATAAAGCTATCCTTTTGAAAGAATTTCAGCCCCCCTCCCCGGAATGTTTGGATCAGTTTCGCAACTCGAAAATATTTCCAACAGAGAATTATGTGCAATTTGCATCTCGATTGAGTGCTAATTTCGAATATTACTGCAACTTGAAAGCAGTTGAGGATTTTAAATCGTTATGTGAATTGATAGTTTCTGATAAACTATATAGTGAACTTGATCGCGAGTTAAGAACTCATGTGGCGGTAAAGCAGGGAGAGACATTGTTTAGATCTCAGGTTTTAGGCAAGGAATGTGATATCCATTTGGCTTCAAAGGGTAGACAAAAACGGGACCATATTCAGGCGTTGGAAGTGGGAGAAGTAAAGTCTCTTTGGCTAATAAACACCATAATTATAACAACCAAAACTGTATCTAATGTGTATCTATCTAGTGCGAGGAATATGAAGTGTATATTTTGTAGCACTGAGGGGACCTGTCTGTTATCTAATTGTATCGGGTTTAGAAGACTTTCAGTGAACGATAAAGTAAGCTTTGTGAAAAGTAATAATTTGTGCTTCAAGTGTTTTTCTTCGAAATGTTGTGCTAGAACTTGCAAATCGAGAAATTGTTTCTGTGGTTTCCGCATCACACGCTTATTCATTATAAAAGAAATGGTAATGAGGGTAAAAGTATGCAGCCTGATACTGCAAGAAGTACTCAGTGCGATTTATCTGTAACTAGCACAGGTCTACCAACAGTTATTTTGCTTACATGCAGTGTTTATGCTAATAATTCGGAATTAAATTTGAGTAAAATGATAAGAATTTTGTGTGACAATGATAGCGAAAGAAGTTGGCGTACGAGATCATTGGCTAATTGCTTAAAATTTTAATCAATTCGGAAAGAAAGGTTGTCTGTTTTTCCTTTGGTTCTGTCGAGCCTGTGGAGAGAACATATGACGTCGGAGTAATAACCCTCATCAGCCGATACGACCCTAATCAGCTAATTTCTTTACAAGTACTAATAGCCGATACAATCACTACAGCTCCTGTGGCTATTCCGAATGAAGGTATGCAGTCGCGAGGCTTAAATATTGGCGACACGTGTGAAAGCAAAGCAAAAATTGAGATTTTGATTGGAGGAGATGTCTTTTGGTGGATAATAGATGAATCTTACGTTGAGAAATTAAACAACACAGTGACCTGTGTTCCTACTATTTTTGGGTTCGTATTACAGAGTACTCAAAGCGAAAGAAGTACCTTTTCAGCAAATTTTTTAGTGTCTACGTCAGATGTTCAGGTGCTATGGGACTTGGAAACATTGGGCCTCATAGATGAGACTGAAATGAATGCAACCTATAGGGAATTGTTAGGCCAATTTAATAGGGATCTAGAATTTAAAGATGGAAAATATGAAGCCAAGTTGCTGTGGAAGACTGATCCCAGAGAATTGGAGAACAACTTTAGTCTGTCCAAGAGGCGATTCGACAAATTGAAAAAGGGGTTCAATAAAAATAAATGGATAGCTAGTGCTTATCACGAAACAATTAGGGATCAGGAAACTAATGGAATAATTGAAGAATGTGGTAATGATGAGAATATTTCATGGGAGCATATTCTCAGAGCAGTTGTCAGAGCAGATAAGGAAATAACTCAAGTTCGCATGGTTTTCAATTGTGGCTCCAAATATGGACAAAATTTATCACTTAACGATTGTTTAGAGGCTGGTCCGAATTTGAATCCTAGCATTCTTGAGGTAATGAACTTTAGGAGATTTAAGGTTATATTTCATGTGTTGAGTGCAGGTAAATTGATTCAGCTTAATCCATTGTTAGATAGTAAAAGACTTCTCAGGGTTGGGGGAAGAATTGAAAACTCCAGTTTGCCAGAGAGTGTAAAGCATTCTTTGATATTGCCAAATGAGCATCCAGCAACAACTATGATTATAAGACTGTACCATTTAAACTATCTTCATGCAGGAGTTCAATCAATTCATTTTGCAATTAGACAGGTCTATTAGATTTTGGGAGCCAGATCATCCATAAGAAAAATAGTAAGAAACTGTGTCACCTGGGCACGGTTTCGTGCAGAATTTTCAAGTTCTGAATTTCAAGGTTTCAATTCAATGACCAATTTGTCTTCGTCCCGTGTCATACCAGGTAGAGCGTTCCTGAAAGCCGGTACAGATTTTTATGGACCATTTCTGATCACTCCTTGTCGCAGAAGAGGTGTGAGACTCGTGAAGATGTACGTCTGCGTCTTAATTTGTTTCATCACGAAGGCGGTTCACCTGGAGCTCGACAATGATCCGAGTACTGATGCGTTTCTTGCATCTTTCGTTGGACGCAGAGGGAAACCCGCCGAGATATCCAGCGATTGTGGAAGCAATTTCGTAGGTGCTAAACAAGTGCTGAAACTGTGGACTTCGGAGGCGATTGGTCGGTATCTGGCCAACGAAGGTTTTGGCTGGAGAACAAATGTTCCATCGGCTCCACATTTCGTCGGACTCTGAAAGATGTCTGTGAAATCGATGAAGTGTCATTTGAAACGAATAATAGGATGTCAAATCCTGACTAATGAAGAGTTTTCAACCGTTCTAGTGGATACCGAGGCAGTACTAAACTCCAGGCCATTGGTCGCTGCGTCGGATGATCCCGATGATTTTTCAGTAATTACGACTGGCCATTTTCTTATAGGGTCAGAATTACAGAAAATCCCGGAGCCTGATCTGACGGATCAAAAGATCTCGATTCTCGATAGGTTGAAATTGATAAATCAGATTTCACAATCCTTCAGGAGATCCAGGTCCAAAGATTATTTAACCCAGATGCAAGTGAGAAACAAGTGGAAAACTCCTTGTGCAAATTTAAAGGTCAACGATTTGGTGTTTATAAGACACGGCAATCTACCTCCAATAAAATAAAAATGTCAAGAGTCTTCGAGACCTTTGAGGAAATTGATAACTACATTAGAGCAATTAATCTAAAAACTGCAAATGGAGAGTTAAAAAGACTCATCCATAAACTCGTCAGACTTCCTGTTGACATTACTTGATTCATTTTTGTGTATTTTTTGTATTTTAAAATATTTTAATGTATGTTCAATTCGTTTTAGTAATCTGTTTGATTATAAGTGTTCTGACCTTATGATGACATTCGTCAGCGGGGGCCGGTGTTAAGAATTATCCTTTTTCTTAAAGAAGGCGCTGCCCCGCCACCCATATAAACATGATTTTTAAGAATATATTATTGAGTATGTGTGTGTACGACAGTGATGACTCAAAATCGTTAGCGGAACTGCTGTTTCCTGTTTTTACCTCGGTAGCTGTTGGGGACGAGTTTTGGTTTTGGTTTCCTATAACTCAATTGCAAACAGAAACTCTAAAAAAAGTTAATAAAAAATAAAGGATGTTTCAATTACGAATTTTTTTAAGTGAAAATGCATTCTAAAGTTTTTTATGTAGCTGATTTGATAATCCAAGAGGTCATAAATTACTGAAAATGAAAACTTTGTTTAGAACCATTATCTGCAAAAATATTAAAACCTGAAGAAAAATAAAAGCATGAAAATGTAAGGAATTTTATATTCATTAATTTGATATAAGCGTGTAGTGTGAAAACTGGGGAGTTTCTAAGATATTCAAGAGAAACTAAAATGGGCACTAGAAAACACGAATTGGTGTCTGCTAATCGGTAGCAACATCGCTACCGACGTTTGCAGAGGGTGTTGCCAAATTCGAAAGAAGTTCCAACATGTGATAAAGAGATGAAAAATTACCATAAAACAGAAGGTCGCAGGCGACGTTTATTATGGGAAAATCGCAAAAACGTCAGGAAGGCAATGAGTGAAGAGAATGGCCATATGCATTCGAAGATTAGGAACAAAGTAGTTGAAAGGAACCCTTTTCGTATGTAAATTTTTTCCATCCGTTCTTGGAAAATAAAAGCAGCGAGATGTATTCATTAATGAGCATTGCAGAATTGATGGTTGTTAAACTTCATTCGCAAATAACATGTCAAATTTCGCGAATAATGAATATGCGGATATGCATTTAACTTACGACTGAGCGGATGACAATAGACGCTTAGCACAAAAAATGTATCAAGAGAAATATCCGAGGTGGCGTTGTCTGCACCCTATCACGTTTGCAAACATCGATCGATGGCTGAGGGAGACGGGATCCTTCAAAATAACGGGACAAATGCAAGGCAAGAACGCAGTATGCCTGACACAGAAAACAATTTTGTAGCGCTTTACCAATACCCCATCGACAAACACACGATCAGTTGTACCTAAACTAAGTATTCGGCACGATACGGCTTGGAAAGTTTAAGCGTGCTGAAAATATGCACCCCTTCAACTTGAAGAAAGTTTAACTCCTATGCGATGATGTTTACCCACATCGGGTGGAGTTTGCACCCTGTATGCTTGATGCCATACAGGAAGATGCACAATTTCCTGCTAGAGTTTTATTCTCAGATGAAGCCTGCTTTAATAGAAAGCGTCTTCAATACGCATATTTGGTTATCCGAAATCCCTATCTTGTCAAACATACAATACAAGTTTAATATTAAACATCTGGGCAGGAATTCTCAGAGATCATCTGTTAGGGTCGTATCTTCTGCCCGAACTTCTCAGTGGAGCAATATACCTGGTTTACTTACAGCACTTCTTTCCGGATTTATTGCAGGGAATATCGACCAGTACACGTCAGAACATGTTAATGCATGATGGAGAATCAGCACATTTTTCAATTGTAGTGCGTAATTACCTTGATAAAACATATCCCCGGAGGTGGATTGGACGTGGTGGACCTACTCTTGGTCTCCACAATCTCTCGGATTTATTCTTTTAGGGCGACATAAAATCGCTTGTTTATCAGACGCCTTCAAATATAGTGGAATATTTCGTGGGTTGGATCGTAGTCGCTGCTGCAGACATCGCAAGCACACCGGGTATGTTTGAAAGCTTCCAGCGATCCTTTAAACATTGGTGTCGGCTGTGCAATAACCTTCCCTTCCGCAACATCCAGAAATTTTTATAAAAGTTTCTAATCGTCTCCTTTCTAACTTTAAAATGTCTATGATGTATCTGTATTGCAATTTATTTTATAAATTACTTTAAAGACAAACCTGGTTATCGTAACTGAGCTGCCATTACGACAATTCATTGTGAACTAACTCTGCTAAAAGTTACCTTAGATAAAGAAAAACAAAAGGGGTATGGGCCGTTTGTAAAGGCAGGGTACGCAGTTTCCAAATATGTCGTTCTTTACTAGTTCAGTATCCAGAATAGATTAACTGTTAGTATAATCGCTGTCAAGAGATGCAAGAGTTGAAAGTTAATAATTCAATTCCAGATTTGATTCCAAATAATTAGAGAAAACGTGGAAGCTTGATATGCAAATCATACTTATGCACTATGGATGATTGTAATTTATTATAAAGACTAAATCGGTGGATCCGGTTGTGAGACCAACCTACAAGGAAAAGTAAGATTTCCTGGTAAATAAAGAGATTTCAGAAGATGATAGTATACATTCTATAATCTAGGAAATTAAAAGTCAAATCTCCGAAACAATTGATGGTGCAGTTGCATGGAAGACACTAAAAGAACATTTTGAATCTGTAACAGAACCAAGGGTAAGCCAGCAATTAGATGAATTCTTCGGTACCAAGTATCAACAAGGAAAGGATGTTCGAATCGTTACGTCAAATAAAAACAGTGGCAATTAGACACGAGGCAGGCCATAAAGAGGTCGACCTATATCTAAGCTTTCAGATGATCAGCTACCTCCAAGAATTCCAGTCAATAGTTCAATGGATTTATAGATAGAAAGACGAGGAATTTACTGCCTACAAGATAGAGGCAAAACTGATACTAGAATCCAACTGTTTACAGATCACGAGGAAACATCTCGACAAAACGGAGACTATTTTCCTTAGTGGTGCTTTAACCTCTAGGAAATCAAGTGCAGCTCCTGGAGATTCCAGCGGTAAAAATTTGAACCAGAAAAAGAATGATAAAGTATTTCTTAAAGCAAGACTATAAAAAGGTCTATTAAGAAAATAGATCCTGGTTTCCTGTGCAGAAAATGTGGCAATCTTAAGGTAAATTGTAAATTTAAGAATCTTCGTTAAATATTCTTTAACATTTCAGCACAGAGTTTAGGATAAAATTCCATGAGGCAGCATGCAAGTTGATACAGCTCAGTCAGAAATCAGCTGTAAGAATACTCTGAAAAAAGTAGTTTGGGTAATAGATACAACTGAACGATCCATTTTCGCAATTGTAAAAGTTTATTTTTAGATATTAGGCCAGTTTCAGAAGTGCAAATGTTGTTAGCCATTGGAGACAAAGAAAGAATGTACGATAGAAGGGATCGAAATAAGATTTTTTAGTTAAAGATTCTTTTAAAGAGATAATTTTGTCAGACGTTTTATATAATCCCAAGTTGAGGAGAATCCAATCCAAGTTGCTATCTGGTTTTAGTTTAGAAAAGAAAGGTGCGTTCTAAAAGAAATTATTATTATTATTGCGAGTTCTAAAAGGAAACTTAACGTTTATAATAAAGTTTGGAATAAGCTATTCTTGGCTGAACACTGGGAAAACTTGTATTTCTCTTAACATGCAGAGTATGCTACTCAGGAACCTAAAGAGAAATTCTGTTAGTGATATAACTAGTAAAA
Organism: Argiope bruennichi; assembly: GCF_947563725.1. NCBI lineage: Eukaryota > Metazoa > Arthropoda > Arachnida > Araneae > Araneidae > Argiope > Argiope bruennichi. The sequence goes on along the minus strand of NC_079156.1, from coordinate 134,740,947 downwards.
CAAAAATTGAATCAATTTCCATTTAGCACAACGTTTTTTTTCCATATTAATAACGAATATTTTGGGAAAATTAGCAAAAATAATAGTGTGAGAGCTCTTCCGATTTTAATTGATAATAAGTCGCATTATATTCCATGCAAATTAGCTAAATCTAGGAGAGTTTCATTTAGTCTGTCATTTTGGGCCGTCAGATCCAAAAGACTACTGAAATTGCTACACATGGATATTTGTGGGACAATGCCAGTTTTGAGCCAAGGCGGGAACAAATATTTCTTTACAATAATAGACAACTATTGTAGGAAAATTAGGTATTTCCAATTAATAAAAAGGCTGATGTATTTCATGTCTTCTTGAGATTTCAGAGACGAGCAGATCGGTTTCGAGGCAGAAAAGTAATCTCAGTCTAGATTGATGGGGGACTAGAATTCTGCAATAAAAATTTTGACAACTTCTTAGAACAACTGGGTATAAATCATAAGAAAGCAAACACTTATATAGTCGAACAAAATGGTGTTGCGGAAAGTTATAATTTATCAACTTTAAATGGAATTAAAGCATTTTTAAAATCTAGTGGATTAGAGCAAAAGTTTTGAGGCGGAGCTTTACTTTGCTCTGCTTCACATATACTTGGAACAGAGTATGTCCCAAAAACAGTAATAAAACTCCTATCGAAAAAGCCATCGGTACCGCATCTTAAATCCTTTGGCTGTTTGCATATATTGGTGTGCCCAAAAAAATTAGAAAGAAACTAGACATGCGAGCCAAACTAAGTATAATGATGGGCTATGCGTTGCATATCAAGGGTTATCCGATGTAGATGAAAGACAAAATAAAATTAATCGAAACCATTAATGCACGATTCAATGAGAATATTAAAGGATTTGACGCAAGTCGAAACTCGAATCGATACCCCAAGTTTAATTTTACAATCTCTAGTTACTCGGAGAAGATTTTGTTACAGCTATAAATTCATTATCTGGTCGTTTAATTTCAGAATCTCCCTTTCCATCACTCGAAAACCCTAGTACATCTACCGACAGTAGCTTAATTCCATGTTTAGAAATTAAGTGGATTCGAAAAATGGGATGGGAGGTTACTGGAGCAAATATATATTATGGTATCGAAGGTGCAGCAACCCATTTAAAGACGTTTAACGAAACGGTATTATAGAGAACAAAAAATTTACTTTAATAAGAATTCTATAATTTTAAAGGGAAAATACCAGATTCAAGAACTTATCAGATTCAGCTGAAAGTCATTAAGAAGCTAATGTAGTTGAAGTGATAATTCCCATCTGTTATCAACATCAATTGGATCCATTGAAGCATCCGAATGGAGTAGTGCAATGGATAAGGAAATCAAAGTGATGATCGTGCCTGAAGTTACTGATTTTGGTTGATCCTCCTGAAAATGCGAAAGTGTTGGAAAATCTCTGGATTTACATAGTTAAATGAGACGAGAATAACAAAACATATACAAGGCACGTTTAGAGGCACTGGTTAATACACAATTAAAAGGCGAATCTTTTGATAAGGTATTCAATCCGGTCATGAAATTTGTAAGACACTTTTCAGTATCTATATATTTGTAGAAATGGACTCGTGTTCAAGTGAACATAAACAAAGCTTATTTATATGCTAATTTAAATGAAAGAGTATACATGAATCAACCAATTGGATATGAAACAAAATCACAAAGTTTGTTGCGAACGGCAATATATGATCTTCATCAAAGTGACCGTCAATAGTTTTTAAAGTGAGAGATATCTCAAATTAAAATTTAAGAAATTAAATTGGTGAAATTGTGTATATATTTTTAAAGATAATGTAATTCTATTGTTTTATGTTGATGACAATCATTTTTGGTAAAGAGATTCAAATTGCAAATTAATATATTAAATTTAATGCATGACAATTTTGATCTTAAAGTATTGGATAGAATGAAGAAACTTTTAGGGATAGAGTTCAAAGAACAAGGAAATAGTTGGTTTATACTCTAAAGGTCTTATAATATGTATTAAAAGAGTTTGAAAGTCTTATGAAAAAATATAATTTCCATTTAGTTCGCTACCCATATCAAAAGGCCAAGTTCTTTCTAGACTTGATTCACCCAAGACTAGTGAAGAATTGTTAGATTTTCCACATTGAAATTTGATAGGTTCTTTAGCATTTATTGCTCCTCGAACAAAACCAGATATAGCGAAAATCTCTTCTCGGTTTCAATCCAACCCAGGTATAAAACAATGGAATTGTTTGTTGAGATTATTAGTTTGCTTGAGGTATATACAGGATTATATGCTGTAGCTTTCAAAAATTAAATCATTAAAATTGAAAGTTAGGAAAGTTAAAGAAGGTATTGTATAATGAAAATTTAAATTTGAAAATAAATGAAAATATTATGTTTTGTAATAATCAAACGGCCATAAATTTCTCGAATTAATTTGTAGAAAACTATAGGACGTAACATGCTGATGTTCATTAACAATATCTGAGAAATTTAATTCATGACAATGTATTTAAGATTAAATACGTTAACACTGAAATTAATTTGGCAGATATATTCGCTAAACCTATGTTTAAGGATAAACCAAAACTTTGTAGAAAATTCTTTCCTATAAAAGATAGAGGATTTTTTTTTTTTTTTTTTTTTTTTTTTGTAAAAATTAGTTTTTATTGTCTTTTGCAAAGCAAAGATATAATTTTGGTCGAATATTATTTTTTCCCATGGTGCGGAGATTGTGAAAAAAAGGTGGGGGGGCAATTGGTTATTTTTATAAAATTTAAGGCGAAACTTAATTTAGGATTCGAGGTGCATAATGTACCTGTGTGGGCTTTTTTTTTTTCAATTTCCCTGACCTAGTGATTCGAGCCCGTTCTCCGCACGTTTCATCATCTGCAACTGGCAAAGATTCAAACGAAAAGAAATCGCTTTTTTTCCCTCTCTTTTCTTTTCTTTGTCGGTTGTGGGAAGAGGTGAAACGCGTGCAAGATCAGGGTTACTTTAACACTAACGAAATATGTTAGAGAAGTATGATTTTTAATTTAATATTTTTCTTTCAAAGTGTAATTTGGACTATGTTTTATTTTATGATTAATACATTACTTTAAAAGAAAAACCTGATCTCGTTACATAGCTACCTTTACGACGATTCATTGTAAACCAACTTTGTTAAAAGTTGTCTTAGACAACACTTCCTAATAACGTGTCGTACCTCCTTTTGCCCCAGCGAAGTACAGCAATTCGACTTGGTATGGACTCTTGAAAAGTCTTGAAAATAAGTTGTCGAAATATTGAGCCATGATGCCTCTATAGATGACCATAATTGCATAAGTGTTACCTATGTAAGATTTTGTGCAAGAACTGACTTCTTGATTATGTCCCATAAATGCTCGAAGGGATTCTTATCGGACGATCTAGGTGACCAAACCCTTCGCTGTAATTGACCAAAATGTTCTTCGAATCAATCACAAATAGTTGTGGCCCGATGACATGGCGCACTGTCATCTATAAAAATTCCATTGTTGTTTCGGTATATGAAATCCATGAATGGCTGCAAGTGGTCTCCAATTAACAGTTCAGTGAACCAAGTAAATTTCATATCAAACCAGCCCATACCATTATGGAGCCACCATCAGCTTTCACAGTGCTTTGCTGACAACTTGCACCCATGGCTTTCTGGGGTCTGTGTGTCATATTCGAACCCTACTATCAGCTCTTACCAACTGAAATCAAGACTCATTTGACGAAGCTACATTTTTCCTGACATCTAGAGTTTAACTGACATAACCACGAACCCAAAAGAGGCGCTGCAGACGATGTAGTGCTGTTAGTAAAGGGCCTCAAGTTGGATTTCTACTGCCATAGCCCATTAAAGCCAAACTCCGCCGCAATGATCTAACTGACACGTTCATTGTACAACCCACATCAATTTCTGCCGTTATTTTATGCAATGTTTGTCTATTAACACTGACTACTCTATGCATATGTCGTTGGTCTCTGTCATTAATTACAGTAATGTTGAATTCCCTAACGATTTTTGCAATGAAATGTGTCATGTGTGTAGTTCCAACTACCACTCCGCGTCTAACGTTTGTTTGTGCCCAACATGCGGAGATATTTTCACATGAATCACTTGAGCGCAAATGAAAGCCCTGCCAATGTACACCCATTTATACATTTTGTACACTATACTACCGCTATCTATCTGCATATTGCTACCCCAAGACTAATGTCACCTTAATGTTTATATTAATGGTATCTTAATGGAATAAAATGCTCCGGCAGTTCATACAACAAGTATCAGGCATTCGCCAAAGATCTGGAACGTGTTATTGGTGACCGATCATCAGATATTTTAACAGTCAATGTTAACATATTTTGGTCACCACGCATAATAAATTATTAGACTTAAAATTAAAAGTCTAGGTCGACAAATGCCAGACGATTGTATTCAGAAATTGGCTCCCAGAACAGAATCTAAGAGAGAATCGATTACCCTGAGTAAAAGGTCTGCGTATCGAATGAAAGATACTTCAATATAAATTGGCGACAACTTGAAGATTCTGGCAATCACTATCGATAATAAATTTACTTGGACAGCTCATATTTTAACCCTAACCGAAAAAGTTCTAAATACAACATCTAATTTCAATAGGTTGATCAATCATAATTGAGTCTTGGACAGTAAAATTATTAAATTCCGGCATAGCATAATTGAAAAGATCTGCTCTATGGATCTAGCATATGAAGCGGGGCCTTGACGAAAACGCAGATCTCTAGGCCTCATACAGTTCAAAGAATCTTCTCAATTCACCTGCGTCTGTAGGACTGCATCCACCAATCTCTAAAATATAGTTACAAGCACCCCCATCCCCTGTAAGTTGTGACAAAAGCAAAATTTATTAGGTTCCAGATCTAGGTAGCTGGCTCTCCTCCTTTTAACAACTTTTTAGACTTCATAAACTAAGACAAAATATCTTAATTAAAAATCTATCGGTCACGGAGAAATTAATTTTACTCAATGAAACTCTACCTGAAGAGGCCTACAGTATGTTCACAGCATGACCGAGATAGGATAACTCAACTAGATACGCCATTTGAGCCTTTAAGAACAATTTTAATTTTTAAAATTTTTCTTTTAAACTCAGTATTTTAAGCAGAGTTAGTCGAAACAGACTTGTCAGCCGCTTGGTTGTTGGTGATAATACCACAGCTAACATCTACACCGACAGCTTCTCATCAATAGCTACCTTGAAGAGCCATCATTACAGGTCCGGATTTATCAACTAAGTTAAAACTAGAATTTAAATAACAAAAGAACAGGTCGGCCTAAAATGGATAAAAGCTGCTACGGGTATCCACGGAAATGAAATGGCCAACCAATATGCATAATAAATCACGGCATCGAAGGATAAATTTTCAATCTCTCATTCATTTTGGAGAAATAGAATCCTTACTTGGGCTCATTAGGACTTTCTGCTATCCAGATACTCCTTATCCAGGGTGTACCTGGATAAGGAGGATGTAAAATTAATAAATAATAAAAGATTAATTTAATTTGTAGGTGGACACCGTCCCTTCCCAACGCATCTTCATTTCCTTAAAAAAACTCTTTCTTATGCACTTGCAAAGAAATCGGAGACGCGGATCAATTCTCATGTGCTAGAAAATATCACCTTGTTAAACCCGCGTTTCCCCAAAGGTTTAAACATGCCTTGCGAAACAAACATGTTCTCGCTAAATTCGCCATGGCTTACAGGGTTAGGGCAAGGATCTGTGAAGGGTTTACCCAATAGGGAACACCATTACAGAGTTGATGAGTTTTTCTATTTTTAAAGATGTATTCATTTTATCAATGTTTTTATCTTATGATATTTTACGTATTTTTAATCTTTAATGAATTTGCATACAGCTCTACTAAACTATAATACTTTAAAGTGCCATACTTATTCACCTATTAGTTCATGTTCCGAGTTAGGATTCTGGCACCTCCATCCTCCTCGACCTCAATTACGTGCTACTCGATTGCAGGGTGGTATGCTTTTCATCTCAAACGAAATGGAATTAGCATATTTCAAATCGGAACACAAGACAGACTTCTAAAAACTATTCCGGTCGGATTCACTAAGCCGAAAAGGGATAGGGATATTGTGCTTCATATTAAAAACAAAATTACTAAATAGCGCATATCCACCATCACCAGAACTCAGGGGCCTCATGTACCCAATAGTCTCATCCATCCTGCAAAAAACACACACACAAAAAAAACGGGAAATTAGCAAAAAGCATTAAAATTTTATCTATGGGTTCTTGGTGAAGGATGAATCGCAATGAAGAGTTAGGAGACTTGCATATTAAACTAATATAACATATAATTGAAAATCCCTAACACCATAAACCTGTGTTTTCCCGAATCCACTCCTCTGATTCAATTTCGCCAATAGCTTTATAAAGCAATATAATTTGACCCAATGTCCTACTGGCCGATCCGTTTGCTCTGAGCAATGAACAGAGTATTGGTCAAACTAGTTCCCAAACGCTTCCTTTATCATTGCTATTCGAACAACTTGTTGAACTCCCTTCAATATGGTTTCCGAGCTGAAAAGTCCTGTGAGATCGTGGGCTTTGCCCTCAAAATTGTGGTGACAGAGAATGCAGGAGAATCGAGGAGTCTGCATGATCTCATTGGACGTGGTGAGGAGTTCAACAAAGTTGGCGGGGAGTCAATATTATTTCACTTGGCCAGATCGGACAGCTACATGAACATCCTTAGGTTGGTGAGAAAATATCTCAGTGTTCGTTGTATTTGTACGAAACAGACTAGAGCTCCGAGAATGTAAAGAATGACTGCAAGCATCAAGTAGTAATCCTCTGCTGTGGAAAATTGTAGCGAACACTGTTGAGCGAAAAATTCCTCGCTCAAACATGTGTCCAGGTGTCCATTAGTCAATTGAGGTTCTAAACAATCTCAGATCGAGGTCCAGGACAATCTTGGGGATTGGAGAAAATTAATCCTTTCGGGACGGAAAGCCTCTATCCTAGACGCACGCCCAGGGCAGAGCGTACGCGAAAGGAAACATTCCACAGGACAGGGGTTTTGTGTCGCTAGGCGTAACATTGAAAAAAAAATCACAAAAAATAAAGTTTAAGTCCTAACTTCGTCATTTTTTCTACCTTTTCAGATTATTAGTTCATTCATAATTTGAGCACATTTTTCATGTACAGAGGCTATTACAATACCTCGTCTAGAATTATTGGCACGCTGCATTGGAGCTAGGTTAACTTCAGATATCAAAAATTCTATGTCTTTGAGAGACGTACCTACTTTTTATTGGACAGATTCTTCCGTTGTTCTTTATTGGATTAAAAAAAAAAAAAAGATCATTGTGGTACGTTCATGAATAACAGAGTAGAAGAAATAAGAAGTCTTTCTTCAAAGGATGCTTGGAAGCATCTCCCAGGGACTTGCAATCCTGCTGATCTCCCTTCCCGTGATTGTTCAATCCAAGGATTTTTGAAATCGAGATGGTGGGAGGGTTCACAGTGGTTGAAACTTGCAGAAGAAGAATGGCCAGCGACAGACTCATATACAATTTTGAAGAGGTTTTCCGGGAAAGGAAAAAGAGGGTCGTAACGTTGGTCAACTCTACAGATCTGAATAAATCCTGGTATTTGCACAAGTTCTCAAGATATTCAAAAATTGTGCGAATGATAGCATGGATGCTACGATTTGTACAAAATTGCGAAATCCAATTAACAAGATGAAAGATCTTTTAACTGTTGCAGAACTAGATGCCGCCGAAAGGAAGGTGATACAAATCGTGCAACAAGAAACCTTTAATAACGAAGATGCAAGATCAAAACTTAAATCACTCTGTGTGTTTAGTGATTCTGATGGACTAATTAGATTGAAAACTAAAATTACTAGACGAGATGATGAAGAAAATTTTAGAGACCCTCTAGTATTACCTTGTAAGCACCCATTAATGGAGAGATTGATTTTCGAACATCATTTGATCTCTTCCCATGCTGGATTTCAAGTTGTCCTAACAGATATCCGTCAAATATTTTGGATTCTGCAGGGCCGAAAAACTGTCCAGAAAGTGCTCTCAAGGTGTATAAGATGCAAAAGATATACGAGCAAGAAAATTGAATCAATTCCCGCGCCACTACCGGAAGATTGTGTACGGGAAGCCTTGATATTCGAAGTCACTGGAGTGGATTTAGCAGGGCCGCTTCATTTAAAGGATGGAAAAAAGGCCTGGATCTCGTTTTTAACTTGCGCTGTATATAGGGCCATTCATTTGGAATTAATACAGAGTCTTTCAACTAATGGATTCCTTCTAGGTTTTAGAAGATTCGTCGCAAGACGAGGGAGATCTAGGACTATATACAGCGATAACGGAACAAATTTTACTGGAACAAATAATTTGATGGGTTCTCTTGATTGGGACAAGATTGTCAATGACGCCTCCGTCTTAAGAATTCAGTGGAAATTTAACCCCCCAACAGCTGCTTGGTGGGGCGGATTTTTTGAGAGCATGATTAAGATGGTGAAGAAGCTTTTAAGGAGATTTTTATGAAAGGCATCGCTTCATTACGAAGAAATGTTCACTATTCTTTGTGACGTAGAAGCCAACATCAATTCTCGACCTCTGAATTATCTATCGGAAGATCCGAATGATTTAATTTCACCGACTCCCTTGATGTTCATTCAAGAGACTAAAAAGGTAGGAGTTCCCGATTTGGATCCTTTGGATAAAGTAAATATCTCCAAACGATATCAGTATCAACAAAAATTACGAGAGGACTTGAGGAAAAGATTTCGAAAAGAATATCTAAGCTTGTTAATCCAGAAGAAGCCAAAAAGAAAGGAATTTAGACAAGTGCAAGTGGGAGATATTGTTATAATTGAAAGTGACATCAAAAAGCGACTAGACTGGCCTTTGGGAATGATAATCGAAGTGTTTCCTGCAAAAGATGGCTGTATCCGAGTAGTAAAGCTGAAAACAACGAGTGGAGAACTTGTGCGTCCAGTGCAACGTTTATACCCCTTGGAATTAGACAATGACGATCCTGTAGTTGCGAGAAAAAACGAACCGGTTGCTTCGTATGAAGAAATCAAAATCCCGAGCTCAGAAAATAACGACTATGAAACAAAAACTAGAAGTGGAAGAAGAGTGGTTAAACCTTCACGTTTTAACTAACTTTTGAACTTTTTTTCAAATATGTGCATTTCATGTTTTGATTTTTTAATATTTTGAATGCAATATTTTGTCAATTTTGAGTTTGTTTCCTCCTAATTTAAAAATCAAAAGGTGGGAGGATGTTACGAGCGCCTTTGGCTAAAAACTAATTTTAACTTGAATCATACTAGAGCTGTAACTTGCTTTTAGGACTCTAAAGTCAGAATTAACTGCGCGCGAAACCAATGTATGTTTTTGTATATGGCAACTACGCAAAGCAAGTAACTATATATATATATATATATATATATATATATATATATATATATATATATATATATAGCATGTAAATGGAATTGTAGATAGAGAGAGAATAAAATGGAGTTAGATTAACAACGAGTGTGGATTATTTCACATTACGAACCCACATCTTTGAATCTTATTAGCCGAGAAACGACTGAATGAAATGAAATTCAGGTAGAGTCTCAACAAACAATTTGGGACACGATAGTACTAAAATTACCCCACCTTTCAGATCCGCGGACATGCATGGGATATTTTTTTGACCCATAACTATATCGAAATTCTGAAATAGTTATGTGCTGCTTAGGGTTTATATTTAAACTTGCGCAAAGCAATTGGTGACACCATCAACAAATATTATAAATGTGTTCGTTAGTTTCAATATGCCAGTGCAAGTTCATCAAGCAAGTTTCAAGCGGACGCTTTGAGAATTTTTTTTTCCTGGTTTTGTGTTTAAAAACTATAAATATCTTAAAATATTAAAAACTGTTAATATTTTAAAATATTAAAAACTTAATATTTTAAAAGAAATTAGTTCTATATTAACGTCGGGAATTTTATATGGAAGATTAACACTTGAACGTTTAATTTTTTTAAATGAAAAAAGCATGATGCTTTATTTGTCCCACAATGCAATTTGGTGAGTAATGTAAAAAGATTTATGTTTTAATATTCTTAAAACTAATTGTAATTAGAATATGTGTCAGATTCAAGATAAACAGAAAACATCCATTACGTTCTTTTTGTAAAATTTAATATAAAACGTTAAAAAGTTTAATATCAAATCATCAATAATAATCTTGCGGCGATTCCGAAACTACCGACAATAAATTTTTTGTTCCGAAGAAAAAAAAAACTAAAGAATGTCTACTTTCTATTCATGACGAGTCTGAAAACGACATTCCTATGAAGAGTTCAACATGAAAAGATAACTAAAGGATTTTAAATAGACTCATTAAAGACACAAAATACCAGGAGTATTTTTTTTAATTTGAAAATTACATTTTGGTCGGATTTATTATGCACCAGAACTGTCATACTCGTCTCTTATGACGTACAGTGTCTCACAAAAGTGATGGGACATTTGTGCTTTACCAAAGGAAACTGTAATAAAATAAATAAACATGTATAAAAAATTTTTGGGTGTGTTTCATATTTAAAGTCAGTAGCAATTATTACATAACACATATTTTGTCAAAATATTAAAATATTAATTTAATAAAAATACAATTGTTTAGAACGGAGCAAAAAAATGGCTCACATAAGTGGTGGGACACTTACTTTTCCATCAAATATTTATCCAAAAATTTTACTTTTTAAAAGGTTTTAATATTTTGTTGGATTTCCTTTTACTTTTAAAACATGATTTAATCTTCTTGGGATGGATTCGACTAATTTTTTGGGGATTTCTGGAGTGATTTTACCCCATTCTTCTTGAAGCACCGATTTTAATTGTTGTTTTGAAGAAATGGTGTGTTTGCGAATTCTTGATTCCAATTCTTGCCAAATATTCTCTATGGGATTTAAGTCTGGAGATTGTGGTGGTGTTTTTATTATTTCAGGACAGTTATACAGCAGCCAGAGTCTAACGTTCAAAGCAGTGTGCTTGGGTTCGTTGCCCTGGTAGAATTTAAAATCGTTATGAAGGCTCAATTTTCGTGCTGAAGATTTCAAATTTTGCTTTAAAATGTCAATATATTTGTACTGATCCATTATACTGTCAATAAAAACAAGATTACCAACTCCAGCGGACGACATACACCCCCATACCATAACTCCTCCACCACCATGTTTTACTGTTGGCACCAAGTTCTGTTTGCTAAATTCTTCCCTGGGTTTTCTCCACACCAAGATTCTACCGTCAGAACCAAATATATTCAATTTACTCTCATCAGCAAATATAACTTTATTCCAGTAATCAGAATTCTTATTTATGTTAGATTTTGCGAAAGTTAGTCTGAGTTTTCTATTCTTTTCACTTACAAAGAATTTTTTCCTGGCTACTCTACCGTGATATCCTGCAGATCGAATTACCCCTCTAATAGTCTCAGGATTAACAATTATTCATATAATGCTTGTAAATCAGCAGCAACTTTAGGAGCACTCTTTCTTGGATTTTTTAATATTTCGAACGATAATTCGCTTTATTCCATTGGATAGCTTTGACGGTCGACCAGGTCTTCTTTTATCCTGAATAATATGATTCTTTTTATATCGTTTAATGATATTGAAAACTGTTGAATGACTCAAGTTAACTGTTTCAGCAGTTTTTCTAATAGATTTTCCACGTTCAATATGCAAATTAATAGCTAATTTTCGAATTTCAGGCGAAGTTTCTTTTCGTTTAGCATTCATGGCTGCACAGAGCTAAAAAACACAAAAATTCGAAAACAAACTGGAGAGAAATACTGCAGACAATTTTATAAATTATTGCCAATTGCTTTTGAGTAAAAATAAAACCACCAAAAATATTTTTATTGCTTATTTCAGACGATTTTTGTTGCATATCTAATGGTGTCCCATCACTTATGTGAGCTATTTTTTGCTCCGTTCTAAACAATTGTATTTTTATTAAATTAATATTTTGATATTTTGGCAAAATGTATGTTATGTAATAATTGTTACGAAATTTAGGTATGAAACACGCCCACAAAAAATTTGTACATGTTTTTTTAATTTATTTTATTACAGTTTCCTTTTGTAAAGCACAAGTGTCCCATCACTTTTGTGAGACTCTGTATATTGTAAAATTTTAACTGAAGATATTGATTCCAATGTTTTTCAAACTAATTTATGTGCAGAATAGCAAGAAAACGATGCACTAACTAATGAAGAAATTCACTATCATAAATTTTATAATGTGAGCAAAAACTCCCAAGCTAAAGATGCCTGGAGCTCTATTCCTTATTTATATAATGAATATATCTATTAGTTAATGACTGTAAATCCTTTCGGGTGGCGTTTTTGTCAAATTCACTTAGATGCTAATATCTTTATCTAGCAGAAAATTCCAATCGTGGCAAAATATAAGAAATTCGAACATTCTTGGACAAGGTGCAAGAAACATTACAATCCTGGTCTCAATCTAGCGATCCATAAATCGATAAAATTTAAAGGATATAATTCCCTCAAACTATCTTCCAAAAAAAAAAGATACACATTACGGATTCTAGCAGATAAATCGAGTTATTACGGATTTGATAAATACGCAGGAAAACATGCCAATCAAGTGTTCATCTTAGTGAGAATATTGTAAATCTTCTTGCTTCAGATTTTGAAAAGAACGCACAATTTAATTTGACAATCGTTTTACCAATGTGAATTTATTAGGAAACGAGGATATGAATACAGTAAATAAGTTTTATAAATTAATATCTGATTATAGCTTGATCATCACAGCAGGAAATGCGGTACCGCAGACTGTTGACATACTCCTTCGTGTTGTCAGTGCTGTATTTTATATAAATAATTGGATAAAAAAGATTAAAAAGATTCAAATGTCAGTGTGCCGAAGGATTTGCTAGTATGCTAACAACTTATATACCTCGTTTATTTAATTAAAATATTACCAAATTCTAAAACGAAATGTGCCATATCTTTATTAACAAAAACTTCAATTATCAAATTTTTTACCGGATAAAAAGTTGCTTTCTCTGACATTCTTTTAATAAAACTAAATTCACAGGCTAAAAAAAGATTACAGGGATTCGCTTCTCACCAAAAAGCTAAAAGATTCACTTAGAAAAATCAAAATCAATGCATTTCTTTCATGATAAAAATTACTGAATGTTTATAAAACATTTTTAGGAAGGGATCAAGTTTAAAAGCTAGATTACAAAATATTTTGAAATATATGTTTAAATTTATTTGAAATGCCTTCAATTTTAAGAAGGTATGTTCACATTAAAGATCAGTTACGCTAATTTTTCATAATGACAAAAAAAAACCCAAAAAAGCTTTGTTTTGTTATTAACAAATTGAAATTTACTTAATATATGTCCTTGGTAAATTGATTATTCTGACGAAGTTTTGAATAAATGAAATTTGTTTTACACCGAGAATTACTCTGAATCGAGAGCGAACGATGATAAAAGTAGGAAAAGGTTCGTTTGTTTATCTGAAGAAACTTGCACTTTTGAGAAATCTCCATCGATACCACTTTTGTAAAGAATCGATAATAAATATTCAAGTTACTGCTAAACTCCAAAAAAATCCACAGATAATCTATCAACAAATAACACTTCCCAAAAGTTAAAGGACAACATCATACTTTAGGGCTGGTTCATCTATCTTGCATTCGGTTGGCTTGATTGTAACAATCATTGAATTCTGCTCGTTATGGATTTTACAAGGCTGTAAATTGCAGAATGTATGCAAGCTTCAAAAAAATTATGTTTAAAAGAAACTCTAGTGTTTGGAAAATATGTTAAAGCCTTAGTTAGATATAAAGTGAAATACATAATACAGTTTATAGGTTACAAGTAAAAAACAAAATTTATGAATTTTAATGCCTACTGAACTTATTGAGAAAAGTAAGTATTTTAGCATGCACATTAAAGTAGGGCAAATTTGCTCAAATGAAGTAACATTGCCTTTTCAGGGAAGTGAAGACAAAATATGTGTTTGCATTTATTGTGATTAACTTTCTAATCCTAGCATCACCTCCGAGAGTTATTTTACTTAAAGTTTCAACGTAACCAATGAAAGGTTTAAAATGTTATCAAATAGTTTACATTAGCTACTTACTACAAAATGTATCAAAAGTCATTAATTGACAAATTTTTTAAAGAAAAAAATTAAATGTTTTTTTTTATTTTTATCTATTTAGAACAATATCACATAAAATAATAAAATTAATAATTCAAAGATAGTATCAGGGCTGAGAAGAATATGCTTATTTATATAAAAGGAAAAAAAATTGGGAACATGTAATCTCGTAGTCGTATCATATGTAAAGAAAAAAAAAAGATTCGTTGTAGGTTTTAAAAAAATTCAAATACTTTCCATTGCAAAAACTGGAAAGTTTCGGTAATTGGTGTTGATCGTTAAGGATCAATATATTTAAGTTTGGAGGTCGTTGTGCATTAAGAACTTACATCGAGTGATAATATTCAATACACATTCTCTAATTTATTAATCCCCTGAAATGCGAATTTAAACTACTAATTAGATGCCACCATTTATTTCGGATATTTTTGCTATTCGAATCTATATAAAGACGGAAAATTTTATCCAAGATATTTGTGTACAATTTATTTTTTGTCTTTTAATAAATTGCTATTCTAACGTAAATACAGATATAAACATTAAAATTCACACTTGATATCTAAGATATTAGATGCAAGAGTCGGGTGCAATTTCAATACATGGTGCTCAGGTTACCTTATTATTCAAGAAGCATTCTGCAATGATAAAAATCAATGTGTGTATGTTTAAATATTTTCTTATTGGATGCAAAAAATGGCTATAAAGCAAATTGCTTGCAATTGCATTCATTTAATTTATATTTCACTAAACCTTCTCTACAGAATACCCTATTACTTACCATGCACATAAGCAGTCATAATAACCGATATTCTGGTTAGAGTACATAGAATTGATTTTATATTAGAATAGTTTTATATAGGGAGAAAAATCACTTTCCCCCACCTTATTGAAAGATATATACAAAATGGTGTCATCCATATAACTAACTTTATTATTAAATGCCATTTGATAGTATTTATAACTTCTCGATTGATTAAAATGGCACAAGGAAACAAATTTTTTTAAACAATTACATTGTAAAGCGAATCTTTGAAAATTTTCCTAAATTTCAATTATTTAAAAAGGATGCACAGATTTTTTTCTTAAGAAACTTTGAATAAAATATTGCAATATAGTCCTTTAGAGAACTCTATGGCAGGTAATTGCTTCAGAGAAAGAAACTATTACAAATGTCAGCAAATGGGTATGTACCAGTGAAAATTTACTTACATATTCAACTTAACATGAAAAACAAGTAATATATATATAAACAAAATTTTAACTCAATTCCTGCTTTCGCAAGAATTGAACTCGCATTCTTCACATGAAAAATACTGAAATCCTTGCCTTTTACAGATTGAGCTACTGCCTGTTGATTTCACTTTTCATTACAAACTGCTAAAACTCTATTTAAAGTATTAAAAATTAATTATATTTAATAAATAATAAATTAATATTTGAAAAAACTGTATTAACATCAAGTGTCATCCTCTACAAGTTTAAAAAAAATGTATTTGAACTTGAGTGGATGAATAAAAAGTATTTTATTAACGACTGAAAATTTGAACAAGATATATAAATATATATATAGGGAGAGTGTGACTAATAATGGGAATTAAATGAAAATAGCTTACCTTGTTACTATCTTCCATCTCATAAATATAGTATGCATCCAATCACCAAACGATTACATCTGATCTACTATATCATTCGAAGTACAAATTATGTATAAACTAATGTTGCTATGTTATAGAAATGGAACGTCATTATTTTAATCATCCTACTAAAGGATCACTAGCATATCCTGTTTTACCTTGTAGTATAAATCAATAAAAACAGTCATCAACTTCAACTAACCTACTGCTGAATACTTACAGGGGAAAAAAATCTCTCAGAAGGCAAGGCAATTAAAGAACAAAAATACTGGATTAAAACTTAGATGAAGCATATACGGAACTTGAAGAATTTTTTAAATGTTGATCAGGCTTAGAGAAAAATATTTGGCAAAGATCAACAGCTTTAAAACAAATTGATCAATGTTTAAATATAATTACAAAAATGGAAGTAAAGATTATTTAATATCATCCTGCATTTTCAATCACATTTGGAATTGTTTTCTCTCTTTTTCTTTTAAAGACACCAATAAATTCTCTTGAATTCGAGATTAACGAAGAAACGCCAAGAAAAGACCAACTATTTGGGTTCGAATCCTGGCCGACCCTTCATCCTTGAACTCGCTTGCATTTGGGCAGTTATGTTATTTAAATATCACTTATTTTTGAAATCTTCACTTTTAGTCTAGTTGAATTTCGTTGCATGTGAATTTCATTCATTATTATCTGATGATCAAGTTAGAATATTGACATCATGATCAAATGACGTGAATTATTCTACAAAATTTTTATTGAATATAACTTTGGATATGAGGTTAGTAATTGAATGATAAATGCTTCAGTCAGAATCTATTATATTAATTTCACAATCAAATGAAAAATTCGGGTGATATTAAACTTTAACTTAAAGATGAAATTTAGAGACTCAAATTATAATGTTCACCTCTATTGAAATGGATAATACTGAAAAAAGAAATTCCGATAGTAAACAGTAAAAACTTTTGATATTTATCTGGTTTTTATTTTGAATGAAAATTTTTATCATTTCTGCTTTCGATCCACAGGACTCTAGTGGGACTTGATTCCAATGCATTTTCTAATCTTTCATTTTCAAGTGAAAGGAAAAGAGTAACTGAATATGGGATTTAGTAAATAAACATATCTTTGTGTGTTGACTGTAAAAACATTCTTCAGCTTTGACTTGTTCGGGTGTTTGTTTCTACATATCATTTTATAGTTTTCAAAAAGTAATGGAATCAAAACAAGTGATATCTCTTCCTATACAACAGAGAACCCCGGCAGCTAAAGGTGGCGGTCCGAATAGCAAACAAAATGCTACTCCAGAAGCCGGTGGTCGTTTAAAAGGCGTGCAAGTGGTAAAGCCCATTGTTTATGGAAATGTTGCTTGGTATCTTGGTAGCAAGCGAGATGAAGATGGTCATACGCATCAGTGGAATGTGTACTTGAAACCATACGATAATGAAGATATGTCCGTTTATGTTAAACGTGTTCATTTCAAATTGCATGAAAGTTACGCCGATCCAAATCGAGTCTGTCATGCTCCTCCTTACGGAGTAACTGAGACTGGTTGGGGTGAATTCGAAATTGTTATTAAGATATTTTTTCAAGATAGCAATGAAAGACCTGTTACCATTTATCATTTTCTAAAGCTATTTGATCGTGAAAAAGACGGTAATGTCAAAATGGGAACTGCTCCTGTTAATTCTGAATTCTACGACGAACTGGTATTCATGGATCCGACTGCCAAGATGTACCGACTTTTAACTCATCCTAAATTGAACACCCCCGCACCACCCAGCCATAAAACTGATTATGAGGAGAAAAAAATTCGCGATCTCCAGAAAATTCTTAACGCAAAAAAGAAAGTGAAACAAGAAATTGCAGAACTGAAAGCTGCACTTGCATCCGCGAAAGAAAACATATTGAAATTAAAATCTCAAGTTTCAGGATAATTTGAATGTTGAATAGTTTTCTGTCATATACCAATCATAACATTTCATACTTAGTACAACCCTTCCTTCTTTTGAGCGATTTCAACACATCTGTATAAATAAAACTTGTTTTTATTTTACCTCATGTTTTTATTTATGAAAATCTTTCAGATGATATAGAAACTTGTTTTTTAAAATCATCTGAATTTTTTTAAAGTTTATATGTATTAGTTTACTGTAAATTTTATGATGAAAAATAATTGACAGTTTTTTGGTTTTTTTTCTAAATAAATAAATATAGAAATAGGATTTGGCAGATTGTTTCAAATTCTTAGATAGAAAATATTTGTTCTGCAGTTCAGACATTTTGATTTTTTTAAAAGTTATTTCAATTTTAATGTATATATATATTATACATTTTGCACATAGACAAAAGCTGGAATTCGACTTAACTTTCTGAATAGTATTTATTCTTTGTCTTATTCTAGTGGAATATTATATAATCATTATCTTAGCAATTTTTAGTTATTATAAAAATTAAATATTTTAATTATAAATTAGAATAACTTTTTTTTAAAATTAATAATGCAAAAATGCATTTCACAGAAACCTAAGAAATTATTTTCAAAAAAACATTTAAAAAAATTACTGCATTGAAATAACTTATAGAATATTCGATTTTTTTCTGTTAAACTCGTATCATTTTGATTATTTTCATATGTTATTTAAAAGGATGATTGGTTTCCTTTCTTTCCCTAGCTTATATATAGCTTTTCAGTATTATTGAACCAATTTTAATTTCATTGTAATATAATTTTAAAAAGCTCTTTAACTCTTGTATTATATTGATAAAACATTTTTATTAAATTATGACTTATGTAAAATAATACTGGATTACTTAGCTCTGATTTCCTCCAAATTCCTTAATGTTTCTAAGCAAATAAAATTATACTGTTTTGTCATATTTTAATTAAATTTATAAATTAATTTTTCAAAATTAAACTTTTGTTTCTTAATTAATATGGCTTCATTTTATTTTTTAGTTGTAAGAAAGGGGAAAAAGATCATATGGAGTTTGCTAGGATTTTTTTCTCCTCTGCTTTGGGAACAGGAAAGTTTAATAAGGACTGTGATACGATTATATTAAATGATGATATCTATTAAAGATGCCTTTATATTTTGTGTGGTGAATTGTGCCATGTTGAATTTAATGCTACACATTCTAATGTTAATGGCTTAAGAACAAAATTATTTTTAATTTATGTATATAACCAAAGATAGAAAAATTAGTTTGGATCACATCTTTGAATGTTTAATCTAAAAATTTATGAAACTTAAATTTTTAATTGATGGAACAATGCAATAATATCATAAGTATGTCAGTTTATTTCAATTTAACTTCAGAAATGTAATTAAATCATACATTTAGAATGATGAGTCAGATTTGAGATGAATGTGTAGGGCAATAAATAACATTATGGCTTTTCAGAATATTTTGAATAATTTATGCATACTATTGTCAAAGTATATTTTATCCACAAAATATTCTATGGATTAAATTTTAGTAGCTTATTTTATGCATTTATTAAAATTTATGGAATGAGAGTATTTTTAATTCGTTTCAAAATACATAGTTTTTTTATTGTTAAATTTCTATTAAAATGGTCATATACAGATATTTTCAATAAATTTACATATATAGATATTTTCAGTAAGTTTTCAAACAACACTATTTAAAATTTTATATTCAGAAGTATTTGATAAAATACCTCATTAATCATTGTAATATTATATACATTATATCACATATTTACATAATTTCCTGATAATACATCAAGAAATGTGAAAAGTGCAGTAAGTCATAGATGTCAGCTGAGTACAAAAAAACCTTTTACTTTTTTTTCATGGGCCATTTATCTTATTTGTTCAGCATTTAGAAAGCATTTTGCTGAAAGATTCATGTGTTCATTCTGTGAACAAAATATTTGTTTTTATTTTCATTTTGTTAGTGTTATTCTTTTGTTTTTTATCCCCTACTCATTGCCAATAAATGTTTCCTTATTTTATTAAAAATTACTGTTTTATTTTGTGTTTAATAATATAAAGATATACAATAAAATGAGGAGATAATTTTTACTTTAAATAAGACCTCTATTTGTTACTTCTTTGAGGATTTGATTATTTGTCAGCTACCAAGGAATCATATTCTTCAAATGGAAGTATAACAAGAGTATCCGTTTATTATCAAATTATCATAGCGCCAAGACAGATACTGTAAGTCTTTTTGAGATTGAAATGGCTCCTGTATTTCTTTCAGAAAACAATGCATTTGTATTTTTCATAAATAGATATTTCTTTTTCTTTGAGATAGTGCCATTCCACTGTTTCAGTCTTCATCTTCAAAGGAAATTATGATAATGGTCCAAAAGTATCCATTTTCAAATTTTCTAAGGACGAAAATTAAAAGCACTATAGACTTGCAGCTTCTTTTTTAGGATTTCAAACTAAGCAAAAGCTCAATGGTAAATACAGCTATTTAGTAACCATCCCAAAAGATAATATTCAAAAAATTTTCAATTTGAATTTATATTGTAAAATATAAATACTCTTTATTTTTAGTTTTCAACAGTGAATAGTATTATTATTAACAGTTTGAATTGCTTTGTTCATTTTCTTTTTGTTTCAGCTTAAATTTATAGAATTTGTTTTTAATTTGTTAATAAATTGAAAGATTGATTCAATAACAATCTTGCATATCACCAGATAACTATAGACAAACATGCAACAACATAATGCATTCCTAAAGTATAATTTTAATTATGTTTCAATATTTTTTCTTGTTACAAGTTAATTTTATATATTTAATAATAAAAATTTTAATCTGTTTTAATTAGGTTTTAAATTTTAATTAATTGTTAACACAATGCCCTATTATTTTAACTGCAATTATTAAATCAGCTATATAACCAAAGAGTAACTATATGTACAAATATAATCTCAATTCGTCAAACATCTCAATTCATAAATTTTGAAAATATACATTAAAGAAAACAAAATTATAATGCAATAATTTTTTTATTTGTGGACATCTATCTACAACTTAAAAATAATTATATACAAGGGTTGGACAAAATAATGTGAACACCTGTAAAAAGAGATTTTTTTTTTTTTTTTTTACTGGCCCACCTTTTGCATGAATTGCAGCTTATATCCAACATGGGATTGTCAAAAACAAGTCGCATAGAACATTCAGGGGGATATGCTGCCACTCTAATTGCAAAAAGTCACTAATTCAGAAAGTGTCCTTGGAGGGGGGAATCAACTGTGCAGCTTGTTTTCCAAAATATCCCACAAAGGTTCAATTATATTAAGATCAGGGTACTGAGGGAGCCACATAAGTTGCCCTAGTTCATAAAACCAGTGTCAGGCATTTCCAGAGATGTGAATGGGGGCATTATCATCTTGGAAAACTGGTCATTTATCAGGAAACATAGTTCGTACCATTGGGTGCAGATGGTCAGACAGAATATTGACATAATCCTCTCCTGTAACATGGACCACAAGTGGGCAAGACTACGATGTGATGTCTCCCCAGATCATCACTCAACCGCCACCATGCTTAACCGTAGGCTGAAGACAGTCAACTTTATATGCTTCTGGCGACATTCTGCAAATGCAAATACTTCCATTTGTTGGGAATAATTTGAACGATGATTCGTGTGATCATATTACATTCCCCCATTGTTCTTATGACCAGTTTTTATGCTCGTATCCCCATATTCATCATTTTAAGACATTGCATGGTGTAATCAATGGTTTTGAAATAGCCACTCTACCATGAATTTTTGCGATGTGCAGTTCATGCTGGATAGTTTTTGATGAAATTGCTTCCTGTAGATGTGTATTCATCTCGGATGTTATCTGGGATGCCATTGTCATGGTCTTCTTCTCTGTTCTTTCTGTCTCTGTCATTCAGTTTGGACTTTTAACCACTGTTGTGCTTTTTAGATAATATTTTTCTGTGTTTCACATATGACAACTGCTGGCATTACAATTGATACTGTACTTCTCCCACACCTAGAAGTGTGCCATTATCATTACTGAGGCTCCAGCAAGATGGACCCAAACAAACATGCCTCTTTCAAAATCAGTGAGGTCAGCCGTAAATCAATTTTAAGACAGAAATATATTTCGTATCTGACTTCTATCACTGCTGCTATCAGACTATTGTGTATATTTTCTCATCCAGTAGGTGGCACCCTACACTGCTAGAAGAGAGGAGTATATAAGAGGTTTTTTTCAAGTTCTATCTTTTTTACAAGTGTTCATATTATTTTGTCCAACCCCTATATATAATTTCATCTTTAGTTAATTCTAACTTATCTTCTAACTTTCCCAGGTCTGTGAACTATACTTTAGAGAGGAAGACGTAATACGAAATATGGAACAGAAGACTGAAACCTGATGCTATCCCAGTTCATATTCAAGATTACCTCCAACCTACTATATCCCAAGTAAGAAAAACACCTGAGGATAAAAAAAAAAAAAAAAAAAAAAAAAAAAGATGAGTTTGAGATGAGGATAAGAAAAAAAGATGAGCTGTTTGAAAAGCTATCCCTGAAAGTAAAATTAACAAAAGCACCTATGATAAAAAAAGTTAACTTGAATTCAATTCCAGGGCTCAGCTACTGCCTTAAACATCAAAATTTAAATCCATTTTGATCCATAACTGAAAAAAAAAGGATAAAATAATTATTGTAATATTTCTAATGAAATTCCAGAACTAATGTGTTCTTTAATCATAAAATTAGATTTAAAGTGTGAAGTTTATTTAAATAAAATAAAACAAATATTTAAAAACTGGATAAATGAAAATTTTCTTCAGTTTTTAATAATATAAATGAATTATATGAAGTACTTAATTACTT
This sequence comes from Argiope bruennichi, assembly GCF_947563725.1. NCBI lineage: Eukaryota > Metazoa > Arthropoda > Arachnida > Araneae > Araneidae > Argiope > Argiope bruennichi. The sequence continues at coordinate 134,718,220 of NC_079156.1, read as the reverse complement.
AACATCATTTGCAAATATCAATAATTATCAGGATAATAAAGTTCGCTTTCTTTTGGAAATTATAATTGAATTGTTTACCAAACTAAAGATATTTGAAAGTGTAAAAAAATATATATACAATTGATTTTCTCATTAAACAGGTTGAAAAATTGAATTTTTCTAAACAACGTCTCAGATACTCAACTGAATCGATGATTTTTTTGCAATCTTTTAAACTCCATTTTGTCTCATTGTTACAAATGTTTACTAAATTCTGAAAATTTCATTCTTTTTCACCCCGAAACTCTTAGAAAAACTTGTTCTATCATAAAAGTAAATTCATAATATGAGCAGACAATTTCAAACTTTTTAAATTATACATGTCAAAAAGTTTCTTGTTATCTGAGAAAGAAAAAATAATTGGAGTAATGATTGATGACATCCACTTTCAAAATCATTTTGATTATGTTGGTGGAAAGATAACAGATATGGTTTTTAATAAATCTGAAACAGCCTCAAGTGCTTTTGTATTTATGATTAGAAACTTTCTTTCACCTTATAAGGATGTTGTGCATATACTAGTAGTTAAAGTTTAACTGCTGAAGATTTATATGCACTTATTAAAAAAGTTACAATTGATTTTGAACCTATCACTTACAAAGTTATAGCTGTAGTTCTGGATAATAATTCTATCAACAATAAAGGTATGCCATATTTTTCAATACCACCAAAAATAAGTATTTTATACAAACATCCATATGATTCTGAAAGATCTTTATATTTTCTAATTGATTCTGTGTACCTGCTAAAATGCATATGGAACAACTGATTAAACTAGAAAAATTCTGGAAATTGCATGTATTATCGAGATTTCAATTCAACCTTTTAAAATTGCTTGTTTTCTGCACTAAAAATAGTACATAAAGCTGAAAATGGAGAATTTGTGAAGTGTGCATATTGTCTTACACTGAAAGCTTTATGTCCTTCTATAATCAAAAGTCAAAATGTCAAATTGGCATTACAAATCTTAGAACCCTTACTTGTACAGAATTTGTTAGTACTTGGGGGGGGAGGGGTAACATTGGACATTTTAAAGAACCTGCCGAATATATTCAAATTATTTGTAATTGGTGGTCTATTGTAAATGTGAAAACTGTTTACAAAAGTTTTCATAAAAAAGATAAATTTAAAGAAAAGTTTATAAAATGATATTACAGATGTAAAATACAGGTTTTTAAATCAATTCTTAAAATGTCTTGATGGGTGGGAACTCATGAATGTCGCAACAGGAGCACTGACAAAAGAAACTCATAATGCTCTAAAAAAATTCCACAATGGCACTATTAGAAATTGCCAAATATTTTTTTGAAGAACTAAAGTTTCTTTATTTTCTTCCTTATAATATTCAAACCGATACATTGGACACTAAATTTGGGAAATATCGCCAGTGATCTGAATTGCATTATCATGTATCAATTGGACAAATTTTTGAAAATGAACATAAGTTAAGACATGAAAGTATTCTTTCACTTACTATGAAATCAAATAAAGAGGGTAAAATTAAATGAGTACCTTTAAGGATAAAGAAAGTTGGGAACAAAATGAAAGCTGTAAATTTAATGAAAGAATTTCTGTAAACAGTGATGACATAGTTGCCTCTAAATCTCAAATGCCTATTGTGACCTACATTGCAGTTTATTCTTGTCATATAACTCTCAAAAAAATTAATTGTCAATATTGTAAAGTTTTCCTTGTGACTGATGAAACATTGAATGCAGGTGTATCTAATGAATGGATCTCTGAATTTGACAAAGGAGGTTTAAAATACACTCACCCTAACATTGTATATAATTAAAAAAGCTTCTATCTATAGAGTCTAAAGGGAAAATTTCTTTATGTTAAAAATCATCAACTTTAGCAACATCTGTTATCATTAATGTATTAGAAGAACAAGGAATTTTTCTAGAGGCAGAATGTTGTCAACATGAAACATCAGTTCTTGTTAAGCACATAGTTTGAGTTTGCATTAATATATTTCTTATTAATTTTTGAAAGAAACAAAATGATGAAATATTGAAGGAAAAGAAAAATAAACAAATAAAAAATAAAAGAAATTTTATTAAAAAACATAAACTCCCTATTTGAATTTTAAAACTACTTTAGTGATTTCATATTTTAATTTTTGATAATTGAGTTTTTCTTGTATGTTAATAAATGGTCTTCATTGTTGATTGATGTAATGTATTTTTGTATAGTTTGTTGTAATGTATATATAATACCATTAAGCAGTGATGTTGTATGCATCTTCTAAAATAATATATATATATGCTATTATACATTTCTAACTTACCTTGCTAATAATTTTACTGACACAGTTGGAGTTCATTTAGAAATTTAAATAAAATTTATGAGAAATTGTAATTATTGCATTCCAAGAATATTTTTTGATTAGTTTTGCATCTTGTTAGAGCTTGCATACTTCATGTAAAAATGCTTTTTGATAAAATGTTTTAAACTGTCTTATTTATGACAATTTCTTTTAAGATTTATGAGAGAAGTTATATAAATATTACACACAAAAATATCCTTTAATATGAGTTTTTCTTCTCGTGAGAGCTTTCATACATCACGCAAAAATGTTTTTAAATAAAATTGTAAAATTATACTATGCATGCTTATTTTTTTTAAGGAGAGAAATAATATATATTAATTCTACAGAATATTCTTAAATTAGAGTTTTATAGTTACTTTTAAATGGTGCACTTTATCAATATTTCATAATATAATATCTAGAATAAAATTTTAAAAATATGATTTGAATGTTAAAAAGTATTATGGAGATAAAAATGCTTTATATTTAAGTGAACCAATATTTTATAACAGCCAAACGATGTGGTTACCATGGGGAAAGCATGAAACTACATCACTTTCCCCATTGGGCTGTTGAGATCGGCAGACTACTTTGGATGACTTATTTCAGCCGTTTGGAGGCTTTGTACTTTAAGAGGTGTTGAATATACTCTATTCAATACATAAATCAAGAAATAGCAGCACAGACTATTCTTTGCAAAATTTGAAATAATATATGTCAATGCCTTCAATTTATAAAGAAATTCATGGAGAAACTTTTGAAAGAACTTGGCAATGGGATTAATTACTCTTTGAGATAACCCAGTAAAGAAGAAGAATTTTCATTTGGTTATCACCATGCTATGACAATAATAATAATAAATATAAATAACAAGATAAAAGAGCAAATTTTCTATGCCCAAGAAACATCAGGAATCAAAATTTAGAAGAGCTTTGGCTTTATTCTGCAGAGGATTCATTTAAAAATTTATAAGAAAGGGCAGAATTATTTTAAGAAGTATAACTTCAAGTAGTGCATTTGAAAAATTGTGGTTGAGAATTTCATTTCTCTCAGATTATCCTAACTTTTATTAGTACTTCTGTGTATCATCTATATAAATAATTGTTAAAATACTGTAAAAAATATTCCACTTTTTTGGGGCTGTTCTACACCAAGTTTTGTGATGCAGAAATAAAATTAAAAAGTAAATTAGAGACATAAAGCATTTATTTATATTAGAAATGGACGATTTATCCATGTGAAATGTGCAAGAAAATCTGTGGTAGTAAAGCCACTCTTGCTGTGTGCTACCAAATTCATGGAGGTGAAAAACCTCTTATTCTAAAGTTTTACATATTGGCATATCTTATGCCATCATCTTAGTGCATTATATGTAGGTGCAAAGTCCTTTACATGTGAACTATACAAAAGTTTTGTTCTATTAGATTATCTCAAATACTATTCATAAGTCATACTCGAAAAATTGTTATTTTGAAGATGAACAACATAGTTTTTTTGTTCTCATTGGTCTCTCATGCAATCTAAAATGACATTATTTGGATGAAAAACCTTATATTTAAGAAACATTCACCATTAAGATTCATATTATGTTGCATTTTAAAGTCTCAGATCTGTGAAGTATGTCATAAAGCTGTCACAACTTCTAAAAAAATTAATACACATATCATGTTTTACAATAAGGGGAGGGGGACTATTTTCTGTTAATTCTACAAAAAGTCTGTGAAGTCAAATTGAATTAGTTTAGCCATTGTAGGGAAGGGTATTTTTTTTATCTTAAGCATATTTTATGAATTTATATTCAAGAATCTTGCATCAGTGCTAATATTTTAATTTATTAAATGAATACCTTAATCAGCATGTTAGAAATTTATTTTTCTACTTTTTGAGCTGTGATTTATTTGGACACAATGCTTTATTATACTTTTATATACTAAAAGGGTTCATGATGATATCAGCGGAGAGAAAAGTTTTGCTAGATATACCAGTTTGTGTTATATAGGATTTTAAATAATTAGTTTCTTATATATTGTGTGTTTTAAATGTTCTGTTTGTATGCTTATTGCTTAGTATTCGAAAACTACTATTTATTTCTAACATCAACTACTAATGCTTATATTTGGAGTGAACGAAACCAAAGGGCTTATTACTTCTGTACATGGTCATTCTTATTTGTTTACTGCTTAGTGATTAACCAGATGGTTTATTAACATCCTCCATTATGTTATTTATTTTGAAGAATATAATCGAACATTTGTAATATTGTCAGAATCTGTCCTGTGGCTGGGTGTTTTCAGAAATATTTTGCTGTAGCATTCTTCTGAAATGTTGACTTATGTTCTGAAATTTTTTCACATAAATATCTTACACTTATTTAAAAGCGAAGCTGAATTGTCAAATAAATCTAAGAGGCTACTATTTAGGAATCTTGTAACATTAGAGGAACGGGCAAGATATTTTGTGCTAAAATTTGCCAAATTTGTTCAAGAAATTAGAATTAATTAAAAATAACTAGCCAAATGTGTAAATTGAGACAATTTCAATTGCAACACTAAAAAACGAAAATTGAATGTTTCTTAATCTAAACTTTAAAGTTGTTGTTGTTTTTTTTTTAGTCATTATCTAAGGTGGATAAATTTTAGACCTAAGCATTAATTTGTCCTCATAACATTTAAAATAATTTTAGAGAATCTCGACAATACATTTTTAATAATTCAATTTTTGCTGATTTACTATGATAGATAGATTTGGGATGAATATATTTATTAAATTTATTAGGAATCTTGGCTGGTCAATCGAATAGGAAAAGAAAATAAATACATTTCCAAAGAAACAAGCATTAAATGATTCTATTATATGCTATAAAAAAATAAACTCTAAAGAAATATCACAACAGTTTGAATCTTGTTCTACATTGTAAAGAAACAACTTTCATTGTTTAGATAAAACTGTTAAATATGATTTTAATTAATTCAATGTTAGACAAAAAAGAATTAAAAATTAAAAACCATCAAGTATTGTTCAGTTGGATTAAACAATAAACAAAAATAGAAAATACTAATGTTATGAACTTTTGGGTTGAAGTATACAAACTAAAAAACTGATGCAAAATTGGGTTATTTATTCTTGCCAAAAACTAATTGAATCTATTTTACTTTTTTCCACGGATCCATTTTTTGAAGATCCATTGAATTATTGAGTGAGTGCTAAAGTTTTATTATCCATAAAGAAGAGCAAATAAACGCAAAAGAACAGTACCTATTATTGTGCATAATCCCCATTGCTATATATGACTTCTTGCCATCTTTCTGGTAGGTGATGAATCCCACGGCGATTCCGAGTAAAGAAAAAGTCTTGGATGGCAGTTTTCACAGCATCAAGATCATCAAAGATTTTCTGACTGAAGGAATTGTTCAACGCACGAAATAGGTGATAGTCAGTTGGTGCCAAGTCAGGAGAATAGGGTGGAGTGGGGGTAAAACCTCCCAACCAAAGCCTAGTAACTTTTGGCGAGTGATGACAGCAGCAGCATGTGGCCTGATGTTATCATGATGAAGGATAACACCGCGACGATTGATGAGACCTGGTTGCTTTGCTACCAAATTTGAATGCAGCCTGTCTAACTGTAGAGAGTAGAAGGCAGGATTGATGATTTGGTTGAGTGGCAGAACCTCTTAGTGAATCATTCCCTGCACATGCCACTACACACTCAATAACACCTTCTAGGGATGAAGTTTAACTTTTGAAGTAGATGCAGGCGGTCAGAAGGGCGACACACAGTCTTACGACGCTTTATGTTACGGTGCATAACCCACTTTTCATCTTCTGTCACAATTCGTATAAATAATAAGGTGTTTTTTTATTGTTTGTTTTTTTATTGTACCGGGAAGCAAGGAAACACAAGTGGCGATTCGGTCATCTCGTTGATTAGCTGTCAGGTTATGTGGAACACAACGGTCCAACTTTCTCGTAAACCCAACTTAACTAGCCGTCTTCCGACCGTTGTCCTGTGTATGTTGAAGGTCTCCGTTAATTCTTGCACGGTTTGGTTCGGGCTGTTCCTTATGGCTTGGTCAGTATCATCTTCTCCAACTTGTGATGGCCGTCCACTTCTAGCCTCACTTTGGCAGCTTCTGTCTCCTTCCCTAAATTTACGAAACCATCGACGACATGTGCTTTCATCTATTGCACTCCCCATAAACTTCACAAACATTGCGACATGCTGCGGCTGCCACACTCTTTTTATCGAAATCCTTTAACAAATAATGTATTATATGCTCCTTCTTACTTTCCATATTACACCTTCTAAGATTTTTTTTTTTTAGATGATTAATTTTGTGAGACACGATGCATTTATATGTAAGGCATCATCCATACGTTTGATTGGCAGACGATTTGCGTAATTACAAAGTCATGAGTGACGTCAATTTCATTGCAAATTTTCATATCCAAAAACGGGTAGAACTTTTGCACTCACCCAATATTTGGATAATATGATAAACTGAAAAATCTTTGAGAATGGAAAATCTGTATGTTGTGTATATCGTAAAATATCATTTAATTTCTTTAAATAACTAGCTGGAATAGCCACCCCAGAAATTTCGCTCATACACTATAATAAACTTGTCATGCCAGAGAATGAATGCCTTATTACAATAGCTACGAAATATTAACTTTTGGCGGGAATTTAATATTTTTACTGAAACACTCATATCATCCTTGGGGAGTTATTTGACGATAAATCTCTGGTAAGCATAACAGTATCCAAAAATCGAATTTGTATTTTAGAAACATTTTTCGCATCCAATTGAAACAAAAATTTAACACAAAATTGCATTTGTAGTCACAAAATCTCATACCATATTTGATATATTTAAACCATTGCGTTTCTGAACTATCCCGTTTATTTGTTTCTGAAAGTACAACCCATAGTTGGATTTGGCTCAAAATTTGACAAGTGCCTACTCTATAAATGTTAGATCTGTTTACTGTATTTTATTTATCTAGCTTTCTACATTTTGTAATTACTGTGTTAACTTTTATTTGAAAAGACGGACCTCCTCTGAACCAATATTACTGAAAATTTAATAGAAATCTGCAAATTCGGTATAAAAACCATTTACCGAATTTCAACCGTCTAGCTCAAATCGTTTTTGAGTTGCCTTTGTCACAGATGGATATTTTCCAAAAATGTATTTTTCGAGCTCATGGAGGTCTAAAACATGGAGATTTGTCAAAATCTCGAGTTTAAATTTTTTGACCATTATTATGTTTACTTATATGAGAAAATAAAATTACATGCGACCAGAAATTTCAACAAAACTCTAATAATCAAGATTTTATTGAAATTTATTAAATCTCCCATCCATGGCACCTTCCTATGAACATTTCTGTTCCTGGTTTCAATTTCTCTCTATTGCCCGTTTATATAGATGCTTGTAGAAGCACTTTAGATTCGAATAGAATTTCATAGTTGTACAGTAAGTACACTGTAAAATACCGAATTGCTAATAAAAGCGATGAAGTTTTCTGATTTCACAATGGATATCGATCCTAATGAAGAGTTTATTTAGTTTAGTCTAGTTATATTAACTTCATATGACAAGACGAAGAGTCAGATAACTTCAGATGACGAGGGCGACACCTGAGTTGGTACACGCTCTCCAAACTTCCACACCACACCAGCGAGAGAACGTTTGTCCCAATGTATTTAAAGTGCACCAAACCCGCTTACACGACGGTTCTTCGGTAGAATCGGATCTCGAACCTGAAACCTTCCGGTTCCAAATCCGTAACTTTGCCACCACAACCTCCTAAGGAAGAGAAAAAAACTCTTAATGAGAGATGTTGGAAAATCTCTTCGTCTATTTTTTTTTTTTTCCCCTGACAGCAAATTTCTCTTTGACTAGCTAGAGTAGGCTCACTGAAACTTTCTCTTAAACGCTCTGATAACGATATTAAACCCGTGGAACTCCACGAGTGCTCAGATTTTTCTTTTTTAGAGTCCCGCAAGTGAGAGTTTTGTATTTTTTTGAGTCTGCATTTGGAGCCCTTTTATCGACCGACTGAAGTCAAAATGTGATACAGAACTGCAATTTGATGTAAAAAGATCACATTTAAATTTCGTTAACTACATACATCGATTTATCGAATTTTGATAGTTGTTAACAAAAAATAAACTATCCATAACGATTATAATTCAGTATTAAAATTACTACGAATACATAGGTAAGTTAAGTATTCAATGGGTTTCCATCTGAATCAAAATAAGAAAATATTCCCAAAATAGAAGGTGCCATCTTATTAGATAGCAAAGAAAATAAAACAGTTAAGTGGTTAATACAAACCGTTTCGGTTTTGAGCTATCACATTTGCATGCATGCGAAAATACAGGTAGACAGACAGTCAATTCTTTGATGGATTTGATTCAAAATTTTAAACGAATCTACGTATTAGATGCTAAATCTGTATTCCAAATTTTATTCAACTCATTCTTAACATTTTGTAAGGGCTGCGGTGGCCAGGCAGTAAAATCTCAGGTTCGGAACCGGAGGATTTCAGGTTCGAGACCCAATTCCCTCGAAGAACCGTCGTGTAAGTGGGTCTGGTGCACGCTAAATCCGTCGGAACCAAACGACCTTCCAATGGTGTGCTGTAGAAATTTGGAGCGGGGTGCCATTTCAGGTGTCGTCCTCTGACTACGGTTTAGGATTACGAGATCCGTTCCAAAACAGCCCTAGTGATGCTTTAAAACGGCACATTTACATAACAAAACTTTTTGTAGTTATTGTTTTACTGGTAATTGGACAGCCATATAAACTTTCCAATAATAGATTTCCTTGAAAATCTGGTAGAAATCTACATATACTAAATTTCATCTGTGTAGCTCAAAGCGTTTTTGAGTTATATACGTCACAAATAGACATAATTTCGAAAATGTGTTTCTCGAACTCGGTCGGGTTTAAAATGCGGGGATTCGTTAAAATCTCGAATTCAAATTTTTTAACTATTGCAATACTTTCTGTTTATATACGAGAAAGTAAAAACAAGATGTGGATTTTAAAAGTAAAAACAACAGTTTCTACTTTTATTCACAGTAAAGGTGAATTATACTTTACACACTGAAATTCGATTCGAGTCATTCATATTCGATGCAAAATTATAAATATTTGATTATCCCTTCTTACCTATTTTAGTTTTATTATTTGAACTATTAATTATTCAACAAGACAAATGATATTTTCTATTTTGGGAAAGTGCTAATTAAATTATCTATTCAAATAGGTTTAAAAATTTAAATTAAAAGTAAATTTACGAAAATATTTTCTTCACGACTTTGTAATATAGTATATTTAGTATGTAATTTAAAAGTGTAGCGAGAAGAATCAAGTATATATTTTAGATCTCTTTCGGATTATTGATTAGGTTTGAAATTTTGTACAGATATGCAATTTAGATGTCAACATTACATTCCAAATTTCACTTCTCTATGACTTTTAATTGACGTTTCTAGATAAGTATCAACCGGCAAAGTGGCAATCCACCTTCCGGACGGATTTAGATCGGGCAGATGCGTTCGAGTATGAATATCATATTCTAAACTTAATTTGTGTATGAAAATCGCATTCCAAAATTTATGCATCCTTTTGTAGTTTCTTATAAGAGAAAATAAATATATTCAATTACATGTAATTAAAAGTTACAGGTTAATGAGTTATATGCAATTTAATTGTAGCTCGATTTTTCTATTCACTAGTTGAATAAATATTAAATCACAGAAATATACACTTCAACTATTTAAATTCTTGAAAAATAGATGGCAATACAGAAGTCCAATTTACTCTAGTTTCAAAATTTATATAGAGAAATTAGAATTAAAAATGATTACTTTTAATTTTGATCCTTTTATTTTTCGTTGCTTTTAGCTTCATTAAGAACAATCACTTAGATTCTATAATTCTTCGATTAAAATTTTAAAAATTCGATATCAAATTTTCGATTATCAGATCAAACTATATAGCAATCGGTTTTAACACTTTCTGCGCTACCGACGAGATATCTCGTCTTTCAGATGCTTCCAATTACAGGTTTCTGTGGACTAAAATTTCTCTTATACCAGTTTACATAGGTTGAACTTTCTAATACATATCTGAAGAATATCTTTAAGACCCTTACCTGGAATAAGAGAAATTTTAGTCCAAAGAAACCAGTCATTGGAAGTATCTGAAAGACGAGATATCTCGTCGGTAGCGTTGAAAGTTTTAAACGAAAACAATATCAGATTTAAAAAACGTATCCAAAGAAACATAGAATCGATTTTTAAAAAATTCTAAAATTTTATTGAAAGAATTGCATTTTTATCTTACTAAAAGTTGCAAAAACATTTTAGCATTAAAAACACTACAGCATTTTCAACTTCTGCTCCTGACATTTGACAATAGAACTGAAAATTTCTAACGCTAAAGCAGGCTTATTTTTCTTCAAAGCTATCCAGTCTTTCGCCTTCTCTAAAGCAGAAAAATCAGTGCACTTATTACAAATGAAATCTATTGCAAAATTTTTCATATCTGGCGAAACAAAGTCTCCAATAAGCAATATGCTTGCAACATTTTTCATGGACATGTTTCGCATCAAATATTTACTGCAAGCAGATTCCAGACATCCAATCTGGTATTTGTTGGCAGCGAATAGCAAGTCAGAAGCTAATGATGGCGCGAGATCTTCAACTTTTCCTGTGTACATGTATTTCAGCATTGCCTGAAGAACTGGCACTTCAATATCTTGTATAATAACCTCATTTTCCTTAGATTCTTTCATGGGACAAAGGAACATTGCCTTGAATACTGGGGACCTCGCGGCCAGGACATTTTTGTGTGCTGGTATGGAAACAGGCCCACATTTCAGGGTCACATCGGCTAAAAATGGTTTTTCCAACAGCGACCTTTCCATGTCATTCGAAAGCTGCCTCAAACACGAGTAATTGGTATTCGTCAAGTGGACCAACTCAGCCAAATCCATTGAATCTTCTGTGCGGGAGCTGACAGTCATCTCCCCGGTGATTAAAAACATTTTAGGAGCTGTTTTCGCAGCCTCTGGAGGGTATAGCAAATCTATTCGCGCAAACAGGCACCTGTCTTCAAGTAAACAGATAAATTTTTTCTTCAGCAGACACTGCCCTTTTCTTTCGTCGTGGATTTCCAACGCTCCGGAGACGATGCATTCACCTGCGGGTGATTTTCGATGGATTTCTATGAAAGCGGGATTTCTTAGTTTATTTTGCTCACACACACACTTCATCTTCCATTCGGCATTCAATTCGTACTTCCAGTAACAGCAGCGAGTTTTTTCATCATATGAACGATCCTCGCTGCATACCTGCCACGAAATAGCGAATTTACTCATTTCTTTCTCTTCTTTTTTTTTTTTTATTGTGCTAAGACTTCATTATCAGTAGAGCTCACACGAAAGAAAGTGTATTCACACTCGTATTCATTAATTTAAAAGAGCACCTTTGCAATAAATACGTGCATGCTTATGAGAAGTTGAGGTGTTGCATCTGCTTATATCGTCAACACTTATAATAAGCCGGTCTAGGGGTAGCACGTCTTCTCTGTGATCCGGGCGTCCCGGGTTCCAATCCTGGTTCTGGCATCGTTGTTCTCTACCCTGTTTCTATTTGTCAGGTGTGTGAAAGATTCCCCCCTGTAAAAAAGGGTTGTGCAAGCGAATGTGTGTGTCATCTTCATATGAGCTAAAAGTCAGACTTCTGCCCTTGAGCAGTCAGGGGCTTTGACCCTCAGAAGTTACCGCACACGCGGCTTAAATCGCTGACAGTTCTTCAGCAGGCTTGTAAAGTGCCAAAAGTAACAACAACATTTATAATAATCTTTGCCACCTTAGTGGCACATTGAGTAAAGTAGTTAGTTATTATTTGACTATATCGAAGCAGTTTCTGATTCTGTTTCAAATATTTTGCAAAATCTTCTGTTCTTTCTTTCAGATGTGGTCCATAGTGAAGTTCTAACAAAAAGTGAATCAAATTAAATTGGCTGCTTTATATTGCTATTTTGAGAAGCTGAATATTTGTACGAACTTATATTAACCGAATATTTGTACGAACTTATATTAACCCTCTGGCTGCTTAATTCTTTAAAATCATTATTTAGATGCGATGTTTGCAAATAAGCTCAAATATGTTTTCAAGCAAAGTGAACTGATACAATATGCTACACGATAATAATATAATATAATAAAAATCTGTAATTTTAAAAATAAACACTCTAAACTGCGAAAAACACGGGATGCAACAGAAAATGGACTGATGGTCAACCAGCGGAAATCCCTGGATACGCAGCTGGTGGGTTACAACTCTAAAACCTTGTAATTTTCGGAACAAATATAAAAATGGTTAATGAGAGATGTGCTGTAGCAAATCTTTTGATGTCATGTAAAATGACATTATTTAATTCAACTTTTGAAAGAGGAATCATTGGAAAAGATTCTCCATTTGTTTAGTTTAGAAACATTATTTTCTTATTTTGAAGCAATAAGCTATTGTGGAACGATCCTCGTATATCCGGACTGCATTCAAAAAGCGAAACTGCCAACTATATCAAAGTATTCCGGAAGTCCAGAGGTAAACCATTCCATTGAGCATCGAATACATTTAGGGGTTATATATCAAGGTTTCATTCGATTCATTTGCTTTTTCTTTTTCCCCCAATTTTTAAAATCACTTGAATGAAATTGTCGCATAATTGTTTCAGAAACAACAAACGAACTGATTCTTCATAAACTAATAAAGTTAAACTTCAGTTTTAACTTTATTCCTGTTAAACTAGATCACATACACGAATAGAATAAAAATAATACATAAGAACTCGGAAATACTATATATATATTTGTTGCCTTAAAATACAAATATAAATCTGTCTCATTCGTTATAGAATAAAAGACTCTTTCGATTATTAGGAATTTATAATTTGTTAATTTTAATTAATCATAATTAAAAATTTTCTATCAAAGTTAATTTTTTTAGCTGAAGCAACGCATTCAAACTCGTATCCAGTTTTAAAACTTTTAAATTTCAATGTAAATAAACACCATAATGCGAATTTTTTTTTAAAAAAAATTTATTTGCTGAGCAGTCTTTTTTTTTAAATTTTTTTTAATCGCTCTGTAGTTTGTAGTTTAATTTAACAAGAGTTACTTTACATTTCAAGGCTGCATCAGAGAGATTTCGGAGCTGTCTTTTTAAATTTGAATTGTGGTTAGATATTGAAGATGATATCTGAGTTGGCCCTTTTAGAAGCTGTTTTTTTAAATTCAAAATTAAAATTTGATAAAAAAAATTTCACTATGGTTACATATTTACCAAGAAAAGTACGAGTCAAAATGAAAAAGATATATGTCTTCTGCCATGAGCCTAAGATTTCAGTTTTTGTCTAACGTCGATTTTTATTTAAAAAAATTAATATAATATAAATTTTCATTTTTTAAAAAAAATATATGAAATTCAGAATAAAAGTATATTGTTAATGATTTCATTGGTTTCTAGTTTAGTTCTTTTATTAGAAAACTTATTTAGTCCTTTTATTTATTAACTATACTGAAGTACATAATACTGAAATAGCGAAAAATTTATTTTGCGAGCTGACGAATAATTTAGCTCAGATATAAGTATTTCGCTTTACCTTGGAAAGAGGTATCTAAAGATTCTATCCCCTTTTTCTTGAGCACGTCACCTCAAAGCCATATTCAATAGCTATCTTTCATGTTATCTAGAAACTTATCGTTTGATAGATTTAAGTATTATAACGCAAGAAAATAAATTGATAATAGATAAATGGAATGTCTTCCACAAAAGGGTGAAATATTGTTATGATGTGAATAAAAGTGGCACCTAAGAAATAATCACACTTTATTTCGATTGTTGGAAAGATGAAACTATAAGCAAAAGATTATAAGTGATCAAGATAGCCATTGAAGACAAGAACACAATTCAAAATGTTTTGAACTCTCATATTGAGAGAAGTTAGTGCAATATATATTTATTTTCTTAAAAATACGTAGACACTAAAAGTAAAAAAAAAAGTAATTAATTGAATAACAATAGTAGCAAGGGTGATGCCACTCAAGCTAAAAGTTATTGTGCTAAAATGCTTGTTTGTCGCATGCTTGTTTTTTTCCTTCTACACGTAGGATGCAGGTACGAATTTTTCCGTCACGACCATCGATTAATTTCACTACGAGAGCTTTCTTCCACATTTATCGCGGTCGTAGATCTTCTTGTGGTAGGACCAAGTCTCCTACTCGTACTCGATGATATGGACGTAATTCCAACATATTCTTCGGACCATCTTTTCCGATACGTATCTAATAAGTCTTGCTGTTACCTGTAAATATTTGTGAGCTTGTTATTTTTAGGTTCAGATCCGGATGGGTTAGTGGTCAACTTTCGATTAGTTAGGAAATGAGCTGGGGTCAAATCTTCTTTTGCGTCATTCACACCATGCTCATAAATCAAAGGTCTACTGTTGATTGAGGCTTCTATTCCCATCAATACCGTACTTAAGGCTTCCTCGTCTAGTAATGGACTACCAAGCGATTTTCGATGGCATCGTTTGGTTAAATCTATTAGTCATTCCCAAAATCCTCCCCACCAAGTTTCTCTTGGTGCAATAAACTTCCGCTTTACACTATTGTGAGCATGAAGTTTCTGCACTTTAGCTGAAGTCAATATATTCCATAGGAAAATGAGTTCCTTGTTTGTGGCATGGAGGAAGGAAGCTTTGTCAATGTATAAAGTGCATTGAAGTTCTCTTCTACTGACAAATCTTTGCAAGGTCAAAAGAAACTTGTCTACTGAAAGATCAGAAACAAGTTCAATATGTAAAGCTCAAGTAGTAGAACATGTAAATAACGTGAAGTAATCTATATTTGAAAGTTTAAAGGGCCGAATATAAACTGGACATGCAAAATCTGTCCCAGTAGGATCGAAAAGTATACAAAGAATAAGTCTGTCAGCTGGAAGGGATGCTTCTATTTCATAAAGAATGGGGCAGTTTGCACGATAAGCAAGTATTAATCACTCGCTTGATGGCATGACAATTCGGAGTATCCAAAAACCAGGACATTATTCTGAAAGAACAACACGAACATCCAAGTGATGCAGACGCATGTGAGTGTGTCTAATCAACATGCGCACAAAATAGTGAGATCCTTCGAGTAATATTGGACGCCGATGTTCAAGTGATATATGTGCGAATTTCAGCCTAGTCGTAAAATATTATCTTTTAGAAAATGAGTGAAAACAAGAAACTTTTAACGATTTAGGTAAGGAATGATTATTCTCTACTGCCTTGATTTTTACAGAAAAACACTGTTTCTGTATAACTGAAATCCATTAGTTTCTTGCCTTATTCATCTTATCAATTATTAATTCTGAAGCAAAATGCTGTCGAAATTTACAGTTGTGAAGAAAACGATAAATACAGGCTATTATTCTCAAGAGTTTTGTATATGAACTGAATCGGGATATATCGATTAAAGCTTGGATAGTTTATGTACACCATGTTTGAGTCCTTACTTGACGAGCTTCAATATCCATTAATAATTATTCGTAGCTTATCGAAATATTTTGTACTGGCCAAATGTCTAGAATTTGTACTAACCAACTTGGGCCGTTCCATCAAATTTCCAAGTGTGTTAATTCTGCTGGGAACACTTCACAAGAAAGATAATCTGTTGAGTTCTGTGTACCTGGACAATGCCACCACTGAGGTGGAAAAGTGTGTTGAAGAATTTCAGTGACTCAATTGCATGCAAATGTTATCCATCGATTTGGATAGCTTCTTATTCAATTTAATACGACAGTTGAATCACTCCAAAGTGTAGATGTTTGATTATTTAAATCAGTTTCTCTGCAAAAATAGTGAAGTAAACGAGCCCCTAGTAAGGCTGCCAGAAGTTTCAGCCATAATAGTGTGACTCTGTGAAGTGGATAGTCTGTTGCGACTGCAAACTAGTCAAACCTTAGTTTCGTTTAGCTCAATGAAACAAATATATAATGCGACCCACGGTCCTTTCCACAAGCATCGCAAAAGACATGAAGACACATGTAAGAAGTAGTAGAAATTCCAATCCAGCGAGTCTTGTTTAGAGATGAAATTTCAGATACCCATCTGTTAAAATTAGCGGCGATGACTGGTGGAAGAATTTCATCCCACTGAACTTTACTGAGCCAGGTGGTTTGAAAAAGAATTTTTTCCAACCACTAATATTGGTGCACTAAAATTGGATACAGTTTTGATTCAGTTTACAGAAGTAAACGTTTTGTTGCAGGAACAGCAAACTGATAAACACGTTCGTTTATGTCTGTATGAAACACTTATTCCGGCTAATGCCTAATACTTGCGTATTGCTTTAAAATGTGATATCCTTTAGTTCCCAAACAGCCTGTAAGTTCTGGGAGTTTGTACTCCATTTAGCCAAAGGTAAACTTATCTGTGCCATTAAATCTTGCATTTCTTGGTAAAGAGTTGTAGCTTGCTTATCAGTATATACTCCTATAACAAACTCGTCCATAAAAATAGTATTCTCCAGGTGCATAGCTGCAGTGAGTAAGTATCAGAATACATATTAAATCATTAACGAAGAGTGGCAGGAAGCAAAAAAGGACTAGAAGACAATCCAAAAGATAGACGGGAAAAACGATAAGTAAGCATTTCGTTTTTCAGGTGTGTTTTTCCGTTTACATCCTTTTCTATTCTTCAACCTCAGAAAGCTAGTGCAATTTGCGAATTTGTGAAGTCGAAATCATTACAATGTTGCAAGTATTTCTGGAAGCAAATTACGACTTTGTTCAAGAGCATCATTTAAGGAAAGATGTCCTGGTGTATGAGAAGAAGCTCAAATACAATTCGCCATTTATTTTTGTCATTCCATTGTTTTTTCACTCTATGATGAGACAAATAAAATAGTTTTGATTCATCATAAGGACTGTTATCAGCAAGTTCAGCATGCTGGTTATCAAAATAATTTTGCATCTGTTTTGTATAAATGCCTCTTAACTCTGAATGCGTAAAGAGTTTGTTACGGAGTGTTTGAAATCTTTTGAGTGTTATTTCGTAATTATTAGATGAAAGAATCACCTCTGGTTTCCATGGCAATTTTACATCACAACGGTCATCAACTGGGCAAAATGAATTATGAAAATCACTTAATATTTCAAAATTAAGAGTAGTCATCCCTTTATCTTACGTAGTTTTGATGCCAATTGTTTCCAAGTCCCAAAAGTGTCTCACGTGATCATCCAAATCACGTACAAAAGTTTCTGCACTAACTTTGTGAACTTAAGAAAAGAAGAATATGCTGTGGTAGTGAAAGAATGGTTTCCGAAAAGAATCCATCCAAAAACACGGTAGGTATTAACACACGCAGAAAGTCTAATAGGAGATTGACTAATAATAAAGTCTAATAGGAATTGAGTGTTCTCTATAGTCCAATAAAAATCAGCACCTATTAGAATTCCTATGGGTAAGTCGTTTAAACTGTCTGATGGATTAGCAAGTTGCAACTTTTAACTATGAGCGAAAAGAGAAACAGATTGGGGAGTAGATGAATGAAAAGCGTAAGTATTTAAACTTTCACATGCTTACATATTTATCGCCGAGTTGCTCCAAATGCTTGACAAGATAAATGTGACACTTCGTCTTGTCTCGGTATTTGTTGGAATAGACTCGAATACCTGAAGGTTCAGTTTTCCTGAGCTAATGATTTCCAGTTACAGTAACTCAATCAAACGAGAATGATTGGAGCTATACTGATTCCCAACGTCTAAGACAGACCACGTTATTTTTGTTTTACCGGTTGGGCCAATTACATATACTCGAGCAGTTTGTAGATGAGTAAATTTGGGAGCTATTATGTCAACGTTATTAATAGAAGTAATTGGAATGATTGCTAAATTTGCATTCTCAGTAACAATTTTACAGATGGAAATATTGTACATTTTTTTTCATATACAATAAAGGCCTGCCTCTTTTCATAGACAATTATTTATGTTATTAACACGGTTTGTGCATAGAAAACAACGATTACTAGTTTTCAACTGTTGCTTACGAGTGTTTATATGAATTACAATGTTACAGTCTTACGGCCAGTGTCCATTAATATCGCAGAAAGGACAAAAAGGAGAACGCTTTTTAATTGGTGTAGTGTTTTTAGAATTAACATACAAGTTAGCAGTGGAAGGTTTAAAATCATAATGAAATGTTTATTGATTTAAAAAGTCAGTGTAGGGAATATTTGACTGAGTATGATTCATAGGACCGAAGGACTGTACAAAATTCAGGCTTCATATATTTTTTAGTAGTACAATCATTTGCCTGAAACAAAATAAAATATCATTATTTACTTAACATAAATATCATAATACATTTAATGAATTGAATATCATTATTATTTAAAAGTAAAATTAAAAAGGAGGAATAAAGAATTTATGAGGAATCAGAGGAATTTTTATTAAATAATCTTTTGAGATATTGCACAAAATATAAAAATTATTCTATAGTACGCACTTCAAGACTGAACAATACTTTTTCTGTACTCGTATTTTCAAAAAAAAAAAGGCTTGGTTTCGGCAAAAAATTTTTTATATTAACTGAAGTTTAACTATTTTCATTTCATAAAAATCAAATTTCAGGGCAGATGACCGAAAATTAGGGGAATGTGTAATGCAATGAACAGAATATAGACTTCTAAGATAGTATGAATTATTTGAATCTCAAAATTTACAGCTTAAAGATATTTTCCTGAGGAAACCATCAGGATAAAGTTTCATTAAATATTGAAACGAATATTTTAACGACTATTAACACTAGAGAATTAGCTTGTCGTCATAGACGGCTAGATTCTTATATGATTGAAATTGCATATTATCAATAACTATAAAATTTGCTTCAAAAAATTAATTAAAGTGTTTTATTTTATAAGTTATATATTTCAAAAAGTTTAGAAATTAATTCATAAACAATAGAATTTTTGCTTGAAAAACATATGCCAGAAATATTAAAGAATCTTTTTTAATGGGACTTTTGCATCGATTATATTAACAATGGTCCATTAGATTTCTAAGACGAGTAATAAATGAAACGACAGTTAACTAATGGTATCTTTAGGTATGATCAATATATTCTCAGCACTTAGCATTTTTGTATTACTTTTACCAAACATGTATGTTGAAAGACGGCACAAAAGCTCACAATTACTTTTTAAAACCGTTTAAAAGGTAATACTTTTGATTATCATTATTATTTCGAAACTTTTATGGCTTTTTTTAAAGACGAGTCGGGGATTTGACTTTCAAAAGATACGAAACTATAAAGAAAGAACACCTTAAAAAAGTAATAAAAATTTTAAAAAATAAAAGGATTGTCTTCTTTTTAGTCTGATATTTCTATTCAAGCCACTAAAAAACGGACGTCCATAAAAAAAAAAAAAAAAAAAAAAAAAAAAAAAAAAAAACACGCCGAAAAATAAATAATAATCAAAATAATGAGATAAAGTAAAGTAAAGATAAAGTGAGATAAAGTAAGTAAAGTTTTGAGCCGTCAAATAAAATGTCAAGAAATACAAATTTCTTATTTTTCTGATATTAATTAAACCTCTAAAAATTTTTTTGTACAAATTTCGAATGAAATTATGACAGTGTTTGTAAATTATAGTGGAACTTGGCTGATTTGAATATTTTTTTATTCGAATTTATCGAAGTTTTCCCCTGCAAGCTTCGAGCTCCTTAGTAATATAATATTAATATATCGTTTGTAATTCTATTCGATAATGGTCAATTCGAACTCGAGAAAGAAGAATGTTGGAAAAATTGCTTTCACTTTTGATTTTTTGTAGTAGTAAAACTTGTCAGTGCCTTTTTGTCTCAATTTATGGTAAGTGATTTTTTTTTTTTTTTTTCATTTGAAAACATTTAACTTACCCGAGGACTTCACTTCCGTACAATATATTAGAACTAAGAAGAGAAAAAAGAGAAAGAAGAAAGATGAAGGAAAATAAAAGAAATGGTTCTTTCTTTGAATGCCTCAGATATAATTTGTACTATTGATTTTGTTTTATTCTACGTAAAAAAAATCCTGCATATTATCTCATCCCAATTACTGTATACCTTTTGTTTGCATTAAGATCAATTTTAATATAATTGAAAATTTTAATATAAATCTTATAACTTTATTTATTAAAATTACTTTAAAAATGCGTTTTTTATGAGTTATTAACAGTATTAGATTTTAAAATAGATCCTTCAATCACTTTTAATTTTCATATTGCCAATAAAAATTTTTATTTTGCTTCACTAGTAGAGCAAGATAAATATCAGATTCAGTTTTATTTGAATTTTTGGAAAATTGAATTTTTAATGAAGTTCCATCAGTTTTAAAGTAAACCAAGTTACACTGTATATGTACAATGCTTTAATGTATATGAAACCAATAGTAATTAAATTTTATGGTTGAAATTTTGAACTTTTTAATGCAAAGCGTTCCGCTAACAGTCTAATAGACATAACTAACTTAACAACCGAAATTGAAATGCAATGGCAAATTTCTGATACAGAAATTTACGTTTCGGAGATTCTCAATTTGGAAAAAATAAGGTGAGCCACAATGGTTGGTAAATGGAAGAATGTTCTATGTGAAAGACGAATATCATCAATGACTGATAGCTATGATGCAGCCTTGATTTCGGAAAAAAGATATTCCAGAAAAGGAACTTCGAAATTCCTTTACACATTTGTACGTTCAGCTGGACTCGCAAAGGAATCCAAGAGAAGTGTCAGCATGCAAATAGTGCCCATTGCTTTCGGGTGCCTTCTTACTTTCGGAACCCTTGATGTGTGGGGTTATATAGTTGTGCAAGAAATATATATAACTTTAAACCTGGCGGTTTTGTCTGCTTTGACTTGCAGCACGATTACGTGGCACTGGATGTATCGTAAAAGAAAACAATTATCTGCCCTTTTAAAGAAATTACGATATATTTCCTCTTCTACCAACGAAAAGATGATGAATGTCATGGTAGTTTCTATTTTGTGTTTTCCTCTAATATACTCGATACTATTTACAATATTTTGCAACAAATCGAAGGAGTCAAGATTTCACGGATATGGTATAAGATTAAGCAACCTGTCTCTGCAAGTCATCTTTATACTGATCAAACAATGCATGTCATACTTCATATTTCCAACTTTTACCAACATCGTAGCCTTATTGTACTGTGATCTGTGCCTCCAGTGTTCAGCTGAATTAAAAAAAATTATTCACCGCATCCATCTTTTTTCCCCCGAGCAGTTCGGTCCCAACCAGCAGCTCATCATCCTCAGGCGTCTTTCAAAGACGGATGATATTTTGGAGAGAGTACAAGACATTTTTTCTGCTCCATCTTTATTCCTCATTGCCGCAAACTTCCTTTCATGCATCTACGCGTCGGGAATGCTTCTGAATGTAGCTCCGTACAGCGAGTATGCCTTATTTGTGATAGATGTTCTTTTTTACGGCGGCATTCCATTCATGGCCTGGACCTCCCTTCTCTGGATAGTCGGAGGCTTGTCAGTCGAAATGGACAGGCTGAAGAAATTGTTTTACAAGAAAGTTCATTTGAGGCTGATTTTTAATAGCGTATCAAGCGAATCTCAGCTCGTAAGAGAATTGATGGAAAAACAATCATTTTCCTTTACAGCATGCGATCTCTTTTCCTACAGGAGAAGTGCCATACTTGCCTTGTTGGGAACCTTGCTCACGTACGCTTTTCTCGTTTTCAATTCCAAATGATAAGTATGATTCGATTACTCCTTCTGAGACATAAGATTTGTTATGTTTCTCAAAAATTGTTCTACTTTCGTCTCTCACTAAATGAATTATTTCAATTGTATGAGTAGAAATGATCTGAGAATGTCTTTTTAATTCTGTGAAGCATTAAAAAAAATTTTTGAATGTCTTATTTTATCTTTTTTTACTTTTTACAAAGAATGCTAAAACTACTAGCTAAATATTTAATTCGTTTTTTTCTAAAATTATTTATGTTAAATAGCTATTCGACATGAAGCATTTTTCATTTATGTATTGCTTACAAATTTTTACATTTATAATATTTTAAGATAGCTTTCAGTCATTCGGATACCTTTCAAAACTCATCGAATACAATAAATAACTCATAGCACAGGAAAAAAAAATTATTTCATTTCAAGTACTGGCACTTTTTCTTCTATTTTCATAGACTAGTGTTTTCAAAGTACAAGTGACTTTCATTTACAAAATTTGAATATTCAGCACTCTACTTTTGATTTAAAATTTAAGATTTTCAAATATCCATTCCAACATCTTGATTTTGTTCCACATTACGAAGAAAATAATTAAGAGCTCTGTCGTGGCAACTTTTTTGGATATCTCGACTGTTTTGGATGGATCCCATATGACTGCATTTCTTTAATTATTACTCTTATCGAGTTTACCAAAAAAAAAGGGATTACTGATTATTTCATTATATTTAGAATGTCTTGAAAAAGAAACTTTCTTTTACAGTACATATCAATCGTCCTTAATTTAAAATAGCTCAGTAGATAATGTTAAAGATATGAAAAACAATCCTCCTATTTCGAACGTCCATGCATCGAAAATCCCTCAGTACCGAGTCTCCTTAAGCACCCATTTTAGGAATCCTGGATTTTTTTTAAAAATAGTTTCTATACATCAAAAAAATTTCTACATAACGAGCAAAAAGTTTCTTTATTAGAGTTTCTTTAAAGATTATGCATAGCTATTGCATTCGAAAGCTACCATTTACTTCTTCCACTGTAATTTGAACTTTTGCATTGTGCGTAGTTAATCTAAATACTCACTCATTCGTCAAATGCATTCTGTAAGGGTAAATTATATGCCATCAAAAACATAACTTGTAAAAAAAACCAAGTCTCGCAACTCAGTTCTTCTATCGTAAAAAGTTGTGAGATCCCTGTAATACCAAGTCGGTCCATTTATTCAGTCCCTACTTAAGGGTCCTTCTGTCTTAAGTTATTACGTAATTAGCTAACCTAACAACATCTTATGGTGACCATATCAATATTAAAAATCTTTTATGGTTTAAATAAATAGATTGACTTGGCCATCGCATGAAAACACAATGTATCTTTACATTAAATTAGATTGCATTAACATATTATATTAAATTAGATTGTTTAGTGCGATTGCCAAGTCAATCTATTTATTTAAACCATAAAAGATTTTTAATATTGATATGGTCACCATAAGATGTTGTTAGGTTAGCTAATTACGTAATAACTTAAGACAGAAGGACCCTTAAGTAGGGACTGAATGAATGGACCGACTTGGTATTACAGGGATCTCACAACTTTTTACGATAGAAGAACTGAGTTGCGAGACTTGGTTTTTTTTACAAGTTATGTTTTTGATGGCATCTCATTTCTTTTTGTAGATAGTCCTTTTCTTATTTTTGTATGTAGTCTTCCCCTTTTTCTTTTCCGGTACTACTTCTTGAGATTCAGCCACAGTTTTTCTCAAAGCCCAGTCTCTGTCTCTATGGGTTTTTCTCGTAAGCTTTGATGTTACAATTTTTGACAAGTCTGGACGGTAAATGCTTCTTAGTCTGTTGTATTTACAAATTGAGGATTCCAGCGCTTTAATACTTGCAAAGTCGACATTTATTAGATGTAAGCCGTCCAGACTTGTAACTCTCGGAAGTGCCACGTAAGCTTGACCGGATGTGAACGCTGCAGAACCAATATCCATTAGTGCATTATTTAGACTTAGACCGTGACTTTTGTGTATAGTTATAGCATAGGCTATACATATGGGAAACGGTTCGCAATGAACATAAGCTCTATTAATAATTTCAAATTTAGTTTTGACCGGACTAAGCTCGTAAACATGTTCTTTATTAAATGCAATGTATATTTTCTTAATTATTTTTTGTATTTTCCTGATCAACCTTTACTCTTTGCACTATACCGATAGAATCATTAACTAAACCAAGACTCACGTCAATATTTCGCCTTAACATGACTTTTGCTCCTATTTTTATAATTATGTTCTCTTCCAGACCTGCAGTCATAGAAGCATCGTCTTCATATTTTTTTATGCATTCACGAGCTCTTTTTGTTAGGTATCTGGGGAAAGGTATGCTATCTACAGCTGTAAGTTTTATTTTGGGATGTAGAAAAGATTTAAGCATTGCAGTATTTAATTGTTGACACATGTTTTTTGTAGATAATAAGCAAACGATATCATCAGGAAGTTTCGAGAGGTGTTCAATTATTTCAATTAATCTGTTTTCATTTGAATTGGATTTGAGAGTTATTAATCTAGTCGAGAGTAAGTCTCAGTCTTTTTGTGTAGTCACACCTAATCTTATTCTATTTAGCATTTCAACAGAGTCAAAATCATTGAGCTGTCGCATGTTAATTGTAAGTTCATCGTATATGAACAGTTCAGTCCACAGATTCGGTATACTGAGGGAACCTAATAACTTGTTAGTTTCAGCAGTTGATAGTTTTTCAAAAGGTGACTTTTCTCTTACCGGCGGACGCTGTAAGAGATCTCCGAAAACTACAAGATGTTTTTTTCCAAACTACCCATTCTGATAATCTCTAGTGTCGAATATTTCAGATAAGCGTAAGTAAATATAGGTTAAACATTGGATATCATCGACACTTCGTCTATTATAAACAACACTACTTCTTTCAAATCTGATCTCAGAAGGAGCACTTCATCAGAAAGTTGTTTGTACATCGGTATTTGCTTGTGTTCTACAGGCAGTTGCAATAGTATATGTATAGTCAATCTATTCTATGTATAGTCAGCTATTCCTGTTGGAGTACTAACTGCCACTTTTTTTGTTTAAATAAGTCTTAACCCAAATTTTCAGAGTTTTTATTAAAAAGCTCTTTCCAGTGCCACCAGTTCCACTCACAAAACAGCGTAAAATGTCAGCGTTATTATCGGTTGTGTCCATTTTATTTGTGATCATATCGAAGACTTTTTTGATCGACATTAAGTTTTGCGATCATACTTTGAAGATCAGTTTGCTTTCTTCTACCAGATTGATTTTCTGAAAGTCACCCATTGCGTTTGCAGCTTCCACAGCTTCAAATTGAATTATTTCAAATTAGATATTGTTAGAAACCTGTAATTTTGAGATTTAATTAATTTTTCCCAGCGAGAATAGTGTCATCATATGAAAGACCGTTTTACAGTAATCTGTATTGGATGCTGCCGGATGCCGAGCCAGTGATACGAGAGCTTGGTGACAAACTTGGCGACCATTTGGCGACTTGGCGACGAATTTGCCGACAAAATGGATAATGCCCGAAACTTCGAAAATTTATCGATTCGTCCATTATTACATGGATATTTTAGTTTTTCCTTGATTTATACACTAAACACTAATTGTATTCTAAATTTGAAGCTTCTATGTCTGCTAGAAGTGCCTTAGAGTTTTGATGATCTGTCAGTCAGTCAGTCAGTCAGTCAGCGACAAAATTCACAAACTTTGACTAGTTATAATTCTTAAACTACTGGTTCAAATTTAATGAAATTTGAAATATTCCGTGTTTATATAATGTCTGCTCGGTTACTGAAAATTCAGGCTTCTAGTTTTATCCACAACGAAGTTATAGAGGGTTGAAAATGGCCTGAACTGCTTCGAGAAAAGGATAGTACGGCCGTGCCGCTTGTTTTTGCTCGACTTGGCGGGGGCACTGCCGTGCCCCCAGATTTTATGTAAACCAAGAACTGGAAAAATGAATGGAGGCGTAATCGTACAATTTAAATCCAAAATTTAGATAATTTTTGCTTTTTAATATTTTCTGTAACAAAAAAAATGAGTTGATGATATGTCGAATGAGAAAATATGGCTGGACAAACCTTCATAATCCTAAAAAACATCATTGTTGCCCGAAATGTTTCTGAGAATTCAAAAATGACACGCTTGAGAGATCCATTTTGCTTCAGTATTAATTCCCTCATAATATCATTTTATGAATATAGGTGGAATATTAACGATTTTTAAATAATTTTTTCCATTACCATAAGTTTTAAAAGTTTTAAGAGGAATATAAATAAAAATTTATAATATCTTATTTGTGGTGACTGATTGATTGTTTGAATAAATCATTCTTTCTCACACACACACTCCTTTTGCCAAAGGAAATATCTTAGGTTTAAACTCATTGCTCGCAGAATATGATTCATGGTACTCCGTTTCCTACATTCTTGAAAGTCCCAACGGCTCAAGGAAGATGAAATGAAATGACGTCTTGAAAGCGATGCCATACTTCTCGCGGCGGCCTGATGGTAAGGTCTCGGCTTCGGAACCGGAGGTTTTCAGGTTCGAGACTCGATTCCACCGAAGAACCCTCGTGTAAGCAGGTCCGGTGCACGTTAAATCTGTCGGGGTCGAACGTCTTCCCGCTGGTGTGGTGTGGAAGACTGGAGAGAGGGGTGCCAGATCAGGTGTCATCCTCGTCATCTGACCACGTTTCAAAATGACGAGGTCCGTCCCCAAATAGTCCTATGTTACTTTGAAACGGGACGTTAATATAACATAACTAAACTAAATTAAAGCTATACTTCACTAGCAGACAATATCAGTAGGATCCGATTCCAGAGTTTACGTCGCAGTTTCTGGCAGGTGACAGCTGAAAAAAGAGCTATGTGACTCCTTTTCAAATTTATATATTCTTCCGGACTTTCACAATAATCTGAGAAAAATGTCATGTTCCGGATATCTTACGTTTTCTTTCATCATCTGTCTATTTATGGTATTCGAGATCTTTGTAATGGTCCATTTAATTTTTCGAAATATGGATATGAAATTAATATTGATAGTTTTGTTTGCCTCCGAATGCATTATGCGTGTTTGCCTACCCTAAAACAAAAACTGTACCATTTTCACTTCTGTTAGGAAAATTTCAGATGATTTGTTAGTCTCATTACGAAAATAGAGTGTCGCAGTCAGTACTTGTTTGTCATTGTTCATTGTTTCACTCAACAGTGTGATACAGCATTCTGCATCAAACTCATTTAATCTTGTTTCTTTGTATGTGGCATAGAAATAAGAGGCTTCTGATTCCAAGTAATTTTTAGAGTGATTCAAAGCTTATATGTGCTATCTTACGTGCTTAAGCTTTCCAGCATTGTGGTTTGATGTTGAAGTTGTCAAATCAGACATGAATTTACAAAAGAAACAAACCAGTTAGTAAATTTATGCTTTTATGTCCTGAGAAAATTGTGTCCCATGCCCCAATCGCCATCTTCAGGCACCTGTCAAAAATCGATTATTTATTAGAGAACGTGTGAGCTTTTTTCTCCCCCCCCCCCTCCCCTTTTGGGGGGGGGTCTTATTGTGAAAAATTTATTATCATACATTTATACTTTGGGACAAAATCTGACATCGGGATAAGAATTGTGGTGCAATTTCTGATTACTTCCTATGCTACAAAATCAATCATTTCACAACTTGGATCTCAATTCTTCGATAGCCGAAAGTTCGCCGATCAAAGTGGATAACTGAAAGGGTCTTTATTCAAAGAAATGAAATTGAGATTCATTTTCCAAATGAGCATCTCCTATTAGCACAAAATTCCGGACAATATTGTTACGATATCTTCCCAACATTGGACGGCATTCAGAACATCGGAGAACACCGTAAGGATATTGTACAATAATTTGTGCTAATAAAGTCAGTTTCGAAGTGAATTATATCTAAAACGAAACTTCACTGGTGCTTTGACTGTTTTCTTACAAGCATAGTGCCATTCTAGCTTTTTTCGGAACAAAGTTTTTGTACGCTTTTCTTAAATGTATTAACAAATGAAGGCCATTTTAAGAAACATTTCAGTTCAAAATTTTCTTCCTACATCATTGTCATCAAAAGCCGCCATTTAGACGATTGGACCAACTATTCTTAACAGGTCAAGTAGCAAAGGGGTCTTCTATTTAAATTAAAATCAAGTATTGTTTTAATTTCAAAAAATCATTCTTGAGAATCCCCCTACCAAATTTTTGGAATCGCTTTCGAAAAATTGTTGCCTACTTTTTCCTCTGTTTTCCCCTAACTCTGTCCAAGATGATCAACCCTAATAAGCCTTCCCTTTTTTGGAAGGAAAAAATTGTAATAGCAGTGTTAATTTGCTGAGGTCTGCCACTTTTCGAAGTGGAAAAAGCGGTGTGCCATTAATAATTACCTCCAGAAACCATGTCCTTTAAATAATATCAAAAGGATAACATTGTTTTGTGAGGAACTCTAAATATTTCTGTTTCCTGTCTTTAAAAGGGGCATACAGTAAATACGAACACTTCGACAGCTCTTGACTCGTAAAATATTGTCACTTTCTAGAAATTACCTGCTTCTGAAACTTTATGAAATGTGAAAACACTCAAATACATTTTTGTTTTTAAGGAAAAAATATATTATTTTGCAATAAAATAAATGTTTTGCATCATTTTTTTTCTTTCAGATTCTTTAAAGAAAAATAAATAATGAGGCGTTTTCTTTATATCTTCAGAAGAAAAAAATGCAATAATTTAACAGGAATTTAGAATTTTAATAAAAATATAAAATACCAGTTTAAAAATTATTGTTTACGATAGATTCATTTTGTATATTGCTTTTAGACATAATTTATTAATTATTTTAAGACTGTTTATCGTAGCAAAAAAGGAATGTGTAAGCATTTAAATTCTCCTGGAATGATACTCATTACAAAGCACGTATAAGAAACTTCAAAAGAAAAAATTTACAATTTTTTTTATATATAAAATTTATTTTGTAAATAATATTTGTTATAAAATATCTTTCGATAACAATTTTTTTCGAGAAAACTTCTGTCCCCTTTATTTCCATCATTTGATCTAAAAGAAATACGAATAATCGGGGAACAAATAATGTGAAAAAAATTCTTAAAATCATTATGAGTGAATATTTGATTTAATTATCCAGCTGCTACCATTTATTGAATTCAACTGAGTAGCACTTCAAAAAGTGGCACATTTGAACTTTTTATGTCTTTTACTTATTTAAGCAAGTTAATTTCTTTCCTCTCAATTTGTTACTATAAAAATTATTTGTAACGATTTTTTTAACACAAAGAAAATGGCAACTTGTAAAATTCAATTAATTATGTTTAAACATTGGAAAATATATATTCTCGCTTCTTAAAATATATGAAATTATTATTTATTAATATTGATATTATTCAATTTATAAATTGTTTAAGGAATTTAAAGATTATTATAAATGTATGCTGCTGACATAAGCATTTATTTCTTGAAACAGAAATTAGGAACTTTTAATTCTTTTTTTTTCTATTGTGAATATGCATTTTTTGGTTTTTACAATTATTAGATATTCAGAAAAGATGGCATTAAAAATTAGAACAATAACATCTATCAAAAAGAAAAGTTGAACATTTTTGATGAGTTACATATATAATGTAATTCTTTTTCTAATATTTTTTTTCATTTTGATTCAATATCGAGATTATTCAAAATCACGAGGTAGAATTTTTTGATACTTAAAAAATTTTCTCCTTGTATGCATTTTATATGAGAAAGAGACACAGAAAATTTGACACAGATTTGTCGTTACATTATCAAAAATCAGTTTATTTAAGTCAGCGATATATGTTTGCACATCTTTCTTAAATCCGTCAAAATAAATTTTGCTTTTGTCAGAAAATTATCAATCATTATATAGCGAGCAAAAATTATATAACTAGTGGAATTTGTCTTTTTTTGAAGTTGACGAAGTTAGTAATGAATAACTAAAACTTTATAAAAATTATTATGCTATGTGTTATCAAATTTAATAATGCTACTACCGCTGATTATGACATTATTTATTATAAATAATAAAAAAAATATGCTGGAAAAATACGTTTAGTGTATAAACTTATTTTAGTTATTATACTTCTTTATAATAGTTTAGTATATATTCTTATTATTGTGCTGAAAAAAATATATTTACCTCTGAATTTGGGAGTATTATTCCTTTTAAGTAAAATGTCAAAATTCCTTTAAGAAAATGTTAAAAACATTCTCAGTAACATTAGAACTAAATCACTAAAGCAAATACAAAAAGAAAAAAACATTTCTCTTTCTTGAAAACATTTAGTAATTGGAATACTGTCATTAGACGATGCCTCCGGATTACAAAATCTGTGAAAAAGGATTTGGATGTAAGCTATTCCTATCATATTTATGATAGATGAATGTAATTGTCTTTAACCAAAGAACAACTCAATTCTGATAAGACTGATATAACGAGCAAACACACAAGAGAGAGTTAGAGACACACAAAAAAAGCAGCATTTGTTCAATCCAAAAATTAGTCTGATGCTGAAAAGAAAGACTGAAATAGTTTAGTGACAACTAAGCTAAACTTATTTGAAAAGGTCAGTAAAATCAATTCAGTTTAGAGTAGGACTTGATTAATTGGAATGTTATAATTCCAATTTCTTGATAATTTGACATTTTTTTCTGTGGTCCTTAAATTTCCTAATAACATAATGCTAAAATATCATCCTAATTTGAATTTGTTTAGCTTCTTTCTAAATTAAAAATAAAAATAGTGATTATTTTCATATATTTCTGAATTACTTCCTGAAGTAAATACGTCAGTAATTTGTGATGAATAAATGATCATGAATAAATAGCTTCTTAGGCCAACTACCTTAGCACAAAAAGCTATTTCTGCACAATGCATCCAATAAAGAACACAATAAAAATTTTCTTAATTTTGGAAATTATTTTATATTTAAACTTTAAGTATTAAATAATTTTATTTGAATTTATTTAAAATTGTTAGAAAATGTAACCATAAGTATTATTACTTTATTCATTAATAATATATAAAGTAATAAGCAGATGTAGCAGCGGTATTGAATTTGATTACACACAACATTATAATTTTTTATAAAGTTTATTCATTCATTATATTTGATTTAAATCCAATTTAAATTTAATTAATTTCCTAATTTTTATCTTAATTTAACCCACATGAATTTAAGTCTATAAAATGTTCTCTTATTTCCTGATCCAGTTCCACCTTTTTCATTTAATTAAGGCTACACGAGCTTTATAAAACTGCTTTAATCAGCATTTTCAAACGTTCCAAGTAAAAAGATAAAAATCTGTCAAGCTAAGCAAATTCTTTTAAAAGATACTTATAATTCCCTTATCTAAATCGACACGTTCAAAGAATCCCTATCGGAATCTCACAGCATAAAATCACCGGGGGAAAATATTTTGGTCCCTTTCGCACTTCTGCTCTTGTATCTTTTGGAAACTGACGTCAGGTTCGTCATCGCTTCTTGTACATAAATTATGCCACCCGGGATGGAATAAAGCGAAGTTTCAAAAATGCCTTCTCTCTTTTCGGCCACCTGCTGCTTAGTATATACATATATGGAATCCTTATGGAAGTTCTATATATTGAATTTCAGTGTCTGCCAACAGTAATGTTGCATTGGAAAATTTAACAGTAATTACAGATTTACAAAATAGAGATAAAGGAAGACATAAAGATTTTGCTGATATGATTGACGGGGCAGAGAGAGAAAAAAATATTACATAAAAGGATCAGAAGCATCATGATCTCCATCATATGTGACACACAATTATAAAATTTCAATAAAATTAATGAAAATGTAAATAAAATAAAGGGAAAATAAAATGTCTTCACAAGCAATTGCGATCTCTTTTTAGAATTGCATACCTATGATTCGATAGAAGAGGTGCAAAATAATATGAACTTTGTAAAAGGGTTTGGTGCAGTTCACATTTGAACTAGAACGCAACCCCTACCCCACCACGCCCACCTCCTAACTTGCACAAAGGTTCGACATCTAACGTTGTGAAAATTGATACATACCCCCCACCCCCACCACGCTCTCTTTGCATCTATCACGCATGTTGCAGCTCTTTAGCATTTTATTCTGAGGCAATTACATGACATTTTATGAGCCAGAGGAGAAGCGTGAAGCATCTTCGTTTATTTTTAATTTAATATTTGTATTTATTCAAACAAAATTCGTTTATTATAATTTAAATTCCAAAACATTTCTTGAATGTGTTGACAATTCTCTAAAGAGCTTTTCAAAATCTTGAAACTTGGATATCAATATTCAAAAAAATTGTATGTAACAGAAAATATTTCAAATTTCATTGGCACATACACTCACAAAATCTGTACCGTGGCTGAAGAATCAACGACATCTATGCTAATTTTTCAATAAAGAGATGGAAACTGGATTTTTCTTTAGCAATCACATACAGTTCCGAGTTTGTTTTTCCATTTGTTTTGAACATAAAGCCGTATGCACAAGCCTGCATTTTCTTGTGCAATATTGTAATGAAAAAATAATTTTTTGTACTTTTCGTTTTGGCTGACGCAGGAGTTATTCAAAATAAGAGGAATTACACAGCATATGACCAATATCTAACAATAAAAAAATAGAGAAAAGAATGCGCATAATAATATAATAGTTTGATGGCAGTATTTTCGAATATACTTGTAAGTGTTTTGTCTATTTTTTTTTAATCTGTACTTTCTCTCGCATATCTTTAAAGCAGATGGGTATTGATGAAGATAGATTTGTGGCGTATGTATTTGTCAACAATATTTATCAGATTTTTTAATGTTCTAAAGCGAAAGCAGAAAAAATTACCCAAAAAGGCTATTATTGCTCCTTGGACAATAGTTCACATTTAACAATCTCTTAATTAATGCATCATTTTCAAAGTAATTTTCGAGAGTGGATAAGGACTAGTCTTTTCTCTCAGATACAAAACTGTATGTATTGTTATTTTGTGTTAAACTAATGATTTTAAGCTATTAAATAAGATTGAAAAAAAAACGAAAACAAGAAAATAAGGTTTTTAAAATGCACTAGTAGTTGTAATTTTTCCAAATTTTAACTAAAATGAAATGAATGAAAACTTTCATATTTTCCATATATATATATATATATATATATATATATATATATATATATATATATATATATATACAAAAGTATTAAAATCAAGTAAATAGGAAAATCAAATAAACCAAAAAAAATTAAGCCAAATAAAAAAGAATCCGGCCTGAAGACTTTTTCAAGGGTCACTCTCAGGCAGGGATTCAAAGAAAAGGATTTTTTCTGTGAGAAAATCCAGACAAAGGTCTAATAATGATTCCTCGTGACCCGAAAATCCCCTGAAATTAGGCCCAAGAGATATACCATTTTATATTAGATCACTCAATAGATGGCACTGGGAGCCTACAATTTCTTACCTATTTTACCGTTAGTATATTTTAAAAAGCGGGAATCACAATCGATAGCTTAAAATTTCCTTGACTGCTGTTGGCAAGTTCTTGCCTTTTCGTTTCCCGTTAGTGCTATTTTATGATATTTTTGTCTATATTGTTATTTTTGTTATTGTATTTTTACTTTGTAGTGGTTATTTTCTTCTAATTTGTTGTTTTGTATTTTCCTTTCTGTTAAAATGGTATATCTCTTGGGCCTAATTTCAGGGTATAAAGTATATCACGAGGAATCATTATTAGACCTTTGTCTTGATTTCCTCACAGAAAAAATCCCTTTCTTTGAATCCCTGCCTGAGGGTGACCCTTGAAAAAGTCTTCAGGCCGGATTCTTTTTTATTTGGTTTAATTTTTTTTTTTTTCGTTTATTTGATTTTCCTATTAACTTGATTTTAATACTTTTGTATCAATTCATCTGTGTTTTAGAAGTAGCTGCAGTTGCGCTCTCTAAATACTATGAAGTTTCTTTCCTTTTCCGGTTTTAGTTTGAATAGGTAATAATTTTTAATTGCGATTTCGAAACTGTTTTGTTTCGTTTTCATTTTAGTTTCGTTTTCAAACTATTCTTACTTTAGATTGGTTACTTGTTCTTGCATTTGGTTGGAATTAAGCTGCAGGTGCGCTTTTCCATGAACTGCAAATTTTAAAATATTTTTAATAGTTTTAAAGGGTTTTTCAAAAGGTTTTTTAATATTTTTTTAATATATTGCCTAATAAAATTTAAGAATTTTCAGATCATTTTCCTAAATTTACTTTTTTGAGAATTCCATGTTTTTTGGTGTTTGGGAGATATATTTTCATTTTAATAAATTAATTAAACTATACAAGAATTTAATAACGAATTTATCATAGCGCATGGCCCGTCGCGTGCTCTACCAAGGGGCACTGTGGATAGCTTTGTGTCAGGAGCATTCACGGAGAAAAAATTACTGGCACAATTGTTTTGTTTAAAAAATCTTAAAAATACAAAAAAATATAAAATTTGTGGAAACGGGAAGTGTAAGACATGTCCATTAGCATATAATGAACAGATCAATAATAAAAACTCAAATTTACAAATATTCTGTAAAAACAAAAACTTGATTTATCTCCTTAATTGTTCAGAATGTAATTTAAAATATATTGGCCAAACTAGCACCGAGCTTAATTTAAGAATTAACAATCACAAATCAGATATAAAAAACTTCATTAAAAATAGGACCACTGACTTTGAACTAGAGCATTTTCAAAACCATAACTTTAACAATATTAATATCTACATTCTAGAAGACAATATTAACGAATTAAACAAAAGATTAGATTTGGAAAACATTTATATTTG
Source organism: Argiope bruennichi (assembly GCF_947563725.1). Lineage (NCBI taxonomy): Eukaryota > Metazoa > Arthropoda > Arachnida > Araneae > Araneidae > Argiope > Argiope bruennichi. The sequence continues at coordinate 134,683,166 of NC_079156.1, read as the reverse complement.
TAACATGAAAACTTTATTTCCTTATGGTCTCAATAGTAAATTAAATGGGGAAGGTTATGCAGATTTAAACAATAATTGCATTTATAGCAAATTTAACATATTTAAAAAATTTCTAAATAAAGATAATTTTTCTAAAAGATTTAAAAGAGGTAAAGGGAAAGGTGGCAATTTTCAAATTATATTCGAGTTATTTCAAAATTACTGTAATCTGGAATACAATAGTGAAAACATTCACAAAATTAGGAAATCCATTTTTGGTCTTAGAAATAATAAAATTAAATGGTTTTTAAATAATAAATTCGGGGAATTAGAGTTTAAAAATTCGTACACAAAATGTATTATTCTAGATCTTATTAAATTTAAACTTAACATTGGAAAAAACGATTTACTTTTTAATAATAAAAATAATGTTTACAAAGAATTCTGTGTGATTAAATTCTTGGATACTTACTATATATCTAAAATTACCCAAAATCATACATAATAATAATATATTTTTTCCTCTATCAGATAAAACAAATGTTTCAATAGCGTTTAGTTACACTTCAACTTTAAAGAAAAAAATTTGTAATTATAATTACTACAGCAAAAATTTAGATAAAATAAATAAAACAGATTGTTAGTGTAACAAAGAAAACTATAAAAATTTTATAGATGTTGAAAAAGGTCATATTATTACAGGTAATTTAAAAATTATTGAATCCAACTCTTTAAGAGATTTGATGGGAAGAGGAACAAAATTTAGATTAAGAGAAAAAATAAACCATAACAAAATTTTGATTTCTATTGGTAATGATTTGATTGTTTTTATTGCTAAATTATCTAGAAAATACCATTGGCCTGCGGAAGGTTTCGGGGAATGGAAAGTGAGAATTTTAAATGAAATTAAAATAAAAATGAATACTGATTTTGACAGATCTAAAGAACGTGGGATTTATTTTAATAAAACATTGAAAAACGAAATAAAAAATTTAAAAGAAAAATTTGTTATTACAGTAATAGATAAATCAGCAAATAATTTCTGTTTAATTTGTAAATACTATTATAAAGAACTTTTAATTAATGAATATAACTCTAATGCAACTTATATGTTAAAGAACACCGGGAAAAAGGAATTAGATAAAAGAATGCTAGCTTTCGCAAAAAAAACCAAAACTAAGACTTGCTCTCTTAACTATCCTTATTTATTCCCAACAGTTAAATTTCATAAAAATCCTTTAAAATTCAGATTCGTGACCTGTAGCACTGGCATTTATAATTACTATACGGGCAAACATTTCTTTAAATACTTAAAAATTATCCTGGACAAAATAAAAACTGAAGACAACTTTATTATTTCTAGTAACAAAGAAGTAGTGGATTTTCTTAAAGATAACAACATTAATAAACTTAATACTTTTGATTTCGAAAATTTCTACACTAATCTTCCTCATGAAAAATTAATAAAGGTCTGCACTTTTATATATGACGAATATTTAAATGAAAATATCATTCCTAAAAATAACTGGCTTGAGTTATGTAATTTTAATATTACTGAAAATTACGTTTTTGATGGTATTAATTTTTATAAACAAGTCAAGGGCATTCCAATGGGAACAGCTTTCTCAAGTGCTTTAGCTAATATTTTCCTACATTACTATGAGAAAAAAATAATTAAATACAATTTAATCAACGGGTGGAGATATATTGATGACCTACTTTTGATTAACTTCGACAATACTAATATTGCTACTAATTGTTATCCAAAAGATTTAATTCTAACGGAAACAAATAAAAATCAACTTGAGGCTACCTTTCTGGATTTAAAAATCAAAATTGCTAATCATAAAGCAATAGTTGGTATATACTATAAAAGGGATGAATTCAACTTTAAAATAACAAAACTATGTAACTACCATTCCAATCTAAACTCTAAAATTTTCAAAAATCTAATTTTCTCACAAGTTAACAGGATCAAAAGGGTTTGCAATAATAAAAATTCCTATATTGAAGCATCAAACAACCTCATTAAAAATTTAATTAAAAATGAATTTCCTAGAAATTACTGTAATGTCAATTTTCTTAATTAAACAAAGTATGGTTTGAGATTAAACCTTTGGCTTAAATAAAAATAGGTCTTTCCTTGCATATTAGATCACTCAATAGATGGCGCTGGGAGCCTACAATTTCTTACCTATTTTACAGTTAGTGTATTTTAAAAAGCGCGAATCACAATCGATAGCTTAAAATTTCCTTGACTGCTGTTGGTAAGTTCTTGTTTCTTCGTTTCCCGTTAGTGCTATTTTATGATATTTTTGTCTATATTGTTATTTTTGTTTTTGTATTTTTACTTTGTAGTGGTTATTTTCTTCTAATTTGTTGTTTTGTATTTTCCTTTCTGTTAAAATGGTATATCTCTTGGACCTAATTTCAGGGGATTTTCGGGTCACGAGGAATCATTATTAGACCTTTGTCTGGATTTCCTCACAGAAAAAATCCCTTTCTTTGAATCCCTGCCTGAGGGTGACCCTTGAAAAAGTCTTCAGGCGGTATTCTTTTTTATTTGTTTTAATTTTTTTATTTGATTTTCCTATTAACTTGATTTTAATACTTTTGTATCAATTCATCTGTGTTTTAGAAGTAGCTGCAGTTGCGCTCTCTAAATACTATGAAGTTTCTTTCCTTTTCCGGTTTTAGTTTGAATAGGTAATAATTTTTAATTGCGATTTCGAAACTGTTCGGTTTCGATTTCATTTTTAATTCGTTTTCAAACTATTATTACTTTAGATTGGTTATATATATATATATATATATATATATATATATATATATATATATATATATATATATATATATATATATATATATATATATATATATATATATATATATATATATATATATATATATATATATATATATATATATATATATATATATATATTCGCATCTGTTCGCCACTGTTTCAAATTTTAAGATTTTCGTTTAGGAGAAAGCTCACAATAAAAAATTTAAAACTAAATTTATTCCAATCAAGAAAGGAAGCCTCCTGAATTATAGAAAGGATTTAGTAGAAAGACGATAAGAATAACATATGTCACATTACCAAGGGTTTAATGCCGCTTTGCGATCGACTTCCAGAGAATTTTTGTTGTATTAATAACTAAAGTAATTAAAAATCAATTTAAAAAGCTTTAAAAGTTACAAAAGCAGCACTGTCTCCCACAGATGTGAAACAAAATTATAAATTTTGAATGCAATAAAATAAAAGTTAAGAAAATAAAATAAAAATAAAACAAAGAGGAGGAAAAAAAGAAAATAAAGAAATAAAAAGTTATTTTAAAAAAAGAGGGGAAGGATCAATATCTGATAGGTGTAACAAGGAGTGTTCATCTCTGAAATTGGAGGATTAAGTCAAATTGACGATCACGTGCATAGCTGACAATTTCTGGATTTCATTCACCAGAGTTTCATAATCTGCAAGTTGAGATTAAGATATTCCCATCTTTTATGTTGGATCTGATGTATTTCAGCAATGGAAACAGAAGGTGCAATGGTTTCTGCCATCATTGATTGACATTTTTTTCCATTTCAAAATTTGCAAGATTTGAGTTTGAAATGGGGCAAATATATGGGATAAGGACCGTGATTTGGAACTGCTTGGGTAAAGAATCTATTGTTTTTGCGTGTATGAGGGAAAATCTTACATTATTTAAATATTTCATATCCGAATCTTTCTTTTTCTTCAATTACTCATCATCTTTGCATTCATTTTTTTATTAAATTTTCATTTTAGTCCTGAAAGATCTTCCTGAAATTAAAAAAAAAATAATCAAATGTATATACAATTCGAATTTAATGTTATTTATTTTTCAAATCAATATTTTAAAGTGCAAATTGTGTGATTTAGAACCTTTTCACATCATAAAATATGGTAAAATTAACTGATAGCAAAACAATGGTTTTGTGCAAAAGTTTTAGCCTTTAGTTAAAGCATGTAGATAAATGGCAAAAATATTATTTTTGGGAAAGAAACTGATTATTTTAACATGGTGTTTATTAAATATAAATAAGATTATTTATTTACTTATCTGAAGGTTTTATTATAATTTTATAATGTTTAATTTTTGATATTAGTAATATCATTGTGTCTAAGATTTAGATAATGATGATCTGTACATATTTCCAACTAAGAAAAATCAAATTTCTTTAAAGCAAATGCAATGCAAGACATTTATTACATGTGTTTTGAATGTTTAATACAGATAGTGAATTTTTGCGACATGGGAAAGTAAACGCATAACTTCAAGATAAAAGAAAGCAGACTATTTTGCCATAATAAATAAAATTTCTTTATTTAAATTTCTTGTTTGAGTAGCCTCTTAGCAGTTGCAGTTCCAGGGAACTGCCCCGTTGCCCAAGGAACACCATGTGGAGGTATGCTACTCTTGTTGCCGATACGCCAACCCTCCCTTCATCTCTGCATCTATTTCTCTACGACTACATCTAATAACTGACGACAGTCTTTGAATGAGCATCTGACAATCGATGGCACTGTTTGGAAACGCATCTAGAAGCCGATGTCGGGTTTTGGCGCAGATCTGGCAACTGAAGACAGTTCTAAACATCATTGGGAAACTGGGGGCAGTTTTGATGTTACACTGCATTCTGTCGTTGTCGGTACTCAGTTGGCAAGTCAGGGCCATACAGAATTGGTAGACCACATAGAACTCCACAATTGGGGTTCCTATAGGAGCCAGACGTGCCGGCAAGTACAAGGCTCAGCACATTTTGTAAATCTTTACGGATTTAACAATTGGAGCATCAATCTTCTGAACTTGAACAGGAGCCAGTTCATCAGGTAGCTCCAAAGCCTGGCAGATCTTATAAACTGCATACAAGCGCACCACAGCAACTCGTGGAGCAGGCGGATGAGATGGTACATCCGTATGGAGATACAAATCAAGATCTGAATCAACGTCCCCAAGAAATGGCGAATCGGGGTAAAGAAAATATTCTAATATTTCCCAAATCATCATTAAAACGATGAAAGCAACGATAACCGTAGCCACATTGAAATTCTTGAAAATAGCACTAAGCATTATTACTCAGCAAAAACAGTCGCACAACGTCCGATTGCAAGACAGCGAATGAATTTTAGCAGAAAGCAACAGAGCAAAGATTCATTGTTTGTTCTATTAGATTGCTTGCCTTTTGTAACTTTATCGAGCATTTAAATAGTTATATTACTGTTGACAACAATAACAAAGATGACTGTTGGAATATTTTGAGTTCAGTAACAATTGAAATATTTCTAATAGTTATTACCTACTTAACAACTGAATACCAATAATCATGCATTGGAAGTCAGGTGGGGGCAAAAAGGGGGAATTATTATCTTATTAATAGACATAAGTATTTAATGTAAGCGTGATTAGTAATTAGAATTTCTATGTGTATTTAAAAGTCATTCGCCCATTTGAAAATGCATTTAAAAGAGAGAAATATTATTATTTTTTCACTTTATATGTAGGGAAATAAACATATTTTCTTATGTCATGCATGGACATAGGGAACATGGAACAAATAAGAATAAGATACCGAAGTGAATTGGAAATCATAATAAAAAGGGAAATTATTTCTCAATTGAATAATGATACATATTTCATAAATTTTAATGTAGGAATTTGTATTTCATTATTATCAGTTTTTTTAAGCGTTGACTGTAAATCTTGACTGTCATTGATTGTAGGTTTTTGAAATTCTTTTAATCTAACTCTGTCGCTTTCTCATTTGCTTTACTTATTTATAGATAAAATTTTACTTCATTGAATTTCTCAATAAATCGAGTTTTAATGAAACCTCGTCAACTTCAAAAAACGACAAATTCCACTAGTTATATAATTTTTGCTTCATTGATAATTTGCTCACAAAAGCAAGATTTATTTTGATGGATCTAAGAAAGATATACAAATATATACCACTGACTTAAACAAACAAAGTTTTGATAATGATAAATCTGTTTCAAGTTCTCTGTGTCTCTTTCTCGTATATAAAGCATACAAGGAGAAAAAATTTTAACCGTCAAAAAATTCGACCTCGAGATTTTGGAATAATCTCGATATTTCAGACATATTTGTATTCGGGAAATTTTATTTTTGGAATTATATTTATCTGTCTAATAAATACAATTTTTTAGACAGATAATTTTTTTGACAGATTTATTTCAAATTTTGAACGAAATCCATTCAGTAGAACTTTGTCTGTTTTACTATCCAAGTACAAATATCCTTTGAAAATTAACAGAGGGAGTGAAAAAATTCGAAGGGGGTGACAATGGAAAGTTTCAGGGAAACTATACCTCGAAACTGCTTCACTTACTCTATAATAAAGATTTTAGTTTTCCTTTCCCTTCTGCATAAAATTGTGGGTTTTGGCCATGACGGTGAATGTCTGAATGCTCAGATTTTTATTTTCAAAGTGCTGTACATGAGAGTTGTGCGCTTCATAGTGTAGTAAAGAAAATGGAATATACGTTTTGGAAGCGGTTTTTCAAACAATTGAAGCCAAAATTTGAGATAGAGCTGCATTATCAAAAATTGAATTCCATTTATTTATGGCAGCGAATTTTTAAGTTATCGCGTTTCATGCATGAGAAATTACAGACTAACAGAAGTCCTTTTTATTTATTTATAATCAAACTTTTTACCTAATTTTGCTGAGGATCTACACTTAAGACGTTAAAACTGTGTAACAAATTTCATTTATCTAAGTTGTTGCTTTTTTTAACCATTTCATTTATATGCATGCGAAAGTATTGACGTCAGACGATCAATTTTGGCGGATTTAGATCCAAATTTATTACAGATCTATATTTTAGATGCAAACAGTTTGTACTCAATTTATATATCTAGCTTTTTACGATTTTTTTTTGTTTTTTTTTTTTTTGTTTACTGTTAACTCGTATTCAGACAGACGGACAGACAGACTTCCTAAGAACGAATTTCATTTGAAATTTGGATAAAAATCTACAAATTTGATATAAAGACCATATACTAAATTTTATCACTCTAGATCAAAGCGTTTTTGAGTAACCGTGTTCATAGACAAACAGAGCGAGAGAGAGAGAGAGAGAGTGACAACCAGACATAATTCTCAAAATTTTTGTAAACTTTTTCCAAAATTTTTCTGACTTAGGGAGGTTTGAAACATGGAGATTCCACAAACTTTTGAGTTCAAATACATGTGAGAAAAGTAAACATCTTAGCACTCGAGGCATTCGTTACCTTGCTCAAAGTCAATGTTATGCAATATTGCGAATATTGTTTAATATCATACAATATTGTACGATATATGCGTGTTACTAGGGTATTAAAAAATGTACCAGAATGTTTCGGAGAAACCTCTCCCTCAAGTTTTGTTCCAAATATTGGGTGGAGAAGTGACCATTCACGATATTTACAGGGTGTCCCTGAATTCATTAGCCAAATTTTAACGGTAGGTAAAATACATATAAAAAATATTAAGGATTTATACATATAAAGTAGAAGAAAATAGGAAATAAAAACTTTTGGCGGGAAAAAATGCCGAGGAAAGGAAAAGAAAGCTCTCTACTTACATACATATTAAATTCAGTAGCAACTAAAAGTTTTTCAATGAGACCCTCTTCAGAGTCAATTACTCTTAGACATTGCATCACCCCACCTTGAATAGTTGGCCTCGTGTGAATGCTGCTTAACTTAAAGCAGCATTCACACGAGGCCAACTATTGTGCGCAATGAAAGGACACGCCTACTTCAGGAAGATCATGTGACTGCAATGGGACAATGGCGAAAAATTGTCCCAATGAGACAACCACTTGACATTGTTCCGTTTGGATCACGTGATGTTCCTAAGGAAGGCATGGAATTCCATTGCGCGCAATAGATGGCCTCGTGTGAATGTTGCTTTCCTTGTTCCACCTACATTATTCCATACATTTCCGACCACATATTGCTATACAAAAAGTGGTTCCTTATATATATATATATATATATATATATATTTAACCTTCCGTTAAAGCTTGATACCATGAATTCAGAGACACCCTACAAAGAGGTCATGATTCTTGATACCAATTTAAAAAGTTACAAAAATCGGTCCAGCAGTTTGTACCGGTGACTTGTATTGCGAATTTTTTAAACGGACAATATAGAGTGAGGCAGAATTGCATGAGTATATAAACTATGAATACATCAGGAACCATTCTCATCTCTCTCATAAACTCATATCTAGAAGATATGAGATTATTTTTGAAATTAAAATTTTCGAAATCGCTTCGGCCTTTGAAGCTTACGAATTCTATTCGCGGGATTTTCCCATAAACATTGTACAGTGAAACAATGGATTAAAAAAAAAAAAACCATTCTTTTAAAAATTGAGAGTGGATGAGGATAATCAACCTCCGATGACAAATCTAGAGGTCCTGCGTTTTTATATGAAACGAAAATAAGTGATTTCATAGTTGTAGTTAGAAATTGGGGACTCGTTCATTTGTTTTTCCTTATTATTTTAAATATATAGTGTATTTGAATAGTATACTTATATTAAGAAAGCACAGTGTGGGTAATTTAGCTACAATTTGAGCTATGCAAACAAATTATGAGAAAAAAGCTATTTTTGTCTGCATTAATTCAAAGTTATTATTTAAGCTTAACAATTTCTCTAATATATTTGACGCCTTTTATTGCAGTTGAATGAAAGAAGTAAATCGTTTATCACTTAAATGAATGTTTATTTTCTGATCATTAGCTCTTCATTTTTTTAATAATCCCCCCAATGTCTTAAGTACATTTATTTTTTAAAATTATATTAAATATTGGGGATTTTAGATTCAAATTATTTCTTAATTTTTTTACATAGATACCATATCTGAAAACAAATGAAATCTTACTCATTTTTTTACTACAAGTTTTAGTTTTTTCATCGCTTTTGATTCTTCGGATTAACATTTCTGTTAAATATCTAACTAAGAAAATATTTTATATTGCTTGAAAATTCATGATATTTATTTTATTACGTAATATTGAAAGAAATTACAGTTCCTCCAACTGTGATGCATTAACATTTTCGTTTTATATGAATCTAAACATTCCATTCTCAACTCACCTAATACCTATCTAATATTTCAGTATTCGCAAATAAAATGATTCGGTATGGTTTTAAACGATATCGCAAGAACATCGAAAAATATTATTATGTACGAAAAATACTTTAATATACTCATTTCACTGCCCTTATTAATTCATTTTTCAGGTAATCGTTGAATCGTTGTTGAAAAACAAACTGTTTTCTTAGAAGTTCAAAATGAAATTTTGGAGAAATTTTTATTAAGAATAAAAGTATTCATAAAAGGAAAAAAAAAAAAAAAAAAAAAAAAAAAAAAAGGTAAGCCATCCTTTTCTAGTCCTGGAATCGTTTCTCACTGGCAAAAATACGAAATTTTTTTCTTTTTCAGAAATCATTTTTTCATTTCTCAAATCATCCACCTGAGGGACCAGTTTTACATTTTTATCTAATGGAACTATTCATTTTCGATCAGTTTCCAAGATTAATTGTAGATTATCTTTATATGCCAATAGTTTACACCATGCCTTGTAGATTCAAGACTAATTCATTAGATATGAATTTCAAGGAACAAGAGGTTAATCCGAAATTTCAATTATGAATAAACAGGTTCGACAGTGGCTATCAGAATTTGAGGCAACAAATATCTTTCACATTAGAATTGATAACCCTATTCAATCTACTTGTTGTAGTAGACTCCTATTTCTAGCTTCTTACCCCCAATTCACAAGTGGATCAGGAAGAGCTAATGGCCCAGAATAGTTTTCCAAGAAAAATAAATCTGTATTGATTCAACAGTTTTCAAAGGACGTAAAGTTATCGTAAGAGAAATGAGCCTCTAAAAAGTTACTATCGCTGTAAACAAATTCAAAATAAATAAAATCTTCTCCGGGACCAAAGAGTTCTTATTTCTCCGAGGCCTTATTGTTATTAAATTTCATTGTATCTTTATCTTTAAATGAGCAATTCTTGTATATATATTTCGTATATCTCGGAAACGGCTTTAATGATTTGGATTAAATTTTATATTTAGATAAATTTTGTTTTTTAAGTTTATCTGTACGGTGTCTTTTTTGAAAAAATGCGATTTTACACACAAAAAAATTATGCTAATTATTAGAATAAGTTTATAAAACTTCCGCTTCGACGTGTGAGCAGTGCAGTATCGTGGTCAGAACAACATGTTGAGGGTCCTTGGTTCGAGTCGCACTTTTTGCTTTGTTTTTTACTTATGTATTTATATTTAATATTTTTGCTTTTTAAGTTTATCTATTGAGGTGTGTTTCCTGAAAAAACGCGATTTTACACAAACAACAAAAAAACTTTTTTTATAAGTAATTATGAGAACCCTTTTCTATCTGCTCTTGTGCTGACAGTGTCATATAGCGCCATCTCGGACCAGATTTCATCACGGTAAAACTGAGTGTTAGTTCAAAAATATAAACAATGATAGATAAACGGTTAAATGAATGATGTAATGTAGATTATTATCTATATATGTGCCAAATAACATATTAAACTAAGCACATTCATATTTTTTTTAAATTTAAATGATCAGTTCTTATGTAGGTAAGATTGAAAAATATTCATATGTAATCAATATGTGATCCGTACCTAAATATTTTCTAAAAAAAAGAAAAAACGATTTTACAAAAGAAAAAGAAAAAAAAACTGCCGAGCTAAGCTTGGTCTCCCTGGTACTTGTATTTGTATGCAGTCAATAATTAAAGTGACTAGAGCTGAAATCGAGATATAGTGAGCAGAACCTTATTCTAGTTGAAATTTCAAGTCTCATTTTGATATCGGATGACCTTAGATTCAAGTCAAAAGCTTAAATCTTTTTATGATGCTTCAGGTTGATGTAATCTACACTCGTGAAGCATTGTGAATCAATTATTGTTATTAAATAGCTCTAGAATAGACTTAAAGCAAAATTGTCACTATTAACAGATATAAATCTACATAAATCTCGAATGAAACCATGTGTATAGCGTTATGACTCTTCTTAAGTACCGTTCGAAACAATGAAATTTGATTTCGTTACTCGTTATCTAGCTTGAGAAATCCGCCGTGACTGTGGTGTCTATTACAGTCAAAGCTTCCATTATACTAATAATTTATGTATAAAAAATAATAATGAATTAAATCGCTTCATAATAAACTATATAATAGTTGAAATCTAGTATATATAATCTAGTAAATATCCAAAATACATTTGGATTTTCTCCTACTATTGTGGAAAGAAATCCTTTCTTAAGGTGTGTTCCCACGAGGGCAACTATTGCCCACAATATTTGTCTCTACTATGGACAGAGACAACGTGATAGGACAATGAGAGATAGTTGTCCTGATGATACAGCCATTTGCATTGTCCCATGTGGTCACATGATCTCTATGAGGGTCCACATGTTGTCATGCGACCTTTCTGTGATAGTCCATTGCGTCGCAATAGTTCGTCTTTAAGCGGCGTCCTCATGAGGCCAACTATTGCGCGCAATAGAAGCCCACGCCTTCGTCAGAAAAATCATGTAACCACGTGGACAATGGCAAGTAGTTGTTCAGAAAAGACAACCATTTGCCATTGCTCCAGTGGAATCACGTGATGTTTTTGAGGTAGGCGTGACTTTCCATTGCGCACAATAGTTGGCCTCGTCTGAATACTGTAACCGTATTTCGAAACGCAACGACAGCAACCTGTTTTATCATGCTGTTCGCAGATGTTTTTATTTTTTACTTGTTGACTCGAAGTGCCGGCATATTTAGATAGTTGAAACTTTCCACTTTGAAATCAATACTTATTTCTTCACAAAATTTGCATTTACAGATGAAGATTGAATCTTGAAATATTTTCCTTTTTTAATGTAAGTTAATATCATGATCATAATTTCTATTTTTATTATTTGGACTTTTAATATTATTCTTCAATTAACCATAGCTATGATATCGTTGAATATTTAAAATCAATAGAGTAAGCGATTCCAAAGAATATTATATTAGATGAATATTTTACCCCTCAAGAAATAATGTAAATAAACACTTGTATTGAGAACATGTTGATTAATAAAATGTATACCTTAAGCTGTATCTGCTGTGTGCTAAGGAATATAATACTGGAAGATTGTGTTTTCTATGTTAACAAATAAGAAATTTAAATACTGTATGTAGGAAAAGTTGTTATAAGAAATGAAATTTGTAATCAAGCTGTTAGGTACTGCATTTCCCCCTTAGCCTTTAGAATTTTCTAATCATAATCTCATGTTCATTTCAAACTTTTTTAGTTCATTAGGTTCATTAGTTTACCATTTTAGATTAAAATTTTGCCTCATCAGATACTTTTAGTCCATTGTTATCAATCACTGATAATTTTGCTTTTTTTATCTGTTGTTTTTGAAAAATTATTGAATTGTAAATAAATATATAAGCCTATTGAACTATTATTTAATTTGTTACTTTTTAAAGTAGTGACAAAAATTAAATATATGCTGAGAAAGATATAAAAAATGCCATTCCATTCTTAATAAAGGTTGATAGAAAATTTATATTTTACCTTACAAATTGATTTTAAGAGATTCGTCACTAATTATAAGAGACTAAATGAAATATATCACTCACTGTGGCTTTTTTTTTTCTAAGTTTACAAATAATTAATCTGAGTTATTCAGATAGTTTATATGCATTAATCAGAAACCAACTGTCACCAGGCCTGAATGATGGTTATATAAATAGTTTTACATTGATTGTTAAGATTTGGATTATTTTTGTCAGGTACTCTGCATTATAGAAAAGTGTCATATTTTCATTGATATATCTGTTTTGTTTTTTAATAGAAATTTAAAATTCTAACATATTTATTGATGAAATATTTATCTGTAACCTTTTAACCTGAATTCATATTTAAAAAATAATCAAAATACAAATTTGATGCAGTTATGCATTGTGGATCCAAATTATGAATTTTAAAAAACAGTACAATATAGAACAGATAATAATAAATGCATCATGGGTAATCTACTGTATATTAAATTGATGTTCATTACAATTAATATGGTGGGCTGCAGTTACTTGATTGAACTTAATAGTAATAAACCTGAAACCATTAAATATTGGTTAGTTCCTGATTGTAAAACTGCCCAATTTTTCTTAAAAGGAAAATAAACCAATAATGTTTGGTAGAATATAAATGTTAAGTCTATATACAAATTGATATTTGGAAATTTTTACAGTCTTCCTTTTTATTTTAAAACTAAAATATTTCACAGCTTAAAAAATTAGAATTTTAACATTTATGCTAATTTAGGAATTTCTAAGTTATTAAAATATTTTAAAAGTAAATACATTCATAAATGTGTTTTATTTTAATGCCTTTAATAATTGAATCTTCCTACAATATTTGTTTATATATTATATTTTGAATTATTGTATAATGTGTCAAAATATAATTTCTTTCTTTATAAAGTGGGTCATTTTCAAAATTCGGTGCCATTTGTTGTCCATGTGAAACACATTTTTTTTACAAGATGTTATAAAGTTTAAATGATTTTTCTTTTTACCATGCTTTTTAGCAGGCAATTTCCAGTGGAGAAACAATAAAATTAAAATAATTCATCTGATTTTTTATTTTATTTTATTTTATTTATTTATTTTTTTTTTTTTTTTCTAATAAAGAAGTTGAGAGGAAACAAAAATTCAGCTGTCCAAATCATAAAACTCAAAATGTTTTTTTGCTGCATTACTTTCCAAAAATTAAAATTTTTATTCTGACATATTTTTTTATTGTGAAATATACTTTTAATTATGTTATAAAGAAGGTTTTAATAACCTTTTAAGAAGAATAGATGATTTTTACCAATTAAATACAGCTGTCCAGACATTAAGTCATGTCTGTTACCATACAATATTTTCAACATTTTAAGCAACAAGATTGAAATTTTGAAATGACAACACTTGTATACCAGTGAAACATGTTCTAAGAAAGAAATGCAAGCAGCCATCTTGAATGTTTGATGTTTGATTGAAGAAGCTGAAGCCTTTTTGTGTTAAGTATTTTTATTGCATGTCATGTCTGTTACCTTAATATTTTGTATAAAATATATTTATTTATTAATTTATTCAACTGATTAATTTAGATTTTTAGGTTTTTAATTTTAATTAAAATTTATTTTCATGTTTTTATGGAATTATTTAGTTTCCTTAATTTTTGTACTTTGAAATGTCATGTCTGTTACTGGTCATTTCTGTTACTCTATATAGTAACAGATATGACAATCTTGGTAACAGACTTGACATGTTTCAAGATTTGAAATATTTTGTTCAATTTTTGGGTTTGTTTTGTTTAAATTTTAGTTGATATTTTAGGAAGAATTTTTTAAGGGTGGGGGGGGGGAGGGAATAAATGTAAGTTCTTACTTTTTAAAAGCACATATTTATTACAGTTTTCATTTTTTCTCTTATCTTCTTTGTTTTTTATTATCACATTGTATTTACTGAATTGATTAATGTTTGCAATGTTATCAAATCATTTGCTTTATTAAACTTTATTTCTGAAAATTACGTGTGCAAACATGTTACAGAAGTGCAGGCATTTCATTTCGGAGGATCGAGAAAGCAGGCAACTCTGCATACTGGCGTTTTATATCTAAGAAACCAGCATGAACCAATTTCGTTCTGCACAATTTCCGAATGTTACGACCATGGTCCTGCAGCAATTTGGGCTCACCTTCAGAAAATATTCAACGAGCTTAAGAGAATTTCCCCCGAAGTTGAAATTATCCACTTTTTTTCTGATGGCCCTACCACGCAATATCGGCAAAAGAAAAATTTCTTCCTTTTGAATGAGCATATAGCAAATAATGGTTATAAGTATGGATCATGTTCTTTTTTTGAGGCTGGTCACGGCAAGGGTGCTGCTGATGGAATAGGGGGTGCCATTAAGAGAGCTGCTGACAAAATAGTTGCACAGGGGGCAGATATACCCGATGCAAAAACTCTGTTTAATGTTTTAATAAATAAAACAAACATTCAGCTTCATTATATCTGTGAAACAGATGTATATAAAGAATATAATATTGAAGCAGAGGATATTGTAATGAAACTTCCAAATCCAAATCTAACTGGATGCTCTTTTTGCCGATTACAATATTTGATGTGGATCTCTCCAAATATGATGTTGAATAAATAGCATTGTAACTCAAGAAAATACTAAAAAATAAAATGTGTACACATGTTCCAATTCTGTATTTGTGAATTTCAAATAATATATACATATTTTTTTTTTTTTTTTATTTTATAGTAAAAAGTTATGTACTAAAAGAGAAACACATTTTAGCTTAATTCTATCTTTCAAGCTTTACATCAAAATTTGGCTCCTGAATTTATGTCACGTCTGTTACTTTGTGTCATGTCTGTTACCATTTCAAACTTTTCCTTAAAAAGTTTAAATTGACATAATATTGCTACAATTCGAGTTACATATTAATTGACTCTGCCTAGTATATATAAGAATGATAGACATTTTGCATTAATTTTTTTTTTAGTATTTTATATTAAAAAAATCCTTGTAAGAATTCTATATTAGTAACAGACATGACAAACGAAAGTATAAAATACCATAAGAAATATTTTTTTATTTGAAAGTCTTTATTATATGGGTAAAATGACTCTATACTTATATTAAATATAGCTTTACATTATTGTACACTGAACTTAAATGCAAAAATTACAAGAAAAATGTCCGGTAATAGACATGACAATTTTCATCATATCTGACCAAAAAAACATCAATTAAAAATATATAAAAGAAAAAAATGTATCAAAAATATTCAAGTAATATACAGAAATAATGTCTGTTTAATAATATTAAAAAAAAATTACTAATTAAAAATTTTTTTATTATTGTCTTTTCAATTTCCAAATGGCACCGAATTTTGAAAATGACCCAAGTATGTTTTTCTGTCATTGCCCTTCATATAAGTAGTTTCATCTGTTTAATAATCTAATAAAATCTTTAAACTCTTCTTTTCCATAATGAATCTGAAATTTTAATGTTTTCTTTTATGAAGTTTGCATTAATTTTTCTTAGTGTTTCTCATCTATGAAAAAGTTTATATATATTCAAGACAGCCTATAAAATAAAATCTTAATTATTATAAATTTTTTTATCCAAGCTGCTATCCAGACCTTTCTTCCTAATTTCCTAAATTCTGATTCAAATTAACTAACAATTTTAGATATTCTTAAAATAAATAGTACAATACTATAGCAGTGGTAAGTTGCATCTCTGATTTAATATTACTTATTTGTTCCTTTTATAATTATATTTAGTTTTGAAAAATGATTCAAATATTATTTTTCAGCAATCCCACAAAACTGGCCCATAGAATCTGTACAATTTTTGGTTTTGATAATTGGAATAATATAAATAAATTATTGCAAATGACATTAACTACAAGATGGACATAACTCATGGTTTTTACTCATAGAAATAAGATCATATATATTTATTATTATTATTATTTATTTACAGATATTAAAAAATGCATAAATAAGCAAAATAATTTCTCAAAGCATTTTTTTTTCTTGTTTGTTTGCTCTTTAATCATTTGTAAGTATTTTGTCATAGAACATTATAACCCATCTAAATTTGGTTAATTTAAAAGAAGCCGCATGAAGAGATTCATAAAACATGTGCATGCAATCAATTTTTCTATAATTATCCAATATGATCATATATATAAATACATTATAAAAAAATACAAAAAAAAATTAATTTTATCATACACTAATAAAAGTGTGTTATTAAAATTATTCTTATTAAAATTGCTTTTTTTTAGATTAAATTGGAATTTATCATTATGGAGGAAACTGTTACAAATGTTCATCTAGAAGTAAATGAGTTGCAACATCATGACTTCTCTCCAAACCAAAGTATATGCAAACAAATAAAAAACATAGCTGTTGCAGCTGAAGAAATTGCTGAAAATCCAGAATATGTTGTTAGGCGTAAAAGTATAGCTGTGCAGACTATTACTAATGAAGAAATTATTATTCCCAAACAAGACCCTACTATTCACCAAAGTTCTAATTTAACAGTTGTCAATTCTGAAGGTGCTAGCTCAATGGAGATTGATATTTCATCTCAAGAAAGTGCAATGGATATAGCTAGTCAGGAAAGCCTCTGTATTAAAGATTCAAATTCTGAAGAACCTAATTATTCTGATAAAAGTTCTTCTGTTTCGTTTTATGAAGATGCAATCTTAGCAAAAGCAGAGGCTGTTCGAAAAAGAGAAGAAGCTATTCTGCAATATGAGGAAAAGTTAAAGAACCGAGAGGAAACTATTGCATATCGAGAAAAAATTGTGGCCAAAATGGAAATGGAAATTGAAGAACGCCAAGAAATATTAAAGATTAAAGAACAACAAATTGCAGATCGTGAAACTGCAATTAAAATTCGTGAACTGGAAGCTGATGGATACAAAGTTATTCATGTCAGTAATGAAAGCAATGGAAATTGCTGTTTCCCAGCAAAACGTTTAAAAAAAAACTGAAAACGTATTTTTTTGGCTATTTTTTATGAAAAGTAAGACTGAAATTTCTGTCATTTTTTAGACACCCAAGTTTCTTCATGTTAAACTGAAACAAATGGATTAATAATTTAGATCAATAAAATATATAAGTTATACCATGTAATACTTATTCCCTTTGTTAGGTAGCAAGCTTAACTTTTGAACCACAGCTTTATTATATATATATATATAATAAAATAATGGTCAGATTCTGTTTCAAGCAAAATCAACTATTGAGAGGGTTGACTTTTTTGAAGGTTTTTAATTATTTGAACACTAAATACTTATTAAAGTAAGCCCCGGTTCATGTTTTATGCAATAATGAATTTTAAGGCTTATCTATAGAGGAAAAAAATCAGTTAAATTAACGATTTCTAAATTCTTTTTGAAAAAAAGTGACAATTAATGTTAATGCAAATCTTTCAGTTTTTCCAAAGAAAATTTTTTTTCCAGTTTTGTTTCTAAACTGAAAAAGTGAATCTAGTCAATTTATTGATAGACCTTGAAGAGCAGGTCTTTATATCATCAATTTTTCTTGTCTCATCAAATGACAATTGTGTTTTTTGCATTCTATCTCAATTCAAATGTTTTGTTAAC
The DNA here is from genome assembly GCF_947563725.1 of Argiope bruennichi. Taxonomy (NCBI): domain Eukaryota; kingdom Metazoa; phylum Arthropoda; class Arachnida; order Araneae; family Araneidae; genus Argiope; species Argiope bruennichi. The sequence goes on along the minus strand of NC_079156.1, from coordinate 134,664,924 downwards.
TTAATTGATGGTGTTCAACTATCATACTTTAACATTCTTATATTCAAAAAACAATGCTTGAACATTGTTCTGTCCAAATATATTTTAGTGATTAAAATATTTTACTTGGTGTAGCAACCATAGTGTTTGAATCCCCACCTAGTAGAGGGTGAGTTCTCTTTTATCTCTGCATTGGCAAAGGAATGATTAATTTTGATTTAGTTTAATGTTTTGTTATCATGTACATATGCTTTTTGTTCTTTCCCCTTTCTCATAATAATAAAGTCAAAACCAGGGAAATAAAAGGAATGAATTTTATTGAAACTGAACTGTTAACCACTTTTTCCTTTAAAGAAATTTGAGTAGTTATTTTCAAAAGTTAGTTTAGCATTATTTCTTCCGGTCATTGAGAGACACCTTTGGCGGTTTAGGATTAACAGCTCTGTAGCTGCCTAAAGCCAATAAAAGGTGAAGGGGAGGGGGCAAATAATATATATGGCAATATTTGTTTTAAAAAAGAAGTTACTTATGCAGTTGCCAACTAAATAATTTTGTAAAAGGTACAAACTCTATAAATTAGAAAATATTAATATTGTATTAACACTTTCAAGTATAAAATCATTGAATTCGTATTTGTTAATTTGCATTCATTGAGATTTTAAAAGTATTTATAAACATTAAATGTCAATTTAAATATTATTGTACACAAACAGTAATACGTCACATTTATGAGTCATATTAAGTTAACAAATATATATATATATATATATATATATATATATATATATATATAATTAAAAAAATTAATGAAATGGAAAGAAATCATTGTTAAAAATATGTTGAAATTTATAGTTAAACAATCCAATTTATTAAAAGAGGGTTTCCATAATGTGCTGCAAAATATCTAAATCTGCCATTGACCTTAGAATAAGATGGCCAAAATGGGTTTGAAAATATAAATGTTGAGGTTATAACATTTATTATATTAATGATATATAAAATATATTTAATTGTAGTTAATTGTTGTAACAATAATTTAATTGTATCTACAATTAAAATATATTTAATTGTAGATTGTTAAAAAGTAGTACTATATAGTTTCTACCTTTTAATTAATCAAATTGTATTTTATTCCATTTGAATTATTTCTATGGACAATTTAACATTTTTTGTTGTTGTTATTGTTATAACAAATTGTGATTTAATTATTGAGCATTCTTTTCCATGGAAAATTCATGCCTTTTATTTGTTGTTAATTTAATAAAAAGTGAAATAATTAACTAGTCATAAAATTTGTATATACTTTTTTATTATTTATGTTATTGCTTACTAATGTCAATGTATTCAAAAAGTTAACAATCAAAAACAAATTCATTTGTGTGTTTATGATTGTTAATTTATAAAAAATTTTGTAAGTCCTACTTGTAAAAAAAATAATAAACAAAAATTCCTGCATTTAGTTGTTTTTTATTTTTTGAGGGAACCACATTACGTGTGAAAATCTGTTATGTTACATTATTTAAAAATGTAGGTGCTTCTTAAAATTATTTAGCAAGGCTCAAGGAAAAGACAAGGATCTCGAATTTGTCTTTCCATTACTATACTAAATGGATGCATATTTATTCAGTGGTAAAAATTGATAAAAAAAATTTTATATATAAACCAATGAATTTATAGAAATTATCGGTGTAAAATGGCTGACTTCAAATAGTTGACTAGCGTGCTTGTTTATGCCAAGTGCCATAAGCAACAACATAAATTATAGATTATATTGAAAAACATATGCTTAAAAGTTTCGATTTTAGTGTATCAGATTGTAAACTAAGAATTTTTATGTGAAATTTTTCAGTATCATCTATTTCATATAAGAGTTATTTTTACTCCAAAATTGTATTTTTTATGATTAAAAAATCTAAATCGTTATTTTATATGTCATTATTATGTATGCTTTATATGTAGTTATTCATAACTGCCTTTAGAAGTAAATTTAACTTCTTTTCAGTTTTCATATCTGGTACTGAAAACTGTATTTAAATTTTTTAGATGTATATTCAGACTATAAATTTAAAAGTTTATATTTTATGCAAATTTCAATTATATTGCATATTTTCTAAAGAATTTTTTAAGAATTGTATATTATACATTATTTGCACTTGCAGTGTCATAGAGATTCAAATTTTCTAGTAGTTGTATCTGCTGTGTTTAGTTTAGTTATATTAATGTCCTGTTTTAAAGCAATTTTAAGACTATTTTTGAACAGACCTCATAATTTTGTACTGCAGTCGGATGACGAGGGCGACACCTGAGACTCTTCCACACCACACTAACGGCAGGGCATTTGGTCCCGACAGTTGTTACGTACTCTAGATCCGCTGGCATGATATTTCTTCCACAGAATCTGGTCTCGAATCTCCTTGAACGCGATGGTGAGAGGTAATCATCACGGCCTGAATTGTAACTGTAATTAAAAACAAAAGAAAATGCATTTAATTGTGGGTCCCCTCTTTGAAAATACATTTAATTGAAACCGTAATTTATTTTTCCTACTGTCCTAAATAAAAATTTGAAGTTTTTCTTCAGATAGAAAGCGACATAAATTTTTGTCTTGAGTGTACGATGCTGTAATTAAAAAATGAAAACTCATGACCTTTATGTTCTTAGAATTGTGACCTTTCATCTTAGTTTTAATTGGAAAATTTGAACCTTTTGCTAATAAGGGGACAGAGCCGGCCTTCTGTATGAAGGGGCCCGAGTGCAAAAAAAAAAAAAAAAAAAAACACATTTGGGGTCTTAAATTTTTTGCACAAAAAATACAAATATGAACACATATCATCATTGCATGTTTATTTAATTTCATAATTTTGTTTTTGCTATTAATTACTTTAGGAAAATTACAATTTTTTGGAGTTTCTTTTTCGATGCTTAATATAGCAAGTGCATTTAAACGTTATGCACACATGTTGACCGAAGACAATTCTTTATTAATTTGAAATTGCTGAAAGGGCGCTCAGCATTTGTTATAGTGACTGGCAATATAAATAAAAGTTTTAACACAGTTAATATTTTTATGAATTTTGTGCAATTAGATGTAAATTTTGTAAATAGTTTAATTGTTTAAAAATTATTTGTGATGGAATCGCGCGTCAGCGAGAAAAGACTGTTCTAAGGGGATTTCCAACAGAAGATAGCCATATTTAACTAATTTGGCGATGTAGGTCCGTTGGCGACATAATGAGGATACTAACGGTTTTTACTACACGCTAAAATGTGCAGTGGAAACTGAGAAATAAAGATTTGTTCCTAGGGAACGTTGGAGAAATTTCCACACTTGCCTGGAACGTCCACGCAGTTTCTGCGTTTGACCCACCTACTTTATAGGGACGCTATATAAGGCGCAGCGTGGGAGGAGCAAAAGGGCTCATGGCATTCTGTTTCCAGCCATGGAGGGAAATAGACGTAGAAGCTCAAGCAATGTATCAATGAGCAGCCAAGCCTCTGGCGTTATCTCAGTGACAAAAGGAATTAATAACCGCTGCTGGCAATTGTCTGGCACCCAAAGAAGTATAGACCGATTAGACAATGAAATACAAAGTTTGAAAACCCTTACTAAAGGCCTCAAACGCCCTGATCAAATTAAAAGAGAGGAAACATACACAAAGGAGCTCCAAAAACAACGGGATTCTGAAATAGAAGTTCTGGAAAAATTAGACCCCTGCATTCGTTTAAACTGCCACGTACACCTCAACAATAGCCTAAACATCTGTAACCAACTAGAAAGACACACCGAAAGAATGAAATACCTACAAGACACAACTGAATCCTTCGACATGACCCTACAGCAGATGGTCGATGATAAGCAAGATCACACCGAGCAATACCTTGATGATCTCAATAAAGTAAACGAGATAAGATCCCAAATCGAAATCATAGAAGAGCTAAACGTATTAACTCCCTGCCCGGTAAAACACTGCAAATTGCGCTCAACAATAGCTGAAAACACTCAAATGGAAACAGAACAACCATTCCAGGTAGTAGAGAAGAGACACACGGCCAAAAGGAAAAACTCAACGGATAGCCAATAAATAATGGTTCACAACAAATTCCAAGCCCTTGAAAACATAGAAAATCCAGCCAGCAAAGAAGTACCACCCATAAATCTAAAGATGGATGCAGATTACAATCTGACACTCCAAGAGATCTGCCGCAAATTTCCTAACACAGAAAATAAATATATCAATGGTCTACTTAGAATCTCCCCTATCAATGAAGGCGAAAGAAAGGGAATAATCGAAATTCTAGACAGTAAGAAAAAAGAATATATCCTATCTGAAAACCCCACAGAACGATACATCAAAATAGTTATTAAAGGCCTATCTGGAAACCAGGATGTGGAAGAAATTAAGAAGGAGCTGGAAGAACTAAATTTTGACATCGCTAGGGTCGTGCAGTTAAGAAATTTTAGGAACAAAACCCTCCATCCAATCTACCTAGTAGACGTAAACAAAAGCGGAAATTTTAGAAGTATATACAACATCAGGTCCCCCTTCTACATCAGAGTGAAGGTGGAGACATACAGAAAACCTACAAAGGCCACCATGTGTTTTAACTGTGCAGGGTTCTTTCACAGCGCACGGAATTGCAAATGCAATCCGCGCTACATCAAGTGTAATGGAAATCATCCAACCCAGCAATGCCAAATTAGGGAAAAGATACCATACCCGATCTGTATCAACTGTCAAGAAACTGGGCATCTAGCCTCTTGGAGGGGATGCAAAAATTAACCAACTACAAAAACCTACCCTTATTAGAAGATCCTTTGCAGAAGTCACTAAAAGTAACCCTGGAAACAAAAGAAAACAAGCTCCCGAAGATCAACTTGTCCCACAGACCAGAACAGCCACCTAAGAAACCAGTACTTAAAATTAATGAAACTACCCCAATAGAAATAGCCCACTTTAAAGAAATAATTGAAGCCCTCAGAGAAATTAAAACCCTCCTAAAAGAATTCCCTGGAATACTGCAAACAGCCGACAAAGAAGAAAGAAAACTCATACTGATCAACGCTCTTCTTGTCTAAAATCTCCGTTCCCGTCCACCACAGTTCCTGTTACTCCTGATTGGTCACTGACGAACAATAGTTTATCCTGCTACCTTCACCCTTCCCCCAAAATAGACGAATTCTGATTGGCTCTGACAACTCTCTCCCTCTCTCCTACGCCCGTGCTCACAGACTCCTCGACTGGTCCTCGGTTCATCTCATCAGTAATGCTCACTGTCAAGGGCATTATACGACGGCAGACTGTTACGTCGCAAGGACCTTGGAGATAGCCTTGCTCTGCAAGGCGGGTGCTCCAAAATATCTTCCATCTCCATCTCGCGGAGCAAAAAGGCAGTTCAGAGAGAGAGCTGAAATAGTTGAGTTGGCTTGAGAGAACGTCTTTTCTTTTTGGCATGCATTCTAACAAGATCTTTGCTGTTGCCCGTAATTAGCGGATTGAGTATTGTTAATTCGCCGTGTATTTGTAATTTGTGTTCCGTGTATTTAATACACGCTTCGTAGACAATAGAGTCTGCATTTTCGCATGGTTCTTGAGAGAATTTTCGTAACAATATATTTAAAAATAATTCATTATAATTATTAATTAGTACACATTGCAGTATGTGTTATTTACATCCCTTTCATTCAAAATCAAATTGCTAAAATTTATTATTTGGATTAGGTATTCATCTACATTATTTTTATAAAACGTTACAATGTTTTTGAAATTTTTTTCTAATTCATGTTTTTTTAATTTTTTTATATCAGTGATTAATTTGAAATACTTTTAAATCTATCTTCTATCTGTACAATAACAGTATCAATTACAGTGTTAAAAAATAACTTCTAAATTTCTCAACTGGGTTTTCTATAATTTCATCTTCTGCTGTTTCGAAATTTGATTTTTCTCTTTTTCGAATTCGTTTTTCATGAAAATGTTCTAAAAAATTCAAATGACGTGCTATCATTTTTGCTTCGTCTAAAAATGATTAAATTTTGTTCTTAAATTTGGATTTCAGTTTTAATATTATTAACTAATTTAAAAGCCCGGTCGAGAAAAATTGATTTTATTGGAAATAATGTATTGATAGTGCTAATTTTGGACAATATTGTTAACCATACTATTAAACATAAAATAAATGACAATTTTTGTATTGAATCTAATAGGCTTTAAGCTTCGGATACCTCTGTATTATTGTTATTTGCAACAGTAATTTCTTCTAGAGAATTACATGTTTGTTCAAACTATATGTACACTGCTTTCTTTAACTGTATCTATTTTGGCTTCCCAACGAGTATCCATAATGGTTTTAGAATAATGTTTAAATGCTTTTATAGAATTTTCCCAACCTTTTCTCGATGCAGAAAATTAGCAATATAAACTTTGCAATATCAAAAAAAAAAAAAAAAAAAATTATTATATATACCGCCGGAAGCGGCATCACAAATTAATAAATTATAAAAGTGTCATAGACAAGACACATAAATTGCATGAGGGTTTCGAGCAATTATTTTAGATTGTACACCTTTACATTTCCCTTTCATGTTGCTACTGTTGTTATATGCCTGTTCACAAGGATCCATAATATCTAAATCAAGTTCATTTAATACTTCAACAGAGATTTTGCTAATCCTTTTCTAGTCACATCAGCTACTTCAATAAATCTTATAAATGACTCATTTATACTTAATCCTTTATCTTCAAAATTAATAAAGACTGAATTTTGTTTTTTTATAAGAAATATCAGAAGTAGAATTCGTGTAAAACGTGGCTGCTTTTCTGTTGTCTTTAATTTCGTTAAGAACTTCATTTTCTTACGCGGGAATGATTTGTTTTTGTGATGTATGTGCTAAATCATGCATAACTCTATCTGTGGAATTTTTTATTCTGTTTATATTATTCATAAGGACAGAATTGTATTTACTTAATAATTCGATTAAACTTAAAAATTTCCATTATTAACCGTTCCCATTATTTTATGGTTTCCTCGAAGTGGAAGATTATTACATGCTAAAAATGGAATATCTGCAGTTCTTTGAAATAGTAATTTAAAATGGTTCCGTTTTCTTATTTATATTAAATTGATCTGTTTTATCAATAGTCGGAATTAAATTTAGTCGTTTCTGTAATTCTTTCCGAGCAATAAATGAATTAAATGACAAATAGAATGCTCATGATCTTGAATTACAGTTGATAATTTTCTTTAGTTATTATAGACACCTATAAATCGTCTAGATTTTTCTTTTCCTATGGAAAATAATGTACAGCAAAAACCAAATACCGAATCTTGCGCTTTCAAATAAATCAACCAGCTGCGATTCTGCATTTCACCATTTCGCACTTTTTTATTAATAATTTTTACAAAGGTAATAAATAGTGGGAAGTGATTTACTTTCAGCTTCCTCATTATAAGCTTCTTAGAATTTTGAAATTATTTTAGTTTTAATATATATATTTTAATTACGTCACGTAGTAATGATATGAATATTTTTTAATGTTACGACGCAAAGGTAATAAGCAGTGGTAAGTTAAGAGTTGCGGTAATCTGTACAATACAATGGAGTTTTAACAAAAATTCCATTGTATTGTACAGATCTGTTTGTAACATAAAACATTTTAAACTTATCAATTATAATGCTTGGTCATAAACCTGAATCACCTATTTGCATTTGATCACATTTGTCATTGTCATTTTCGTCGTTATTTTCTGATTCAATTATATTTGTACAAATATATGGTTCTTCAAAGATTTTCACAGTTTCTACACTTTCATTGCAAGATTGTGTAGCAAAACTTTCTTCGTCAGTTGAAGTTGGAAGTGTAACTTCTGAAGTCGAAGCAATTTCATTGCCAGAATTACTTCGTAGACAAGAAAACAATTATACTCATGACTTTTTGAAATTTGGCTTTTCTTCTTTTTTCCTTTATGCTAATTTTCTTTTTTGAAACCGAGTCTTGACACTCAGAAAATACTTCCTTGGCATGGATATGATTAGATCTAACAATATTAAACATTTTATAATATAAATTATCAACGTAATATGAGCAATTTAACCTAGTAGGTTAGGTAAATGACCGTACTTTATGGTTATTATATCTTGCACACTTGCACTAAAACGTAATATATCTGTAAACTTCGTATATTTCAAAACTCATCGATTGTTCAGGTTAAATTTGTTCCTCTCTTCTTTCCATCTCGCTATAACCGTTCAAAACATTATTTTATTTCTTGATCATGTTGCGACCCCCGTAATCGTGGGGCCCTGGTGCATAGAATCCGTTGCAACTCCCAGATGGCCGGGGGTGCGTCTACATAAATAATTTACTTCTTCCTACCGTAAGCCAATTACAAGCCATTCACTAGTAACACATTAATATTGTACAATATTGTATGCCATTGATCAATATTCTCAATATTGTGTAATATTGATTAATATCACTCAATATTGTACAACAGCCTGGGTTATCTGCATCGCGACTTTAAAAAATATTCATATCGTGACGTAATTAAAAAAATATATATTAAAACTAAAATAATTTCAAAGCTCTAATAAGTTTATAATAGTAAATGAAACAGCTCAACTTTGTATTGAAACGAATTTTGTAACGAAAAAGAAGATTTATGTTTTTATGTGAATGGCAACGATGTAAATGAAAAAAAAAAAGAATTTGGATGTCGAGTTTTGTGTGGTTGTAATTTATTTTAACTTATCTATTTTATTATAATTTTGATGAAATAACCAGGGTTTCAGAAACGATTAAAGACATTTTAAACTGATGACTCATTTTGTTTAACAGCACACGGCGCCATTTTTACCCTGGTGGTATTTGGGGGGGATCGGAAAAGAGATTTCCATTTTTTCCTTCAAATTATTACCAAGTTTGATAACATTTAGTTCCGTAGTTTTGCTTTAATGACCATTTCAAAGTGGAACTTTAATTATAACCACCCTATATACACACACACACACACACACACACACACACACACACATATATATATATATATATATATATATATATATATTTCAAATAAATATTACCATCTAGCATGTTAATTAATCACGCAATTTTGTTTCGAATACTCTTGATTTCAATATTGCTAAGTGCAGTGATGTATAATACCTTAGCATCTACTTTCAGCGCATTTAAAATGCAGGCACTTCTGTGGTTTATGATATTTCTATATAATATAAATATGTATAGAATACATATTTAGAATTACAATAAGTTAATAAAAAGAAAACTAGTAATATAAGATTTTTTAAAATTTTATAACAATCAAAAATGCAATTTTATTGCATCGATCCTACATAAAATATGTGGTCTAAAAATATTAACCACTTTTGAAACGAAATTAAAAAAGAAAATGTTGAGTTTGGTTTTAAAATGATAAAGTGCCAAGAATAGAAACTAAAATGTGGGATACAATTGTTTATAATTCTTTTTTGGATTAATAAATTAATTTACCAGAAGCTTGAGAAAATATTTATTCTCTTCACGCTTCACATTACCAAACATTGCTGATAAGTTAAGTTCTAACTTTTAAAATGTTAATTATTCTGAAAGTATATTCATTCATATTACTTTCAACAATTGTATTTTTGTAACAAGATTTCAACAATAAGGATTGTGAATTATTTTGTAACTGAATTTGTTGTATGTAATTTACACTATAGTAGACACAAACTGGCTTTTTTCAGTTTCTTTGATAGATGAAATTCATTTAGATCATAAACTTTAATATGCTTTTTTTTTTTTTTTTTTGTAAAATTTAATGTAAGTGTCATGATTAAAATCTAAATAAAAGTAAACTCATTTGCAATTTTTTTGGGGGGTGGGGGACTTTAATTATACTCTTACAGCTTAGAGTTTAAATTAAAACATAACTTAAAATTTAAATTTGAATGACCATTCATAAACACGCTATGTCTGTAAAATACTTTTTGAAGGATATTTATAAAACTCTGCTGATGCTTCATTTTCTACCAGGTTTCGAATTTTTTTAATTTTTTTTTTTATTTTGTAAAATATCCAGGCTTTAGGTGTATACTCCTAAGAATTTTCCCATTCCACATCACTGGTTAGGTGCCTCTTACCTGTTTTATTGTTATGATTAAAGTGGGTATTTTGTCGCAAATTCACCAATACAAAATTAAAAAAAAATATTTTGAACAGAAGGCAGCAGCATTATTTAATGATTAAATTAATGCAAACCCACAATTTTTTCCTGTAACAAAGTGAGAGTTAAAATCTGTGATTTTTACATTAGACTAATATCTTCCTTCATATTTTTGACAACTTTTTTTTTTTCACAATATACATTGCTACGACAAAAATTCAATTCCTAAACAGTAATGATTAAGCATTATGAATTACATTTTTTAAGATCAGTTAAGATTCTTCTGGTGGCACATAAAGTTAAAGAATTTGATTCCTTGAAAATGTTACTTTAAATAAAAACTAAAATAATCAATAAAGCTTTTTTTAAAGAAATTTATAATTTTTGTACTGAAACCACATATCAAATCTTAACTTTATGTGCCACCAACTAAAATGTGAAGACAATGTTACAAAATATCCAGTTAAAAAAAATATGGTATACCATACTTATACTTTATTTACATAATAAACATCAAATCATCATTTTTATACAGAGTGTTGCCGAATTCGACAAGCAAATTCAGAGGGGTTATAGTAGGCATCAGGAGGATAAAGAATCACCATATAACATGGGGTACCAAACGACGTTTAATTAGTGAAAATCGCAAAAATATAGAATCGGGAAACTGTTGGAAACTGTAAAAAATTACTAAAAAAATAGCAAATGGTGTTTCAACTACGAAATTTTTTAAGTAAAAGCACATTCTTAAAGTATGTTTTTTAATTATTTTTTTAATTATTATTATTATTATTTTCATGTTGGTAATATGCGGATTTGATGATCTAGGGAATCGTAAATTACTGAAAACGAAAAAGTGGTTTAGAACCCATATTTTCAAAAATATTAAAACTTGAAGAAAAATAAGAGTTTGAAAATGTAAGGAATTTTATATTCTATAATTTAATAAAAGTGTGTAGGGTGAGAATTGGAGAATTTTAAAGATATTCAAGAAAAACTAAAATGGGAACCAGAAAACATCGCTGCAACATCAATACCAATGTTCGCACAGAGCGCTGACAAATTCGAAAGACAAATTCAGATCAAGAATAATAGACATTAAGTAGCTGAAAAATTATCTGAAAACATAAGGTTTCGGATAACGTTTATTCAGTGAAAATTGCAAAACCAGACGTCGAAAAGATAGAGTCTGGCGAAGAGAATGGCCCTATGAATGCGAGGATTAGGAACAAGGTAATCTGCAAGAAGCATTCTCGTACGCAAATTTTTCATGCTTTCGAGAAAAATAAAAGCAGCGTGCAAGGATTCATTACTGAGCATTGTAGAATTGATGGTCGTTATACTTCATTCGCAAACAACAAAGATTTCACGAATGTAACTAAAATGTGTTGGTGCTCCATCATGCATTAACCAAATTGTCAGTGTTCCCTGCAGTAAATCCGGAGAAAGGTGCGGGAAGTAAACAAGGTACATTTTCCCGCTGAAGTGTTCGGGCAGAAGATATGGTCCAAATAGATGACTCTGCCCAGATGTTAATAGTAAACTTGTATTGTACGTTCAACGAGATAGTAAGGTGGGGATTTTCGAATGACTAAGTATTCGTTTTGTGCGTGTTGAAGAGACCTTATCTCGTAAAGCAGGCTTTATCTGAGAAAATAACTCTAGCAGAAAAGTGTGCATCTTCCTGTGTGGCATCAAATATCCAGCCTGTAAACTCCACCCGATTTCTGATTTTCATTGAAAAACGTTACTTGCGACCCTAGTTTTCTGGTAATTTTTCATCTACTTAATGCCTATTATCCTTGCTCTGAATTTGTCTTCCGAATTTGATGTCGCTCTTTGCGAACATCGGTGCTGATGTTGCAGCGATATTTTCTGGTTCCCATTTTATATCAAATTATTTCCACATATTTATATCAAATTATAGAATATAAAATTACTTACATTTTCAAGCTTTTATTTTTCTTCAAGTTGTAATATTTTTGCAAATATGGGTTTTGAACTACTTTTTTCGTTTTCAGTAATTTACGACCCCCTAAATCAACAAATCATGTTACCAGCATGGAAAAAAACCCATTTAAGAATGTGCTTTCACCTTACAAAATTCGTAGTTGGAACACCATTTGTTATTTTTTTAATATTTTCTTTAGTTTCCAATACTTCCCCCCCCCTTCTCTATATTTTTACGATTTTCGCCAATTAAACATCGTTTGGGACCCCACATTGTATGGTGATTCTTTATCCTCTTGATGTCTACTATCACCCCTCTGAATTTGTTGGTCGAATTCGGCAACACCCTGCATATTAAAGAAAAATTAGCAATTAAATTTATTCCCTTCAAGATGCACAAAAGTTTAAAAATATGAGTGGTCAAAATTTACTTTATTTGTACATAGCTCTTCTTTTAAAAGAATAAATTTTTTATGCTCTAATGCGAAACACATGAGTGATTGTTTTGATAAAATGCTTTTTTAGTTTCCTTTCAACAATTCTGACTTGGGTTATTAGCTTTGGATTAGAAGGTTTTACGTCTTCTTCGAAGTTGGTGATATGCTCCGATCATTTTGAAGAATACATTCAGTGTGTGTCCATTTACTAAATAAAGGAAATTGAAACTCAAAGCTGTTCCAGTAATTTTTTTAGAAAAACCCTTCGAAGAAAAAGAAAACGGAAAGCGATTTGCCATCAAAAACAAATGGGAACAATCAAATAAAACCGTGAGGGCATTTCTAATTTATTTTATTGACATTTGAGGAAATTTCTGATAATTTTGAATATGCTTAAAAGGTTTTAAAAAGTTTACATGAATATTGTATTACATTTTACCTTCAAAATCTTATCTAAATTTAATTGATGTAAGTAAGCAAACTCCTGTTGCAAAAAAATATCACTCCTAACAAAATTAACAACTGCTATAAAGCTAAACTTGGGTGGAAGTGAATAAATTTCTTAAAGAATTGTTTAATAAGTGAGTCCTTTACTAACTACTGAAAATTCAGTTTTCTTATTGACTGTTATCAGCATTTATAATTGATGTATTTTATTAAAAGTGGTCTTAATTGGATAAATTGAATTCTACATATATGTATATATATAAGTTTTGAAAACACATGTCATTTAGTTAAGTATATAAATGCAAGAGAATTGATTACTAAGCAAAATTATTTGAATTCTGATTTCAGTGGAATGTATTCTGCTTCTTCCCAGACTATTACTTTTTCTGAAATAATCGACAAGATCAACAATTTGCAAAACGATCTGAAAGAACTTCAGGATTCTGTGAGAATGAAAGCGCTCCATTCTAGAGAATATTGTTGATGATATTAAAATGAGTACATTGACAGATTTCACTAAAGAAAGTTTTTTCTGTATATATATTCTGTTTTAAATTTTGAAGTAGATCTTCAAAAATTAAATTTGTTGAAGTGTTCAGTTGATTTATATGTTCTGTTCCTTGTTAAATTAAAGACTGGAATTTCAAACGATTTTTTTATCCATTTTGTTTGAAATTTCAGATTCTGCTGTTTCAAGGAATTTTAATTTTGTAACAACAATTTTTTTTATGAAAAGTTCAAAATGTTACCTATATTTCCACCAAAGTCATTAGTTATTGAAACCATGATAAAACAGTTTGGTTCTGAAAATAAAGACCCCAGAGTCATTATTAACTGCACTGAATTTCCTTTATAGAAACCTAGCAATCCTGTAGAACAGCAAATGACTTTTAGTTTTTATAAGAAAACAAATACTTTAAAAGATATGATGCCTTCAGGAGTCATCAGCCATTATATTGTGGTAGCATATCTGAGATGGAACTTTTTATTAAAAGCCATTTGATGGATGTATTAGAACCAAATGATGTTGTGATGGCAGATAAAGGTTTCCAAATTGAACAAGAACTACAAATAATAGGATATAAATTGAGATATCCTAAATTTTTAAAGGACTATTCAGTTTAATATTACTGAAATACTTTAATATAACTCCAAGGTATCCAGTGTAAGAGTTACAGAGTTACAGTAGAAAAGCTATTTTCAGAATTAAAATGTACACATAGTTTGCAGGGGCTCTCCCTTATAAATGTTTATATAATATCAATTCAGTATTTTTTTTTATTACTTGCATGTTGTGAACTTTAAAAAACCATTAATTATCATCAAATAATTTTTGTATTTGATTTTTAGTTGTAGGCATTATAATAAAATGCATTACGAAATTTTACTTTTTTATTATGAACCTTAAGATTTTTTATCTTTTAGTAATTCGTATTATGCAGTTATTTTTACGTAATCATGTCTAATAACAAAAGAATAATCTGTTTACTCTTATTACTGTTTTTTTCCTGATAATTATCATTTTTGTTTCTTGTATTTAAACTGAAATTGATTGTTATCATAATATCATGCAATACCATTGTGCACCTCAGTGATTTTTATTTTTAAAAATACAAGACTTTTCATTGAAAATCAATTTTTATATCAACATTTATTATATATTTTTTTTTTATTTCCAATTTCATTGCTACATTGATATTTCAAACTTTTTTTTTCTTCTTCTTCTTTCGATTTCTTTAACATATCAATTTGAATCACAAAACTCTGTAAAAGCATAAAAGTGTTTTTTCCAATTCCTTTTTATATCCTATTTAACTTATACATCATGACCTAATTCTTGTTTATTAAATTTACTCTATTGCATGTTTTTGTTTTATTTTCCGATATTCATTCAATGTAATTTTTATTAATGTAACTTAAACATTTTAAAATACATTCAGAAATGTGAAGAGTGTTGATTAGTAGTATCTAGGATATTTATTTCAGTTGAATAAAACTGCTTTCGTCATTTACTTTGACATTCTTGTCATGCTATTTTTATATTCATTGTGTCTAGAAAAAAAAATGTTAATAAAAAGTTTTTGAGTTTTTATTTAATAGGTGAGTACATTGAAATATCCATCTTATCATATTTTTTCAAATAGTTGTCATATGTATTTTATATATGTTTTTTTGTAATGTGTAAATAAAAATTATAAAGGTGTCATTTTGTTTGTTTGTCCTTTAATGATTTTTACAAATTAAAATCAAAGAACTGATTTATAAGTTGAATAGATTAAAAAATGGTATCTATACCTTTTACTGACTGAATTTAGATTCTTTGTTGAGTGCCAGTGCAAAGCACTTCTACTCAGTGTGAAAGAGACTGTGGAATCTGAATTGGGAACCCTGAGAAAATTTAGCAGACTAGCGCTTTAGGTACTATACCTTATTTGAAATAATAAACATAATTTATTCAATATATACAAATTTGAGTTTCATGCTCTTTGCTCTGAGCAAACTAAAAACATCAAAGACTCAATTTTAATAAAAGAAATCATTCATAAGAAAAAAAGTAATACTTTTATTATTACTTTATTATTAAGCTTCAAAATCTTATCTAAGAGCAATAATTACTTTTAAAAAACATATTCATAAAATTCAACATTAAATAATATGTAAAAATGTAATTTTTCAGAAACGCTGCCTTAGCCATTTTTAAAAATGTATTTTTTGGACAAAAAAAAAAGAATATGGGAAAGTAAGGAATAAAACAGCACCAAACTAATTAAAAAGCGGTATTAATTAATAACGCAAAAACAATAATTACATTGAAAATACTAATTAAAATTTTAATGTCAGAAATAAAATTACATTATTACTAAAATTTGGAGAAAATAATTCAAAATATTAATTTCCTTTTTAAAAAATCAAAAGTTTTTAATTATTCGTCTAGCGTAACATTCAACTTCAATGTTTTTATCAACGTTATCGGCAGACATCCCAACATGTACAGAACGGTTGAAAATACTAGATCTTAACGATAGCAAATGGATGAAATTATCCTTGATCCGAACCAATGAAATTCATGCGAAATCGTACGTCATCATGACGTCAGACAGTTGAACAGAAGTGTTTTGTTTGGTACCTATCAAGTGATCGTGAATTGGCCCCATTGGACAGATCGTATTGATTCTTACTTTCTATTGTGATCCAGGACCTGTATTCTAAATATCCCCAGTAAAATCATATCAACGATTTGAATCACACCTCTCGTTAAAAAGTATTGATCACTGGTGTTTATGACATTTTAATATTGTTTACATAATAACCGTTCGTAAAATGTTCGTACTGATGCATGAGCTCCATCACGACTGATGCCTCATCCTTCCCTAGTAGCTTGCCAACTTTCTATGGTTGCCGAGCTTCTAGTGATGCCTTATGAGCATCCAATCAGCGTTAGGATGCACTAATTCCAAGCTTAAGATATAGGGGCTTCAGATTCCGATGCTCTGACGCGCATGCGTAAAAGGCAGTATAAGACTGAACTTGGGGACTCCCCGGAGAGATATGGATTCGTGTTTCGATTTGCTGCTGTACGCACAGAAAAGTAGGGTCTACATTCAGCCAGCTACAATCCGTCCAATAAAACTACGCATGTGCAGAAGCTGTACAGCAGCAAGTATTTGTGTGCTCTTCCAACACATGAGCAACTTCCTTCTACGCATGCGTAATCTCACGGAATCTTGGAATTGGCTAAATGCAAACCCACCTATGATGTAATATGGTATCAACCAATAAGAAAACATTTCTTCCTGAGTATGTTGCAGGATCTAAAGAAATACTTAATCAAAACATTGAGTAAATTGCATGATGAGATTTTTATATGGAACTGTCATTCCTGAATTTTCTTATTTTGTGCTGCCTTTGTTTTCCCTGATTAATTCTTTATTTCGGATAGTGATATGACATTTACTTTTAACAAATATATTAAGCGCAACTTCACTATCACTTATGTTTGACTCTGATGGACTTAGTCGAAAAGAAAACCGTTTTTTTAACTTTATCTTTGTAACATTTGCAAGAATTATCATGGAATATTATCTGAGGCAAATACATCATGGAATTCAAGATCCACTTAATATAGATTTAAAAGAATCTGAAATTGTTGTCGGAAGGAGCACCAACTCGGAGTTAAAGAAGTATTCTCAGGTTTCTCGCCAGCATGCTCTTTTTAAAAAAGAAAATGACGTCTGGTTTGTTAAAGATATGAAGAGTTTGAACGGAGTATTTGTTAATGGTAACAAAATTGGGGAAAATCCAGTGCGGCTGGAAATAGGTGATCACATTGGACTTGGAATACCGACAGCAGGAACCGAGTTTGAAGGTTTTGTCTGCTCATTAAGCGTGAAACCTGTCTCAAAGAAAATAATCGTTGTCGATTTATGCGATGAACCTCCAGTTATTAAAACGGAACCACCTGATGATGTACCTTTCAGTACCAATAATGATATTTCTGGAAATTCTTCAAATCAGCACATCACTGATCATTTCCCATTAGCTAGTACTTCTGCAGAAAATAATGAAAGTGCACAGTTCTTTGATAACCATAAAAGTGCCGTAGTCTCTCATAATCCTGTTCCAAATAATATAAAACATCAGCATTCTAATAACACTGCAATTGATAATTCTTTCAATAAAAATTCTAATTTATTTTCAACCCGTAACTCTGTTTCATCGATAGCAGAAACGAACTATCACTTGAACTCATTTGACTCCACAAAAAAATCAATTGTTTTATCACCTGTAAAGTCTATGAAAGTACAATTTTCTTCACAAGAATCTTTACATAACTTGGATCTTAGAAGCAACAAAGAATATAAAGAATTTGGGAAAGATGAGTCTAGAAACACTAAACAAATTTCTTTGTCACATGAAAATACTGCTCATAGATTATCTATCCAAGACGCTGGTATTTCAGCAGTTAATGGGAGTAACACGGAGTATTGCAGTTTGCTTCAAATGCAGGATAAAGAAACAAATTCTGACAGATCTGCTTTGCCTTTAAGTGAAAAAATTATGTTAAAAGATTTTCATATTTGTTTAGTGAAGTGTGACAGTGAATATTTCAAGTTTCCTCCTGATATAAAAAGACCAATAATTAATAGAGTTCTATCTACTGAAGAAAAACACTTTCATGAGATAAATTTCAAGCAAAGAAACAAAAGAAGAATTATATCTTCCGATTCATCATCAGATTCTGAAGATAAAATAAATTTATCAAAACCACAAGTAAAAATTAAAAAAGTAAATGAATCTTCTGCATTGCTTATAAATCCAAAGTCTGATCTAAATACCTCTAATATTACCAATATGTCTTTTGAAGTAAAGAATTCAAATCAAAATAAGAACAAAGAGGACGAGGTAGGTAAATATACATACTCGGGCAATTTAATTCATGCCAAGCCAGATGTATCAGATCTTCCTGTCTTGGAAACTAAAAAGGACATTGAACCTTCAAAATTTTTTTCTGAATCGCCTTTGTTTAGTGCAATCGAATCTGCTGGTAATAATGAGCAAAATGATAAACTAAATGAAAATTTAGCAAAAGATATTATTATGGAAGAAATTGAACCTGGAATTTTAAATAATACAACTTATTCTCAGTCAGATGAAGATGGAGTCATTGTAATATCTGACGATGATGATGAATATATGGACTTTCATTCTTCTCAAATTGTTATAAAACAAGAACCTTTAGATGCAGAACTAGAACTCAATGGTGATGAAGACATGGATGTTGACAATGAAGGTATTCATGATATTTTGTCTCCTGATGAAACACTTTCAGAGACAATAGAAAACATTAAACGATTTGTTAAGACATCTCTTCCAAACAAAGATGAAAATGCATCAAATAGATTACAAACATTAGACGATGTTAAAGTCAAAACATCTTCACCAGTTTCTCAATTTATTAATAATGTAGTAGATTCCGGATCATCTAGTAATATTTCTATATCAGCAAAAATAATTTCTTCAGAGATTATGGGATCTTCACTATCTACTTTGAACAAGGAGAAATTTGCCAGTGAATCTGAAAGATCAAGTGATAGTGATTCCAGTGTTAGCAACCATAGTGTTATTATAACTCCTTCTTTTAAAAAAAATATTGAGGGAAATAAAAAGCAAGAAAAAGGCAGTGATGTTATTCAGAAACAAATTGAAGAAGTAAAAAGTAAAAAATCTAAATCTGTAGGAAGAGCATTGTTGATTGAACCTCAGAAACTGAATCGAAGACCAAATAGATTATGTGGTAGAGGAGAATGGTTTGAAGATAGAACCTCTGAAAATCCTCCTGCTCCAGAGCCTAATAAATTAATAAAAATCAAAGAACCCAAAATGTATGACAAATCTAAAGATCCTATTAAAACCAAAGCTCTATCCGGAAAAAGGAGAGCAAATTTATCTACAAGGCAATCTCTCCTGAACAAACTTCAAGGTCCAAAGACACATGTGGCAAATGCAGTTCCATCACAATCTGTAAAGAAAAGACAGTCTAGACCATTAATAAAATCATCTGAGAAATCGGTTCTTGAAACACAGCCTCAGAAAGAATCTTCAAATGCCAAGAAAAAGAATCCTCCTATTTCGCGACTGCCAAATGAATATGCATCGCGATCAGCATTTCTAGTGTCTGATATGCAACCTATTTTGGCAAAGAAAAGACCAGGAAGTCAAAATAAAATAGTAGATCAAAAAGAATCTGTCAAAAGCACTGCAGCCAATAAAAGTATCCTTCCAGCTTCCAATCAGTCTAATAAATTTCTTGGTAATAAAGGATATTCTATACTAAATACTTCTCAGCAGGGGATTCATATGACAGAGAAAAATCTTAATATGGGATCTGGTGGATCACAGAGCAAAAGTGTGCCTACTTTAATTGTTCCACCTTTGACAACTGCTTCTTTGCCTTCAACTAGCAAAATTTCCTCAGAAACCAATATTGCAGCTTATGCCCATTCTCAGAACAGGGATCCTCGTTTGCAGCGTAGATTGAATTCTTCAGAGTATAAGTCTACAATGAATAAAGAATATTATGCTAATAATCACATAAACAATGCTAATAATTTGACTAATATAAATTATAATAGCAATAATTTTCCTAAAAAAAATACAAATAGTTCCAATACCATCCAACATCATCCTGTTGGTATTAATACAAATCGATCACAGCCCTCTTTCTTGCTGAATAATTCATCTTCTGCTCCAGCACCTGGTAATTACCAATCATTTGCATTATATAATCAAAAACATGGAAGAGAAATAGATAGCCAGAATCATACTGCTGTAGGTTTTGATATTATGGTAAAAAGGATCGTAGAATTCAATGTGAAATGGTTATTTGAACAGAAGACAAATGATTCACCACCACCTGAAATATCGATTGGTGCCAGTAACTTACCACTATTTTATAATTCTGTGGATCATTATATTTCCTCTTTTCTTCCAATGCTTATGTTAGAAACATGGGATAATATATATCAAGAGTCCAAAATAATTTTTGAAAGTGAAAAAAGAATAGCTAAAAAATTTTATTTTATTATCTCATCAACTGAATGTAAATTTAATATGACCGTGTACAACTGTGAAGCAATGGTTAATAAAACCTCTTTTGAACCATCAGAAGGGAATATTTTGTTGATGGAAATAAAGGAGACAAACAATAGCGTAAGGACTTATTTTAGCTATGTGTTTCGACATCAAATTGAGGAAGTGAAAAATAATACTATATCTGCAAAATGGCAAAAATTGGGACCTATGTGGCTTGATAATGCAAAATTGTGGCGATTTTCTGTGTACATTAAAAAGCGACAAGTGATTCCCATGTTTCAAAAAATAATGAAAGGAAATGGTATTTGCTCTGTTAGAAATCGACTACGATTGGCTGATGCACTGAAAAACTTTACTAAATCTTCTTTGAGTCAACTTATTATCCAACCAAATGAAAATGATTTTTATTTGAAATATCCAGACGTATCTCCAACTAGAGATTATAATTATTCTCAAATGATGGTAATTGAGGGAATAAGTTTTGAAATTTTGAAACAAGATTCCAAACCAAAGATAGTTTTGTTGCAAGGACCACCTGGCACAGGCAAGACCCATACAATTGTTGGACTACTAGAAAAATTGACATTTAATCCAAAATTCAAGATTCTTGTTGTTGCTCCATCAAATGCAGCTGTTGACGAGATTGGCTGTCGTCTAATGTATTTAAATCATTCAAATTCAAGGAACCGAACCCACATAAAATTTGTGAGAATTGGTTTACCTGATCAAATAAATACCAAATTGAAATCGTATTCTCTAGATGAAAAGGCATCTGAATTATTTAAGGATTATAATGCAAAAACTATTAAAAGCAAGAAGGAGGAACTTGAAAAATTACAGAAACAAATTAATGAATTGAAAAAACATAAACAAGATTATAGCACCAAGCTGAAAATTAATAGTTTTAAAGATCAGATAAAAAAGGGTGAGGAAAAGCTTAATTCAAACAGTGATAAATACAGAATGTTAAGGAGTTTTAAAAATCAAGTTTTGAGAGAATCCAGTGTCATTCTTTCTACTCTGGGTAGCTGTGGACAAGCAATTTTAAATTCTCATTTTGGATATAATGCCCGCTATTCTTTCTCTTGTTGTATTATTGATGAAGCTTCTCAGTGTACAGAAACTGAAGCACTCATTCCTCTAATGTTTAACATCAATAAATTAATCATGGTTGGTGATCATCAGCAACTACCTGCTACCGTGAACTCTAAATATGCAGCTTCCTTTGGTTATGAACGATCCATGTTTGAGAGGTTTCATTTGTATTTTTCAAAACATTGTAATTATAATCCCATCTACATGTTGAGCACACAATATCGTATGCACTCTGAAATTTGTAAATTTCCATCAGAACATTTTTATGATAATTTGCTCTCAACTGATCCTCATACTGACATTCGGGATCAAAACTTTCCTCTGCATCCGTATATAGTGTACGATATAGTGGATGGACAAGAATCAGATTCATCTAATTCAAAGACTAATTGCACAGAAGCTCATGCTATTGTTGATATTTGTTCCCAAATATTGAACATGAATTCACATTCTTCGATAGGTATAATTACTCCTTATCAAGCACAACGTAGTCTCTATTCTAGTGCTTTGGGGCATAATTCTTCATACAGACATATTGAAATCAATACTGTTGATGGTTTTCAAGGACGGGAGAAAGATATAATTATCTTGTCATGTGTGCGTGCTAACCGTGGAAAAGGTGGCATAGGTTTCCTTGCCTGTCCTAAAAGACTAAATGTTGCCATTACCAGAGCTTGTAAGTGTTTAATTATTTGTGTTCATTCTAAAACTTTAGAGCAGAATGAAGATTGGAGAAAACTAATTGAAGATGCTAGAAACAGACATCTTTGTATATCTGTTAATTCTTATAGAGATATGCAATTGATTTTTCAGACAACAATGGTAAGACAGAAGTCTAAAAGAAGACATTAGTATCATTGTTGATCTCATCTTTTATGAAATGTAAACAGAGACACACAATCCAGTTTTTGTAAAATAAAAATCAGTTATAGGTATTTATGAAAATGTCTGAATATTCTGTTCTATCATAGCTAATTGCTTTAATGTATCTCTTATAGAAACAAAGACAGAGATTTCAATAACTGAGAAGATCAAATAAATATAAATTTCATTACAGTTTTGATTTAATGATAAGTTTTTGGTATATAAATCCTTTGCAAAAGTAGTGTATTATTTTTTTGTAACTTTAAATATTTAATTTTCAGCAAGAAAAGCTTTTATGAAGTAATTGAAATATCCATGGTTACATCTTATATCTATGGTCCAAAATGTAATATCTACGTTTCTTGACTACATAATTTTGAATATGTTCTTCCGATGTTTTATCTTATTAATTTCTATTCTTTTTTGTTTAAAAGACAGCATGTAATATTTAATAATTTACAGAGGCACTTTTTTTTAATATAATCTCGGTTATTGTGAACCATAAATGAAATCTAGACAAAAGTGGTCAAATAAATTTTTAAAAAGGAATGTTTTTGTTGTAACCTGTATTTGTGAAAGACTTCGTTAAATTGATTGATATATATTAATGCTCTTTATACATGTATTATGGATCATTGTTGGATAATTTATTTATATATTGTAGTGACACAAAGTAAGATAAAAAATATATGCTTGTCATTTCTAGAATTGAATTAGAGAAAAATATTGCAAAATTATTTCTAATTGAATGTAATTCTTTTGGTATTAAGTTTTTGGAAATTTTTGTTCATAAGAAAATTATGTTTTCTAGATTTGTTAAATTTTATAAATAATTAGTATAATTATATTTATTTATAAAATGTAATTATCTTAAAATGGAAGTTAAATGCATTAAAAGGTTGCAATAAAATGATTATGCATTTAAAATATACTGATTATATAATTATATTTCTGTCTGTTTGAATGAGGCTTACTTCTTCTTGAGCATATTCTTAAATAATTTTAATTATTTGAATAAAAATTTTCTATAATATATTTGAAAATGCACATTTTTAAAAATTTAGTTATATCTACTTTTGAATGAGTTATTGCACATCATAACTTTTAAAAAAAATATTTGCAAATTTGATTTCCTAATTTTATGTAGCTAGATATATTTAATCTTTATATAATAAAACTGTGAAACTGTTTTTTAATCTATACTATGAATATATTTGAAAGCCAATATCGATAAAAATAACTTCAAAGTGATGTTTCTAACTCATTTAGTTATTATTATTGCTTTCTCAAAATGCAATTTTCATTTAGAAAATTCTAAAGTGAATTAAAAATCATTTCCTATTGTTAAAATGCTTAAAACTTAAGTATTTGTCACTTGTTTCTTCTTTTTTTAATGTTTCTTTTTTCAAATTTGTAATTAAAAGGCATGTATTGAAAAAAATATATTTATGCTTTGATTCTGATTACAGAAAGGCCAATCTCAAAAAAAAATCATTTTTAATAACAAATTTATAGCTACACAAAAACAAAGAAAAAAAGCACTTCAGATTTCAAATGTAAATCAGTTTTACAAATTACTTGAAATTTCAAATTTAGCAGTAAATTCTATAAGAAATTTATAAGTTTATCAAATATTGTTTTGGGTTTAGGACATAATTATATAGTCTGGATATTAATATATGGTACATGAAACCTTTAAAATATAAAATTTTTATTCCTCACTTTAAAAATACATTTGAGAATAAATTGAATCTGTAACTCCCAAATAACATGGTTTTAACTTTCTTCATTAAAGTTTTGTACATTGATATTTTTCTTTTTGTATTTATATTTTTTAAGCTGTCAAATCTTTTAATTTTTTCTATGAAATCTAAAATTGACTTTTCAGTTTATTTTCTATGGCATTAAAAACATTTATTGCAGAAAATGTAGAAACTATTACAATAAGTTACTAAAATAACAATATATTACTTTAGAAAGTAATCTAATAATTTATTCAAAAGTATAAAAATAAGCATTAATTACTGTATGTAAAAATTATTTCAATACAAATGTAATCATTCAATTTCCATGTGTTAAAAATGGAAAATCTAAATTTATTGTTATCATTTGGATGATGACATAGATTAATTATTATCAATTGAATTTATCTGTATATAATATGTACAATTTTTATTTAAAAAAAAAAGGAAATAAATTGTAATACTTGGGTATAAACCATATATGATGGGCAACCTTAGGCTAAACCAAATGTCATTGGCAAGCATGATCAATAGACAAAGTTGCATATTTAGTGATTAATCGCTGGCTACAATAAAGAGGACATCTTTGAAAATTAATCGCTGGTATATTTTTATGCATAAATTTTGAAATTGTGTCTTTGAATTTGTAATAGAAATGGCATAGCCAATAGTTTATTCAAAAAATATGTGATGGAATTTGAGATCATTTGTAAGACTAATTTATTTTAAAATTTGTGTTTAATGTTACAAATAACTCCAATAATCAAACCTAATATATATATATATATCATGCATTATACTTTCTTCTCTGATTAGTGTTTATAATGAATTATATATTTGAAGTTTTATTACTTCAGACCTCATGTATGTGATGTCTTAATTTTTATCAGAAATCATACCAAAATTAAGTGACTTATTGTTCCTTTTTAAACACTTAAAAAGCTGTGTATTGTATAGAAAACTTTTATTATGCTGTTGTGCATATATTATCACTATCTTTGCTTATTTGAAGCTATTTCTTCTTTTTTTTTTACTATTTTATATTTACTTGAAATAAATATTGTTTTTCTTTTTGAAATTATTTATTCATATTTTGAAAAGGGGGAAAAACGAGAGTGCTAGATATAATAGCACATTTCGTTCCTAACTACACGAAACATGAACACTCATTTTTCACAAACTTATTTATATGTCCTACTCACAATTTCTCTCATTGACAATAAGCTTTTATAAAATTTAGCTCAGAACTCGGACATTAATCATTCATATATTACAGTATTACTCTAGATCATTAAGTTGCATGTAGCTTTTACATTGCTAATATACTGTACAAAATGAATTTTTAGTATACACTATAGGAAGTATAATTCTGAAAATTGTATTTGATTATATCTTTATCATGCTGTTGTATGTATTTACTTTTTAAATTAGAAAATTTTTTCAGCAGAATATATAAGCACATTATTAATATACTGTTTTTTTAATACAAAATAGTTAAAACATACATTTCTTCCATTGAAAGTAATTAAAATGCAAGCTGCATGATCTATTGGAATAACTAAACTATTTATTTTATCATTAAACTGATTTTATTACTGAAACATTTTTTTTTTTTTAATTTCAAGGTAAATGAATTTTTATGAACTCCTGAGATATTTTAAACAGTATAGTAAAAAATGAAGTGAAAGGAAATGAAGGTATTTAAGTTAATTTCAGTTTTTCATAATTAAAGAAATGATAGCATTTATTTATTTTGAAAACATAAATGAAAATGATGAAAAATTGTTACTTATTATTTTATTTTTATTGACACAAATTTAATAGAGGTGAGTTACTGTAGGTTTTATGTATAAAAATTCTTTATGTTAAATTTCTTATTACATTTTTATTTTTATATCAAAATTTGTTGCAAATTTTATTTTGGATACTAATTTCTTTTAGGATACTGATTTTTTATAATTAAAATTTAATTAGTACTGAATTTTAAATCATGTCAAATATTCTATTTAAAATGCTTAATGAGTGGTTTAATATGTTTTGGTTTCTAAAAACACTATTTAAAAATCGTAAAAGAATAAGGATGTTTAACATTTTGAAGTCATGACACTTTCAAATCATTGTTGTGTGATCACCATTGAGAGGGTTAATCTTTTATTTATTTCTTTTTCTTTTTTTAATTTGGGCTTATACTGAATAATGTAAGATTAATTTGCAAATAACTTTAATTAGATTGTTACTAAAAAATGGTATCCACATAAGTTTCATTTATTGTTAATCATAAATGAGATTCACTAAACTGCAACTGTTATATGGGGAAAACATAATGTTTCCTCGTTCTCAGTGATGAAATTTGTTTATGATTCATGGGCTGATAAGAAGTTTGTAGGAATATTTTATCCAAGCCTTCTCTTTTATATTATGATTTAAATCAGTAATGTGTTGCTGCCTTTTCCTATTTTAAGACAAAAATTTTCATTGAAAATGAATATTAGACCATTCTTAACAGTTTCTTCTTTAGATGAGCAGGGTAAAAACACTATAATGAAAGAAACATGTAATTTCTTATGCATTAAAAAATTAGGTAACTATGCTATTCAACAAACAATAATAAATATACCTTTCATAATCCATACTTAAATGTCTTCAATTTATAGCATGAATCAAATCATGCTACCTGTAAATTGATATGTTTCTAACTGTATGTTTATTCGGACTCTGAAATACAAATTAATAAATTCAACTAATTATTAAATTGTCAAATTTTCAAAGAAAGTTTTTAAAATATTAAATATCTAAATTTCTATTTGAACGATCGAAAATTAAAGTTACTTAATAAAATTAAAGAAATTTAAAATAAAAAAAATTTAAGTCAAAGAAAATTAAAATTACTTAACATTTTTCAGTGAAATTCTCTAAGGTTCATTCATATTACTCTATTTTCATGTACATGCTACAATTGGTTAAAACTATAACTATATAAACAGCATTGCTAATTGTAAGATAATCTCTGGGTATTTTAACCAGTTAACAGTGGAATTTATTTTTTATTTAAAGTCCCTGAAGTCTCCCTTTTTAAAGTAAAGTGTTGATGCATATACATGTCGAATGCAATACAAATGGTTGCTTAGTAAATTTTGCAAAAAATCATAATAAATAAAATAAAATTTCTTAGAAAAAAAAATTACTGGCAACCATGTCAAAATGAAGATTTAGAATGACATGTATACACATCAAAGGCACTTAATTGGATAAATTAGTAATAATCAAATTGGAAGACTGAAAATAATCTTACCTGTATTGATTGCTTGAAAAATTATATGTTGCTTCTGAGAAAGTATGTCAAGTTATCACAAACTAACTATTAAAAAAATAATGTCTCCAAATTTCTAATAATATAACTAAACAAAATGAGACCTTTAGAGAGTTAAACTCATTAACTTTTTATAAAATTGCTTCAGTTTTTGTTATGCTTAATCATTTTTTATAATACTATTAATTTTATTGGATTGCATCATTTAGAGGGGAAAAGGAAATACAATATTTATTTACATTTTTATTTGAACAAACTTTTTATGTAAATTAAATTAATTTTCCATGAATTTAAAATTTTTTATTTTAATTTTCCACTTCAGCAAAAACATTATTACTTCTTCACAATCCATCTGAGTCAAAGGATGCTCTATTAATTGCAATGATGATATGTGATTGCAATATCTTAGATTGGGGTCCAATAAGACTAAAGGCTACTGGTATTTTGTCATGACGTCCTTGTCCTGAATCAGAAAATATTGTTTGTCTGATGAATTTCAATACAAATGATGTTTCTTATACTTAAATTACTTCCAACAGCTGCATTAATTTACCATGGAGAAAAGAACTTCCTTCTCCTAAAACTTAAACAGAACTGCGTAAATAGAAGAATCTCTTTCAGAAATATGTGCTCTGAATTAGATAAAAAATAATTACAAGCTTTCACTGATCTTAAAAAAATTTAAAGTAAAAATAGATATTTAAATTATTGCTCTATCCTGAGCTAATAAAAAAACGTGTATTTAAAATCCACAATTTAATTAAGAACATTCTATAATAATAATAATTATTATTGATTATAATAATTGTTATTCTGTCTTTCATTGTTTATATCAATGATGTGTATTTAATATATTGCTGATGTAAGGGTAAAGATTGCTAGAGGATAATGGATTCCATTTTTCTTCTGTCCAAAGTATTCATATAATTTGTAATAATTCTAAGCATAAATATTCAAATTCAAGCAAATTTTAATACTTTTAATTCCATAAAGATTTTGTAACATAGACTTTATTTATACTATAAATTTATTTCATTTATTATCTGACAAAATCAATAATATAATTTTTTGAATATTTCAAGATATCTTTGAATTTTAATAGCAGTCACATATGATTTCTTGTATCGTTCCTCTACTCATCATCGAAGAGGTTATCATTTTCTAATTATTTTAATCAGTATAAATACTATCAAATATATAAATAAGTTAATTACTATCATTAATTATGAAAGAATTTCATTTTTTGAGATAGTTAATCACTCATTACAATACTGCCAATTAGTTATATTAGATGTTGTAATTCAGAAGAAATATGGGAATAATTTTATATTTATTTACATCTTTATCCTACAAAATTTTATTTATTTATTTTTTATTGGATTAATGATTGATTAAAAAAAAATATTTTTATTCATTTTTCAATCTTTGAGGATAGGCCAATAGCAGTATTCATGTAACTTTAAAACTGTGACTCAGATCAGACTGTGTATCTCTGATGTTTTGCCAAATAAATCACCCTATAATTACTAACCGAATGTGATGAAATTTTCAATTTAGAAATTATCATTATCTGGTAATCCTATTCACCAAAAAGTTGTTTGTCATAAAAGAATATATTATTATTCAATTGGAATATTTTGCTATACAACACATAACATCAACATTTGGAATTAATTCTTAATTTAACATCAAACTTTTGAATGATAGAAAAAAAAAATATTATATTGGATTGATAAAATAAGAAATTTATTAAAAGGATACTGAAATCATCAAATAATTTTTATAAGCATAAACTATTTTAGAAAAAATTAATTGAAAACTTTATAACTTTTTAAAAACCAAAAATTTAAAAATGTCAGTTTAATATTTTTCTAAAAGTGAAATCTAAAGGTGAAAGTATAGCAAAAGTGATTATGTTATATTGTGCTTTAGATCAGTGTTTTTGTTTTGTTTTACAAAAATGGCAATTCGATTTTCTTTCGAAGATTATTGTATGGTGCTAATTTGCACATTTTGTAGTCCTAGGCAGAATTCGGTACGATGCCCTGTTAGTAATGGCCAATTTTGTTTCATATTTCAGCACATCCTTAGCTTAATCAACATGTGAAAAATTTATATATATACGTGTGAAAAATTTTTGTAAACATCTATATGATGAAAAGAATGGCTTGAATAATAAAATTCTTTAAAAAATGAACTATAATTATTAGTTAATCCTTTTTTTTATTACAAATAAAAGTATTTAATTATTATGATAGATTTTTAGGAAATAAAAACTTCACACAAATACATTAACATTTTCATTTAGTATCTAGAGCTGTTGTATTGTGGGATTCTGCAAGCCAGTCAATTAAGTCTTATTGCCTATTAAAAAAGTTTGTTAATAGTGCAAATTATATGAGTAATAAAATGTTATGATATTAATATTTTTTCAAATGTAATTGATGAGTTTCTTTCTGTTTCATTAAGTTATTTTGTTGTGCTTGAGGAGCGTGTGCTGATATAGTTTCAGCAGCATCGAGAAGCAGCAGAGTATTTTCGAGTGATGAGTAACGTTAGTTTCGATATGAGATAAAAAAAAATTATACTTTTACATAATCTTATTGGTATTTCTACAAAGCCGAAAAAATGGAGTCGAATAGAGCATGCCCTTTTATTTTATTATTAGCATAGTGAGTCCACTATCAACAGTTTATGAACACAAATATATACAAACTTGCCATGCGTGTAATCATGAATCAGAAAATTATTTTCCGAAACTCGCCGCCTGACTTATCAAATGGAAAATTCAGATCAATGTTGATAAAACTGAAGCTATCATCTTTTCTAAAATTTTTAAAAACTGCCCTGAAATTAAACCATTCAATTCTTTCATACCTTGAAAAAAAATGAAGTAAAATTCTTGGACTAATTCTCGATAAAAGACCACCTTCACCTCCATATTGACAATATTTGTAAAAAATTGAACAAACCATTTCGAATGCAATACTCGAAAGTAATATTTGGTGTAGCGATACTAATTTGTCGCAACTCAAAATTATCTATCAATTATAAAATGCTCATCTGTCTATCCTATCTGTCTAAAAATAAATATCATCTGTCTAGCTCATCTGTCTAAAAATAAAATATATATTGGTTGTAAAAATCTTTCTTACTTATGCATGTTTTGGCTAGGGTTATTCCGCTGATTACAATATCAGATGATAGAAATGATGGAAAATAAAATCTTAACGACAAGAATGATCGCTAATGCTAGATGATTTATGCATAATGACAAGATTAAATACGCCCTCAAAATTCCCAAAATTAAAAATTTCGTCATTAAACTCTCAAAAAACTTCTTTCATAATATTATAAATATTAAAAACCTTTTTATTAGAAAAATTCCTTTTTATGATGGTTCAGTTCCTGAAAATTAAAAGCGCCCCAGAGCGGTTCTCCTCAGATACAGTAACTCCTCCTCCGTAAGTTTCGTAACCACGCCCTATCCGCCCATTTCCTTTTGTAGCTTGTTTTCCCAAATTTATTCTCAGCTGTTCTGGCGAGTTTGGTTTGTCACCATCTTTCCAATTTTCTGCCGTAGGTTCGATCCCAACTTAAGTTTTGCTTTCGTAAGTCTCCAAAAACCCCAATAAATCAATTTTTAGTAATTCTTCTTAACGTTTTTCACTCAATTTATCATTTTTATAGTAAATCTTTTCATGCTCCTATTTTTTTTGAATTTTTATTTTTCATTTTAGTTATTATATTTTAAATTAATTTCTACTTCCCACATTGCCCACGTTTTTCTGCACTCCACGGAATTTCACTCATCTGAAGTCAGAACTTTACCACGAATGCAGCTGGAGGCCCCGGCCGATGGCCAATGAACTGCAATAAACATCTATAACGTTTTTTGAATCATGAATCATAAAAAATAAATACAATGTCTATTTTTTTTTCAGAGTGTTATTACTAAAATTTCTAAAAAGTTAATCTCTAAAATGTTTGCATGCTATTTAGTTAAAAATGAGTTTAAATATATGCGACTTAATAAGTGACGTCAATTTTATAAAACTTGCAAAGCAAAAAAGAAAAAAGCATCCAATAACAATTATTTTTAATTCCGTTTTACACCTAATATGAATATCATGCCACATTTTCTTACTAGATGGTAAAAATAAAATATATATTGGTTGTAAAAATCTTTTTTCTTATAAAACTTGGGAAAGTTAGAATATGTTCATTGAAAAACAAAAATATGAAACTTGACCTATTTATCTTAAGCGGGACTTCATTATGTGCACTGTCCAAGGCCGTAAAATACCTAAATTCACCATTGTATATAAAACAATGAATGTCTTAATCGTACCTGGAGGTAGATCTAAGAAAGTTCTACAAATCTACTGTATTCATATATATTGTAACTAAATGCTCACGATAAAAGAAAGAAAAAAAAAGATTTTTAAATTTCCAGATGAAAGATAAAAGTATTGTTTATGTTTAAATATTATAGTATAATATATTATTATTAAATATACACCATTAAATGATATTATTTATTCATGTACATCAGACACTTTAAAACACCTCCCCTCCCAGGTAGGCGCAAGACGCTCGCAACATCTATTCTAAATAGTGGTATTAGACCCATAGAAAGTTATTTATTTCAGCAAAAGCAGGTTGGTTGTGAGTGGTTATTAGTTGGCTACATCAAAGCAAATGAAATACACATTATTTATGATTCTCATGATTCAATCGACCGTTATTATACAAAACACATCATAAGGGCATCTTATTTTCCTTTTTGTTTAAACTAAATAACCGACAATTCTGGGACTTTTTTCTTGAAATAAAAATAAATATTTTTATACCGTGTATTTTATCTAATTTGCCAATAACAGATTGTCATTGCCAGAAGAATGAGTAAAAAAAGAGCTATTGTGAGAAATGAGCTAATGTAATCATCCCGACATGAGAGTGAAGACACAATCCAATAAAACTGTAAGTCGCCCAGAAGATGGAATTGAACCACTCTGACTCTCATCAGCCACGGGTTTGAAGCCCGCACACCGGACCACCGATGCTCATCTGGGCGAAAGTATAAGACGATCAGCAATATTTATAATCTGCTCTAATCTATTAAACTAAAAATGTGGTATTTTGGATATTTATACATTTGCGAAACTATGAAGACGCTGAAGGAAAATGTCTGAAAACAATGTTTATAAAATGAATTTAAAGAAAACAGCGTATTATAAAAATATTAAAAATGATTTTCAAATAAAAAATGTATTAAGCTACTGAACATCTGATTTCGAAATCTTTAAACAATCTTCTAATACCCATATTTACCTCGGGAAGCATTTTCCGTTGCACACTGAAATACAACTTCATTCGTGTTATTTTAATAATATACCAAACCAATAATATTAATATGAGAAGCAGAAAACAGAATCTACAAAATTTTACCATGGTAATGAGCAACAGAATTGGATGTTACAATAGCTTTGAGAAAAGTGAACCATTATCACGATTCCATGATCACAAACTTAATTTTCTGTATAAAATAATTATTGCATAATTTGTATATAAAATTTCAGTTTCTTTGCATAAATAATATTATTAATAACACTGTGTCTAAATATTTATTTTACCTAACAAAAAATAACTTTATGCGTATGCTTTGCTCCGTATGCTTTGTGCACAATAAGTTATTTGATGAAATAAAAAGAGAAACTGTAATATTTTGCCGGTTTTGACTGTGTTTTTCCTGCACTTTATACTCTGCGGCAATGAAGAAAATTTTAAAAATTAGTTTCTATTCTTTAATAGATATAAAATTTAATTTAAAATAATCAATAAAACAATCTAGAAATAAATATTAAATACCACTTTTAACAAAAGAATATTTAAAATATAAAATTTCAAAATTCCTTCACACTTAGTGCCTTCAGCTAATGAGTAAGGAATGTCTTGTGTCTGTGAAACGCTAGGTACTTGCTGAAACCAAGGTCGTCCCCGATTGGTTTGCTTACGTTCGCAGACTGCTGGGTTGTTGTGATCTGCCTCTAAATCGTGGAAAGTAATCGGCGGCGATTATCAGATATGTCTTTCATTCGCCTGAAGTTCCGCTCAAAGGCATTAGCATGGATTCCTCGAGTGAAAAGAGGACAAACGGAGATTCCTTTTCACCTACAACCGATGTAATAGATGTCGCTTCAAGCACTCCGCGGCTCACACAAATATTTGTTTCTTTAAATTTATTAAACAATAATTTTAAATATGTTTTTGGGAGAATTTTTACACATTTCAGTTGAACTCAAAATTTGTTACTCATATTGCGTATTTTATTATATTAGAGTTTCTTACATTGGAGAAATTTTTTTTTAACAGATAGTTAAAAACTATTAGTGGTATCATCAATGTCTCTGCATTAAAACGTTTGAGGCTTGTGAAATATTAAAAAATTTCTGTGATTTTAATTTGTCGATCATAGCGCTCTAAAATGACTTTGTACGCCTTCTATCATAGTATTTCTGTTTTTAACTAATAATATTTTCATTTTAGAATTGCTTCATTATTTATTTTTTAATTACCTTAATCAAACTTCATTCCATAAGCTCTTTGCTTCGAATTTATTATTTTAAATTTAATAATCCTCTCATGAATTCCTATGTAAGATATTTTTCTGCTGAGAGTAGAGCTGTTAACATTATTTTTAAATTCTGAATAATTACTTCTTAATTCCTTGAAAATTTTACTGTATTCAATAAACATTTTTATATATAATTTAAACATAAGCGTAGGAGTTAAAGAATAATAATCGTTTAAAAACTAATAAAATATAACATTTAAACCTAATTCATTAATTTTTAATTAATTAATTAATAATTTTAAATTAATTTTTTCCTAGAAAATTCTTTATTGGCTTTAAATGCATCAATATCATTTATTTTCATTCTATACTAACCGCGTATGATGACCAGTTACTTCGACGGGAAAATGGATAATTTTGATTAATTAAATTTCTTATGCATAACTTAATGCTCATGAGTCCTCCTATATTTTTAATCATTAAATTATGACAGATGTGAAAGCAGTGCAATTTTAATAGCTTTATATCTGTTTTGTTCATTGTGTATTCTAGAATCAAATCCCATGACGTCATAGTGCTATTAAAAATGTAGCTTTCAGAGTAATCTAATTTTCTTGATGTTACAGTTACACTATTATTTATTCCTCATCAGTTGATTCGCCCCAAATATTAGTTATATTTGATTTCATATAAATCGTCTATATTTGACTTAATGTCCCAGATCCCATCCAATTTTTTTTTGTTGAAGCTATGTTATTTCAATTGTCTTACCTAAGTTGTGTTTACTATGTACATGAATCTTTCTATTGGAAAAAATCTCATAACATTCCACATTATATCGATATTAAAAACATAAATATCTATCATTCAATTCATAAATATATGTAAAAAAAATATTCTTTTAGCTTCTAAATTTCGTAATATTGTAACATCACTTTTGTATTTAAACTACATGCATATTAAATGGAATACTCCTTTCTTTAGCTTCCAATGAAAGAAAACCATACGATTCGGTATTTGATGAAACAATGAAAACGGTTTGTATTTCAGGGCAGTGTTGTAATCTATTGTTGGAAATTAAGAAAAAAATTTTAAAAAAAAATTCCCAAAATGTGGGGAAATTTTGCGAGGCTATTTAATTGCTGCTATAAAAAAAGTTTTTTTTTTTTTTTTTTTTTTTTTTTAATTTGAAGCCGTGAAAAATTTATTTTTGTGGTATAATATTTCGGAAGTTATCATCCCGAATAAATGCCAAATTTCAGCTTAATTCTTAATTAATGAAAATTTCAATTAAAATTTGGGGAAAACACCGCTTTGAAGTGCACCCTCTAATGTATATAAGTGTAGAATTCGTAACTTTAGGCCAAACCTGTTGAGCACCAGCACACACATTCATCTTTATTATTAATACAGATTAGCTATACCATACTATTTAGCATATCCGTGCATAGAAATATGTATATGAGAGCACCGTTGAAACTTCATATATTCCAATTTTGTTACTGAATTTTGTATCCTCTTTTATGAGGTAAAATTTGCTATTATTCATTTAATGCTTTTTTTTTTTTTTGTAGTTTTCGAACTACGCATTCTTTTTTTAGCAAGTTAATTTTATTCTGAAAATGCCGACCGATATTATAGTGGCTGTCCGAAATCGGAATTCAAAAGGGGTTATATGCATACTTACATGATGTGTTCATATTGACATTTTTTATGTAAACTAAACAACGCAAAATATAATACCAAACTTGAACATAGTTACTTGTCCTAAATCACTAAGAAAAACTATTTCAAAATTTTAATTAACTTACAATTAATCAAAATTTTTATGTTTTTCTCTTGAAAATTCGGAGGATAATATGGGCTACAAATCAATCCACTTTAAAATTGGTTTCTAAATACCCATAATTGTATCTCCAAAAATTATTTTTGTTATAATAATAACTACAAATCTCTTAAATTATTCGTAAATTTTTTATTATAATAAACTTAAAATCAATATCATTATTTTTCGAAATCTTTGAGCAACCTGCTGTTACCTCAATTTACGTAAAATAAAAGATTGTGTCTTTTGACCATTCACCAGTGAGCAAAGTATTCTTTTTCATATGCAGGATGGTGTTTCAGGATATTATTCTTTTTATAATTTATATGATGGAAATATAGTTATTCATAAAATACAATGGGTAATGTAACCAAACTTAAAATATTATAATTCTAAGCAATTTCAAACAAAAGCCACAAATTTTCTAAAAATTCTCCCCTTCCCCCAAAATTGGTTCGAATTTAAAAACGACATTTTTTCATTATATTTGGCAAAAATATGAGTAATTTTTTTCAAATCAATATTCAAATCGAAAAATTTTTTTGGCAGTTATGGACAGGCATGCAGACAAAAGTTATACAGCAGATGCTGACGACTCATAAGTTATCTTGGATCATTATTTTTCGGTATTGTCTTAACGAATAACCTTAATAAAATTTCAGTTATGCTTTACGATAAAATACAATTACTCAATGAGATCAAAATATCAACATTGATTCTGAATGCTTCCATAAGAATTACAGCAGCGCCCTCTTGCGAGGCACCTAAAAATTCGTGAATGGATTTAAAGGAATAGTAGCACCAATCCCTTGTACATTATTATAAATTATTGAAATACAAATTCCTATGTGTGTATGTGCTTGCAACATAATCTTCTCATGCGACATATTATCATAGATTATTGAATACTTATTTTCCATCAACATTACAGGTATAAAAATACTTTTAACATTCATTTTCTGATCATGAATATTAAAAAAATTTTAAGTTTACAATTTGTTCAACGCTTAATTAATAGCAATCACATTGTAGTTAAGTTATTAAAATCAAGTGCAAATCTTAGAGTGAAATGTAGCTTTAAAAAAAGAATTCTGTTACTACGCATTTAATTTATAGCACTCGACAGTTAAAAGAGTGCTGTACTTTCATTTTCTCCTCATCGGTTATCACCTTCATTTGACTAAATTCTCATATGAAAGCCATTTTGGAATTGAAAATCAAACAAACTCGTTGCTATTTGCATTAATGTATTATACTAACCGATGAGTAATGTAGTTCTGAGCACAAACGGTTTTCTGAACTATAGATGGCACTGCAGAGAGATCAGACGGCTCTGATTTCGGATAGATGGCGCTTAATGGTTGCAGAATCTGTTGAAACTTCACGGACGGTTGAGATAGTAGTCAAGTTTGTGTCAGCGATAAATGGCAGAATTATAAACGAGGAATTTAGTTAACCGTCCGAAGTGTAGAAACCAACAAACTTATTCCAGTACTCCAATTAAATTTTGCTGATGTTTAAAATTTCATATTAAATATCTTGAAATATGTGTTTAATATTTATCCACACCATTATTCTTCTACCAATCTTAGGATTTACAGCAAATATTTTAATTATATCTTTAAGTAAAAATGTAAAGTTACTTTAAAAAATTTTAATATTTAATTTTTTAATATTTAAATTATTTATCAGAACACTGTCATTGAAAAACGATTAATTCTGAATATATTAAATTTGTTCAACTTTCAATTATTATTATATATTTCATATAGGTCTATATATGGACAAAAATTTATTTCAAAGAAATTCATTTAAAAGGAAAACATTGCACTTTCATCTATTTGAATTAAATTAAATACTAAAAAATAATTGCAGAAAAACTTATTTTCATTTATAAATTTTTAAGTGTGATCTTAGTAAATTATATACTATAAATACATTCTTTCTTATATTTCTTTAGATAATTTTATTTTAGAAGCAAATATACTATTTTATTAAATTGTTGTTTTTCTTTCTTCCCATTAAATTTATTCTTTATATGTTCTGTCAAAACAACTTTAACAGAAATATTTAAATTATAAATTAAATATTTATTTTAAAGATAACTTAAGGATTCAATTGTATCTTAAGGAAAAAAAACACCTATCAAATTTTAATATTCTATTTTCATGTGGTGTTGTAAAATTTAAGATGAATTTTCAACTTCTATAAGATAAGAGAAAAATAATTCCTACTTAATGTTAAAAATGTTTTAAAAAGCACATAAATAAATTACCATTCACAATTATAATAAGTTCGCGTCATATATCTTCAAAAATTTTACGTTATAATATTTTGAAGTAATAAATTCGAAGTTAGTTTTCTATATAAATATCTGTTTTCTGCATTTATGGCCAAGAGCAAATACTTATACTTTTGAACAAAGAATCGCTTCTTACCAAAAACTATGTGCACAGGGGAAATGGGAAACAAAGGCCGTCATCTGTTTTCCAAAGCAGTCTCAGTCAAAAGATACCGAAAAACAAAGAAACACGAAGGATGGATTTACTATCTGTGAACTTTATCAACAACAGAGATGTAAATGAAATTTTATCCTAAATTTTGAAAAAAACGTTTCGTCCAAATTCTGTTCAAGCTTCTTGCAGAACAATAAGATAAGATCAATAATTGTTGTACCAGCATTCAATAATACACAAACCAAAACTAACTTCAAATTACTAATAAACGCTGGATCATCAGATTCTTTCGACTTGTAAAATAAGATAGGATCTGTTATCACAAGTTAACACGTTTAAATAAAATAAATAACACGTTTAATAACTTCAAAGATACTTTTACTCTTTCAGATGAAAAACTCGTATTTGTATAACGAACACTTTTTAATAACATTGAAGTTGTAGTTGTTCTTTTTCTTTTTTAGGACAAGAAACTCCGGAGTTGAGTTGTATACAATTTGGCTCGCTTACGCGACAGTAATCTTTGATATTGTTGCACTCATGGGAAAAGGGAGTGATTATATAAGTTGAAAAAAAGGTTAAAACCTGCCGTGATGGCAATGCTAATTCCTCTACAATTTCTAGTTCAGTGTGTAATAGCATCAATGCCTTGGATATTTTCTAATTACTATATTAGAAGTTATTTAAAGCTGTTTGCAGTAAAGCATATTTTATATACGAAATAATATCATCGGTAATGATACATTCGGTAGAGGGAGAGTTGTTTTGTTTTTTTCCTTTACAAATCTAACTCATTCTATGCAATATTTGAGGGACTGGGCTCCAAAAAGAATGAAATTCTCTGGCTTAGTCTCGGCAAATTATATACTTTAGACGTGAGAATCTGTCGTAAAGATAGAATTAATGAAGATAATTTGTGAAAGAGAATTGCCAAAAGGAATTTGTGAAGCGATGATAATCTTGTAATTGAAGGCTACAGATGAATTTTCATATGAACATTTGAGATAATGAAATGATTCCGGAAGTAATTCCATGTACATTTTTGAATAAGATATCTATCTCAAATATCAAGAGATTTTTGTTTTTAAATGCTAACTCTTTGAGAAGGATTTCAGAGGTTTTCAAGTTAACATTAAGAAAGAATGTAGAGTGATAGTTTGAGTGGCACCAATATTTAGATCGCGTGCCTCATAATTTGCATAACGGCTTCAACAGGCAAAAATGTCACTAATTCTAAGTGACCAGCACGGTAAACTGTATAAATGAAAAGCACTATCCACTTTTTCTGACCTCCCTCAAATTGGATGAGTTCTGCTTGATCATTTCAATCACTTCAAACGTAGGAATACGATTGATTCTATTAGCAGGAAGCATAATAGCACCTACTGGTTCGTATAGGCTTTGATGTATACCTTTTACATATCATCCATGTTTGTAGAACTTCTCTAAAACTCCTCTGACACAGCTCAATCTAAAATCGTTGTGAAGATGAGACAGGATAGTTCGCACACCAGCATGGTGAAGTGTGTTATAAGCATGAACATCAGTCTTCTGATAGGGGGATGATCCGGCAAAACTGTGGATCAAGAAAAGTCCTGCGGATCTTGTCCTAAGATAAAACTGGATAAGACCTTCAAAATTTTATTTTCTTCGTAAAATTATATTGTCTGAGAATATTTCTCCTTTAATTCCATTGACCTTGATGAATGTATTATTCATATCAGAACTTCCTCAGCCCTTTGAATTTCTTCATATGATAGCTCCTTTGTCAATTTGGGGAATTCACTCTGATGTTTTGAAATTTTTTTTAACATTAGAGCTATCAAGTGAATAATTTTTGAATAATTGGAAAAGAATAAAAATCTATTTTCAAATAATTCTGTGTTTTCGATATTTAAATTCACAGTCTCAAACTACGTCGTTCAAACATTACATCATTAGGAAAAATTGGCTCAGTATACAGCCAAAATTCTGAATGTTCGTACAGCCATTTTGGACCATTGATTTCTTAAAAGTCTAGACCAGTCTCAAGATCGGGAAGTTAGATCTCCTGAATGCACAGGTCAAATCTTCAATCTCCTAAGTTTGTCAATTCGCTATTTCTTTGTTATCCATAAATATATTCCAGGGGTTCTGTATTAGTAATCCGTCTTAAAACTATCATGGAATCGCTCCGAAAATATGTCTTTAAAAGCAAATTCAAAGTTTCTAGCATTACTGATTGAATTATAGTTAAATCGGCAGCTTCTGAAACCTTTTGTCGCGGAATTGTTGGTCTCTGAACAGGAACTACTCTTGCCTTTGCTAAAGTGAATGAGACTTTCACACCTGCCTCTTTGTCATATCGTAGAAAGACATAGCAAGCATATCCACGAGCTGAAACATCTGTATATAAGTGTAAGGTAGCCTTTTCAATAATTCCATGCAATATCTTAAGAGGGATTCTACATTTCTCAAAAAGATTTAAATGTTTAGCCCATCGCTGATAAGATAATTGCATATCGGATGGCAACTCCTCATCCCAATACAACTAAATGCGCCAAGCTTCTCAGATTAGTGATTTTGGCAACAGTGTCGCAGGTGATGCTAAACCTAACGGATCATATATATTGATAACAACGGAGAATAATTTTCTTTTGATAATGGTTTCATTGAATCATATATAAATTTTGGGATTAACATAATAAAGCTCATCGCTCTTTATATAAATCCAAGTACGCTTTGACTTTCTTTATTTTGAATGCCATTGTCAGTCCACCATTTTAATTCAAATAATGCTGCCTTCATTATTTTCATTGTTTACATCTCGCATTCTTTCAATTCTTCTTGACCTTCAATGTTGGCTGTTAAATTGTCTAATTGTAATCATTTCTTAAGTTTTTTGACAAGCGATTAAAGAAATTCAGTTAGATATTATTTTGAATTAAGATGGTGAACGCATATTGGCTTTCAAGAAAAATGGGCCCAAGGTCACTCCAAAGGCGACTTGACGGAATTTTAATTTCTATTTTATATTTTGCCACAAGAATATAAAAAATAAACGATCCTCAAATCTGACAGTCATCTGCAAAATAGCTTGTTTAATATCATCGATCACTCTTACGGCAACCGCTCCAAACCTTAACAAAAGTAGGGAAATCAGCTAGGAAAGACTAGATCCAATACTTAAGTATTCATTTACAGAAGCATATCCAGGTTATTTGAAAGATGTATCAAAAACTGGTCGTACTTTAGTTGTAGCACCTGAGAAATATCTGGCTTCGAAATTTCGTCACCTGGTATATTGTGCCTTCGTTTTGCCACTGTCTTAAAACGTCATTATAGATCTTGTAGATATATTTTCTTTCTGTAGACGTTTGCTTGCTAAACGTATTCAAGATTCAGCAACATCGTATCTACCATAAAAAGGTGGATGTCCAGAAAACTAAGATAAAGCTACTTCATATCTCACATCTTCACAAATCTTTAAGGTCTCCCGGATATAGGTTACAGTTTGTTTGTTTTTTCAAGAAGGGTCGCATTTTTTTCTTTCTTCTGGATCTTTGATATCCCAAACCTCTAAATCCCAAATCCTTGATGTTTTGTAAAATTAACGTGACCATGATAGCAATTTGCCTTTTGTTTCCTAGTTCTAAAATTGCCTAACCAAATAAAGTCAGTACAGTTGACATTCCAGATGTAAATACCCCTATTTTTCCCGGTCAAAATACTGCCAAGTACATCAGCTCCTAGAAGATCTTTTATAGGCGGCGTATCTTTTCCAACATCTGTCAGTTTAATCCCTCGAGAAGCAAGTTCAGTCAGTAAATTTTCATCGTGTATTTTGGGTAACGATGAGCAAATTTTCGGTTGATCAAGAAAGGCGACTGAAGTAGAATATTTACGATCAAAACTTTCAACAGTTACTATAAATCTACCAGTCTTTGAGATAACTGTTCCTTTCTGGATCAAGAAAGACTTACTGATGCTATTTAACTCTTTTCTAGATTGAAAATATGTGATCTACACCCTTTAATGCTCGCACGCAGACTTCCTTGCCCTTGTGCCGTAGTCTAACTTTTATTATTTTTAGACATATTTGACGCTCTGGGGGAAGATTTGTTAACAAGATTTCTGTCGATTTTTGCTCTTCATATGGTGCTTTGTTTTCTGATGAAGAATTAGCACCTTTGTGTAAATCTGGACAAAGATTGCATTATTTCACCATTGTGGCATTTTTTGGCCATATGACCAGGCTTGAAGCAAACCAAGCCGCATCTCTTGCACATAATTTGTGATTTTTTTTCCTCATTATTTATAGTCGATATTTTCTGACAGTCCTGACTCGGATGAGAACGATTACAGTTACAGAACGATTAAATTTGTTACAGCAAACACAACAAATTTTTCCTGTGGCAAAATTTGCAATTTGTGTGGCAGTAGTACTTTCATCTTTTAGACACTTAGGGAATCCTTTCGTTTTATCTCACTTCCAAATGAAGTTTCTGCTAAAACACGTTGTTCTTTTCTTTCTACTTCATGATATAAGAAAGACATCAAATCTTCCAGAACTTTCTCTTTTATGAGGATAGGATCCTCTTCTTTCAATTCTCCACTGCCTCTATATCTATCCCAAGTCTTTAGGATCTCTGCTGGAATACATTTCTGCAACAGGGTAAAGCATCGCTGCATAATTGGACGTTGTCAAGCCTAATGTTTTAAAAGTTCGCAAATACGAACCAAGTTTATGATATAAATCATTAGCTTGATCAAGCCTTTGA
This sequence comes from Argiope bruennichi, assembly GCF_947563725.1. NCBI lineage: Eukaryota > Metazoa > Arthropoda > Arachnida > Araneae > Araneidae > Argiope > Argiope bruennichi. Next base: position 134,621,728 of record NC_079156.1, on the reverse strand, counting down.
TTAGCGATTTACTAATGCTAAAAGATCCTCATATACATAAACTTCTGTCAGAAAATCTTTTCTAACAAATCGGAACTTTAAATGGTCTATAACTTTCGAGTAATTGCCTTTAGATAGCGGATAGTTTTCAGCAATATTGTACGCTTTCATTTTTGGCTTTAGCGATGATAACAAATATTGAAACTTGTCTTCTTTCCTTATGCTTTCACTTAATGAATAATGCAAAATTGTCCTCATAAAGTGACCCATGATCTGAGTATGAGATCATACTCTTTCAAACGTAATTTTGGTAATTTCAAATTATCAGCTGAACATTTACTTGAAATCACAGATTTACTTATAGCTTTTTGGCTACAATGCTTTTCGTACATTACTCTTATTTCTGCAAACCTGTCCATCACATCATAATCTTCATTAATAAATTAATCAACTTTTAATCTCTAAATTGATCAACTCTTTAATTTTTCTTCAACTTTAAATAAAACTTCCACCTCCTATATATTGCATGTGAATTTCCTTTTCATTATGATGAAATTCGTCGAGCGCATTTGTTAATACAATAAAAAGGTGGCATAAATTAGTTCTTCCATTTCTTAACTTATTCTCTAATTTTACTTGTTCACCCTCTACAGTATGTCTGCTTGTATCGAATCTCGAGTCATTTTCTTTATAATAAACGTAAACACATTGAATATAAACACTCTATGCGAAAACAAAATTTCGTATATAAATAACACAGAAGCAGTCAAAATCAAAATTCTTTAATTATAAAGCTTATCTCAACAAAAGTAATATCAATTTATATTTGATAATTTCTGTGTCACTACGTAATGCAGAGTGCAATGGCCCGGACACCAATTTATTATGATTCGGAACTATACTTCCATTTTAGAATCAGCTTATTTTTGCACAATACGAAATAGAGAGTTTAATGAGGATATTTACTTATGGATGATAGAAATGAATCAGAATATTTACAGAAGTAGACTGAAATTGATCAAACGATTCCCACTTCAAAGAGATGCATATCTAACTTAAAAGTTCCTTTTCTTAAAATAAACACGAACTTAATTTAAAAGTGGAATTTCAGATTTCAAGTTGGAATAAGAAGCAAAGCAAATTCTAAACTGGAAACAAACAGGAAATATAAAACTTATTAGGAGTGGCAACAACTATTGTTTACAATTCTGATAAGATCGTTTGATTCGGACTTTTGCTGTTTTTAAGTAAAATTTTTTAATTCATTTATTTTTCTGAGAGCTCTTTTTCTAAGGTTTGTAAGAAAATTTTAGTCTTGATTTTTTTTAAATAAGAAATTCCAATGAATTTAATCGTTTTAATCCATTGCAAATTGGTATCAAATGTTTCTTTCCACTCTGAAACTGGTTATATTTAATAAGGATTTGCATGAAACATTTAGTTGCCAGAAAAACAAAGATAAAAATTCGTTCCATTTGTCTGAGAATGAAATGCTGTATTACTTTATAAAAATTATTATAAAAAAATAGTGAAGTTTTTTTACCCAGTCGCTAAATAATATATATGCACTTGCCAAAAAATGCCTATACAGTAAACATTCATGAGAGAATAAAAGTACATTATAGTGACAATATTAATTTAATTTTTATTTAAGTATTTCTTGAATAATTCATTAAATATCAATAACAATTTCAGAAATATAACACACATTGTTTTAAAGTAATAATAATAATTTAAAATTACACAAAAAGTAATAAAAAAAATTTGCGTACAGATAAAAAACAGTTTTCAAAAAATAGCTTCCATGGACTATCAATTAAACTTTAATACCTGGTTGGATAACCTTTATGTTTAAGAGCTTCTGTCAATCGTTCAGGCATAGATTTTTAGCGGTATGTGATGCGCTAGGATAGAACATGGGACCTTTGGGTTAGCAGTCCAGTAACTAAACCATTTTACCAAAACAGCTGTTCGGGTAGAAGAGCTGTTACTGGCTTATATGCTATTCACCACAGATTGGACAAACCTGATGAATTCCACAGATGAAATATTATTCTATTTCATCATAATCACTTTTTTCAGCATACCTTTCGATGTTATATTATGTTGCCGAATCTTACCTTCCAATAGGGCCCATAAATGTTCGATGGGGTTTAAGTCTGGCGATTGTGGAGGAGTATGCAACTGATTTTTGATACTGTGCATCAGCCGGAGAGTTATGTTGTGGGCAGTGTGTTTTGGATTGTTGAAACCAAAGATCATTGTAAAATTTCAAATCTTGTATGCTGTGTTTCAAATTTTTTAAAAAATATGTTCAGATACCCCATATCATCTAATGTGAAGTCTATAAAAGTTAATCTATTTACTCCACTTGCTGCCATGCATCCCCAAATCATTACGCCACCTCAACCGTGTTTAACTGCAGGCAGAAGATTTTGCTATATTTGTATTATGTTTCTGAAAATGTTATTGATATTTAAAAAAATGTTCAAGAAATACTTTAAATAAAAATCAGAGTGAAGCATAACCGAAATAAAAAAAAGCAATCTTTATTAAACTTTATATTTTCATATATAATTAGAGAATAACTTTTTTTTAAATAGTCTAATCTATGGACAGAAATACTGACATTATTAGCGTTTCCATTATGTCCATGCATTAAATTTCCATTCTTTTTTTATTTTTATTCTTTTACATTCTGTTCATGCATTAAAACTTTGCTCTTGCGCATTGAAAGAACATTTTCTAAACTGAAGATCATTCACAATAGAGAGAGAAAAAAAATCATTGTATGAGGACTTGGAATTCTATGCATTGCTTTGATATGAAAGGGAATTATTAGATGATTTGAATGCAGAAATAATTATTGATAGATTTGCACAATCATCTAGCGAATTCCTCTTGACTCGTCCTTAAAGTAGTGAACAGCATGTAATAGATTTCTATACTTTTGATCTGTTAATTTTCGACAAGCAGAAGTATTCTTTAAATATATTAAAATTGGTTGACAGTTTGCACTTTAATTCTTTAATTTAAGTTTAGGGACCCCCCCCCCCTCAAAATAAAAATATAGTTCCGAAATATCAATATACACCCATCAAAAAACTAATTTAAAATTCCACATTCATTTGCATTTACATTTGATATTCCTTAAATATGTATAATATTTATATACTGTTATTAGTAATATAACGTATTTTTTAGATTAGGGATAAATTATGACAATTTATCTATTTTAATTATATATATATATATATATATATATATATATATATATATATATATATATATATATATATATATATATATATATATATATATATATATATATATATATATATATCTGTGGGGGGGCACAATGCACCCCCCTCCCCACCCTTTTCGTTGCCACTTGACAACTACTAGTTTTAGACCCATTCCATCACTGATTATAGATCATTTCAAAATTTATGCATTACTTGGTTCAACACACTTCTTTTCAAGTTAACAGATGGCGCCATGTACGAGTTCTCTCCCATAAATGCTAAGTAATCAATAGTAAAATTGACGACAAAAAGGCTCGTATTATCTTTATATAATTAATTATATACAAGTTTATAAATTGGTCGATATAACCTGAGTGAAAAATCTAGCTCAGTTCAGAACCAAACTGAGACTCAATAAGTCAGCAAATTTTTCTATCCTTCACATCATCATTGATGTAATCTTTAACACAGAATAGAGGCTGCAAAAAAATCGAATTAATTATAGATCCCAAGTTTCCGATGAATGTCAAGAAATCTCGTCGCTTTCTCCATGCATAAAGCCTAATCTCTGGACCAAATTTGTCAAAAATACCTTACATAAAATTCTACCTTTTTGTTCACTCTCTCGAAATACTGCTAATAAAAGTTACTTAATAAAAGGCAAATAGTTATATTTTTGAAAACAAGATAATTTCGGTGAAATAAAATATAAATCAAGGTTTGCTGCCGCTCGTTTTGATCAGATAAAATGTAAGGATTATTCAGAGTCATATTCTCCTGTCATAAGTATGGAATCTTCCCGATTGTTGAGTGCACCAGGATCAAAAGTTCTTTGATGCAAACATTACATATTCTAGAAGAAACTGTTTATATGCTATTTCCATCTTGTTATGAAAAGTTAAATGGAGAGGGAAAAGGTTTGAAAATTGAGAAAAAGTATTTATGACTTATTACAATCGGGTAGAAATTGATATATAAGTATAAAAGGTGAAACGGAAAAGAACAATAGTATTTTCATTAAGTATGATGATCAAAATTATCTTATTTTATGTATATGTGTAGATGATTCAGTATTTTTTTAAAAACTTATAATGAAATGTGTCTTGGAAGATTAAAAATGCGTTTGAAATGCATGAGAATAAGTTTTTATTTTAGCATAAAGGTAGTAAAACATGAAAATAGTATCAGTTTGTCGCAATCTGAACCTATTGATTCATTATAGATTAGACATTATATAGAAATGTGTAAAAGTGTCAAAACTCCTATCATAAAAGGAGAAGATAAGAGGTTTTTTTTTATACAAAGCAATAGATTGATATTAATATGTAACAGGAATTAATTGTGAACTTGTATGTTTAGATAATAGAACGCCCCCTGATATATCATTTGTAACAACTTATTTTTCACAATTTAACCATAACCAGAAAAAATTCTTTATAATTTAGCTAAAAAAGTATTTAGATATTTGATAGTGTAATGTTTTTTTTCCTCACTTGATAATTGATGTTCCGACCAGATGTAACGTCACCCGTTTTCCCACACATAGTTAAGTGCCTACGGATAGCCAGATGTGGATCCTTTTCACTATTAGAACCATTGTGTCTGGTCATTTATTGTATCCAGGTGAGGGGACATGTGTGTTCCGTCGTTTTAAATAGATATATCATGTCTTCAAAAGAGAAGAGCGGCAAAATATCCACATGCTAAACTTTTTTCCCTTATGAAGAGACTTCTCAAATCATCAAGAAACGATAAATCCTAGCTACCATTGCACTTCCCAGGTGCACTTCAGCCGGTATTAACTGTGAATTCATTATAATGGTCGAGAGGAGTCAGCTACAAAGATGGATCCTTAACACATACTCCCACGATCGAGTGGAGACCACTGAGGAAGCATTGCTGAGAAGCTATTGGGTGATAGGGAACTCAAGTTCACCAATAAATCGTAGGCGGATATCTGATGGACATAAAATGCGATTTTGGGGGGGGGAGGTCGGAGAGGAAAGAGAAGGCTTCGAACTGGAATTCAGAGAGACGTCGGTGTCCAGAGAAGTTGTTCCTGTTTTTTTGAGAAATTCCATGTAATTCGGTTTCTGGGGTCTTTATCGGGTTAGGATCAACCCGATAAAGATCGGTGGATATCTGGAAGCGGCTTTGGAATAGCCTTTAGAGTTAACAGCCTGTTAACGGTTTTTGGTGACTTATTTTCCGATTTGATCGAGGAACTACTTCGTGATTAAACTGTATTTGTAATTAATATTAACCTAGATGAGAACAAGTTGTTTTTTGTACATATATAAGAATAAATAATAAATAAATAACTGTAAATAGAAGAATTGTTTTGTTATACTACTCTCTTATTTGATCGGTCTGGATCAAGATATTACAATGGGTACAAAAGATAAGATTTTATTCTATGATAAAAATTATCATAAAATTATTTTGTGATAACTAATTTAATTTTCCAAATGCCAGTTCTGATGCCTATTGGGAAAATTCGGAAAATGGTAATTCATTTTCTTGTGGCGTAATTTTATTAGGCAATTCATTAATTTCCTGAAAATGTTATAAACAAAAGAGTGCTAGTCTCTCAACGTGTTAAGTCGAGTTACGCAATTTCTGAAATTTGTAAAAACATTATTTGGATAGTAAACTCATTGTTTGAACTGAAATGTGAACAATCTATAAATGATGCTGTGATTTTAAATTCAGATAATCGAATAGTAAATCAGTACATTAAATGCACTAGAACTTCGAATAAATCAAGGCATATGAATTTGCGTTTTATTTTGCGAAAGTTTTATTGGGGGACAATGTAATTAAATTAGAATATAATCAAACTGAAATACTAATTGCAAGTTTTCTTACAAAAGCTCTTAACGATGAAAAGTTAAATTATTCCATGAAGAATATTTCACTGATTTCAAAATTTTTGTACATTTAAGTGTATTTATGTATTGAGTGTTTAAATATTAGAATCGTTTGGAAATGTTCATCCATAATATTCTTGCGCGGATGAATATCTATGTAAAAGGTGGGCAGACTTTTCCAAAGTACGGGCTACTTCTAATTTTTCCAAGGTGTTGCGGTCCACTCATTGGCGTAGCTGTGGAGAGCTAAAAAAAAGAGGGGTTAATAATATTGTTTTAACTTAATAATAAATGCTAAATATGTACTTACCTACATAACTACAAACATAATAATAATTGCCACAAATATAATAATATCAAGAGATGCATTTAATATCAAACAATTCAAAATGTATTAAAAAATAAATCATTGTCATCTGAAGTTAGTTCTCGTATAGTTTGTAGAAGACTTAGTCTTCGTACTGTCAGCCAGTTTTGAATATCTCGGTTATATAATTACTAACTGCTAATCTTTCTCTGGATTCTAAGGGGTCGTTTGTGAGACGGGAACGACATGCTGCCTGAATTATACTCATCGTTGAAAATGGAGATTCACATAGGCACGTAGAGTCAATGTTAAATGATATGCAACGTTTTTTTTTGTTTTTTTTTAATTAAGATACTTTACTTTGCCTATTAGATTCCAAAAGTTATTTTTAGATTCTAAAGTATGCACTTTTAAAATTATGCTATTTTGAAAGAGAAAAACTTCGTTTCCCTCAAGAGATAAAGAGAATATATAATTTATATTTTCCTTTATTTCTTCCACATCAACACCGCCAATGGGTAACACATGAATGTGACAGTTGGTTCTAGTCTAGTAAATTCATGAAAACGTCCCTCGAATTAAGAGTGAAATTTTTCTCTTTGTTTATGTAACTCCGTTTTTAAACAGCTCTTCAGAAATATTTTAGGAATTTTGCATCGGTGTTCCATATATATATGTTTCTTTCAATATGAGCGTCTTAGAAAAGGCGTCTTGGCGGTCCACCAATCGATCGCGATCGACTTAATGATCTATGTGATTATGTTCTCTTCTTTTCACATTCCAATCACTTACAATCTCTTCCTCCCTGCGAGCCTTCGAAGGAGTAGCCGTGTGCTGAACTGAAAATATTGCGTGATCTTTTATTCGTCTTTCCTATATATATGTATCTGTGCGTGTGCTATAAATGTGCTGTCTAAAAGAACCATGATTGCAATTTAATGAAAAGAAACAACAAAGAAAATGTTCCTTAAAATCATTAGATATCCATCGTCTGAACCACTATGACAAACACATTAGAATTACAATGCGTAATTGTGAAATTTGCCAGGTATTTATATATTTAGAGTATTCTAAACATGTTTGCACGGATTGCAACGATACAAATGAAATGAATATGTTACAGACTTCTTGACTTCTATGTATAAATCTTGAACGTTTTTAAAAATTTCTATATTATTATTACAGTTTTGTATTATAAATGTATATATATTTTAGTTGAAATATTGCCTAATGCTTATTGTAATTTCGAGCTATTCAGCTAATTCTTTAGCCCTTTTCTATTGCTTTTGTGTTTTTAAATTTCTTTCTTTCCATTCCTTTTGAAATAAAAATTATTTAAAATAATTGTATTTGTTAACCTTTACTTGATTACAATAATAACGTTAACAGCTTACCTCTTAAAATTATATATGTATTTTATATATATTTTATAATAATCTGTTATGAAATGCATACGACATTTTTTATACTGCCATCGAGAGGGTGCCCGCTGGAAGTTTAGCATGTGATGTTTTTAAAACTACGTATGATGTATTCATTAATTGTTGCTTTCATATATTAGAATTATTTACAATCTGCATCCTATTGAATGGGAAAAAATATCCTTGTCGTGTTTTATTGACAGGAAAAGGAAACCTGATATACTACAGCTCATGATTACTCAAAGTCGATTTAGATATATCTTGACTTGAATTTTATCAAAAAATAAGTCACACATCTTCTTTTTCAGCGAGTAGCATAATTATTTGACTGCTTTGATCTTTTTCAATGATTTAGTTCTAGAAACGAGAATATCATTTTCCTGCTTCTCCTTGTGTCATTTCTTTTAAGAACAACTTCCACTCTTTTTTTTGATGTACAAAAATACAAGCTTCGAATTTCAATACAGCACATGACAGAGCAAGTGAAAGAAAAAGAAAAGCATACGGTCACGTGAAGTACGGAGAATTTTGGAGGCATTTGAGATGATTTAAATCAGCATCAGCTAATGTTGGTGACATTCTAGAAATTACCATTCATGCAAGATCATTCAGAACTTTCTATGGAAAAGGAATCATTTCATGACCATGTGATGAATGTCAACAATCCTTTCGTGAACACGCTTTGGAATTCATAGATGAATGTCTTTGGGTGAAAAATAACATCGTATTTTGTACAGAGGAATACATTGTGCAGTGTTTTGTTACAAAACAGCAGCATACCTAAATTAAGTTAAAAACACCAATTTTTGATGATAAAATCCAGCAACAATCTAATACTATTCATCTTTCGAGGTTTCTAATCTTAAGGAAACTAACTGTTGAAAGCTAGGTTATTTAACATTTTTTTCCTTTCTAACTGATCAAATATATTTCTTTTAATAAAGGAAAATAAAAAATAAGTAATATAATATAATTACTATTGGGCTGTATTTTCAGTGAAACCCGTTAAAAAAAACGTTTATAAAAAAAGAGCTGCTCTTAACATGAGATGTTAGATTCAAACTCGTAATATGAGTGTGATTTTGTTATTGCAATAAACATAATTGGACGTCCTTATTGATTATTCCACAATCTTTTATTTAAATTTGATTCCATTTTTTTTTATATAAACGAATTATAAAAGGATACATAGTTACCTTCGTTTCAAAACTGATTTTGGGCAATTGATTGTCAGAACTTGGGAAATTACATGCAGGGGAATTCAAATACTTCTGAATTTTTAACTTAACATATTATACTATATTATTCAGTCTCCTAACCATCATTGCGCAACTAATAATATCCATGGAACTGATGTAAGTAGAAAGTTACTCCCATTATATCAAATTGCAAAGGCAAATAGATAATGTTGCAGTTTCTACTCTACAGAACTAAATCATGGGATCGCACCTTAAAATTTTGCAAAGAAAAAAGAGAATTTTAGAAAAAAATAGTTAATAAAAAATTCATAGAAGAAAAAGTATTTTTATTTGGAAACTGTACCAGTCATCCATGTAAAATGTTCATGTGAACGAAATGAATCGAAGACGCAAATAGCTAAATTAATGAAATGAATTAGTATGAATGAGCCATTAGATCTGTATTACATTTTGGATCTTACAGGTAGAAAGAAATACGCCCAAATTCCATACTTAGTTTTTTTTAAGTATATTTCAAATTGAATGTAAAGCGTTATGAAAAAAAAAAAAAAGAAGTATTTGATTTTTTGATAAATTAGAAACGTGACAAATGCAACCTTAATTTTATTATTTGATGAAAAAACTATAAATGCCTTTTATTTATAGCTTCATATTTATTTTGTAATACTAAAAATCTCGCGAATATCCATGGTCAAAATTTGGATATAAAAAAAAAATTCAATCACAATTTTTTTTTTGTGAAAAAAAATGTTTTAAATTTTTGAAAGCAGCAATCAGTTGAATTGGCTCATTGATATCAATAGGATAAATATTATGTTTTTTGGAATTTTTAAAATATGAATTGCACTTTGAAGATGATGGCGATTGACACAGAATATGCTTTAGAGCATTCGGTTTCAACAAGGCGCTATGGTTTTAAATGAAGTTCATTTTGTTTCATTGTTCGATCGTTTAAACTTTTTTTGTGTGTGGAAAGAACTATTATTAGCCAATACAGAGACAAAGCTAAAATAGAAATTTGATCAGTTGCAAAATTTTCTAAAATCGCTTTATAAAAAAAATTCCTATTCTGTAAGAAAGAAAATCTTTCTCTTTCATTCAATTAAATTGATCAAAGTGGTTTATATCGGTTTAATAAGACTTTTCATTTATATTCAGCTTTCATTTGTACATTTCATTTCGATGCAGTTGGGTAAAGGCATTTTCCCAATTTGAGCAGAAAAGACTGAAATAGGAACATTTTTTTTCCCTACTGAAGATTCTCCTAGGACACTATCGCTATTTATAATTTTTTTCTGTTTTAATTCCAAAAATATTTTATTTAATTATATGTAAAGATATTTTTCCCTATTTCTCCTCAATTTATTATTTATAAACGTTGGTCACAAATATTTAAAGAATTTCCATAATATTGATTTTTTTTCTTTTGATGAGGGTGCTTAAAATAAAGATGAGCTATATAAAGAAGGTCATTTACACTAAATCAAACAAGTCTAGAATTTTTTTTTATCATGTGAGAACTACAATCTGTAGAGGTTTAATGATATTAAACGTAATAGGGTTTAGCAGACATATAATAAGAGCAAAAAATCCTCCTTATTAAATACACCATACTTTTTACATGAAGTGTTAAAACCCATTCGAAGTTTCGCAAATATTTTAACAGGTTTTTTTTCCTCCATAAACCAAATCTAAGCAATTCATAATATTTCAATTTCGTTTTACATTAAATACAGTACACTCCCGAGCATCCGGCTTACTGTGTTGGAAGGGCAGGCCGGATAATAAAAAAGCCAGATAGACCGGAGTTCTATGAACGCGTTTCTTTGCCCACCCATACCAGAAGACAAAGTTTTTATCCAAAACTTACTGTTATATGTATGCTCACTGTTATAATCGTATTTTCTCACTCTTATTGAGTACTAAGCCCTGCATACATCTCAATGTGAACGCAGCCGCAGTCTGGTGAATCATAGAAGCAGCCGCCGGTAACGTGTCGAATCAAAATAGAAGGCTCTGTACTGGCAGTTTATATATGTTTATATACTGCACTTCACGTTTCACGAATTAATTAGAGAAAAAGTAAATTAAAGGATATGAACTGTTCACATTTTAAAATAAATGAAAATTTAAATGAAAGAAATATAAACAAAACATTAATTTAAGTCGTAGGCTAGTTCTTAAGAAAATTGGCTCAAACTGGTTTTATTTTGCACTGATACATAGATATGAAAAGATAACCCTAAGATAAGAGTTATAACATACAGTTTTTAAGTTCTGAAAAATCTGTAATAAATGACTTTATAGACACATTGCCTTCCTCATTTATTAACATGGAAGAAAATGAATCCTTATAGTACGAAAGATGGAGAGTTGCAAAACGGATACTCGAAAGTGTATGATACTTTCTGTTGATTTCAGATACGGGAATTCAAGACATATAGAAGAAAACTTTCTTTCTTTAAAGGAAATGCACATTAACACATGAATTAAAGGTCTTAAATGTATTCAATGAGGAAGCAAGATACAGATAATTGAAATGAATGAAAATGTTAAGTTTTGACATCGAATTAACCAGAATAAATTCGAATGACGACAATATTTGTATTCAATGTTAATGGACTATTGAAATAGGTAGAGACGAAACGCAAAATAAAAATGCTTAAATTAGCCAAGTTCAAATGCATTTTAAAAATGGCCATTCAAAATATACAGATGCATTTTCAGCTAAAAGCAGCAAACTTCTTTAAGAATTTCTAAGTGTGTGTGTGTGTTTTTTAAATAGAGCGAATATAGTTTTGATGTGTAGTTCCGTTTTAACACGAGATCCTTTTTCGTTCTTTTCAGATCCGTGAATATGAGATATATAATACACGAATTCTATTTCTTTACAATTGTCTCATGTTTTACAATACATGGTTAAAGATTTTAAATTCCCACAAAGTAACCTAATATACAAGTGGAAAACACGAATAAAAAAAATTCGAAAAATGCACGAAAACGCCCAAAATTCAATCCTGGTTACTGTCTTCCCACTGCGGAGCACGCGTGTTGTTATTTGACACGAACTTTATGATCCGTCTCTTGAAAGTGAGGGAAATGAAAGTCGGCACAATTTAAAGCGGCATAACGGCTTATTAACCCATTGCACAAAGAAAAAGAACATGGTTCGTTCATAAACGAAATCGCGCTTATTCACGTGCGAGAGTTAAACGTCTTGAAGTTAACCCTGATTTGTTGGCAGCAAGGCGTGACGTAACCTCGTTTTAGAACTTCAGCAAAAAAGCCTTTCCATTCTTTCTCTCAGAAAGAATTTTTATGCTCACCTGTGCGTTCGTACTCCACCGTCTTTTATTCCATTCCACTTACGAACACAGTGCACGTTCTGGTGGAATCGCTCTGCGACCATTCCGAACAGAAGCAACCAATCAGATAAAAAGAATATTCCAATTCCGAGGAACATTCTAATAAAACAAGACGAAGCAGAGAGTGAGGGGGGAAAAGGGGAAGCCTAGGCATAAGGAAAGAAATTTGTTGGAAGAATATCATCTTCTTCTGTTACTGCCAGATGCACGCAGGTTTTCTTAGCAGGTGGAGGAATATTTAAAATGGAACGAAAAGATATGTAATAACTGCGCGTTGGCTGCAAAACTGGAAAGTCCTTCAACCAGTCTTATGACCAAGGACGTTTGAGTGAGCGGACTTTGACATTCTAGTAATAGACGGATACTTTGCAAAAAGTCTGAGTTCGTGCTTGAGATAGCTGTTTCCATCCGAGTGGAATTTTTCCTACATGCTGATAATTGTTCTACTTTTTTTCTGAACAGTTAATAAAAGAATTTGCGTATCGGTTGCGGAATTCAGATTTGCATCGTGAAATCTGGCAGCATGCCGCGCTACATTTACGCGCTGTGGCAAAAATCTGTTCACTTTTGTCAGATTGACACGGAGGTAAGAAAATTTACTTATTTATATATAATCTTTTTAAATATTTGTCCTTTTTAATAATATGAAAAAATATCTTTATTATTTTGTGAAATGAGCATGTATCCACGAAAAGTAGTTAATTTTTTATGATATATTACATTTTTTTCATTAATTACTCTGGAATTAAAAATTTTGTTTATCCCAAGCAAATATCTACAAATATCGTGATGTGAAATATTTAAAGAAAAATAATATTTGCTGTGATTGGAACTATTTAATAGATTTTAGTCTATGTAATACAAATATTATTTCAGGTATAAGATATCTATTTTTTTACTGTTTCCATTCGCTCGATTTATTAAGATTCTAAAGAACTACCGAAGAAATATCATTATTATTGAAATTATTTATTGATTTTATTTCAGTAATTTAGTCTAATATCTAACAAAATATTTTTACACGAATTAAATTATTCATCTATTTATTTTGGCAATTTGAAAAGCTTCGCATTACAGTTAGGTAATTTGTTTTTTAATATATCATATAATCATTCCGTTTTTCTTAAACACGTGAAACAAGAATTGATAATTCCAGAATCTTAAAAATGCAATTTTATAAAACAATGTTACTAAATTGACTGATTACTCTGAATTTTAACCTAAGATATCAGGGAATAGAACTTGGTCAAAGATTTAAAAATGGATTGTTCCAACTAATCTGAGACTTTGGGGTTATTTTGTTGTTGATACTTATGATATCACAAGACTTCTTATAACAAGGATAGATTGCATTTTAAGTTACTATAGTTATGAACTGCTATTATTGATTGAAGTAAAATGATTATTTTTCTATGTTCCGTAAAAACTGGAGTAAGAATATTTTAGTAGCTGATTTTTTTTGTTTTTGAAAATTTTGTCTTTTTAGTCATTACATTTTTTAGTACGTATTATTTTTATTAGTGTAAACAGAAAATCAGAGACTCTTTTATTATTTAGGGGCGTGTGTTGGAAGCTGGGATTGCCTTGGTTAAGGCTAGGCATTTTTGCCTTTTAATTGAACCTAGTTACCAATGTATTGAGAACACTTCTTATTGGCCATGGTCAATAATCGAATAGACAGGAATTGTGTGGGTTATGAACAAACTCGTATTGGATCTCTAAAGCAAGTTTCTCTTTTTCTGAACTACTCCGATATGGTTATTCGGCAGATCAAAGACAATCTACCTGTTTTTACTGATTAGCTTTATAGAGGTACCTCCAAATAATGAGGTTTTTAAATTCCTGAACAAATGTCGCGTTATGGGGATTAGATTTCAAAACTTTTTTTTTAAGTATTATTACACAGTAGAAACGATTTAAGCATATTTTTAACTTTCCGCGATAAATTAATTAGATTTTTAATATTAATTAATAAGTTAATTAGTGTTAATATTTCGTCTAATCCCGTGAAATTTCTTTTAATATAATATTAAAATATAATTTATATTTAAAATTTTCTTTGATTTATTCGAAACTGGAAATTATTTATATTTAAATGTTGTTGTAATAATTACATTCTTACCTTGCATCCTCAGTGACCATTCCCTCAAAGAAAGACTTGGCTATGACTTTACGATTAAGAAAAAAGATTTGTCAACTAAGAAAACAGTAATAATGTTTCACATTTTTTTAGATGCGAATTTTTCTGTTTGTTTTGTATCCTCTTTGTACAAATGGTGCATTTAAACTACTGTATATTGCTTTTTTTTCGTAAAAATTACTGACTTATTTATTGAAAACATTTTTTGAATCATTAAAATCTTATAAATTATTATTATGTTATTAATTAAAATAATCTACTTTTTATTTATTATCTAAATATTATTTATTAAAATAATTGAATATTAAATGCAGTTCCATTTTTAATTTAAAATTATTTGTTTTGGATACTTTTTTTCTGTATTCGTTTCAAAATCCAGTTTAGGAAAAATCGGATTCTAAGAATTAAAAATTATATTTTTATTAAAGCAGTCTCCATCCATAGTATAATAACCATAAATCAAATACTGCTTTTTTCGTCATCACTACAACCCATCATTAACCGAGGGCGATTTCTTTCTTAGAAGATATCTTCATCCTCTAAATTTTACGCAGCGCTATTCCGGCATCACTTCCGCACTTTTATACAAAAGATACTTTGCTATCAGTGTATTTTTTTCCCCTTTTAAAGTTTTGATGAGTTTCCTGGATTTTTAAAAATTTCTTTCGATATTTCTCTTATTCGCAAAGGAGCAATTTTTTTCAAAAATTTCTCTAATTTTAGGAGAAATTTTTTTTTCAGCACTTAAAAGCATTTCAGTTATTGTTTCTCTGTATTTTTCTAAATCCTGATGGATACTATATGGGACAGAAAGTAATTCAAACACTTGAACGGACTAGTATGCTTACCATATAAGTATGTAACAGGACAGATAGTCGCATTAATCAGTCGACGAGATGCTTAGTTATATTTTGTATCATAACCAAAATATGATTTGACTTAAATTTATGCTGACTCAAGAAAACTCGAAATCATTGGTACTATAAGCACATCTGAAATTGATGGTTTCTTTAATCATGGTCAATACAAAATATACCCTTATCGAATTTAGTTTTGAAAAACTCCCTTCTTAACTGCTTACTAATATCACACATATGCACGAAATCATGAATAATTTGGGGAGCAATATTCTTATAATACATAACAAATAAATGGACTTAATCTATAGTGTGCTTATTGAAATTCGCCTTATTCTCATTTGCAGTTCGATATTGAAATGCGTTCCATCGATGAATGAAAGTTTGAATAACAAACCATCTCTATTATATTGTTGTGACGCCTTCCTAATACATTGTATAGCGTTCAGAAAATCGAATAACATTGTTGAAGTATTGTGCAATAACTAGAATTTGTAAAATAAGACAATTTCGCCTTGTGGACCAGCACCCCTAGATGGGGGTATAGGATTATATAAATATACATATTTTGCATATTGTTTATGATAACAAGGAATTTTGCTACATGAGTTTTAATTAAGCTGCAAATTTTTAACTGAAATAATTTATCAACGTCCTACTAGAGGCCGCCGCGAATGTATACAATGAGAAAGGGCACAAAAGGAAATGGTTTAATATCGCTGTCATTTGTTTCGGTACGTTTTCCTAGTCGTCATATTGATCTGAAGATTATTTTTATTGTAAAAAAAAAATGGTATTAGCGAGTTAAAAATGGAACACATTTTTTTTCGAACTACCTAACTCGCAAGGATATTGGTAAAAGATTCAATGAGCTTTTAAAGGTATTTAAGATATTCTCTGGGGATTTTTTTTTCTAGCCGTTTTGTTCTGTAACTTCTGAAAGTTCACTTTGAAATGTCTGTTAAGTTCTCTTTCCATATACTTTTTAGAACAAAATGTCTGCGGCACTATAAACAGTTCCAATCAAATTAGTAGGTTAATCAAGCTTCACACTGTATAGTTTAAACAAGGAAACTATCTCCCAAGAATGCAATTAGCAAATATATATAGTGTGGAAAGGTTAGAAAAGAGAAACATATGAAAAAAAAAAACTACTTAGATATCTACTAAAAATGCAAATTAAATCTGAAAAACCCGGCAACTATACTCTTAAAATGTTCCTGAAAAACTACGAAGAATATAATTTATCCGATTTGTGGATAACTTCATGGAATAATGATTACTGAAGTATTTGTCATGACGATCTTATCTCATTATTTTATAACAACCACGTGCTTTGAACGAAGTAGCCATGTGACACGACGTATATTTTGAATGAAATGAATAGTGAATAAAAAATGATATCAGCATAATGGTCCTTTTGATATAAGCATTTCGAAAACAATGCTTTCTCCGTTAAATTGATTGCCGTTTTATTAACATTGCACTGGTGTTTCTTTTTTTGAAAAGAAAACGACGCTTTGTTGCAGAAGTTTTCAAAATTTAGTTTCCACATACTCATGATGACTCAGAATTCACTGAAAATTAAGTGATGGTAGATCACAGGCAAACATTTTTATGTATTGGAATTATGTGCGCATGTAGTCCATTAAAACAGATATGCAGAACAGAGACTGTAAAGCATAAATTATTCATTCGCTAACAGTATTGTTAATAAACTTTTTTTTCACTTCGGTTTTACTATGTTAGCTCAAAACAGGTTCCATCAACCCAGCAATGCATGCTTATTAAAATCAATGGAATGGCGAATAATTTAAAGATTCCCAAATATTTTTTTGCAAATTCGTAAACTAATAAAATATTATAGCGACAAGATTCTCAAAAAATTCCATCAAAAATTCATGCCAGGCAGTCTATAGTTATTTGAAATGTTTCTTCATTGTACAGGGTGGCCATAAAATAACTTTCCCTGTTTGGCTGCATCTGCAGCTGAAACGAATGAACGAAATGAAACCGCATTTCATATGCTGACTATGAAAGGCATGGGAAGATGAAGTCAGCAGGTAAAAAATTAGTACCAAACGTTGCCGATAGGAGAAATACTGGTGCTGTGGGAGTGCAGTTATGAATGAATTCATGAAACTCACTGAAAATAATTTTTTAATAATCAACATTAGGGTCCCCTGGACGTCGTGCAACGTTTCCAATATTCCGACTTTCCTTATGTACAACTTATTGCACACGATGTATGACGTTCTCCAATGCTGAGTGTGAACTGTCAGTTTCGATTTTCATAGCAGCTCGTCTTAAGCTCTGTTTCAAGAAATGCAGGTGTGGAATGCCACCAGCGTACACTGCGGATTTCAGGGACCCCCTACAGCCAAAGGTTACATGGGGTGGTGTTCGGGGAACGGGGCGACCATTCCATCTGAAAATACTGACTAATTACTCTCTCAATACTGAAATGCTGTCTTACAAGGCTCTGTACTGGACGATAAATATGAGGTCATGTTCATTTTGTTTAAAACGTATTCACGCACGAATGAAGAATTTCACATAATCCATATCGATATGCAAATTTCCTCGTTCGCTCCTGATAGCAGAGCCAGTATTTCCTCTATTGACAACTTTCGGTATTAATTAATTTATTTATTTATTTTATTTTACTCATTTATTTTTGCTGAATTCATCATCCCATGCCTCCCACAGTCTGTATATGAAACATGGTTTCATTTCGTTCATTCGTTTTAGCTGTATATGCTGTCAAACAGGGAAAGTTATTTTATGGTCCCCCTCTAGTTTTACACTATTAATTGAAAGCGCGTTCACCAGCCAAGTAATACATGTCAATAAAAAAGAGTTTGGGAGCTCTCTACTGGGTGGATAATTCCAATTTAAACTAAATTTCTAAAGATTCGACTTGTAAAATGGGCTGAAGCACATTAAGTATGAATCAAGGGTTAATTGTCCTCTGCTGTTGTTGTAAAAGTATCTGTACAGATATTGTTCTTTTCATCTGGACCAATGTTAACAATTATGTGGTCAATCCCGAAATAATTTTTGTGTTGTTCCCAAATGGAACATTGATATAAGGATTGTAAACATTTCTATTTGAATGGACGCTTCATCCCTCACTGACTAACTTTATTCAAGAAAATATTTATTTCATCTAAATAAAACTATACAAAACCATTTTAGACTATTTGAATCTTCAAGAAATAAATAAAAAAAATCCATCTGCGTTGAAAATTGCAGAAAATTACTTAATAACTTTTTTTTTTCGAATTAAACCCCATATTTGGAAGGGGGACAAAAATGGATGTACTTTATTTAGAGTATCAGCATATAATAACTTAATTATTACCACAACTTATGATAAAGTGCTACAGCCTTTCTTTATCTAAGCATGAACATATTTATCGAGAGTATATAACAGGCTTTCAAGAACATCGATTCATAACTTGTGCTAATATATCTTCTCTTTTCTTCGGTAACAAAGCGAGATTCAGCGGCATCATCACCATCTTTTTTTGCGGAACACGTTTCATCGGCTCGTAAAGAATCGCGAGTAGCCGGCGGAGTGATCGGTCACTTCCTTCCCGATGATATCAGTCCGCGGGTTCAGAAGCACTAGTGTCTGTAAAACCGAAAAACAACGATGTGAGAAATGAAACTGACGACAGATAAAACACCGATTTCATTCGATGCATCTTGTTCGTTACTTCTATTTCCGGCAATATACAGCATCTGACCTTTTTTAACCCCCGGAATCGTCGGACAAAAGCCATTGTATATAGGAAAGAGAGAAGAGCTGTATTACGGTGCAATTATCTTTCGATGATCTTAAACAGCTTTTTAGTGAAGTGTATAGATGCTGGGATGATTGAATTGCTTACAACATTATCGGTGTGAAAAATACATTGTGTAATTGTTTACGTGCAAATGACGACCTTGTTAAACAATAGCGTTCGATCAACAAGATTTTTTAATTAGTTCGAGCAAGGGTCCCTATTAGCCCTGAGACTAGAGGAGCCCATGTTATCTGATGTGTAAATTAGAAGTTCTTATAAGATTATAAAATTTAACAGCCTTTATTTTCTTAACCAACATTATTTTTTGGCTTTCTTGTAATTCCGAGACCACACATATAAAAATCTGCGATTTGATTTTGGTACAGATATAAACAGACTGAGATTGGTACAGAATTGGCACAGTCAGTGACAACTTTACAGACATAAATATGTTCTCATTTTCAATCCTTTATCAATTGGCTTTTGTTCAATTTCACGGCGAGTTCAATTAACATAGTTATTTATTAAACAAATAGGCACAACTGTCGCATAACAATGAAATAGTTATCAACTGCTTAGAAACGCTAGTTGCAGTTACGGGATCAGATAAAAAAAAATGTAACCATTATTATTATATCATTTTAGGAGTTTTACAATCATTTTTTTTTTGTAGAAATTTTAATTTTCCTTTCAAATGCGAACTACGAAGATGAAATTAGTTTGTTTCTAAAACCCTTTTGAAAGAGATACGTTTCGATTCTTGTTATAAGTAGAAGAAAGCGTTTTCTGTTGCATCGTATCGTCCAACAGCATCGGTGAAAAAACAAGGAAAGAAATGAATTGAGGGCGAAATGGACTGATTAGCTGTTTGTGATAATAGTTACAAACCGTCTCGCTTCGCCAGTTGCGGAAGTTTTTCAATGAATCCCTTCCTCATAAAACTTGAACTTAATTCAATAACATGGCTTGTAAAGGTGGTGGATTTGTGACGTAAAATGTAAATTTGAATCTGTTTCACTTATGGTCATAATTCAGTTGAAATGCAGCAGAGCAATAAGACAAAGAAAGCTGCTTTTCTATATAAACTGTCCATGTCTAAGAAATTTGACACGCGTTATCGGCAAGTGCTGACAAGATCTTGTCGAATTGCAGCTAATATTTATTTTTAATCTTTATTTGATGATTAATCAAATTAATATATCTCTACTTTAGCGAACGACAAGGTCATGCAGTTAGAAACCTATGAGAAAATACACATTTCTCAATTGTAATGAGTTATTTATCCAAAACATTAAAGAAGAAAATTTCGATTCTGTATTATTTCAAAATGAATGGTTTTACTATTGTAAAACTTGGCTTGGTAGAACTTACTGATTTGAATCCATCTCTAATTCGAGCTTATATTTTCTGGTCACTCGAATGTTCTAAAAATGTTAATTTATCGAATAATGTTAAAATATCATTTATAATTCGGATTCATTTTTTGAAATCCGAAATCAAAAATGAAAATTGTAGAAAATTGTTTTTTATTTCTAAATTATTTTTGATAGTCAAATAAATATTCTTGGCCACTCTGGTTTCATTGTGAAGTTGGTATGCTCAATGCATAAAGTTATTAAACTGTCTGATAAAAAATATTAAAGCTAATTTCATAATTTCTATTATTATCATTTTATTTATTATTGTTCATTTATTAATTATGTATTACTAATTAAAACAGTGGAATGTTAAAAATATTTTTTAACCTTTAGCTTTAATATATATATATATATATATATATATATATATATATATATATATATATATAGTAACCAATCTAAAGTAAGAAATATTTTGAAAACGAAACTAAAATGAAAGCGAAACGAAATAGTTTCGGAATCGCAACTAAAAATTATTTTTTATTCAAACTAAAACCAAAAAAGGAACAGGAAAAACTTCATAGTATTTAGAGAGCGCAAATGCAGCTACTTCTAAAACACGGATGAATTGAGACAAAAGTATTAAAATCTATTAAAATCAAGTTAATAGGAAAATCAAATAAACCAAATAAAAAAAGAATCCGGCCTGGAGACTTTTTCAAGGGTAACCCTCAGGCAGGGATTTGTATATATATATATATATATATATATATATATATATATATATATATATATATATATATATATATATATTTCTCGTAAAATTGAATAGCCCAATCGTTTAAATTAGAGTTAAAATAGATAAAAAGCAAATTCTTCTAATTTTGGAGCCTTTAAATTATTACCACCTACCTACAAAAGTGAATTTCCTTTCTTTCATTTCTGCTTTCCATGGAAGAAGCCATACATTATGTCCATGCATTCCCAACATGTCCTTTGTACATTTAAATTTTAATTCAGGATATAAAAGATAGTTAAATGAAGGGAATTTCGGTTAATTGTCCTTTTATTTATTTTAAGTAAATTCATGTTGTTTTTGAAAGAAAAATATTTTTAAACATTATTTTGAGACACTTATTATCTACTTTTTTGTACGTTTACCTAGAGCAAAGCATAAAAAAATAGTATATAAAATCGACTGTGTGCACGAGTTAAAATTACTGCATATTTAATTGAAGCGTCAGTTTTAACTTCTGTTTTGGCATGAAGAGAATCAACCAGGCTATTTTTAATGCATAAATTGACTGTTTTATTTATGTACGAATAAAATTAAGTACGAATAAAAATTAGTTATAAGACCATCCATTTCTCATTCTATTTACAATTTTTTGTGTTTGACAAAAAAATTTTGTGCTTGCTATTTACAATTTTTTGTGCTTTAGCAAAGGTCAATGAGCTAAGATCTTCAATTGGATGCTGCTTTATTATATTCTCATTTCAAAATCAGTTAGAAGTCATTGCTAATATTTTCTTTTAGCATTTTTTTTTTTTTAATTTCGTATATGTTGATGCATTTTTTTTCTGTTTATTAATCAAATTTGCTTCACTTCGGATATAGTATTTATTTTTGATTTGAATGTTCATGAACATTATGCATTGAGAAGGAGGAACTGCAAGGAAACAAAAGTTAATTAGAGAGAGAATCTCTTGATGGAAGGCGGGGAAAATTAAATAACCTTTCATCAGTTCTCAGACAGTGTTAGTAGGATAACAGCCCTCTGTAAACTGGCACATCTTCTAGTTATGTTAATAAACATATTTCATTACGGACTTTCAGATTGACTTTGGAAAGGATATTAAATATGCCTCGATCAGTAAATCATGAAAGTATAAATAATAACGTACCGGTGTGCTTCAAACTTAAGATACTCTTACTGATTTAAAATTACTAAATAATGATAATCGTGCCTGGTAGGCTAAATCTTTTAAGCATTCTAAAATATCTGAATCTTCTAACGGTTAAGTTCGTTTTCCCAAGTAATTAACTGGAAACAAACTGGAACAATTAATGTGTAATTAACTGGAAACAAAATACCACAACACCTTTATACATATCTATTACTGTTTATTTAAAGAAAAGCAGTGAACGGAGAACAATAAAGGATCAGAAACCGAAAAGGGGACTTTTCGGTTGCTGATATTGAAATCGTTATAGACGCCCCTTTCTTTAATCCAGTCGGTCCACCATGTGGGATCCATGTGGTACTGATTCATGTACGTTGGTCCATGTGAGACTGATTCATCTAGTTTGATCCATGTGGAGATGATTCATGTAGGTTGGTCCATGTGAGACTGATTCATATGGATTGATCTATGTGAGACTAAGAGTAGAATTCTCCCTGTTCCGAAGACGGTCTTGGCAAAATTGTCGTACTTTTATGGTAGATAGAAAAAATATATATTTCTGAGTTTTGAATATTTATTCTAAAATACTTGTTTAGCACGAGCGATACGTCAAGGTGAAGTTTAAAGGATATTGTTATTCGTTTTATTGGCATAAAATGGCAACAGTCACAAAGGATATGTCAGTTAGTCAATTACAATATTAAGAAATCGCAAATGTTCGATTCTGAATACTATTATATATTACTATTCTGTATTACGATTCTGAATACTATAATATATTATATAGTAAAAGGCATTTTCTCTATCATATGGTTGATATAAATTCGAAATATGCTTCCAATTTTCGGTGAACTCACAACTTATCTTTTTAATGCTAAAAAATCAGCTATCAGTATCAATAGTTTCCGTAGTAATTCTCTATGTATTGATATGGTGATCCGTTGATATGGTGCGGAAGTTTGGAGGGGGGGGGGTTGTCAGTTCAAGTGCCAAATTTCTCATTCCAAATTACATGGTTCTTTCCAAAATAGCTCTAATATTGCTTTTAAAAATAGGATGTTAATGTGACTAAACTAAATAAAATATAAAAACAATTTCTTGATTGTAACATAATTATTAAGGATTCAAAAGAAATTATTCAACAAAAATGGAATAATTTCAGTTTAATTATTTTCTTCAATTAAATTTACAATTTACAATGATTAATATCAAAACATAGCTTTTAATTTTGTTTGAGTGTCAACTTATTTTTCACCTTCCAGTTGGGGATATTTTCAAGCCATTATTTAGATGCTACATTTCCAAATAGAAAAAAAAAAATTAAAAGGAAGTGAATTATTACTTATTTAAAACTGTATATCTAGAATATAATGCAAATTTATGATAGTGTGAGAAAAAAAGATGTATGGTTTAACAAAGGATTTTCAAACTCTCCGCGCTTTTGCACATGCATTAGGATGGGTTTAATGATAAAATAAGGGTGAGAGAAAAGATAAAAGGAGGAGATGCTTACATTTATCAATAAAGTGAATTCCGGAAATGCGCACTTTTTTCTGCGTCTCACCCCTTAGTGAAATAGAATCATCGAAAACTGGTCGTCTTAGGATACTGAAACGAACAGTACAGTCTTTCAACGCGTGTAAACACAAATTTAAAGGGTTGTTGATAATATTTTATTTTTACATATATAGAAGTTATTTTTTTTTCCTCATGTTTTCATTTCGATAATTAGTTTATCAGTTTTTGTGACTGTGGAGGGAGTTGCTTTCTCGACATTTTACGAAACATTCATGCAAAATAAACGTATCGAGGAAACAGTCGATGGTAATTTTCCAATTCAACCACCCTTCACTGGTGAAACCTCACCCTCTTCCCTCTGATCGATTCCAGCCTCCAACAGGGGCGTGGGATTCAGAAAAGCATCCCCTCTCCCTACTCGTATGATTCATTCCAGACTGGGGGGGGGGAGCAGAGGGAAAAAAAATTACATCTCTACTCCTTCTCTTTGTGTCAGCGGAAAAGATGATGGGGCCGACGCGTGGGCCCCGGGACCGACGCCTCTTCCCTGCCGGCGCGTGGGACCCGGGCCAGAGTTCTCTGGGTTGGAAAGTCTGCTGAACTGGGACAGTGCCGGGGCGTCGCGAAGGACGAGCGCCGAAACGATTTATTTGTTGCCTCTTCTTCAGGAGTCGGTTGAAAGAATGGCCTCAACCTTACAGGGTTGTTGCCAAAACAGTAGAGTTGGAATTAGCATAAATGTGTTTTGAAAATGGTAATCAACAAAGGTGGTGAACTTCTGTGCAGATGCTGTCGTTAAAGGATACAATGACTCTGAAGAAGCAATGTTTTGCTGTGCTTCGCTGTTGCTTAAAATTATCATACTGATTTCATTCTTATGCGACAACGAAACATTGAATAGGACATCTGTACTAAACAAAGAATATGATTTTAATAACGCTTTAGAGCAAAGAATGCAATGTTTTTCACTTTCATGTCGCTGGCGTAGAGACAAAAGCTGCAAAACTGGAAGCAAAATTGAGACTCTCATTTATAATAAATGTTTAATTCATCTGTTTTATCTCTTTTTTTAGACGTGGGCAAGCTTCATTTGTTGGTTAATAAATACGCATTCAAAAGTTTTGAATTACTTAAGTGGTTTATTATACAGAGAATTCACTCTAATTGTGATCCCAAAACTAATTTTTAAACCGTTAGTAATAAGCATATACTTTCAATTGGAAAAGTGCTTTAAATGACAGATTTATATTTTATTTATTTTTATATTGTTTCAATCAATAGACTAGTACAATTGGAAATAATTAAGAAATCTAAATATTTAAATAATATCCTTGTAGTCATATTTTGTAAAATATTCTTTGTACATTAACATTTTAAAATGAAACAAGTATATATTTTTCGATTAAAATTACTGACTTATGAACTGCTGAATTGCATTATTTTAAAATAATCAAGAAATGTCTCAGAGAAAAATAATTCCAGTATCTGGATGTTCTTCCTTCATACGACTATTGAAATGGTTTAAAATAATCTAAACTAATGTTTCGTTGAGGAAATAACAAAGTTTCATAACTCGTTCAATTCTGATCATTCAAAAGTTGTTTCATTATGTTCCATCCTATGACCGCTTTCAGAATGTTCGGAGTGGAGGATTACTTGAAAGGGGATGATATGCGCTCTTCCCTGAAGGGATGTTTAACTATCAACTTTAATTACAAGGGAATGGGGAATTATTTTAACGTTGTTTTCATTCGTTTACACGTGAATTATTATATAAAAAAAGGGAATAAAAACCGCAAAATCAAAAATGAATTCTAAAAAGAATGCCAAGTCGTTTCTTTAGCTAACCTTAATCCTTAACAGTATTAACATTGAACTTTTGTGTTCGGGATGATTGAGGAAATAATAGTAGGGGAGAGATAAAAATATATTATACCAAGGAATACAGTAGAAGGAAAATAATAAGAAGATTGGAAATCGAGGAGTGAATTAATTACCCCTTGAGTCTAATCGCAATATTCAAAATATCGGTAGTCGTAATTGTTGGTTAAAAGGACTCCAAATCCCAGATCTTCCTCTGCATGTGCGACGACACGGTGACGTTCAAAAAGGAAGCAGTTTTTTTTTCTTTTTTGGTACTTTTTTTCTGTAACTCTATGCGTGAAGGTCAGCGTATCAAACAGGATGGAAGTTCTGCTTTATCTGTCTTGATGGAAACCGATCATCAGCCTGATGGATGGAAAATGCATTAAAAGGAAGAAGCAGGTTAGATCCAGATCGAGAGCTTTTTGCAGTCTCATAATTCAAGATAAAGGCGAGTCTTTCTTTTTAGAAGGCATTGCTCAAATTATTGCTAAAACCGCCTTCTAAAATGTAGTAAATGGGGACTGGATTGAATTTTAAGACAGGATTATTTTAACATCTGTTACCTACCTCCCCTTTCCGGCTTTGACTTTAGGAAAAGAAAAGAAAAAAATATTTGTGAAATAAAGATGTTGAAAAATGGCAATCGATTTTTTTTGTTTTGTTTTTGCAAGAAAACATTTTAGTTTTTTTTTTTTTTTTTTGGGTAATGATCTTGGGAAAAAAAATTTCGGAATTTATTCGGAATTAAAAGATGTAATTAAATATTAGTTTTTAAATTGAATTTTAATACATCGTTTAACTATTAGAAACTTATTATAACTGAAATTATTATTGCATTACATTTTATATTTTCGTTTAATTTAAAATTTTCTAAAGGAATCGATTCTATTAAGTAGCAGTTTTGTATTTTAAAAATTGTATTTTATTCAATAATACTTTTTGAAGAAAGCACATTTCTGCATTTAATTCATTATTATTTTAATTCTATCAAAATTGTTGCCTGCAATATAAAAATCAGGCTCTTTCTCACTTTCACTTAAAATTAATCTAGTTTTGATTTCTGACATGGTATAGAAACAATTTTAATTAATTATTAAAACTTTGTCTCTTGAAAATGTATCACTATTCAGATGAAATTAAGGGTTTTCAGATCCATCCAATTTCTTATCTACTGTTCTATAAATTTGTATCGTCTATTTCATTTAAGTTCTAAAAACTTCTGTTTGATTAACTTTAACAATATAATTTTCTTGTTTGTTCATAACATATGTTTAAATTAACATTTCAAAATTCCTGGCTCATTAATTTTTAATTATATCATTTGCTCAAAAATTATGTACCTTTCGTTGGAGTAAGTAGAAGATTTCAATATTTGTAAAATGAGATTCAATCTTTTTTATTAAAGAAACATCGCTATACTATAAGAATTCTCTTATAATCTATCACAGAATTCTTCTTATATAATTATATTTTTTCTAATCTATATAATATTTTATATAAATTTTTATTTTTTCTTGATATTCAAAAATAAATAAATAAATTAGCAGGTCTTTTAAAATCGTGCTTACGAATATTTTACTTTTTACCAATTTTTTTCTATATGTAGGGTTAAAATGGGTGGATTTTGAAATTTTTCATCTGATATTTGATTTTGCATAGAAAATTTGTAGCTGGTTTATTGCTCTTTATATTGAATATCAATGTTTTGAAAACCAAACACTTCTTCAATTTCGTATCAAAGAAATTTTTTGAATGTTTTGGTTCACTGTTTTAAACGGTATTTAAGGATGGCAAGTTTGTCATACACATTTGAACTTATTTCACAAAATTCATTTTTTATAAAGTAATATTAATTTTTGGAGCTTATCAAATGAATTTTTCTGAACTGGTTTTAAAATGTGTATGCCAAAATTATGCTCTGATTGCATTACTACGTCCAATTATTTATAATGTCATATTCTTTGTAAGTTGAATAAATTACAACCAATCTATTTAACAAATATTTATAAAAAAGAATTACTGTCTTGGTTTGTAAAGTGTGAATCACCACTTCCGGACACTGATACAGTACTAATGAAAAAGACTAAGAGACTTGTGAAATACTAGTTGTTAGCATTGTTATCTAAGCTAGTTTACATAAACTATAATAAGAGATAATGACGCCAATTGGATTGGAAAACGAAGTTTCACGTCCATCGCTGCATAACCTTCAACATTCTGTTTAATGCAAATGGAAAGATTAAGATTCAAGGTTTTCCAGCAGAAAAAATATAAAAGATTGAATGTTCAAACAAAGACTAAATATTATTAGTTTGTGTCATTATTTTAGAATTTGAACACTCAAATTGTTTAGCTGAAACCAATGTCACGATTGGTAAAAATGTTGAATTCGTATTCAAAAAATTTGGTTTTAATATAGTGGGTTTTTTAAAATTTTTTTATCAAACCTGCTAATTCAAATATTGATAGAGATAAAAAAAAACAGCTGTTTGCTCTTACATCTTTAGAACTTGTTTATCGTTTGGTTATTTTTTACTAATTTTCGTCTAGTCATTAATTTAATCAATGCAGAGTGCCAATGTTAGAATTTGCTTATTTTTTTTACTTCGGTTTCGATTTTTTTTAAAAACAGTATATATTATGTTTTTCTTAGCTCTCATTTGTTTATTTATTAATTCCTTTTAAATTCTGCATTTTTCAATCATTGATAAGGTTACCATACATCTGGATTTAGATTGGACAATCTTGATTTGTAGTTATTTCCACGCAAATATCTTGAAATTTCAAAATATTTTAAGGCAACGAATGTGCTAAAGAAAAATTTGTTAGTAATGGCAAAAATCTGAAATATTCGATACTGCTGACGTCGTTCCGCCTATTCACCATTCCATTATTTTTCTTTTTAAATAAATCATCGCATGTTCTTTCTTTTTTTTTTTTCTTTTTGCATTTCTGAAGTCCATTTAGTTTTATCCACTCATTTAATTTGTGTTTAAGATTTATTTACACTTTTGTTGCTACCACTTTTTTACTGAAAATCTCCTTATTCAGGACCAGTTTAAATAGAAGATTAAAAGTTAGGACAATTTTATTTTATTTCATTTTTTATTAGTGTAATTTTGACTTATTAAACACGAGTAGCGTGCTCATGCAGGATAAATTTTATTTTTATTTTGTGCGAAATACATTGTTGAAAAATACGATTAAATTATTTTTTAAAAACTAATCAAAAATAGAAATTTAATTTGTCTGTTAAAACGTTAGTATCATTGAAAAGATGATTTTTTCAACTTTAATATAATGTAAAATTCAATTTTGAGATAATATTTCCCGAAGCAATAACGGAAAAACGCTGAAATTTCGCTTAATTTTTAATTAATTAAAATTGTAAATGAAAATTTAAAAAATTGCTCCGAGGTGCACATTTCCAACCTTCATATGCCAAATTAGGTGGCTCTAAGTCAAACGGTCTGGCCAACATACATACACACACACATTGAGCTTCATTACAAGTATAGATTAATAATAATTTAATTTTTCTTCTTTTTTTTTCTAATTCTGTTTTACAACTATTAGAATTTTATACTAAGCCTTCTCCCAAGATCCACCCCCCCCCCATACCCCAGCCTATCCTGATCCTAACTAAAAATAATTTTGGTTATTATAATTATTATTTAATTCACTATCGATTTTTAACTTCCTATTTTCATTTTCTTAATCGACTCACCATCTAATGCATTCATTTCCAACGTAAGTGTTCATTATGTAGTCACACATTTTTTCAATTTCAGTGTTAGCACTTCCAAATAAATCTTCTACGCATTTCCGTTTTTTATCTTACTTAAGAGCCTCTACTTGCTGAAAATGCTAGGCAACCAGTCGAGTGTGGAGCCGTTAATCTACACCGATATGCATATTTGATATTTCTAAACCACTTTTGGCGCTTCCAAGCGTGCCTTTTGTCATTCTAATCAGTAGGCAAAGAAAGTTGATTAATTAGACGATGTGGAAACCAGTGGAGCGGGAAGGAAAAAACACCTTTCCGAAAACAAAGGCGCACCGGAAACGTCCACTGGCATATTTGTTCCACAACAATCGATTATTATTTTTTTAAAACCCCAATTCGAATCGAAAGTATATTTCAGCGAACAAGTTAGGAGACACTAATTGGCTGCTGATTGGTGAGATTGGCCCTAATTGAATAGGGTCTTGCCCTTTGTTTAACAGCGCATTCTTACAGTTTTTTCGAATGGGCCACTTTCGCATTTATTCTAGAGAGACAGGATGTCGTAATGTGGTTTTGTCCTACGGAACCGACTGCAGAAGATAGGGTTATCTTCTTCCTATCTGGAATCGGTGTTTTGCGATGTTCAATTAAGAAATTACGGCAGGCTTCAAGAGATACCGACATCTTTAAAAGGCTTTTTTTAAATGAATAATGGGTGTAGCAAGTTCTGATGGCCTTTTTTTAGCCTAATTTAATGAAGCGGATCACTTTTGTTACATTGAGATTGCTCAGATATGTTTTTCAATGAGTGCTGCCAGTGGGTGCACTTCAATTAAAAATGCAATAAATTTTATTTTTAAATGTTGCGCGCATAGAAGAGACGGCATCGTTTATTTCATGACTGTCTTTAATTACTTTTCCTTACTGCAATCTTTGTTCAGATGGTTTAATGTACCCTTCAGGAATGGGTGATCCGGTTTAAAAGAGAGAGTACCAGAACTCATATGCTTGTTCTATTTATCACATTTCATAGCGCATAATTTTTTATGCGCTAATGTAGAATATGTTTTCTAAAAAGCAAGGTTATCGGATATAAATAGAATAGTTTACTTATGTTTTTTCCTACTTTTTAAGTAATGGTTTCATGAATAATTTTGATAATTCTTTTTTCATGAATTATTTGAATTAGCAGTATAAAGTTTTTTTACGTTAATAAAAAAAAGTTTGTTTTTTTTGTAAAATGTTATTAAATAATTATCCATGGAAACTCAATGAATAAATTTTTCTTTTACTTCCGAAAAATGCCAAATATTTTGAAAATATGCATAAATGCAGTTTACATCTGGAATAAAATACTTAATCTCATACATGCAGCTTACATACCGCCCCTCAAAAATTTTTTATTATACTTACATTTTCTCTTTTTGAAATTCTATTTTCTTCTATCAGCAGTTTTACTTTCATGTATGTTCTTACAAGAAAATATAAGCAAAAATGTACAGATTTAAAAGAAAAATTAACAGAAAAGAATTGAGCATACCATAGAATAAAATGCTTTATCACAACATCGAATTAAAATAAACTATATAACGAATAAAATTAGTGGAAAAAGTTTGGCACATCTTTCGATTATATCTTGAATAGGTGTAATCAAAAGATTTGTGTTTAATTTCATCGTTAGTGATGAGAATCGAGTACATATTTTAGACCACTTTTCTTTAATCGATTGGGCGAAAAAGTGGATACAGACCTACAATCTAGGTTTGAAGTCCATATACCAAATTTCAGTTTTCTACCTTATTGGGTATTTAAATTATCATGTTACACATTCATGATATATTCAGAATAATGGTGTATTTATATGGTTATTGCTTAAATGACGTAATCTAAGCATCAGCCCAGGCAAAATGAGTGGCAAGGAGGCAACAAGAGTCGACTAAAAATATTAGCCCAGTTGTCAAATAAATTATTTTTGGAAAAACCTACGAGTTTGTAAATTATATTAAGATAATATTTAAATTTTGTCCCATATAAGTGATCAAGTTCTAAATATTTAGTGATATTCATTTTTTATGGCATGCATGGCATTGTGTCTAATGTGGATACCTCACAGTTGTAAGCTATAATAAATAAATAAATAAATTATAAAATATTTTCACAAAACTACTGAAATTCAACTTGAAATAAATTATTATTATTTTAATAAATTTAAATGTGGTGAAAACTTAAAAATGAATTCTTCTGAAAATTATTAAAATAGGAATTTCATAATCCGAATTGCTTAGGACTGCAGGATGTCTAAATCCGCCATTTGTATCAAAAATCGTATCGATTGCCGCACTTTCTCTTCACAGTTTCCGATACGAAAAAAATGGAAAAACATTCATTTGGCGATTTTATTTGCATGTTCTTCTTTGAACGTAATTATTTAAAAATTTAATACTGATATAAAAAAATGGCAACCTACAATCAGCTTCATAAAATGGACAGTCTGTCAACCCAGAACATAAGAAGTCATTTATCACACAAAAATAAAATAAAAATGCTTCCATTACGCGGGGGATGTAATGGCTCAATCTCATCAAAATTCTCGGCGGTCTCCTCATTTCGAGACCATTACCTCCCTGCCATTGCGCTGGATAATCTAACGCCTGGAATTTGAATTAAAAAAATTCTTTGGGTGTTCCGTGCAAGATGCCTCCCTTAACGGAAATGTCGAGTGATTTATGCCCAACTCTTTTTTTGGCAACCGCTTGTAGTGCACGCGATTTTCTCGTTCGACGTTCCATTCCCCCAACCACTATTACTCTCATCCAGTTGGACATCGTTGCATTCCCCGTCCAATTTCATGCTCTTTGAAGAAATTTCCGCCGGTGATTTAGGGCTCATTGTTATACAAGGTACATGACTCGGCAAGAGGGGGAGGAGTGGAATGGTTTCAGGGATGGTTGAGTTTGAAAATCGTTTGGAGAAAGTGTGTTTATCAAATAGTCGAGATATGCCCATTGGGGAATGTCGGTTCCTTTCTCAAGGAACGTAAACGTGATGTAACTGCATTTATTGAAAGACAACAGCAACCTGGTGGAGTGTAAAGATAGCAAGTCTTCCGGGTTCTCTTCCTTTCTTGCGGTCAGTTCTTTTGCTCTTCTGGTGTATGGTATTCTGGTCATTGTACTGATCCTTTAATATAGCGTTTCGAGGACAAATATGAAATGAATCTCGCAGGAAATTGAAAAGAGAATTATTAAATACAATTTTTAATACACTAAGGAACATAGATAGCATTTATTCTTATCTAAATAGTAATATTTAATTTTAGCATATTAATATAATAATATAAAAAAAAAGAATCTGAAGGAATCTGATTGACGGACCGCCATGATAGCATTGGGTGGGAACTAAGGTTGAGTCCTAAAGCCCCGTTCCGACGACCTGTTGCCTTTACGCATATGATCATAAATATGCCAATTGTCCCATTGCATAGGCCACCCCCGCCTGTGAAAGTCGATCGGGAGCTTCCCGCATATTGTCGGTAAAATGGACAGATATCAAAGAACCCCAGAAAACCACGAGAGAGAGAGAGAAAAAAGAGGGTGAAATGTCCGTCTCATGGCACACTCAGGTGGTCGGAACGGGGCTTAAGGGGCCTTCCGTAGGAGGCACGTTCCTTCATCGGTAGGGGGTAGCTGACCTAACAACATTTCTATATCCATCAGGGTAGTTAGTACCAACCATTGTACTGAACGCTTCTTATCCTCATATCTGAGAGGCTCCATTAGTGGAAGGCTATCAGAGTAAAAGATTCAGTATAAATCATCTTGGAATGGACTTGAAAATGCATGAAACAAATTTGGCTAGGTATCATAATCACTGGTTTCTGTTCTGCGCATAGAGTTTCATGTGAATCTTTTTTGGCCTTCAAGCCCCCAATCATATACTTGGTTGACAAATTCTATGAGCTCTTCTGTTTCAACTGCAGAAGAGCCACTGGTAATAATAAAGAGCAATGATAACTAAATATGATATTTTCGCAATCTTTTTCCATACAAGAATCTTCCATTCTTAACGAGTGAGCGTCCCGCCGGTGGGTACTTGAGATATGAGGATGAGAAGATTCGGGTTTGGTGGTTGGTTTTCACCACCTGTTGGATATAGTAACCGATAAGGAAATGTGCTTCCTATTGCAGGGCCCGAACTATGGCTAGTGATGTCCTTTCGGACTCAATTATAGTTCCTTCCAATGTTATTACACCACCCAGATCATCAAATTATTCCATATTGCTTAAGGGGACGGGGCTGAGACAGCGAGTTTGTGTTTAACGAATCAGCAGCCAATAGTGATTGTATCATAGCCAGATAATTGATAATATATGTCGAAAACTACAGTTAGTTGTTCCATCGTTGTAAGACGTAGAACAGGTTTGATTGCTGCAATGAGAGCTCTATAAAATAAAAATATTTTTATTTTACATTTACTCTGAATAAATTGTTCATTCTTTAAGAAATTATATGAAAATATTACTGATTGGAGTTCACGAGACATAAGTACGGCTCACTACTTTAATTTTAAATCCAATGGAAATGTAGCAAGACTAAAATAAAATTAAAAAAAACATCAGACCAGTTCACGACAGCATGCAGTTAGGTGCTGGATGACATGCATTGTTATTGACATGCATTGTTATGATATTTAATTTTTGAATTATATTTCTTATAATAAACTAATCTTTATATTTTTGTATGAATATCATAAAATTCATTTTTGTTATTTCTTTTGTTGTATGCCAACATCTTGATACATTAGCAGATCGATTAAAAAACTATTAGTTATAAAAGAATAGCCGTTGAGCTCATTGAGATCTGTACAGTACAAGTCCTGAGTAAAGAGTTCAATGATTTAACTTCTGAATTGACTCCTGAAAGATAACTCTTGACAATTTCTTACCAGTAAAAATAGTTCATAGCAAGTAACTAAATTATTAGTTACAGTTTAGTACAGGTCGTTTGATTTCAAATCACCTTTTCATATTATTAAGAATTTAATACTGTTTTTCAATTTTAAGTTATGAAGTGGATTGCAAGTTCAATGGTAGCACTAAAATTTTTTTTAATTATTGATAATGCTGCAAGTTTCTTTTGTATTTATCATGCTACAACGTATAATTGTATTTATCAGACCGCAACGTTTTGTGTTTATTATGCCACAACATCAAGCGATTTTACTAATTCACTGTTGAAAGTCGATGTCTCCAGTGAACTCTTGTATCTTTGTTATGCTTGGTGCACAGCATTGGTGGAGGGGGCAATGGGATGTTTGGCGAAGTAAATGGCGTCAGGGATGGCTGATTTTGAGAATCGTTTGGAAGAAAGAGGCAATTTATTAAAAGGCCGGGATGTGGCCCTAGGGGGCGACAGTCGGACGCTGATTCACTGATCTCCGGACGCATGACTTGTTTATTGACAAGGCAACATCATGTTTTATACACCGAATAAGCTGCGCTTAGAAATTTTCGAACTTTTCCGGAATCATTTTCACGTTGCTGTCTAATCTTTGTCTTATGTTTACCAAAGTAGTAAATATCAAACTTCCTATTTCCCTGTGTCTCTGGGAGATAAGTGGATTCAGTGTTTTCGAAACAGAACAATCACATGCAGATGATGTGCAATTAGAATGACTTCTGGTGATAAATTATTAAAATTTAAAATTTAACAAAGATAACTTCTGCAAAATTTAGATTTCTTTGGGATTTGATAAATTAGTTTATAAACCCTATTTTTGTTCTATCAGTACTGTATGGATATTGTTTACTAGCCGCCTTTGGCAATTGGCTGGTTCGCCGGGAAGTTATCGTTCCGAAATGTACATTCCAAGCCTTCAAAATACATGGTGGCCATAAATAACTTTCCCTGTCTGGCGGCATTTACAGCTATAAGGAATGAAGGAAATGAAACCACAGTTCATATACAGACTGTGGAAGGCATGGGGAGATGAATACCACAGAAAAAAAAGTGCTAAAAGTTGCCAATAGGAGAAATATTGGAGCTGTCAGTGGAATAAGAACGGGAATTTACATATCGAGATGGATTATGTAAAATTCCTAGTGCGGATGGATTATGTAAAGTTCCATGATGGCAGCGCAATGCATTCCTTTTAAAAAGAGAAGAACAAACAACTGGTTAGCAGTTCTTCTTTTGACGTGTTCTTGATTGTTTTTCTTGATTGACTGTTGATGAGTGCTTAATATGGTCCCCACCTTATCTCAGTATGCTTTACTGGTAAAACTGTTCTACACTAGATAGTGCAATGCTGTGGCTACTCTTAAGCAAACCTGCATTGAAACTGACAGTTTACACGCAGCAGTGGTGAACATCATACACATGTTGTACAGTGAAAAAAATTAGAGTATTGAAAATGTTGCACGACGTCCAGGGGACCCTAATATTGATGAATAAAAGATTATTTTCTGTGAGTTTCGTGAATTCATTCATAACTGTTCTCCCACAGCGCTAGTATTTCTCCTATTGGCAACTTTTGCTATACATATTTTTCTTCGGAATTCATTTTTCCATGCCTTTCGCAGTCTGTATATGAAATGTGGCTTCATTTCGTTCATTCGTTTTAGCTGAAGATGCCGCCAAACAGGGAAAGTTATTTTATGGCCACCCTATATACGCTTTCAATTAAATCCAATATACCTAACTTTAATTTCGTATATATTTCCGCAAAATGCATATTTCAAATATCAAATTTTGACGTGCATCAAAGACGTATCATTTTAATAGCTTTACATACATCCTGTCCATTGTCTATATGGAACATCCTAGTAGAGTATAGTTATAGTAGAATCAAGTATGATATTATAGTGCTATTAAAAACGTAACTGTCCAGTTCATTTATGTCCTAATTTTCGTGATAATCTAACATCACTTTCTAATTCCTCATATAAATTACAAAAATATTAAATAGAATTCTTTTTTTCTTCATTTGAACTATTGAAGAAAATCTTAAATAATTGATGAAACAATGAAAACGATTTGCATTTCATTCATAACCATGAAAATGTTGCTGTAAAATATACTTAAAAATATCCATAAAAGCTAAATAATCTTGAGTAAAGAATTCTACGGCAATCAAATCGTTATCATTTAAAAGAGATTTTTTTTTTAATTTTAAATCGGTTTAAAAATTATTTTTGTACGGGAATATTCTCTGAAATTATGGCGAAAAAACACCACCTCAATTTTTAATTACTTAAAATTATAATTATAATTTCGAAAAAAATTGTTCTGAAGTGCATATTCCAAGACTTCAAAATATATCTGTGCCAAATACAGCTCTCTACCAAACTAACTGCCCTGTACGATGCCAATAGAGACACATATACTCTTCTTTACTGTTAGCAGAGACAGAGATTACGATTTATTTTTATAAAACTTTCTTACATAACAGATTTCAAGCCTGATGCTAGTTGATTGATCATTGTAAAACATAGTAAGTACAAAAGAAAGAAAAAGCAGCAATAACATGTATTTTGCTATAAATCACTCATATTCACATTCTTTATCCGACACTTTTTTCTTTTAAAATCTGCGATGTGAATTCTTCAGTCAGAATTAACAGGACTGATATGGATGGCATGCGAGAAAAAAAATCACAAATCATTCAATTTTATGATAAATCTTATAAAACTCTTAAAGTTTCGCTGTAGAAGTAAAGACGTAATCCTGCGTTTTAGATATTTTTTTATTTTTCTTGACTTTTGAGCAAAAAAACAAGTGTCCCGTACATAGGTGTGATGGAACTACAGCGCCCACAGCTTTTTTAGAATTTAATCATTATAATCCTAATTTATTTAATTTTGCATATAATATTTAAAGTAGTCAGAATCTTAATTCAATTTCTGTTTTGGTCCTTTTGATTTCCTTGTAAAAAAGTAATACCTTTCTCCATTTCCCATGATCATTAAGGATTTCCTTTTTCGGAAGCGATGCTTTTTTTTTTTTCATTTTATTCCAAATGGAATAATACTATGTTCAATATTATAAGTGCATTTTAGTTTGATGCATTAAAATTTTTACACTTCTCATTTACTTGATTTTCTATGGACTGAAATGATTCTGAAATTTATCCAATAACATTTATCCAGTAGCATCTGGGCAATTTCAGTGTCTTCCATTCCGTAGTATTTCTGTTCTGGGCGCGATTGATTTTGAACTGTTGTGATTGAATGAACTGTTGAGAATTGAACTGTTGTGATTTGAAGGATCTTATGATTTCTTGGGAATATATGGAAGCAAGGAATGGCTTCGTACTGTTCTCTGTATGGAGCAACAAACTACGCAAGTGAAAGTAAAATTGAAAACGCTTTTTGTCTCCCGTTATTCTTACATTATTTATTTTAGGAAGATATTTTCAACGACTGCAAACTAAAAATTATATATAGACTACACACGATATTACTGTTCATACAAAAACTGATCTTCCTAAATCATACTTAAAAACACCGCTACAAATTATTCTTTCGACATTCTTTTTCTTTATTGGCGCGACATCTTCGGATAGGCACTGACTGTCCTTGAAATTTTATTTAATGCTGTCCTGTTCTTTGCTAAGGTTTCTCAGTTTGTCATCTTAATAGTTTTCGCGTCAAGCTGTCAATCCACCTAAATTTTGGTCTCCTTCTTTTTCGGGTACCAAATGGTTCATCCAAAAAGATCTTATAGGCTCTATTGTCATCGAATCTTATTAAATTCCCTGCTCATTCAATCCTCTTTCTCTTTGGCATTATGCAGAATGGATTGAATCTATAGGAAATTTATTTTCTAGAACTGAACTTTTCATTTCTTACTCTTAGTTTACATTAACCGTGCTTCCTTCAATTCAAAAGTCAGTCAGTACGTAAACTGACATTTTCCCTTTATGTCCCGGGCCTACTAGTCCAGAGTCCGAAGGACCTCTAAGCAGCACATTTTCAGGGAGGCCCATTTTTTTTCTTTCTCAACTGCGATGACAGAATGTTTTTTTTAATTGATTTTCAATTTTATCTCTATATAAAACTTTTTTTAAGTAATAAACATTGAGATAAGCGAAAGTAACAATACATTTAATTGCGGGTTGTTTTCAATTATCTTGTGAACAAAATAATTTAAAATAAATTTTCTACGTAATGGCAAAAAGATGATAAAACTTATTATAAACTACATATATTTGATTTATGAAGGATCAAATATGATCCTTCATAAATCAAATGAAAGTAACAGATTAAATTATCTTGAAACTGCTATAAAAAATCTGTAGTTGATGGAGCGTCTAAAGTCCTAAGGCATCTAAGCAGTTGCCTATTTCGTGAACCTTAATCATAGGGACTGAAGTACTCCAGGACACTGTGGAAAATAAGACAAAAGTTTTTAATATCATTAACCAAAATACGGAAATTTATCGACTCTGAGGGATATTATTATACCATTAGGTTTACAAAGCTGCAGAACCGTTGATGTTGTATTTTCTTTTTTAATTTAATACAGTTACTTTTTCACACTAAAAGTTTAATTATCAATGTTAAGGAAATAAAAATAATACCTAGAAAGAGAGAGAGATTGAAGACAGAAAATGAATTAATAAATTGGAAAGATGTAATGTGGGAATGTGCAATGAATAAGCTACGAAAAATACTGAAACTCCCTAACGGCGCATAGTTAAATGACATACCAGATGGATAATATAAATTAATAATAATAACAATGTATATAATTGTATCCAAGTAATTTGTAAAAATGAATAAAATTTTTATTTTCCATGTCTTTTAAACGTTATCGCACTCTCTTCTTAGTTTCAGACTTTTCAAAGGATTTGCTGAAATGATACATCAATATTATTTCTTCTTTCCATTCCTTTCATAAATTCATAATCAAAATACACTCATTCCCTTGATTCGAAAATTTCTCATATATCAACAGATACTATGAATTTTAGAAAGAAAAAAAATACTTCGTTTGAATATTATCCCGTTATATTTTAGAACGGGATACTATTTTTGATAAATAACTTATTATTTTGGTATAAAATATTGCATTTTAACCTGTCTGCATTTATAAAAATATCTTTTGGGATCTTTAAGAAAAAAAAATTAATAGTTATTTGATTGAATTGAGTAACTATCTTGTCAACTAGAAGAAAATTCCTTTTCTTGATTGTTAGCATTTTATTAAAATTGATAAAAACCATCAACATTGCCGCCGTATTATTACAAAACGGAGGGTTTTATGTATAGTGTTATTATCGTATGTTGACGAGAAATGAGATGATTCTCGATAACAGATGGACTTGTTTTAGATTGATTACAAAATTTACTTTGCAAGATTGCAAAATTTGCAAACAGATTGTCAATATAAGACATATCGACATACAGACTATTCGATTTGACACAAAATTTGATATATACTTGCATTTCTAGTCGTTTACCAAAATGGAATACCGTTTGACCAACGCACAAACATATGTACTTCTATGTCCAAAAACATGCGCTTATCTGTCTTAGAGATGCCTAAAAAGTGGAAATTCATCAAATTTAAAAGTCAAGTTTCGGGCAATTGCAATTCTTTCTCATTGTATACAAGAGAATAAAACTCTGACACAGCTGAAAGTTTTTTTAAACTTCATCATTATTATGTCACCTAAAAAGAAAATAATATTTGTTTTTTTTTCCTATCGAAACTGAATTGTATGATTTCATTGTTGCTCACCAATTACTGATATATCTATTTTGCGAGACCGTTTTGATGAACAGTCCCTTCAGTTACTAATTTCCGCGAATCTTTTACTTTATCTAGATGTATTCATATAGAATCTGTTGCTTTTCGTAATAATTCAAGAGCTTGGTGATAAAATATTGCAGTTAAGGAAACGCAAGTGAGCAGGCAGGAAATCTTTTGATAAGATCTTCACAATGTCAGCGAAACAAT
This sequence comes from Argiope bruennichi, assembly GCF_947563725.1. Lineage (NCBI taxonomy): Eukaryota > Metazoa > Arthropoda > Arachnida > Araneae > Araneidae > Argiope > Argiope bruennichi. The sequence continues at coordinate 134,581,218 of NC_079156.1, read as the reverse complement.
GAAAAATGCATTTTTATCAGCTAGAAGATCTGGAAGAATTCAAGGAAATCAAAAATTCATAGGAATGTTTTAATCTATTTATTATAATGAAAACTAAAGATGATTTTGTATAGAAATACTGAACAGCGATTGAAATGGATTTCATTTTCGTCTTTGTATTTGAAGTTAAATACGATTAATAGAACATGCGTTTTATACCATATTAAAATCTTTCGTATCTCAAAGTAAAGCGCTATAAATTATTTTGTGATGCTATAAATTGCTGGATTTATTGCTTGGGTTTACTTATTATTAAATGATATTTCTTGGGGTTATTTATATATAACAATAACTAATTGAATCGTAAAAATGCTCCCAATATCTGTACACCCCTCTGTAATTTCCTTGTCGGTCATTAAATTTATTTCAATTACTTCAATGAATTTTGATTAAACGGCGGTAGCAGAACATCGTCGTACTAGATAACTGTATATATATATAATGTAAGTATAATTTTCTGAAGCAGAAGGCAGTTTCGAAGACAGTGAAGAGACTTTTGATTTTTTGACGTTGTTTTATTTCATCTCGAGGAGGCACGCATTATGTACAAGCAGAAGCGACGAGCAAACACACAACACAGAAAGGCACAGAGCGAAATGAGGGAAAGGATATGAAAATTTTATCCTTGTGAATATATACTGTGAGATTTTAATAGGGATTTCTAACGCATGTCAATCACAAGCAAGGGAAACACAGGGATCTTTTAGAGGAATTTGTTTATATCAGCAATATTTTATCCCTTCACTCAGAGTGTGGTCTTTAGCCGAGTGTCGGTCTTTAGGCGATTCAGCAATTTTACAAAGCTTCTGTCGAATTAATGAGATAGAAAAAGTGGAATAGGATCAGGAAATAAAAGGATATTTTAGAATGAAGTTAATATGGGCTAAATTAAGATAAAAATTAGAAAATTAATTAAGTTTAAATTAAAATATCATTACATTTGTTTTCTTGTTGGCTACTCATCTGTAAACTTATATTTTATATACAGTATAGTACATAACGTACCTGTTTATATTTAATGATGCTATTTGTAGAAATTACTATTTCTGATTATACTTCTCGATATATTGGCGGCCGTTATATAAATAATATCAGAAATTGGGCAGATTATTTAAACTGAAATTTAAATGTAATTTTATATTAAAAAAAGACAGAATCAAACAAATTATAAAATTGGTGGATGCTAGTGGAAAATGCTAGTGGAAAATTTCGAATTTCTTTAATTTTATATGATCGCCGAATTTCAATGAATTTTTCTTAGTGACATGAATTGAAATGGCTGAACATTTTTCACCAGATCCTTTGATCTGCGTTGTTTTCATGCTCTGCAACTTCATCTTCTCTTCCGTCATCACCGTTCGCTTTTCACAGTACACGATCAATAACATCACCACGAAAGTGAACTGAATAGTATGCATTCATGCCGGCACAACGTCTTCACTAACCCAATACTTGTTTCATTTTTTTTATCTCAGAAGTTTACATTTACCTATTAAATTTCCAACTATCAGCGATCATTTATAATCATAATCTCGACGAAAATTTCTCAGCTTCCAATCAGAGATGTTTGAGCATGCGCACACACAATTTTCCGATTTATTTATTTATTTTGTCAAAAAACTAAAAACGCATTATAGAAATGTGTTTTTTATTAAGTCACAACTGTATTTGAGCCCCCAGGTAATGATGGATCTTCATCATCGCGATATACCGTCCAACATATATCGATATTTTTCGATGTATGGTGATATCATTATTTATTTATAGCTATTATAAGTTATAAATAGCATCTCTTGACACGACTCCAAATAAAAGATAGTTTCAGTTTATATCATAAAAATATTCTTTTTCTTTTGAATAAAAACAGTTAGAAAATAATTTTGTTAAAACCCCTTTAAAAAAGTGTATCAATGCCAAAGCAATGTCTGCATGTTACAATTTATACAATCGCGTTTAAAACAAGTATTTTTATATATTGGAATAGGTCAGTATTTACAGAAGAATATTAAGAAAAATTCTGTATGAAAGTCGATAAGAATGAAGAGCAACAAAAATAAACACTAACCGGTAACCAAAATGAAATCGAAAACGTAAATTAATTGTGAATATCGATTTATTGTATCACGATTTATCGGGAGCCGCTAGGAGTATAATGGAATTTCTTTTCTTTTCTTTTCTTTTTTTTTATAGGAGTGTGCTCAAGTGTGAAAATGCAAGCTGCGAATGAAATTATGAATTTTTATCTGAAAGAATGTTTTTTACTTTTATTTCTGAAAATGAATATTTAGCGATTAAACAAAAGACAGCATACAACCTTCTGTTAACCGCAATTATTTTTCCGTAATGGCATCATTCAGTTAGGGAACAGAAAAACGGTTTATTCCCAAATGACAGGCTTGAAACAAGTATTTTATATGTTATAATATGACAGTATTTATAGAAATATTAACAAAAATTATATATAAAGTTGAAAAGAATGAAGAGCAACAAAAGTAGACACTAATCGATAACCAAAACGAAATCGAAAACGCAAATGAATTGTGAATATCGATTTATTGTATCGCGATTCACCGTGAACTATTATTCGTGATATCGATAGATCGACATTTTTCGAAAACTGGCATCAAAAAATCGATTTCTTTTCGATAAATCGAAAAGCGGCACAGCCCCACCCCGCATCCTGCTGTAAATAAAAACTATTCTAAAACATTGTGTTGGTTTGTACCTTTTTTACTTATTTCGGATTATCTGCAATTGTCGCGTTACTCAGTTTTTCGAATAACTACTGTTACTGTTGTTTCCGGTTTGCCGCTTACTGCACCTTCAAAAGCACCGCTATTTTGATATCATTGGATGCGAAAAATTTTACTGAACATCTTTAACTCGTATCATCCGTGCTATGGTTTCAACAAGATAGGAGTATAGTTATTAAAAAACGGTAACGTATCGAAGTTGAAGATAAAAAAAATAAATCTATTTCTGTTGACAATGGACCCATAAAAGTTCCCACATCCTTCCGTTCCCTTTCCGTAAAAAGAACCGTTCACCACCATAAGGTTTCTCGGAGACAATCGGCTGTGAAATCTGAAAACCGCAGATTGTGATTCAAGCGTTAAACATTTCTCTGTTTTCCTTACAAGCAAACGCAGTCACCGACCTGTTGCGTTTGCTTTTATTTGATTTCCGTCACTCCTTATTCAGTTTGGCATTCGATCACTTGCCCATTCAGCTGTTTCGAATGGATGTGTTTCGGTCAATAACGCGAAAAAAAATACTTCCAATGATTATTCACTCTCTAATTAGATAAATCACAACATGGCGTTACTATTTCTCAGCTTACAAGGAAAAAACAATCACACCGTATTGTTATTCATTCATTGATAATTATAGAATTTCCCAGCATTTTATTTTAAATTTGGTTCATATATCGGAGAGTGGAGGCATCGACCTTTGAATAATTTATCATTCAACGAATAATTTTTGTTATTTTTCTTCCTAAATTCATTAGTAATAATCTTAACGATAAAGATAACTTGTGAATTCTTGCTCATTTAGAACAAGTAAAACTTGATTAAAATAAGAAATCAATTTTTCATTTTGCAGGATTAAGAAAAGGCCGATATAGCAGATAAGCTTAATAGAAGTTACTGTTATAGTTAGAAGACACGCGCAATTACGTCAGGCATGTGACTATAATGTCACACAAACTGACGCTGTTTCTGCTTTTATATTAATCTTGCTGTCGAAACGATGACGTAGCAATCAGGTTTAAGGGGATTGCAGATATTTACTGGGTACGGAAAAAAAATCCTCGGACTAAGTTGCTCCATCATAAAATAGAAATTAATTTATTTTTTTATGTGTGTGCATTTTTTTGTCTATCACTTTAATTATAAATTTTTTTTGTGATACATCTGTCAGTTTAAGCACTTTTTTTTAAATCTTTATTACGATGTCAAGCAAAATATTTGCTATTTTAGAGTTGTTTAAGCAAGAAAAACGATAGTACGAAGTCTCTCGTTTGCTTGATGTGCATCGGCAAACTGTATCTGATGCGATCTGCCGTTTCAAAGAGCTTGGCAATCCAGGAAGTGAACACTTCCAACAATCATAAGGCCATCAAATAGCAAGTTCGGCGAAATTCGAGGGTTTCCATGGGAAAGATCGCTCGTGAAAAGGGTATAAGTGACCGATCAGTGCGGAAATGGCAAAAACAGAGCTTGGACTGAAGCCTTACAAATTCCAAAAAGTTCAGTTTCTCACTGAAGAAAACAAACTTGTGCGGCTCCAAAGATGCCGGAAGCTTTTGAAATGGGCCCCAAGTCAGCGCTGGGAGAGATTCCTTTTCATTGATGAGAAGCTCTTTACCATCCAACAAACTCATAACTCTCAGAACGATAGGATCTTTTCTGTAGAAGTCAGTCTTGGTCTGGGGTGGAATTTGCACTAGCAGCAAAACAACTCTTCTTTCTGTGGACGAGGACGTTAAAATACATCAAACAGTGCACCAGTGGGACATTCTACAAGCTGTTGTACTTCCATGGGCCAAAAAGCACTTCGGCAATGTAAACTGGACATTTCAACAAGATTCCGCCTCAGCTCACAAAGACAAAAAAGCACAAGAGTGTGCAAGACGATGTCCTGTGGAGAATAGCCCTCCCCTCCTCCCTACTCGTCAGATATAAATCTTATGGATTATAGTGTATGGTCCATTTTGGAGTCTAGGACTTGCACTAAACGTCATAAAAGTTGCACTCTCTAAAGAAATGTCTTCTACGAGAATGGGATAGATTAAAGGTAGAAGACTTACGGCCATTGCTGAAAATTTCAATAAGCGTTTGCGCCTCTGCATCGCTACAAAAGGCGGCCATTTTGAAACCAATTAAATTTATTTATCAGTAAAAGTCTAATAAATAATAAGTCTTATTATTATTTGTTATGTTTCGTTAATTAATTTATTTTTAATAAAGCTAAATTAAAAATTGTTTGTCCGTTTTTTCCCCCACACCCTGTATCTGCTAATCTTTCAAGGCACCACGGAGATAAAACTTCAATTCGATTATGTGACTTTTTCCAGTAAAATATGATGAGAAGATGGAAAAAAAAATAATAATCTATGCCTCGAATGCAACTTAACCTCATTATGCCATTATTTCGAAGATCATTTCTGCGAAGAACTGGGAAATTAAGATGTTTAAATGCGATATTGATTCATGACCTTTATTGTTTTAATTAGAATATGTTTTATAGATGAATCGGAAGCTGAACTTTCAATAGTTTACTGCACAACTTTTTTTGTTGTTGTTACTGTGATTAAGGAACTAAAATAACCAGCGGCAGTGATCTCCCCGAAACTTTCTCGCATACTCTCTAATAAAGGTGTTTTCAAAGAGAACGCTTTGTATGGCACTGGCGTTCAATAGTTGCGAAATATTAACCTTTGATGAGAATTTGGCTTTTTTGACTCAATCTGTCTTGGGATCCTTCGCTCATTTTTGGCCATTCATCTAACTCAAAGCGTTTTTAAGTCATCTTTGTCACAGACAGACAAACGGCCAATTTCCAACAAATGTGTTTTCCGAACTCAGGGTAATCTGAAATGTGGTGATTCCTTAAAATCTCCAGCTCTCCTTTTTCGACAACTGCAACACTGTCTTTACGCTACGTATAAAAGATAATAAAAATGATTAAACATTGTAAGTAAAATCACAATCTTCCCTCACCTTTTTTAAACATAATAATGTTGACAGAGGCACCATGCAGCGAAAATCGTTAATAATGCTTAAAAGGACTTTCCCCTGGAATTATAGCTACAAAATTTGGGACGTAATTACTTTTGGAAAACTTATATTAAACACATACTTAAACATATCATATTTGGTATCCGATTTTGTGATTACAGTTAAGATGCTGTATCCAATTTTGGTTGCAATCGATTAAAAAAATGGTTCTAAAACACAAATCCAATTTTATCAGAGAGTATGCAAGACATTTTTGAGGAGACAACACTCGGCTTTCCTTTTATTTATTTATTTATTTATTCTTTTTAAAAAAGAATCTAAGAATTGCAAAGATGTCTTACTGCCTTCTTTCTCTTCAACCATTTTTGCTGTTTTATCAGTGACTTGACGCATACCTAAAGGAGAATATTTCTTTTTAAAAAATGCATGAAAAAGTAAGAAAGGGCACCATTACGAAACATTAAATAAAAAATAATGATACCAAAACTTCCGCAAACTTCGCATCCATTTAGAAAGAATATGGAATTCGCGGGCATTGTTGAGGTCTCAAATATTTGAGCCTCAGGGAAATCACATTTAAGCAATTTAGCAGAAGAGAGTAGGGTTCCAACTTTTCTTTTCATTCTCTCTCTCCCCCTCCCCCCTCTTCTTCTTGCCTCCTTCTCGAGATCTGAAGCCTTATTGAAACGGAAAGAAGCCCTGCGGAGGTGCGAGAAGAGGTATTATTAAAATCTGGGTCAGGTTTTTCTTCCTCGGCAGGGTCAGAATTTAACTGGTTTCCACTTTTTCAAATTCTAGTAATTTAATTAAATCGAGCCTTCTAATGAGATTAAAAATTAGCCTACTTAAATCTTAAGAATGCAGCTAATTTTTGGGTTCGAAATCAACGGGGAGAATTGAATATGCAAATGTTCTTCATTAGGCGAGGTGTTTGTATATATATATATATATATAAAGGTTACTACGGTGTTTCGGCTTTCATTAATATACCTACTCATTAATTTAAATCTCATTAACTGTAACCGAAATATAGGACATTGAATTCTTGTTGAAATAACAAGAATGATAAAAGAAGCAAGAACATTTGCAGGTTCGCGTGCATATATATAGAGAGAGGAAGAGAGTGAAATACTTATACAAATTTAAAAAAAAATGGTTTTGCATTTTGATAAATTTTTAAAAATCTTTTCAAGAGCACGAAACTTTCGATATTTAAAACATACATTTTGTGCTTATTTTAATCGAAAGAATACTGCTTCTAGAACAGAATTTTTCTCGAAATAGTAATGAAAATGAAAACCTGAGGAAATGAGGTTTTTTATTGAAATCTCTCTCTGATTCTTGTAAAATCTATCTGTGTTACTCTCTTTTCGGATTCTCGTTTATTTCCAAAGTAGGTCCGTTTTGTTCTGAGATGGTAATACAGGTATGCAAATGAGTCGAATTTGAGTTTTTTGATAGTTACAATACTTTCTGTTCTTAGTTGGATAAAAAAAAATTAATATGTTCCAGATGCAATCGAGCTTTAAGAAAGAGAGAAATCCGCAAAGAAATCCACTCGCAACAGTATGCAAGAACCGAGGGTTAAATTAAACAAAAGGGTCACAGCTAACCTACCTTAATCGAAAATTACATCCATTATCATAACTCTTCTGGCTGTTTTATTAACCCTGTCTGGCCTTCCTCAAAATATCCACCATTATTAAACATCCTCATCATATCTGTCCTCATTTCTATCCACCTCATGACTGACAGCATTTCACTTCATTATAGTACGAGTGGAAAAAGTAGTTTCAACAGAACCGCCTCAACTTGTTTGCTTTTTCTACGCATACTTTTCCTCCCTCAAATTCCACGACCGTTTCGAGTTGAAATGCGGGGATTCTCGCACCTGTGAACCAGATTTGAGAACCACTTGTTTTTCACTCCCGCTTTTCTTGGGGTGAAAGGGTTAGTGGGGAAAAGCGAATCACTCTCTTCTAATGCGATTAGAAGAATTATCCTTGTAAACGGGCTGCATATTAAGCCTACTTTGGAAAGGGAAAACGCCTGATTAGGGACAATCGAAGCATTAGATTAAGATTCTAATTTACAGCATTTCTTTCTCTTTCGCTTTCGGAATAAGGAAAGGGTCACGGATATCATTGGGATAAGACAGTTATTTATTAAGTGTTTATTCTTAGACGCGTTGTGAAAGTTATCGAATTGGAACAGCATCTGTATAGAATTCTGGAGAAGTGAGCGATTAATACATTTTTTTTTATATTCCTTGTGAATTTGGAGGCCATTGCTTTCGTGATTAAGATATAAAAATTTTTATTGATACTTAAGATATTTATTTCTAATCTTATTCGTGGGAAATAATTATTAAAAAAAGAACCTAAAAGGTAAGAAGGAAACTAATAGGTCATATTGTTCTATATAGCATCATAATGTTTTTCATTTTTTATTAATCTAAGTTTATTGTGGCATTGTACTTTATTTGAATTAAAACTTAAAGATTGCGAAATTCCCATAATTTCTTTTCTTAGCAAATAGAATTTTGCCATTCAGATTATTTAACTGAAGTCCTAGTTTGAAGATATACACAGTCTGTTTGGGACAAGCTTCATAATTTTGAATCGCAGCCAAATGACGAGGATGTCTCCCGAGCACTACCATATATGTGGACACTTTATTAATGTCTACAGAGAAAATCAATTGACAGACTTTAAGAATTCATGGACCAAATTTTAAGCAAGGCATATAGATATATGTACTTATATAATTATTGCAATAGAACACGGGGCCGGAAAAGCAAAAGAGGCAATATATATATATATATATATATATATATATATATATATATATATATATATATATATATATATATATATATATATATATATATATATATATATATATATAACCATATTAGTAAAAATACCAAGTTAATATTAGCAAAAAGAATAAATATAGAATCAAAAAGGAAGAAATTAAGAATCCGGCCTGAAGACTTTCTCAAGGGTCGCCCTAAGGCAGGGATTCAAAAACGGGATTTTTTTCTGTGAGGGGTCTAATTTTGTCCAAAAATATTGACCCCTCGTGATCCGAAAATCCCCTGAAATTGAGGCCTTAGAGATAAACCCTTTTTTACAGAAATAAAACAATAAATTACAATCTCCAATTTAAGCGAAAATTATAATAATATAATATAAACTATAAAAGAATATTCACAAAAAATTTGGTATGTTTGGACCGCGAAAAGAATTACATTATGTAGTTCCCTAGGTTTTTCAATTATCATGTTCAAAAACATACAGGCCGACAGGTGGATTTCATGTATTTCTAACATGTCGAAATACATGAAAAAATCGAGTTTGACGTCTTCGGAGATTGCAATGTTTTCATTGCGCACTAGAAAATAAAATTAAAAAGTTCTAAATTAACGGTAAAAGTAAATATGCTGTTAAAGCGAAAGCATTTTTTTTCATTGCCAATTACTGATTTTTAGCAATCTATTACGTCAAGTATATTTTGCTTGGTAAATAAATCATTAATTACCATAAATACAGTATTTTTGTAAGCATTCGATGTTGTTGCTGGACTGTTTTATTTGGTCAAATTTGTCAAAACCTGCATTACAAAATTGCAGTAATTTTTCCCCCTGTTCTTTGAAAATGTTGCATCTGGTAGGTATTGTTTAGGTTATTTTTTTTAAAAAAATAAATCACTGCGATGTACATCTGATTGCGTCATCTTATTCAACTAGGGGTTCGTTTAACTGGTTACTTTTTCTAGGAAATTGGAATAAAACTTCGAACGAAATCAGAGATAAGATAGTTTTTCCGAATAAATTTGAATTTTCTGGAAGAAGTGAATGAAAATCCTTCTTAACGTGCAATTTTCTTTTGCTTCATTGCTTGTGCTCAAGTTTTATCTAAAAGTGTTTTATGCCAGTGAGTGCAGCGATCAAAAATGCATACGTTCCACATTTAGCAAATATACCAGTTTGATTGCGAAAAAGATAATGTAACTAATCTTTTATTTATTGATTCTATTGTAGTCGATTTTATTCTTCTGCTTATTAATTAGTACAGATACTCTACCGTTAAACAATACCTGCTTTCCTTACCTGGCTGAAATAATCTGTTTATCAACTAATTACCCAATAGACAATATTTTGTTCTGTTATACCTTCCTCTGTGTGATAGTTTTATTGCCAAAGACGAAGGACAAAAATGGGTTGTTCTAAGTGCCTTTAGAATATTCGTTATTTGCCAGTGATTTGAAGCGGAGGAACATTTATGTCATTTCCTGTTTTAAAAAGATTCCTTGTGATCTGAAGGTTTATATAAAAAGATAAGTTTAGGTTCAAATAAAAATAATCCCAATTATCTATCTGTTTTATTTATGCTTTAACTAAGATATTTTTTATAACAAATAAAAATAGTATTCTCATGTAGCCGTTTTTTAATATAAAATGAATGGATTATTTCAGTAGTTATATTAAGAGTTCCATGCGGATTCCTTCTAAAATTATAATTAAAAGTGAAGTAAATATTTCCTTATAACGCTGGCTTTTATCAAATATTGTAAAAAATGGATTAATAAAATGGAAATTGAATGAATTACGTTTTCAAACTATTAGTGCCTTTGTAACTTTGAGGCATTGTTTGACTGACAAAGATTACACACCCTATCCGGTATCTTTGTTCTCCGAATTTCTGCAACATACCCTACAAATTTCTATTAGGTGCATTTACATCAATCATGTGTTTTGTCAGCGACATCTATTGGTAAACATGCGAATTATCTATATAAACGACAATGGTTTTAGGCTTTACCAATTTACTATTACTTAATTGTTATCATTTTGAACGTTTTCCATTTAATATTATTGAGTTATTTAGTGTATAAAGACCCCATTCATGGAACGCTTCAAATTGCGTTTTTCGACATTCATTGATTCTTTTGTTTAATTCGAAGATATCTGCCGCTGAAGCCCATCAGACACTTTTTGAAACTTATGGTGATGCTGCTCCGTCATATCCCAATTGTCGGTTTTGGTTTCGACGACTTAAGAGTGGTGATTTCGATGTCAGTGACAAAAGCACGTCCTGGTGGTCCAAAAAAATTCGAAGATAATCAATTGCCAGACTTATTAAACGAAAATGGGAAAAAGTTGTAGAAAATGATGGAAAATATTTTGATATATATTGTACCAATTTTTTTCAATAAATGCCTTTTTAAAGTGAAAAAAATGATCAAAATACATGCAAGCACTTAAATCAATACATGAAAGCAGTTACATACATTAAGGAGAGGAAGTTTGATCTCTGTTAGCAGTTTTTATGTGCTGCAGCATCGAATCTTTGGTGGAATCGGTGCATGAACACGTGGCCTTTCTCCTTCCTAAATTCTTTACAAATTGGCTACATGGCTACTGTTGTATATAAAATGATAAATTAACCGAGCACCTGTTTTATGTGGTATATTCAGGGTCAATGTAACATGCATCTTGCGCACTAGAAATTCCTGCCTTCACAAGCAGCATTTCCTAATTTGAAGCATCACCAAGTATAATTAGGAGTCATTCTCTTGCTCAAGTATTCGTTATAAATAAACAAGCAATCCCCAGTAAATTAATTAGAGTTCCGCTCTCCCCGTGTTTTTTGCCATTACAGGAAGAACCGCGTGTTGCAAAACGCGCCGGGCCTGCCTTTAGAAGTGCGCCGTGGCATTGAGGGAAACCTGTCTCTAGCACTGCAATTAAAACAAAAAGGCCGTTAGGGTGTTTTGATTGGAACCACGCGAACCTCACGTGCCATTATTACTGAAAAGAAGGGGTGGGCTATTGACTACAGGTGATTTCGTAGAGGTTACCATCTTTTTTTTTTTCTTTTCTTTAAAGATTTTCAGCCTTAGACCTAAATAATAAGAATTGTAAAATTTTAGCGAATGAAAAAAATCGGTAAGTACAATTCTCGTATAATCGGGCATTTAACATGTTAATATTTATCTTACATTCACAGCTAAAATGTCACCGTTAAAATAAGGACACTTTATAACTTGGATTCTGGCTATAAGGGATAGCAATGGTTTAACCTACAATTCTTATTTCCACAGCACGTAAAGCTATGAAAAGAATTGTTTACGATTGGGTGTTGTATTAGCGATTGTAGTAAGACTTTAAATTAGTAGATTTTGTTGGCACTAGTAAGGTTGATAGCTCTATTTTGGGCTCTGACAATCAAAAAATTAAAATATCACCACACATCTCAGACCGAGTACCGCAATTTCAATATTCATGCTTTCTTTCAGAAAACTACTTTTTGCATAATTATGCTTATGAAACGATAAACATGTATTTTATATACTTTATTTTAAGGAAATTCTACGCATGATTAAGGCAGATAAATTTACCCGATTTACGTAAACGATAGCCTTGGGAAAGATGATATCAATGAAAAATTAATTCTAAAAAGAGACCTGTCTGCTAGTGGTCAGTTCTGATGGACGGGTGGAATATGGACGATGAAATAGGGCTTCATTTTACTGGCTCAATGAAATGGAACTTTCTCCGCGATCTCTTATCATAAATTATTTCTTGTCGATATGTCATTTTGTTTTCATATCAGCTCTAGAAATTTGATTTGAGGATTCTTTTGTATTGTAATATTTTGTTACCTGATTTCATGAAAACAATTTTTCTCGTGATTGTTTTTTTTTTTTTTAATTATTTCGTCTGCATCTAACTTCTTTGAATATCTTTTTAAAAAACATTTTAAAAACTTGTTTTATTTTAAAATATATGGTATATATTTTAATGGTGGTTTAAATCGTTCATTATGTTTCCCATTCTGGTTTCAATAAGAAAAAAAATCCGGTTTAATATTTTTGTGTATGCAGTTATCATTTATTGAAATTCATTCGCTCACAAATGACTCATTAAAAATATTTCAGTGGATTTATAATTCGCTTTGTGTACCTATTTACCGGGCAGTACCTACATTGATAATGTATTTGGAATATGTAAGATTAAAAATAATATAAAGTACACTCCCGAGTACCCGATTCGCGACTATCCGGCTTAGTTTTTTAAAAACTAAAAACTGTAAGTTTTGATTCTTATCTTAGGGTTACCTTTTCACATCTATGTATATTATTTATCAGTAAAATATAAAATCTGTTTGAGTCCTTTTTTTTTTTTTAAGAATCAAGCCTACGATTTACGTAAATGTTGAATCCAAGTTAATCTAGAGCTTATAGTAACGATCTGTTACTTACTCATTCTTTTTTTTATTGAAATTGATTCTATTGATAATTTTATGACGATACTCTTTTTCAAAAATATCAAATATTTTAAAACAAAACATGTGTATAATTATGCAGTTACACAATTTTATAAGTATATGTATAAATATATATGTGTGTGTGTGTGTTTTAAAATCTTAATTAATTTCCTAATTTTTATCTTAATTTAGCCCATATTAACTTCATTCTATTCATTCTAAAATGGTTTCTTATTTCTTGATCCAATTCCATTTTTCTTATTTAATTAATGCCATAAGCATTAATTAATTACTTCTGCATTTTTACACGCTTCGAATGAAGGGATAAAAATCTGCCATGTTAAATGAATGTTTTTAAAAGATCCCTATAATTCCCTTACCTAAATAGACACGTGTAAAGAAATCCCTATCAGTATCTCATGGAATATGATCATCGGGAATAGATACTTCGGTCTCTTTCGCTTTTTTCTGCTCTTGTATCGTTTGTGAACGGACTTCAGTTCGTCATCGTTTCTTGTACATAAATTATGCCTCCCTGGATGGAATAAACCGAAATTTTAAAATTACAAAAGTGTCGTCTCTCTTTTCGGCCATGAAACTGCTCAAATACATACTATATATAAACCCATTCAGCCAAAAATTTTAAAAAAATAGTAGTTAATTGGATAAGTAATTTAAAATGCAAGAATCATTTAAAAACACTACAATATCTCATATGCGCTTATATTATTGTAGGAATTAAAATAATGATGAATGCCCCAAATAGCATGTATTTCCTTATTAGGAATTTAAGTAAAATCATTGGCAAAGTCAATTGTGACTATTTTGATACGCAGAGTTATGGGAACACTTAAATATAGGTAAGTCGATGTACTTTCTACGATATCTATAAATAATTTACAATGCTTGCTGTGTTTTTTTTTTAATTGAATGAGTTTTACATAATACCGTCAGGTGAAGGAAAACTTAGCCTTGCGTTATTTTAAATGACCACCACTCAACGTTGCACTGGATAAAGAAAAGTCAATGCCTCAATCAGGGTTCAAAACTTGTAAAAGCAATGAAATGTTCTTTTGTCTCCCAGCCTTGCGCTTGTTCCTGCTTTGTTCGGACACGAAGAATTGGATAAATGGATGACTCACTACATCAATTTTTTTTTTATGAATGTCCCCACCCAAGGTCACCAAACTATTTAGAATCGTTGAAGCCTTAAAACAATTACTTTAATAAACTGTTGCTTTTCATAACAAGCCACTCGGTGAAACCTTATGAGCGATGCAAGTCAGAACCTGCGGTTCCCGATAGGAAAATAAGCCTGATTGCGAGCGTTATTTGCTTTCCCTGTAATCCTGTTATGCGATAAAAAGATTTTTTTCTTTAGTATGAATCAGAATGAATAATCCCTACAAATAGAAAATGCCAAAAGGAAAATCCAATAAAATTAAATCTTTGGTAAGTAAAAAAAATTATTTGTTTCAAAGAAGTATTAAGATAAATTACACTAAATTTTATCCTGAAAAGTATTAATATGATTTCTAATCGAACTGCCAAACTGATGTGCTATCTCTTGAAATGTGATCAATTAAAAACAAAATAAATACTTTAAAAGAATTAAATGCTTTTAATTAAAATAAGGTAAAGAAATAACTGTCCGTTTAAAAGAATTGAATAATTTTTGCAATTTGAAAAAACGCTTAGGAAAATGTACTGGTTTAACTTAAGAAAACGAAGTATTTTTTTAATCATTATTATATTCAATAATCAGTTACTTTATTTATTTAAAATGTCGAAATTTATATGATTTTAGACTTTACGTTTATCATACAATACTATGACGCGGGAATTTAATTCACTGCATTTTAGATAGGTTAAATTTGTTTATTATTCTAAGATCTTGTGGAAGAGATCATTCATTTAGCATCTCGTACATCAATCATTTAGAAGCGAATTTGGTTTTGTTCTCTTTTTGATATATTCTGATTTTTGTAAATTTTAATGGGAATAATAATATTCTGTTTGGTT